>NW_028322236.1:15450000-16107500 GCF_059928025.1 Delphinapterus leucas | reverse complement strand
AACCCTAACCCTTACCCGAAGCCTTAAACTCACCCGTCCGCTAATCCTAAACTGTACGCTAACACTAATCCGTACCCTAACACTTACGCTCACTCTAAACCGTTGTCGTACCCTAACCTGTACCCTAAGCCGTCCCCGTCCCCTAACCCTAACCCTAACCCTAACCCTAACCCTAACACTTACCCGAAGCCTTACCCTCACCCGTCCCCTAATCCTAACCCGTACTCTAACACTAACCCGTACCCTAACACGTATCCTCACCCTAAACCGTTCTCGTACACTAACCTGTACCCTAAACCGTCCCCGCCCCCTAACCCTAACCCTAACCCTAACCCTAACCCTTACCCGAAGCCTTACCCTCACCCGTCCCCTAATCCTAACCCGTACGCTAACACTAACACGTACCCTAACACGTACGCTCACCCTAAACCGTTGTCGTACCCTAACCTGTACCCTAAACCGTCCCCGTCCCCTAACCCTAACCCTAACCCTAAACCTAACCCTAACACTTACCCGAAGCCTTACCCTCACCCGTCCCCTATTCCTAACCCGTACGCAAACACTAACCCACACCCTAACACGTACGCTCACCCTAAACCGTTGTCATACCCTAACCTGTACCCTAAACCGTCCCCGTCCCCTAACCCTAACCCTATCCCTTACCCGAAGCCTTACCCTCAACCGTAACCTAATCCTAACCCGTACGCTAACACTAACCCGTACCCTAACACGTACGCTCACCCTAAACCGTTGTCGTACACTAACCTGTAACCTAAACTGTCCCCGTCCCCTAAGCCTAACCCTAACCCTAACCCTAACCCTAACCCTTACCCGAAGCCTTACCCTCACCCGTCCCCTAATCCTAACCCGTACGCTAACACTAACCCGTACCCTAACACGTACGCTCACCCTAAACCGTTGTCGTACCCTAACCTGTACCCTAAACCGTCCCCGTCCCCGTCCCCTAACCCTAACCCTAACCCTAACCCTTACCCGAAGCCTTACCCTCACGCGTCCCCTAATCCTAACTCGTACGCTAACACTAACCCGTACCCTAGCACGTATTCTCACCCTAAACCGTTGTCGTACCCTAACCTGTACCCTAAACTGTCCCCGTCCTCTAACCCTAACCCTAACCCTAACCCTAATCATTACCCGAAGCCTTACACTCACCCGTTCCCTAATCCTAACCCGTACGCTAACACTAACCCGTAACCTAACACGTACGCTCACCCTAAATCGTTGTCGTACCCTAAACTGTACCCTAAACCGTCCCCGTCCCCAACCCTAACCCTAACCCTAACCCTAACCCTAACCCTTACCTGTAGCCTTACCCTCACACGTCCCCTAATCCTAACCCGTACGCTAACACTAACCCGTACCATAACACGTACGCTCACCCTAAACCGTTGTCGTAACCGAACCTGTACCCTAAAACATCACCGTCCCCTAAACCTAAGCCTAACCCTAACCCTAAACGTTACCCGAAGCCTTACACTCACCCGTCCCCTAATCCTAACTCGTACGCTAACACTAATCCGTACCCTAACACTTACGCTCACTCTAAACCGTTGTCGTACCCTAACCTGTACCCTAAGCCGTCCCCGTCCCCTAACCCTAACCCTAACCCTAACCTTAACCCTTACCGTTACCCGAAGCCTTACCGTCACCCGTCCCCTAATCCTAACCCGTACGCTAACACTAACCCGTACCCTAACACGTACCCTCACCGTAAACCGTTGTCGTACCATAACCTGTACCCTAAACCGTCCCCGTGCCCGTCCCCTAACCCTAAACCTAACCCTAACCCTAACCCTTTCCCGAAGCCTTACCCTCACCCGTCCCCTAATCCTAACCCGTACACTAACACTAACCCGTACCCTAACACGTACGCTCACCCTAAACCGTTGTCGTACCCTAACCTGTACCCTAAACCGTCCCCGTCCCCTAACCCTAACCCTAACCCTAACCCTAACCCTAACCCTTACCCGAAGCCTTACCCTCACCCGTCCCCTAATCCTAACCCGTACACTAACACTAACCCGTACCCTCAGACGTACGCTCACCCTAAACCGTTGACGTACCCTAACCTGTACCCTAAAC
Organism: Delphinapterus leucas; assembly: GCF_059928025.1. Classification (NCBI taxonomy): domain Eukaryota; kingdom Metazoa; phylum Chordata; class Mammalia; order Artiodactyla; family Monodontidae; genus Delphinapterus; species Delphinapterus leucas. Next base: position 16,105,397 of record NW_028322236.1, on the reverse strand, counting down.
CGTCCCTGTCCCCTAACCCTAACACTAACCCTAACCCTAACCCTTACCCGAAGCCTTACCCTCAACCGTCCCCTAATCCTAACCCGTACGCTAACACTAACCCGTACCCAAACACGTACGCTCACCCTAAACCGTTGTCGTACCCTAACCTGTATCCTAAACCGTCCCCGTCCCCTAACCCTAACTCTAACCCTAACCCTAACCCTAACCTTTACCCGAAGCCTTACCCTCACCCATCCCCTAATCCTAACCCGTACGCTAACACTAACCCATACCCTAACACGTACGCTCAACCTAAACTGTTGTCGTACCCTAACCTGTACCCTAAACCGTCCCCGTCCCCTAACCCTAACCCTAACCCTAACCCTAACCCTAACCCTTACCCGAAGCCTTACCCTCACCCGTCCCCTAATCCTAACCCGTACGCTAACACTAATCCATACCCTAACACCTACGCTCACCCTAAATCGTTGTCGTACCCTAACATGTACCCTAAACCGTCCCCGTCTCCTAACACTAACCCTAACCCTAACCCTAACCCTAACACTTACCCGAAGCCGTATCCTCACCCGTCCCCTAATCCTAAACCGTACGCCAACACTAACCCGTAACCTAACACGTACGCTCACCCTAAACCGTTGTCGTACACTAACCTGTACCCTAAACCGTCACCGTCCCCTAACCCTAACCCTAACCCTATCCCTAACCCTTACCCGAAGCCTTACCCTCACCCGTCCCCTAATCCTAACCCGTACGCTAACACTAACCCGTACCCTAACACGTACGCTCACCCTAAACGGTTTTTGTACCCTAACCTGTACCCTAAACCGTCCCCGTCCCCGTCCCCTAACCCTAAACCTAACCCTAACCCTTACCCGAAGCCTTACCCTCACCCGTCCCCTAATCCTAACCCGTACGCTAACACTAACCCGTACCCTAACACGTACGCTCACCCTAAACTGTTGTCGTACACTAACCTGTACCCTAAACCATCCCCGTGCCCGTCCCCTAACCCTAACCCTAACCCTAACCCTTACCCGAAGCCTTACCCTCACCCTTCCCGTAATCCTAACCCGTACGCTAACACTAACCCGTACCCTAACACGTACGCTCACCCTAAACCGTTGCCGTACCCTAACCTGTACCCTAAACCGTCCCCGACCCGTAACCCTAACCCTAACTCTAACCCTAACACTAACCCTTACCCGAAGCCTTACCCTCACCCGTCCCCTAATCCTTACCCGTACGCTAACACTAAACCGTACCCTAACACTTACGCTCATCCTAAACCGTTGTCGTACCCTAACCTGTACCCTAAACCGTCCCCATCCCCTAACCCTAACCCTAACCCTAAGCCTAAGCCTAACCCTTACCCGAAGCCTTACCCTCACCCGTACCCTAATCCTAACCCGTACGCTAACAGTAACCCGTACCCTAACACGTACGCTCACCCTAAACCGTTGTCGAACCCTAACCTGTACCCTAAACCGTCCCCGTCCCCTAACCCTAACCCTAACCCTAACCCTTACCCGAAGCCTTACCCTAACCCGTCCCCTAATCCTAACTCGTACGCTAACACTAACCCGTACCCTAACACGTACGCTCACCCTAAACGGTTGTCGTACCCTAAACTGTACCCTAAACCGTCCCCGTCCCCTAACCCTAACCCTAACCCTAACCCTAACCCTAACCCTTACCCGAAGCCTTACACTCACCCGTCCGCTAATCCTAAACTGTACGCTAACACTAAACCGTACCCTAACACTTACGCTCACTCTAAACCGTTGTCGTACCCTAACTTGTACCCTAAGCCGTCCCCGTCCCCTAACCCTAACCCTAACCCTAACACTTACCCGAAGCCTTACCCTCACCCGTCCCCTAATCCTAACCCGTACTCTAACACTAACCCGTACCCTAACACGTACCCTCACCCTAAACCGTTCTCGTACACTAACCTGTACCCTATACCGTCCCCGTGCCCGTCCCCTAACCCTAAACCTAACCCTAACCCTAAACCTTTCCCGAAGCCTAACCCTCACCCGTCCCCTAATCCTAACCCGTACGCTAACACTAACCTGTACCCTAACACGTACGCTCACCCTAAACCGTTGTCGTACCCTAACCTGTACCCTAAACCGTCCCCGTCCCCTAACCCTAACTCTAACCCTAACCCAAACCATAACCTTTACCCGAAGCCTTACCCTCAACCATCCCCTAATCCTAACCCGTACGCTAACACTAACCCGTACCCTAACACGTACGCTCAACCTAAACTGTTGTCGTACCCTAACCTGTACCCTAAACCGTCCCCGTCCCCTAACCCTAACCCTAACCCTAACCCTAACCCTTACCCGAAGCCTTACCCTCACCCGTCCCCTAATCTTTACCCGTACGCTAACACTAAACCGTACCCTAACACTTACGCTCATCCTAAACCGTTGTCGTACCCTAACCTGTACCCTAAACCGTCCCCGTCCCCTAACCCTAACCCTAACCCTAAGCCTAAGCCTAACCCTTACCCGAAGCCTTACCCTCACCCGTCCCCTAATCCTAACCCGTACGCTAACAGTAACCCGTACCCTAACACGTACGCTCACCCTAAACCGTTGTCGAACCCTAACCTGTACCCTAAACCGTCCCCGTCCCCTAACCCTAACCCTAACCCTAACCCTAACCCTTACCCGAAGCCTTACCCTAACCCGTCCCCTAATCCTAACTCGTAGGCTAACACTAACCCGTACCCTAACACGTACCCTCACCCTAAACCGGTGTCGTACACTAACCTGTAGCCTAAACCGTCCCCGTGCCCGTCCCCTAACCCTAACCCTAACCCTAACCCTAACCCTTTCCCGAAGCCTTACCCTCACCCGTCCCCTAATCCTAACACGTACGCTAACACTAACCCGTACCCTAACATGTACGCTCACCCTAAACCGTTGTCGTACCCTAACCTGTACGCTAAACCGTCCCCGTCCCCTAACCCTAACCCTAACCCTAACCCTAAACCTAACCCTTACCCGAAGCCTTACACTCACCCGTCCCCTAATCCTCACCCGTATGCTAACACTAACCCGTACCCTAACACGTACGCTCACCCTAAACCGTTGTCGTACCCTAACCTGTACCCTAAACCGTCCCCGTGCCTGTCCTCTAACCCTAACCCTAACCCTAACCCTTACCCGAAGCCTTACCCTCACCCTTCCCCTAATCCTAACCCATACGCTAACACTAGCCCGTACCCTGACACGTACGCTCACCCTAAACCGTTGTCGTACCCTAACCTGTACCCTAAACCGTCCCCGTCCCCTAACCCTAACCCTAACCCTAACCCTAACCCTAACCCTTACCCGAAGCCTTACCCTCACCCGTCCACTAATCCTAACCCGTACGCTAACACTAACCCGTACCCTAACACGTACGCTCACCCTAAACTGTTGTCGTACCCTAACCTGTACCCTAAACCGTCCCCGTCCCCGTCCCCTAACCCTAACCCTAACCCTAACCCTTACCCGAAGCCTTACCCTAACCCGTCCCCTAATCCTAAACCGTACGCTAACACTAACCCGTACCCTAACACGTACGCTCGCCCTAAACAGTTGTCGTACCCTAACCTGTACCCTAAACCGTCCCCGTCCCCTAACCCTAACCCTAACCCTAACCGTTACCCGAAGCCTTACCCTCACCCGTCCCCTAATCCTGACCCGTACGCTAACACTAACCCGTACCCTAACACGTACGCTCACCCTAAACCGTTGACGTACACTAACCTGTACCCTAAACCGTCCCCGTCCCCTAACCCTAACCCTAACCCTAACCCTAACCCTAACCCTTACCCGAAGCCTTACACTCACCCGTCCCCTAAACCTAACCCGTAAGCTAACACTAACCCGTACCCTAACACGTACGCTCACCCTAAACCGTTGTCGTACCCTAACAAGTACCCTAAACCGTCCCCGTCCCCTAACCCTAAACCTAACCCTAACCCTAACCCTTACCCGAAGCCTTACCCTCACCCGTCCCCTAATCCTAACCCGTACGCTAACACTAACCCGTACCCTAACAGATACGCTCACCCTAAACCGTTGTCATACCCTAACCTGTACCCTAAACCGTCCCCGTGCCCGTCCCCTAACCCTAACCCTAACCCTAACCCTTACCCGAAGCCTTACCCTCACCCGTCCACTAATCCTAAACCGTACGCTAACACTAACCCGTACCCTAACACGTACGCTCACCCTAAACAGATGTCGTACCCTAACCTGTACCCTAAACCGTCCCCGTCCCCTAACCCTAACCCTAACCCTAACCGTTACCCGAAGCCTTACCCTCACCCGTCCCCTAATCCTGACCCGTACGCTAACACTAACCCGTACCCTAACACGTACCCTCACCCTAAACCGTTGACGTACACTAACCTGTACCCTAAACCGTCCCCGTCCCCTAACCCTAACCCTAACCCTAACCCTTACCCGAAGCCTTACACTCACCCGTCCCCTAAACCTAACCCGTAAGCTAACACTAACCCGTACCCTAACACGTACGCTCATCCTAAACTGTTGTCGTACCCTAACAAGTACCCTAAACCGTCCACGTCCCCATCCCCAACCCTAACCCTAATCCTAACCCTAACCTTTACCCGAAGCCTTACCCTCACCCGTCCCCTAATTCTAACCCGTACGCTAACACTAACCCGTACCCTAACACGTACGCTCACCCTAAACCGTTGTCGTACCCTAACCTGTACCCTAAACCGTCCCCGTCCCCGTCTCCGTCCCCGTCCCCTAACCCTAACCCTTACCCGAAGCCTTACCCTCACCCGTCCCCTAATACTAACCCGTACGCTAACACTAACCCATACCCTAACATGTACGATCACGCTAAACCGTTGTCGTACCCTAACCTGTACCCTAAACCGTCCCTGTCCCCGTCCCCTAACCCTAACCCTAACCCTAACCCTAACCCTTACCCGAAGCCTTACCCTCACCCGTCCCCTAATCCTAACCCGTACGCTAACACTAACCCCTACCCTAACACGTACGCTCACCCTAAACCGTTGTCGTAGCCTAACCTGTACCCTAAACCGTCCCCGTACCCTAACCCTAACCCTAACCCTAACCCTAACCCTTACCCGAAGCCTTACACTCACCCGTCCCCTAATCCTCACCCGTACGCTAACACTAACCCAAACCCTAACACGTACGCTCACCCTAAACCGTTGTCGTACCCTAACCTGTACCCTAAACCGTCCCCGTCCCCTAACCCTAATCCTAACCCTAACCCTAACCCTTACCCGAAGCCTTACCCTCACCCGTCCCCTAATCCTAACCCGTACACTAACACAAACCCGTACCCTAACATGTACGCTCACCCTAAACCGTTGACGTACCCTAACCTGTACCCTAAACCGTCCCCGTCCCCTAACCCTAATCCTAACCCTAACCCTTACCCGAAGCCTTACCCTCACCCGTCCCCTAATCCTAACCCGTACGCTAACACTAACCCGTACCCTAACACGTACGCTCACCCTAAACCGTTGTCGTACCCTAACCTGTACCCTAAACCGTCCCCGTCCCCGTCCCCTAACCCAAACCCTAACCCTAACCTTTACCCGAAGCCTTACCCTCACCCGTCCACTAATCCTAACCCGTACGCTAACACTAACCCGTACCCTAACACGTACGCTCACCCTAAACCGTTGTTGTACCCTAACCTGTACCCTAAACCGTCCCCGTCCCCGTCCACGTCCCCTAACCCTAAACCTAACCCTTACCCGAAGCCTTACCCTCACCCGTCCTCTAATCCTAACCCGTACGCTAACACTAACCCATACCCTAACATGTACGGTCACTCTAAACCGTTGTCGTACCCTAACCTGTACCCTAAACCGTCCCTGTCCCCGTCCCCTAACCCTAACCCTAACCCTAACCTTAACCCTTACCCGAAGCCTTACCCTCACCCGTCCCCTAATCCTAACCCGTACGCTAACACTAACCCGTACCCTAACACGTACGCTCACCCTAAATCATTGTCGTACTCTAAACTGTACCCTAAACCGTCCCCGTACCCTAACCTTAACCCTAACCCTAACCCTTACCCTAACACTTACCCGAAGCCTTACCCTCACCCGACCCCTAATCCTAACCCGTACGCTAACACTAACCCGTACCCTAACACGTACGCTCACCCTAAACCGTTGTCGTACCCTAACCTGTACCCTAAACCGTCCCCGTCCCCTAACCCTAACCCTAACCCTAACCCTAACCCTTACCCGAAGCCTTAGCCTCACCCGTCCCCTTATCCTAACCCGTACGCTAACACTAACCCGTACCCTAACACGTACGCTCACCCTAAAGCGTTGACGTACCCTAACCTGTACCCTAAACCGTCCCCGTACCCTAACCCTAATCCTAACCCTAACCCTAACCCTAACCCTTACCCGAAGCCTTACACTCACCCGTCCCCTAATCCTAACCCGTACCCTAACACTAACCCATATCCTAACACGTACGCTCACCCAAAACCGTTGTCGTACCCTAACCTGTACCCTAAACCGTCCCCGTCCCCGTCCCCTAACCCAAGCCCTAACCCTAACCTTTACCCGAAGCCTTACCCTCACACGTCCCCTAATCCTAACCCGTACGCTAACACTAACCCGTACCCTAACACGTACGCTCACCCTAAACCCTTGTCGTACCCTAACCTGGACCCTGAACCGTCCCCGTCCCCGTCCCCGTCCCTGTCCCCGTCCCCTAACCCTAACCCTAACCGTAACCCTAACCCTAACCCTTACCCGAAGCCTTACCCTCACCCGTCCCCTAATCCTAACACGTACGCTAACACTAACCCGTACCCTAACACGTACACTCACCCTAAATCATTGTCGTACTCTAAACTGTACCCTAAACCGTCCCCGTACCCTAACCTTAACCCTAACCCTAACCCTAACCCTAACACTTACCCGAAGCCTTACCCTCACCCGTCCCCTAATCCTACCCCGTACGCTAACACTAACCCGTACCCTAACACGTACGCTCACCCTAAACCGTTGTCGTACCCTAACCTGTACCCTAAACCGTCCCCGTCCCCTAACCCTAACCCTAACCCTAACCCTTACCCGAAGCCTTAGCCTCACCCGTCCCCTTATCCTAACCCGTACGCTAACACTAACCCGTACCCTAACACGTACGCTCACCCTAAACCGTTGTCGTACCCTAACCTGTACCCTAAACCGTCCCCGTCCCCTAACCCTAACCCTAACCCTAACCCTAACCCTTACCCGAAGCCTTACCCTCACCCGTCCCCTAATCCTAACCCGTACGCTAACACTAACCCGTACCCTAACACGTACGCTCACCCTAAACCGTTGTCGTACGCTAACCTGTACCCTAAACCGTCCCCGTCCCCTAACCCTAACCCTAACCCTAACCCTAACCCTAACCCTTACCCGAAGCCTTACACTCACCCGTCCCCTAATCCTAACCCATACGCTAACACTAACCCGTACCCTAACACGTACGCTCACCCTAAACCGTTGTCGTACCCTAACCTGTACCCTAAACCGTCCCCGTGCCTGTCCTCTAACCCTAACCCTAACCCTAACCCTTACCCGAAGCCTTACCCTCACCCTTCCCCTAATCCTAACCCATACGCTAACACTAGCCCGTACCCTGACACGTACGCTCACCCTAAACCGTTATCGTACCCTAACCTGTACCCTAAACCGTCCCCGTCCCCTAACCCTAACCCTAACCCTAACCCTAACCCTAACCCTTACCCGAAGCCTTACCCTCACCCGTCCACTAATCCTAACCCGTACGCTAACACTAACCCGTACCCTAACACGTACGCTCACCCTAAACTGTTGTCGTACCCTAACCTGTACCCTAAACCGTCCCCGTCCCCGTCCCCTAACCCTAACCCTAACCCTAACCCTTACCCGAAGCCTTACCCTAACCCGTCCCCTAATCCTAAACCGTACGCTAACACTAACCCGTACCCTAACACGTACGCTCACCCTAAACAGTTGTCGTACCCTAACCTGTACCCTAAACCGTCCCCGTCCCCTAACCCTAACCCTAACCCTAACCGTTACCCGAAGCCTTACCCTCACCCGTCCCCTAATCCTGACCCGTACGCTAACACTAAGCCGTACCCTAACACGTACGCTCACCCTAAACCGTTGACGTACACTAACCTGTACCCTAAACCGTCCCCGTCCCCTAACCCTAACCCTAACCCTAACCCTAACCCTAACCCTTACCCGAAGCCTTACACTCACCCGTCCCCTAAACCTAACCCGTAAGCTAACACTAACCCGTACCCTAACACGTACGCTCACCCTAAACCGTTGTCGTACCCTAACAAGTACCCTAAACCGTCCCCGTCCCCTAACCCTAAACCTAACCCTAACCCTAACCCTTACCCGAAGCCTTACCCTCACCCGTCCCCTAATCCTAACCCGTACGCTAACACTAACCCGTACCCTAACACGTACGCTCACCCTAAACCGTTGTCGTACCCTAACCTGTACCCTAAACCGTCCCCGTCCCCGTCCCCTAACCCAAACCCTAACCCTAACCTTTACCCGAAGCCTTACCCTCACCCGTCCACTAATCCTAACCCGTACGCTAACACTAACCCGTACCCTAACACGTACGCTCACCCTAAACCGTTGTTGTACCCTAACCTGTACCCTAAACCGTCCCCGTCCCCGTCCACGTCCCCTAACCCTAAACCTAACCCTTACCCGAAGCCTTACCCTCACCCGTCCTCTAATCCTAACCCGTACGCTAACACTAACCCATACCCTAACATGTACGGTCACTCTAAACCGTTGTCGTACCCTAACCTGTACCCTAAACCGTCCCTGTCCCCGTCCCCTAACCCTAACCCTAACCCTAACCTTAACCCTTACCCGAAGCCTTACCCTCACCCGTCCCCTAATCCTAACCCGTACGCTAACACTAACCCGTACCCTAACACGTACGCTCACCCTAAATCATTGTCGTACTCTAAACTGTACCCTAAACCGTCCCCGTACCCTAACCTTAACCCTAACCCTAACCCTTACCCTAACACTTACCCGAAGCCTTACCCTCACCCGACCCCTAATCCTAACCCGTACGCTAACACTAACCCGTACCCTAACACGTACGCTCACCCTAAACCGTTGTCGTACCCTAACCTGTACCCTAAACCGTCCCCGTCCCCTAACCCTAACCCTAACCCTAACCCTAACCCTTACCCGAAGCCTTAGCCTCACCCGTCCCCTTATCCTAACCCGTACGCTAACACTAACCCGTACCCTAACACGTACGCTCACCCTAAAGCGTTGACGTACCCTAACCTGTACCCTAAACCGTCCCCGTACCCTAACCCTAATCCTAACCCTAACCCTAACCCTAACCCTTACCCGAAGCCTTACACTCACCCGTCCCCTAATCCTAACCCGTACCCTAACACTAACCCATATCCTAACACGTACGCTCACCCAAAACCGTTGTCGTACCCTAACCTGTACCCTAAACCGTCCCCGTCCCCGTCCCCTAACCCAAGCCCTAACCCTAACCTTTACCCGAAGCCTTACCCTCACACGTCCCCTAATCCTAACCCGTACGCTAACACTAACCCGTACCCTAACACGTACGCTCACCCTAAACCCTTGTCGTACCCTAACCTGGACCCTGAACCGTCCCCGTCCCCGTCCCCGTCCCTGTCCCCGTCCCCTAACCCTAACCCTAACCGTAACCCTAACCCTAACCCTTACCCGAAGCCTTACCCTCACCCGTCCCCTAATCCTAACACGTACGCTAACACTAACCCGTACCCTAACACGTACACTCACCCTAAATCATTGTCGTACTCTAAACTGTACCCTAAACCGTCCCCGTACCCTAACCTTAACCCTAACCCTAACCCTAACCCTAACACTTACCCGAAGCCTTACCCTCACCCGTCCCCTAATCCTACCCCGTACGCTAACACTAACCCGTACCCTAACACGTACGCTCACCCTAAACCGTTGTCGTACCCTAACCTGTACCCTAAACCGTCCCCGTCCCCTAACCCTAACCCTAACCCTAACCCTTACCCGAAGCCTTAGCCTCACCCGTCCCCTTATCCTAACCCGTACGCTAACACTAACCCGTACCCTAACACGTACGCTCACCCTAAACCGTTGTCGTACCCTAACCTGTACCCTAAACCGTCCCCGTCCCCTAACCCTAACCCTAACCCTAACCCTAACCCTTACCCGAAGCCTTACCCTCACCCGTCCCCTAATCCTAACCCGTACGCTAACACTAACCCGTACCCTAACACGTACGCTCACCCTAAACCGTTGTCGTACCCTAACCTGTACCCTAAACCGTCCCCGTCCCCTAACCCTAACCCTAACCCTAACCCTAACCCTTACCCGAAGCCTTACACTCACCCGTCCCCTAATCCTAACCCATACGCTAACACTAACCCGTACCCTAACACGTACGCTCACCCTAAACCGTTGTCGTACCCTAACCTGTACCCTAAACCGTCCCCGTGCCTGTCCTCTAACCCTAACCCTAACCCTAACCCTTACCCGAAGCCTTACCCTCACCCTTCCCCTAATCCTAACCCATACGCTAACACTAGCCCGTACCCTGACACGTACGCTCACCCTAAACCGTTGTCGTACCCTAACCTGTACCCTAAACCGTCCCCGTCCCCTAACCCTAACCCTAACCCTAACCCTAACCCTAACCCTTACCCGAAGCCTTACCCTCACCCGTCCACTAATCCTAACCCGTACGCTAACACTAACCCGTACCCTAACACGTACGCTCACCCTAAACTGTTGTCGTACCCTAACCTGTACCCTAAACCGTCCCCGTCCCCGTCCCCTAACCCTAACCCTAACCCTAACCCTTACCCGAAGCCTTACCCTAACCCGTCCCCTAATCCTAAACCGTACGCTAACACTAACCCGTACCCTAACACGTACGCTCACCCTAAACAGTTGTCGTACCCTAACCTGTACCCTAAACCGTCCCCGTCCCCTAACCCTAACCCTAACCCTAACCGTTACCCGAAGCCTTACCCTCACCCGTCCCCTAATCCTGACCCGTACGCTAACACTAAGCCGTACCCTAACACGTACGCTCACCCTAAACCGTTGACGTACACTAACCTGTACCCTAAACCGTCCCCGTCCCCTAACCCTAACCCTAACCCTAACCCTAACCCTAACCCTTACCCGAAGCCTTACACTCACCCGTCCCCTAAACCTAACCCGTAAGCTAACACTAACCCGTACCCTAACACGTACGCTCACCCTAAACCGTTGTCGTACCCTAACAAGTACCCTAAACCGTCCCCGTCCCCTAACCCTAAACCTAACCCTAACCCTAACCCTTACCCGAAGCCTTACCCTCACCCGTCCCCTAATCCTAACCCGTACGCTAACACTAACCCGTACCCTAACAGATACGCTCACCCTAAACCGTTGTCATACCCTAACCTGTACCCTAAACCGTCCCCGTGCCCGTCCCCTAACCCTAACCCTAACCCTAACCCTTACCCGAAGCCTTACCCTCACCCGTCCACTAATCCTAAACCGTACGCTAACACTAACCCGTACCCTAACACGTACGCTCACCCTAAACAGATGTCGTACCCTAACCTGTACCCTAAACCGTCCCCGTCCCCTAACCCTAACCCTAACCCTAACCGTTACCCGAAGCCTTACCCTCACCCGTCCCCTAATCCTGACCCGTACGCTAACACTAACCCGTACCCTAACACGTACCCTCACCCTAAACCGTTGACGTACACTAACCTGTACCCTAAACCGTCCCCGTCCCCTAACCCTAACCCTAACCCTAACCCTTACCCGAAGCCTTACACTCACCCGTCCCCTAAACCTAACCCGTAAGCTAACACTAACCCGTACCCTAACACGTACGCTCATCCTAAACTGTTGTCGTACCCTAACAAGTACCCTAAACCGTCCACGTCCCCATCCCCAACCCTAACCCTAATCCTAACCCTAACCTTTACCCGAAGCCTTACCCTCACCCGTCCCCTAATTCTAACCCGTACGCTAACACTAACCCGTACCCTAACACGTACGCTCACCCTAAACCGTTGTCGTACCCTAACCTGTACCCTAAACCGTCCCCGTCCCCGTCTCCGTCCCCGTCCCCTAACCCTAACCCTTACCCGAAGCCTTACCCTCACCCGTCCCCTAATACTAACCCGTACGCTAACACTAACCCATACCCTAACATGTACGATCACGCTAAACCGTTGTCGTACCCTAACCTGTACCCTAAACCGTCCCTGTCCCCGTCCCCTAACCCTAACCCTAACCCTAACCCTAAACCTTACCCGAAGCCTTACCCTCACCCGTCCCCTAATCCTAACCCGTACGCTAACACTAACCCCTACCCTAACACGTACGCTCACCCTAAACCATTGTCGTAGCCTAACCTGTACCCTAAACAGTCCCCGTACCCTAACCCTAACCCTAACCCTAACCCTAACCCTTACCCGAAGCCTTACACTCACCCGTCCCCTAATCCTCACCCGTACGCTAACACTAACCCAAACCCTAACACGTACGCTCACCCTAAACCGTTGTCGTACCCTAACCTGTACCCTAAACCGTCCCCGTCCCCTAACCCTAATCCTAACCCTAACCCTAACCCTTACCCGAAGCCTTACCCTCACCCGTCCCCTAATCCTAACCCGTACACTAACACAAACCCGTACCCTAACATGTACGCTCACCCTAAACCGTTGACGTACCCTAACCTGTACCCTAAACCGTCCCCGTCCCCTAACCCTAATCCTAACCCTAACCCTTACCCGAAGCCTTACCCTCACCCGTCCCCTAATCCTAACCCGTACGCTAACACTAACCCGTACCCTAACACGTACGCTCACCCTAAACCGTTGTCGTACCCTAACCTGTACCCTAAACCGTCCCCGTCCCCGTCCCCTAACCCAAACCCTAACCCTAACCTTTACCCGAAGCCTTACCCTCACCCGTCCACTAATCCTAACCCGTACGCTAACACTAACCCGTACCCTAACACGTACGCTCACCCTAAACAGTTGTTGTACCCTAACCTGTACCCTAAACCGTCTCCGTCCCCGTCCACGTCCCCTAACCCTAAACCTAACCCTTACCCGAAGCCTTACCCTCACCCGTCCTCTAATCCTAACCCGTACGCTAACACTAACCCATACCCTAACATGTACGGTCACTCTAAACCGTTGTCGTACCCTAACCTGTACCCTAAACCGTCCCTGTCCCCGTCCCCTAACCCTAACCCTAACCCTAACCTTAACCCTTACCCGAAGCCTTACCCTCACCCGTCCCCTAATCCTAACCCGTACGCTAACACTAACCCGTACCCTAACACGTACGCTCACCCTAAATCATTGTCGTACTCTAAACTGTACCCTAAACCGTCCCCGTACCCTAACCTTAACCCTAACCCTAACCCTTACCCTAACACTTACCCGAAGCCTTACCCTCACCCGACCCCTAATCCTAACCCGTACGCTAACACTAACCCGTACCCTAACACGTACGCTCACCCTAAACCGTTGTCGTACCCTAACCTGTACCCTAAACCGTCCCCGTCCCCTAACCCTAACCCTAACCCTAACCCTAACCCTTACCCGAAGCCTTAGCCTCACCCGTCCCCTTATCCTAACCCGTACGCTAACACTAACCCGTACCCTAACACGTACGCTCACCCTAAACCGTTGTCGTACCCTAACCTGTACCCTAAACCGTCCCCGTCCCCTAACCCTAACCCTAACCCTAACCCTTACCCGAAGCCTTACCCTCACCCGTCCCCTAATCCTAACCCGTACGCTAACACTAACCCGTACCCTAACACGTAAGCTCACCCTAAACCGTTGTTGTACCCTAACCTGTACCCTAAACCGTCCCCGTCCCCGTCCCCGTCCCCTAACCCTAACCCTAACCCTTACCCGAAGGCTTACCCTCACCCGTCCCCTAATCCTAACCCGTACCCCAACACTAAACCGTACCCTAACACGTACGCTCACCCTAAACCGTTGTCGTACCCTAATCTGTACCCTAAACCATCCCCGTCCCCGTCCCCTAACCCTAACCCTAACCCTAATCTTTACCCGAAGCCTTACCCTCACCCGTCCCCTAATCCTAGCCCGTACGCTAACACTAACCCGTATCCTAACAAGTACGCTCACCCTAAACCGTTGTCGTACCCTAACCTGCACCCTAAACCGTCCCCGTCCCCTAACCCTAACCCTAACCCTAACCCTTACCCGAAGCCTTTCACTCACCCGTCCCATAATCCTCACGCGTACGCTAACACTAACCCGTACCCTAACATGTACGCTCACCCTAAACCGTTGTCGTACCATAACCTGTACCCTAAACTGTCCCCGTCCACTAACCCTAACCCTAAACCTAACCCTAACCCTAACCCTTACCCTCACCCGTCCCCTAATCCTAACCCGTAAGCTAACACTAACCCGTACCCTAACACGTACGCTCACCCTAAACAGTTTTCGTACCCTAACCTGTACCCTAAACCGTCCCCGTCCCCTAACCCTAACCCTAACCCTTTCCCGAAGCCTTAACCTCACCCGTCACATAATCCTAACCCGTACGCTAACACTAACCCGTACCGTAACACGTACGCTCACCCTAAACCGTTGTCGTACCCTAAACTGTACCCTAAACCGTCCCCGTCCGCTAACCCTAACCCTAACCATAACCCTAACCCTAACCCTTACCCGAAGCCTTACCCTCACCCGTCCCCTTATCCTAACCCGTACACTAACACTAACCCGTACCCTAACACGTACGCTCACCCTAAACCGTTGACGTACCATAACCTGTACCCTAAACGGTCCCCGTCCCCTAAACCTAACCCTAACCCTAACCCTTACCCGAAGCTTTACACTCACCCGTCCCCTAATCCTAACCCGTACTCTAACACTAACCCGTAACCTAACACGTACGCTCACCCTAAACCGTTGTCATACCCTAACCTGTACCCTAAACCGTCCCCGTCCCCTAACCCTAACCCTAACACTAACACTAACCCTAATCCTTACCCGAAGCCTTACACTCACCCGTCCCCTAATCCTAACCCGTACGCTAACACTAACCCGTACCCTAACACGTACGCTCACCCTAAACCGTTGTCGTACACTAACCTGTACTATAAACGGTCCCCGTGCCCGTCCCCTAACCCTAAGCCTAACCCTAACCCTCACCCTTACCCGAAGCCTTACCCTCACCCTTCCCCTAATCCTAACCCGTACGCTAACACTAACCTGTACCCTAACACGTACGCTCACCCTAAACCGTTGTCGTACACTAATCTGTACCCTAAACCGTCCCCGTCCCCTATCCCTAACCCTAACCCTAACCCTAACCCTTACCTGAAGCATTACCCTCACCCGTCCCCAATCCTAACCCGTACGCTAACACTAACCCGTACCCTAACACGTACGCTCTCCCTAAACAGTTGTCGTACCCTAACCTGTACCCTAAACCGTCCATGTCCCCTAACCCTAACTCTAACACTAACCCTAACCCTAACCCTTACCTGAAGCCTTACCGTAACCCGTCCCCTAATCCTAACCCGTACCCTAACACTAACCTGTACCCTAACACATACGCTCACCCTAAACCGTTGTCGTACCCTAACCTGTACCCTAAACCGTCCCCGTCCCCTTAACCTAACCCTAACCCTAACCCTTACCCGAAGCCTTACCCTAACCCGTCCCCCAATCCTAATCCGTACGCTAACACTAACACGTACCCTAACACGTACGCTCACCCTAAACCATTGTCGTACGCTAAACTGTACCCTAAACCGTCCCCGTACCCGTCCCCTGACCCTAACCGTAACCCTAACCCTAACCCTTACCCAAAGCCTTACCCTAACCCTTCCCCTAATCCTAAACTGCACGCTAACACGAAACCTTACCCTAACACGTACGTTCACCCTAAACCGTTGTCGTACCTAACATGTACCCTAAACAGTCCCCGTCCCCGTGCCCATCCCCTAACCCTAACCCTAACCCTAACCCTTACTCGAGGCCTTACCCTAATCTGTCCCCTAATCCTAACCCGTACACTAACATTAACCTGTACTCTAACACGTACACTCACCCTAAACCGTTGTCATACACTTACCTGTACACTCAAACGTCCCCTAACCCTAACCCTAACCCTAACCCTTACCCGAAGCCTTACCTTAACCCGTCCCCTAATCCTAACCCGTACACTAACACTAACCTGTACCCTAACACGTACGCTCACCCTAAACCGTTCTTGTACACTTACCTGTAACCTAAACCGTCCCCGTCCCCTTCCCCGTCCCCTAACCCTAACCCTAACCCTAACCCTAACCCTTACCCGAAGCCTTACCCTAACCCATCCACTAATCCTAACCCATACGCTAACAGTAACCCATACCCTAACACGTACGCTCTCCCTAAACCGTTGTCGTACCCTAACCTGTACCCTAAACCGTCGCCGTCAACTAACCCTAACCCTAACCCTAATCCTAACCCTAACCCTTAGCCGAAGCCTTACCCTAATCCGTCCCCTAATCCTAAACCGTACGCTAACACTAACCTGTACCCTAACACATACGCTCACCCTAAAACGTTGTCGTACACTAATCTGTACCCTAAACCGTCCGCGACCCCTAACCCTAACCTAAACCCTAACCCTTACCCGAAGCCTTACACTAACCCGTCCCTTAATCCTAACCCGTACGCTAACACTAACACGTACCCTAACACGTACGCTCACCCTAAACCGTTGTCGTACCCTAACCTGTACCCTAAACCATCCCCGTCCCCATCCACGTCCCCTAACCCTAACCCTAACCCTAACCGTTACCCGAAGCCTTACACTAATACATCCTATAATCCTAACACGTATGCTACCACTAACCCGTACCCTAACACGTATGCTCACCCTAAACAGTTGTCGTACCCTAACCAGTACCCTAAACTGTCCCCGTCCCCGTGCCCGTCCCCTAACCCTAACCCTAAACCTAACCCTTACCTGAAGCCTTACACTAACCCGTACCTTAATCCTAACCCTTACGCAAACACTAACACCTACCCTAACACGTACGCTCACCCTAAGCAGTTGTCATAGCCTAACCTGCACCCCAAACCGTCCCCGTCCTCTAACCCTAACCCTAACACTAACCTTAACCCTAAACTTTACCCGAAGCCTTACCCTAACCCTTCCCCTAATCCTAAACCGTATGCTAACACTAACCTGTACCCTAACATGTACGCTCACCCTAAACCATTGTCGTACACTAACCTGTACCCTAAACCGTTCCCATCCCCTAACCCTATCCCTAACCCTAAACCTAACCCTTACCCGAAGCCTTACCCTAACCGGTCTTCTAATCCTAACCCGTACGCTAACACCAACAGGTACCATAACACGTACGCTCTAGCTAAACCGTTGTCGTACCCTAACCTGTACCCTAAACCATCCCCGTACCCTAACCCTAACCCTACCACTAACCCTAACCTTAACATTTACCCGAAGCCTTACCCTAACCCGTCCACTTATCCTAAAACGTACGCTAAAACTAACCTGTACCCTAACACGTATGCTCACGCTAAACCGTTGTCGTACCCTAACCTTTACCCTAAACCATCCACGTCCCCTAACACTAACCCTAACCCTAACCCTTACCCGAAGAATTACCCTAACACGTCCCCTAAACCTAACCCGTACGCTAACACTAACACGTACCCTAACACGTAGGCTCACCGTAAACAGTTGTCGTAACCTAAGCTGTACCCTAAAACGTCCCCGTTACCTAACCCTAATCCTAACACCAACCCTAACCCTAACCCTTACCCGAAGCCTTACCCTAGCCCGTCCCCTAATCCTAAACCGTACGATAACACTAACCAGTATCCTAACACGTACGCTCTCCCTAAAACGTTGTCGTATGCTAACCTGTACTCTAAACGGTCCCAGTCCCCTGTTAAAGAAATGTGCACTACAATGAAGTCTCACTGCCCCCTGGTCAAAAGGGCCATCTGAAAAAAGTGTAAAATCCAGAAAGGCAGCACAGGCCATGGAGAACAGGGAGCCTTGTTATGCTGATGGGTGGGATGTAAATTGCCAACAGCCACTCTGGAGAAGTGTATTGTGTTTCCTGAAACACCTAAAAAACAAAGCAACGGAGCCTACGGCACTTCCACTTATGGTCCTATAGATTAGGGAAATTAAAATCAAAAACACACAGCCACCCCAAAGTTTCAGACGGCTCTGTTTACAAGAACCTCGTCTACGGTACAAGTTAAATATCCCAGAAAGCGAAAAATGGATAAAGAAGTTGTGGTACGTACGTACAATGGAATATCACTCACCAATGAAATCTATGTCATCTGGCCCGTCGTGGCATAATGAGTGGATTCAGGTACGATGATTCTAAGTGAAATAAGTCACACAGAAAATGAAACATCATAAGATATCACTAATACACCGAATGTAATCTTGGCTACACATGAACTGAAATACAAAACAGAACAGGGTCTCAAATTTAGAAAACCAACTTATGTTTGCTGAAGGGGAAAGGTGAGTTGGGGTGCTGCATAAAACCAGAGACAGAAATTAGCACAGATACCATTCCATAAGTCAAATACGTAATAGTCAAGACCTACCCCTTGCTCAACGAAATGGGCTAAACACCCTATATTCAACGCCTAGGAATACACCTGACTAGTAAGAATCTTCAAACCCATGGATTTATATGTCTCCATAAGAGAATCAAGCGTGTGTACAGCTGCATGAAGGCAGCAGAGAAAATCCGATAAATCCTATTATCAAAATGAATTACAAAAACAAAAAAGAATGACAGTGAAATAGAGAGCAATTCTTAAATAATTCATTCAGGGCTTGTGATGCAACCTGGATTTACCTCATCTAAACCCAGAGCTGAGTGAGACATAAGGTTGGACACTTCGGGCTGATAGCATTGGTGAGGTTCGATGAGCAAATGCAGACCATTTGAAGTCATACTACATGGTAACAGTTCCATGGGTCCCAACTCTCCAGGTTTAAGCGATTCTTCCTTCAGCTAAAGCATGCATGGGAAACCCACAGTATGGTGCACCGTGTGACCGGGAAACATTTTCAAATGCATCTCAGTTTTTGTCCCCTTTTACTCGGGTTCACAATTCCAGACACTTTACTAACACTCTCCCCACTTGGAGAGTCAGTGCCTTTAACCTGCTGTTTGGCACAGTTTGCAATTTCTGCGCAAGATGAACAGGAATAGTGAGAACCAATGAGAGACTAGCTGTAGGTGTCTGCAGGGGCAAATTTAACGCTCATTTCCCACCAGGAAGAGGAATTAACCAAAGGCTCAGCATGCCGTGCCGGAACCAGATTAGGGCCTGAAGCAATCCTGCGGGTTTGCGGCTGGCTCATAAGAAAGCGATTTGAAGAAAGGAGCTCAGGGGCACTGTAATTCACAAGCCTGCAGAGTTATAAATAACAGCTATCGTCCAAAAATATATTGAAGGAAGGCTGCGAAGAGGACTTGAAAGCGGGGCAGAATTGCAGGAAAACGATTTCAGGGGATAGACTGGAATTCCATTTAAAGCATAGGAAAAGAGGCAGAACGTCGACAATGATGCACTTGGCCAAAAAGTGCATATGCGTTTTTTCCTGAATATATTCAGGAAAAAACGCATACTCCCTTTTTGGCCAACCAAGCAAGCATGTTAAAGATATCTGCACTACAATGAAGTATCACTGCCCCCCGGTCAAAAGGGCCATCTGAAAAAAGTGTAAATCCAGAAATGCAGCACAGGCCATGGAGAACAGGGAGCCTTGTTATGCTGATGGGTGGGATGTAAATTGCCAACAGCCACTCTGGAAAAGTGTATGGTTTTTCCTGAAACACCTAAAAAACAAAGCAACGGAGCCTACGGCACTTCCACTTATGGTCCTATAGCTTAGGGAAACTAAAATCAAAAATACACAGCCACCCCAAAGTTTCAGACGGCTCTCTTCACAAGAACCTCGTCTACGGTACAAGTTAAATATCCCAGAAAGCGAAAAATGAATAAAGAAGTTGTGGTACGTACGTACAATGGAATATCAGTCACCAATGAAATCTATGTCATCTGGCCCATCGTGGCATAATGAGTGGATTCAGGTACGATGATTCTAAGTGAAATACGTCACACAGAAAATGAAACATCATAAGATATCACTAATACACCGAATGTAATCTTGGCTACACATGAACTGAATTACAAAACAGAACAGGGTCTCAAATTTAGAAAACCAACTTATGTTTGCATAAGCGGAAAGGTGAGTTGGGGTGCTGCATAAAACCAGAGTTAGAAATTAGCACAGATACCATTCCATAAGTCAAATACATAATAGTCAAGACCTACCCCTTGCTCAACGAAATGGGCTAAACACACTATATTCAACGCCTAGGAATACAGCTGACTAGTAAGGATCTTCAAACCCATGGATTTATATGTCTCCATAAGTGAATCAAGCGTGTGTACAGCTGCATGAAGGCTGCAGAGAAAATCCGATATATCCTATTATCAAAATGAATTACAAAAACAGAACACAATGACAGTGAAATAGAGAGCAATTCTTAAATAATTCATTCAGGGCTTGTGATGCAACCTGGATTTATCTCATCTACACCCAGAGCTGAGTGAGATATAAGGTTGGACACTTCGTGCTGATACCATTGGTGAGGTTCGATGAGAAAATGCAAACCTTTTGAAGTCATAATACATGGTACACATTCCATGGGTCCCAACTCTCCAGGTTGAAGCGATTCTTCCTTCAGCTAAAGCATGCATGGGAAACCCACAGTATGGTGCACCGTGTAACCGGCAAACCTTTTCAAATGCATCTCAGATTTTGTCCCCTTTTACTCGGGTTCACAATTCCAGACACTTTCTAACACTCTCCCCACTTGGAGAGTCAGTGCCTTTAACCTCCTGTTTCGCACAGTTTGCAATTTCTGCGCAAGATGAACAGGAATAGGGAGAACCAATGAGAGACTAGCTGTAGGTGTCTGCAGGGGCAAATTTAACGCTCATTTCCCACCAGGAAGAGGAATTAACCAAAGGCTCAGCATGCCGTGCCGGAACCAGATTAGGGCCTGAAGCAATCCTGCGGGTTTGCAGCCAGCTCAGAAGAAAGCGATTTGAAGAAAAGAGCTCAGGGGCACTGTAATTCACAAACCTGCAGAGTTATAAATGACAGCTCTCGTCCAAAAATATATTGAAGGAAGGCTGCGAAGAGGACTTGAAAGCGGGGCAGAATTGCAGGAAAACGATTTCAGGGGGTAGACTGGAATTGCATTTAAAGCATAGGAAAAGAGGCAGAACGTCGACAATGATGCACTTGGCCAAAAAGGGCGTATGCGTTTTTTCCTGAATATATTCAGGAAAAAACGCATACGCCCTTTTTGGCCAACCAAGCAAGCATGTTAAAGAAATCTGCACTACAATGAAGTCTCATTGCCCCCCGGTCAAAAGGGCCATCTGAAAAAAGTGTAAAATCCAGAAATGCAGCACAGGCCATGGAGGACAGGGAGCCTTGTTATGCTGATGGGTGGGATGTAAATTGCCAACAGCCACTCTGGAGAAGTGTATGGTGTTTCCTGAAACACATAAAAAACAAAGCAACGGAGCCTACGGCACTTCCACTTATGGTCCTATAGCTTAGGGAAACTAAAATCAAAAATACACAGCCACCCCAAAGTTTCAGACGGCTCTGTTTACAAGAACCTCGTCTACGGTACAAGTTAAATATCCCAGAAAGCGAAAAATGGATAAAGAAGTTGTGGTACGTACGTACAATGGAATATCACTCACCAATGAAATCTATGTCATCTGGCCCGTCGTGGCATAATGAGTGGATTCAGGTACGATGACTCTAAGTGAAATACGTCACACAGAAAATGAAACATCATAAGATATCACTAATACACCGAATGTAATCTTGGCTACACATGAACTGAAATACAAAACAGAACAGGGTCTCAAATTTAGAAAACCAACTTATGTTTGCTGAAGGGGAAAGGTGAGTTGGGGTGCTGCATAAAACCAGAGACAGAAATTAGCACAGATACCATTCCATAAGTCAAATACGTAATAGTCAAGACCTACCCCTTGCTCAACGAAATGGGCTAAACACCCTATATTCAACGCCTAGGAATACACCTGACTAGTAAGAATCTTCAAACCCATGGATTTATATGTCTCCATAAGAGAATCAAGCGTGTGTACAGCTGCATGAAGGCAGCAGAGAAAATCCGATAAATCCTATTATCAAAATGAATTACAAAAACAAAAAAGAATGACAGTGAAATAGAGAGCAATTCTTAAATAATTCATTCAGGGCTTGTGATGCAACCTGGATTTACCTCATCTAAACCCAGAGCTGAGTGAGACATAAGGTTGGACACTTCGGGCTGATAGCATTGGTGAGGTTCGATGAGCAAATGCAGACCATTTGAAGTCATACTACATGGTAACAGTTCCATGGGTCCCAACTCTCCAGGTTTAAGCGATTCTTCCTTCAGCTAAAGCATGCATGGGAAACCCACAGTATGGTGCACCGTGTGACCGGGAAACATTTTCAAATGCATCTCAGTTTTTGTCCCCTTTTACTCGGGTTCACAATTCCAGACACTTTACTAACACTCTCCCCACTTGGAGAGTCAGTGCCTTTAACCTGCTGTTTGGCACAGTTTGCAATTTCTGCGCAAGATGAACAGGAATAGTGAGAACCAATGAGAGACTAGCTGTAGGTGTCTGCAGGGGCAAATTTAACGCTCATTTCCCACCAGGAAGAGGAATTAACCAAAGGCTCAGCATGCCGTGCCGGAACCAGATTAGGGCCTGAAGCAATCCTGCGGGTTTGCGGCTGGCTCATAAGAAAGCGATTTGAAGAAAGGAGCTCAGGGGCACTGTAATTCACAAGCCTGCAGAGTTATAAATAACAGCTATCGTCCAAAAATATATTGAAGGAAGGCTGCGAAGAGGACTTGAAAGCGGGGCAGAATTGCAGGAAAACGATTTCAGGGGATAGACTGGAATTCCATTTAAAGCATAGGAAAAGAGGCAGAACGTCGACAATGATGCACTTGGCCAAAAAGTGCATATGCGTTTTTTCCTGAATATATTCAGGAAAAAACGCATACTCCCTTTTTGGCCAACCAAGCAAGCATGTTAAAGATATCTGCACTACAATGAAGTATCACTGCCCCCCGGTCAAAAGGGCCATCTGAAAAAAGTGTAAATCCAGAAATGCAGCACAGGCCATGGAGAACAGGGAGCCTTGTTATGCTGATGGGTGGGATGTAAATTGCCAACAGCCACTCTGGAAAAGTGTATGGTTTTTCCTGAAACACCTAAAAAACAAAGCAACGGAGCCTACGGCACTTCCACTTATGGTCCTATAGCTTAGGGAAACTAAAATCAAAAATACACAGCCACCCCAAAGTTTCAGACGGCTCTCTTCACAAGAACCTCGTCTACGGTACAAGTTAAATATCCCAGAAAGCGAAAAATGAATAAAGAAGTTGTGGTACGTACGTACAATGGAATATCAGTCACCAATGAAATCTATGTCATCTGGCCCATCGTGGCATAATGAGTGGATTCAGGTACGATGATTCTAAGTGAAATACGTCACACAGAAAATGAAACATCATAAGATATCACTAATACACCGAATGTAATCTTGGCTACACATGAACTGAATTACAAAACAGAACAGGGTCTCAAATTTAGAAAACCAACTTATGTTTGCATAAGCGGAAAGGTGAGTTGGGGTGCTGCATAAAACCAGAGTTAGAAATTAGCACAGATACCATTCCATAAGTCAAATACATAATAGTCAAGACCTACCCCTTGCTCAACGAAATGGGCTAAACACACTATATTCAACGCCTAGGAATACAGCTGACTAGTAAGGATCTTCAAACCCATGGATTTATATGTCTCCATAAGTGAATCAAGCGTGTGTACAGCTGCATGAAGGCTGCAGAGAAAATCCGATATATCCTATTATCAAAATGAATTACAAAAACAGAACACAATGACAGTGAAATAGAGAGCAATTCTTAAATAATTCATTCAGGGCTTGTGATGCAACCTGGATTTATCTCATCTACACCCAGAGCTGAGTGAGATATAAGGTTGGACACTTCGTGCTGATACCATTGGTGAGGTTCGATGAGAAAATGCAAACCTTTTGAAGTCATAATACATGGTACACATTCCATGGGTCCCAACTCTCCAGGTTGAAGCGATTCTTCCTTCAGCTAAAGCATGCATGGGAAACCCACAGTATGGTGCACCGTGTAACCGGCAAACCTTTTCAAATGCATCTCAGATTTTGTCCCCTTTTACTCGGGTTCACAATTCCAGACACTTTCTAACACTCTCCCCACTTGGAGAGTCAGTGCCTTTAACCTCCTGTTTCGCACAGTTTGCAATTTCTGCGCAAGATGAACAGGAATAGGGAGAACCAATGAGAGACTAGCTGTAGGTGTCTGCAGGGGCAAATTTAACGCTCATTTCCCACCAGGAAGAGGAATTAACCAAAGGCTCAGCATGCCGTGCCGGAACCAGATTAGGGCCTGAAGCAATCCTGCGGGTTTGCAGCCAGCTCAGAAGAAAGCGATTTGAAGAAAAGAGCTCAGGGGCACTGTAATTCACAAACCTGCAGAGTTATAAATGACAGCTCTCGTCCAAAAATATATTGAAGGAAGGCTGCGAAGAGGACTTGAAAGCGGGGCAGAATTGCAGGAAAACGATTTCAGGGGGTAGACTGGAATTGCATTTAAAGCATAGGAAAAGAGGCAGAACGTCGACAATGATGCACTTGGCCAAAAAGGGCGTATGCGTTTTTTCCTGAATATATTCAGGAAAAAACGCATACGCCCTTTTTGGCCAACCAAGCAAGCATGTTAAAGAAATCTGCACTACAATGAAGTCTCATTGCCCCCCGGTCAAAAGGGCCATCTGAAAAAAGTGTAAAATCCAGAAATGCAGCACAGGCCATGGAGGACAGGGAGCCTTGTTATGCTGATGGGTGGGATGTAAATTGCCAACAGCCACTCTGGAGAAGTGTATGGTGTTTCCTGAAACACATAAAAAACAAAGCAACGGAGCCTACGGCACTTCCACTTATGGTCCTATAGCTTAGGGAAACTAAAATCAAAAATACACAGCCACCCCAAAGTTTCAGACGGCTCTGTTTACAAGAACCTCGTCTACGGTACAAGTTAAATATCCCAGAAAGCGAAAAATGGATAAAGAAGTTGTGGTACGTACGTACAATGGAATATCACTCACCAATGAAATCTATGTCATCTGGCCCGTCGTGGCATAATGAGTGGATTCAGGTACGATGACTCTAAGTGAAATACGTCACACAGAAAATGAAACATCATAAGATATCACTAATACACCGAATGTAATCTTGGCTACACATGAACTGAAATACAAAACAGAACAGGGTCTCAAATTTAGAAAACCAACTTATGTTTGCTGAAGGGGAAAGGTGAGTTGGGGTGCTGCATAAAACCAGAGACAGAAATTAGCACAGATACCATTCCATAAGTCAAATACGTAATAGTCAAGACCTACCCCTTGCTCAACGAAATGGGCTAAACACCCTATATTCAACGCCTAGGAATACACCTGACTAGTAAGAATCTTCAAACCCATGGATTTATATGTCTCCATAAGAGAATCAAGCGTGTGTACAGCTGCATGAAGGCAGCAGAGAAAATCCGATAAATCCTATTATCAAAATGAATTACAAAAACAAAAAAGAATGACAGTGAAATAGAGAGCAATTCTTAAATAATTCATTCAGGGCTTGTGATGCAACCTGGATTTACCTCATCTAAACCCAGAGCTGAGTGAGACATAAGGTTGGACACTTCGGGCTGATAGCATTGGTGAGGTTCGATGAGCAAATGCAGACCATTTGAAGTCATACTACATGGTAACAGTTCCATGGGTCCCAACTCTCCAGGTTTAAGCGATTCTTCCTTCAGCTAAAGCATGCATGGGAAACCCACAGTATGGTGCACCGTGTGACCGGGAAACATTTTCAAATGCATCTCAGTTTTTGTCCCCTTTTACTCGGGTTCACAATTCCAGACACTTTACTAACACTCTCCCCACTTGGAGAGTCAGTGCCTTTAACCTGCTGTTTGGCACAGTTTGCAATTTCTGCGCAAGATGAACAGGAATAGTGAGAACCAATGAGAGACTAGCTGTAGGTGTCTGCAGGGGCAAATTTAACGCTCATTTCCCACCAGGAAGAGGAATTAACCAAAGGCTCAGCATGCCGTGCCGGAACCAGATTAGGGCCTGAAGCAATCCTGCGGGTTTGCGGCTGGCTCATAAGAAAGCGATTTGAAGAAAGGAGCTCAGGGGCACTGTAATTCACAAGCCTGCAGAGTTATAAATAACAGCTATCGTCCAAAAATATATTGAAGGAAGGCTGCGAAGAGGACTTGAAAGCGGGGCAGAATTGCAGGAAAACGATTTCAGGGGATAGACTGGAATTCCATTTAAAGCATAGGAAAAGAGGCAGAACGTCGACAATGATGCACTTGGCCAAAAAGTGCATATGCGTTTTTTCCTGAATATATTCAGGAAAAAACGCATACTCCCTTTTTGGCCAACCAAGCAAGCATGTTAAAGATATCTGCACTACAATGAAGTATCACTGCCCCCCGGTCAAAAGGGCCATCTGAAAAAAGTGTAAATCCAGAAATGCAGCACAGGCCATGGAGAACAGGGAGCCTTGTTATGCTGATGGGTGGGATGTAAATTGCCAACAGCCACTCTGGAAAAGTGTATGGTTTTTCCTGAAACACCTAAAAAACAAAGCAACGGAGCCTACGGCACTTCCACTTATGGTCCTATAGCTTAGGGAAACTAAAATCAAAAATACACAGCCACCCCAAAGTTTCAGACGGCTCTCTTCACAAGAACCTCGTCTACGGTACAAGTTAAATATCCCAGAAAGCGAAAAATGAATAAAGAAGTTGTGGTACGTACGTACAATGGAATATCAGTCACCAATGAAATCTATGTCATCTGGCCCATCGTGGCATAATGAGTGGATTCAGGTACGATGATTCTAAGTGAAATACGTCACACAGAAAATGAAACATCATAAGATATCACTAATACACCGAATGTAATCTTGGCTACACATGAACTGAATTACAAAACAGAACAGGGTCTCAAATTTAGAAAACCAACTTATGTTTGCATAAGCGGAAAGGTGAGTTGGGGTGCTGCATAAAACCAGAGTTAGAAATTAGCACAGATACCATTCCATAAGTCAAATACATAATAGTCAAGACCTACCCCTTGCTCAACGAAATGGGCTAAACACACTATATTCAACGCCTAGGAATACAGCTGACTAGTAAGGATCTTCAAACCCATGGATTTATATGTCTCCATAAGTGAATCAAGCGTGTGTACAGCTGCATGAAGGCTGCAGAGAAAATCCGATATATCCTATTATCAAAATGAATTACAAAAACAAAACACAATGACAGTGAAATAGAGAGCAATTCTTAAATAATTCATTCAGGGCTTGTGATGCAACCTGGATTTATCTCATCTACACCCAGAGCTGAGTGAGATATAAGGTTGGACACTTCGTGCTGATACCATTGGTGAGGTTCGATGAGAAAATGCAAACATTTTGAAGTCATAATACATGGTACACATTCCATGGGTCCCAACTCTCCAGGTTGAAGCGATTCTTCCTTCAGCTAAAGCATGCATGGGAAACCCACAGTATGGTGCACCGTGTAACCGGCAAACCTTTTCAAATGCATCTCAGATTTTGTCCCCTTTTACACGGGTTCACAATTCCAGACACTTTCTAACACTCTCCCCACTTGGAGAGTCAGTGCCTTTAACCTCCTGTTTCGCACAGTTTGCAATTTCTGCGCAAGATGAACAGGAATAGGGAGAACCAATGAGAGACTAGCTGTAGGTGTCTGCAGGGGCAAATTTAACGCTCATTTCCCACCAGGAAGAGGAATTAACCAAAGGCTCAGCATGCCGTGCCGGAACCAGATTAGGGCCTGAAGCAATCCTGCGGGTTTGCAGCCAGCTCAGAAGAAAGCGATTTGAAGAAAAGAGCTCAGGGGCACTGTAATTCACAAACCTGCAGAGTTATAAATGACAGCTCTCGTCCAAAAATATATTGAAGGAAGGCTGCGAAGAGGACTTGAAAGCGGGGCAGAATTGCAGGAAAACGATTTCAGGGGGTAGACTGGAATTGCATTTAAAGCATAGGAAAAGAGGCAGAACGTCGACAATGATGCACTTGGCCAAAAAGGGCGTATGCGTTTTTTCCTGAATATATTCAGGAAAAAACGCATACGCCCTTTTTGGCCAACCAAGCAAGCATGTTAAAGAAATCTGCACTACAATGAAGTCTCATTGCCCCCCGGTCAAAAGGGCCATCTGAAAAAAGTGTAAAATCCAGAAATGCAGCACAGGCCATGGAGGACAGGGAGCCTTGTTATGCTGATGGGTGGGATGTAAATTGCCAACAGCCACTCTGGAGAAGTGTATGGTGTTTCCTGAAACACATAAAAAACAAAGCAACGGAGCCTACGGCACTTCCACTTATGGTCCTATAGCTTAGGGAAACTAAAATCAAAAATACACAGCCACCCCAAAGTTTCAGACGGCTCTGTTTACAAGAACCTCGTCTACGGTACAAGTTAAATATCCCAGAAAGCGAAAAATGGATAAAGAAGTTGTGGTACGTACGTACAATGGAATATCACTCACCAATGAAATCTATGTCATCTGGCCCGTCGTGGCATAATGAGTGGATTCAGGTACGATGACTCTAAGTGAAATACGTCACACAGAAAATGAAACATCATAAGATATCTCTAATACACCGAATGTAATCTTGGCTACACATGAACTGAATTACAAAACAGAACAGGGTCACAAATTTAGAAAACCAACTTATGTTTGCTTAAGGGGAAAGGTGAGTTGGGCTGCTGCATAAAACCAGAGATAGAAATTAGCACAGATACCATTCCATACGTCAAATATGTAATAGTCAAGAACTACACCTTGCTCAACGAAATGGGCTAAACACCCTATATTCAACGCCTAGGAATACACCTGACTAGTAAGAATCTTCAAACCCATGGATTTATATGTCTCCATAAGAGAATCAAGCGTGTGTACAGCTGCATGAAGGCAGCAGAGAAAATCCGATAAATCCCCTTATCAAATTGAATTACAAAAACAAAACAAAATGACAGTGAAATAGAGAGCAATTCTTAA
This sequence comes from Delphinapterus leucas, assembly GCF_059928025.1. Taxonomy (NCBI): domain Eukaryota; kingdom Metazoa; phylum Chordata; class Mammalia; order Artiodactyla; family Monodontidae; genus Delphinapterus; species Delphinapterus leucas. The sequence continues at coordinate 16,075,997 of NW_028322236.1, read as the reverse complement.
ATAATTCATTCAGGGCTTGTGATGCAACCTGGATTTACCTCATCTACACCCAGAACTGAGTGAGACATAAAGTTGGACACTTCGGGCTGATAGCATTGGTGAGGTTCGATGAGAAAATGCAGACCATTTGAAGTCATACTACATGGTACCCATTCCATGGGTCCCAACTCTCCAGGTTTAAGCCATTCTTCCTTCAGCTAAAGCATGCATGGGAAACCCACAGTATGGTGCACCATGTGACCGGAAAACATTTTCAAATGCATCTCAGTTTTTGTCCCCTTTTACTCGGGTTCACAATTCCAGACCCTTTACTAACACTCTCCCCACTTGGAGAGTCAGTGCCTTTAACCTGCTGTTTGGCACAGTTTGCAATTTCTGCGCAAGATGAACAGGAATAGGGAGAACCAATGAGAGACTAGCTGTAGGTGTCTGCAGGGGCAAATTTAACGCTCATTTCCAACCAGGAAGAGGAATTAACCAAACGCTCAGCATGCCGTGCCGGAACCAGATTAGGGCCTGAAGCAATCCTGCGGGTTTGCGGCCAGCTCAGAAGAAAGCGATTTGAAGATAGGAGCTCAGGGGCACTGTAATTCACAAACCTGCAGAGTTATAAATGACAGCTATCGTCCAAAAATATATTGAAGGAAGGCTGCGAAGAGGACTTGAAAGCGGGGCAGAATTGCAGGAAAACGATTTCAGGGGGTAGACTGGAATTGCATTTAAAGCATAGGAAAAGAGGCAGAACGTCGACAATGATGCACTTGGCCAAAAAGGGCGTATGCGTTTTTTCCTGAATATATTCAGGAAAAAACGCATACGCCCTTTTTGGCCAACCAAGCAAGCATGTTAAAGAAATCTGCACTACAATGAAGTCTCACTGCCCCCTGGTCAAAAGGGCCATCTGAAAAAAGTGTAAAATCCAGAAAGGCAGCACAGGCCATGGAGAACAGGGAGCCTGGTTATGCTGATGGGTGGGATGTAAATTGCCAACAGCCACTCTGGAGAAGTGTATGGTGTTTCCTGAAACACCTAAAAAACAAAGCAACGGAGCCTACGGCACTTCCACTTATGGTCCTAGAGCTTAGGGAAATTAAAATCAAAAACACACACATCCACCCCAAAGTTTCAGACGGCTCTGTTTACAAGAACCTCGTCTACGGTACAAGTTAAATATCCCAGAAAGCGAAAAATGGATAAAGAACTTGTGGTACGTACGTATAATGGAATATCACTCACCAATGAAATCCATGTCATCAGGCCCGTCGTGGCATAATGAGTGGATTCAGGTACGATGATTCTCAGTGAAATAACTCACACAGAAAATGAAACAACATAAGATATCACTAATAAACGGAATGTAATCTTGGCTACACATGAACTGAATTACAAAACAGAACAGGGTCTCATATTTAGAAAACCAACTTATGTTTGCTTAAGGGGAAAGGTGAGTTGGGGTGCTGCATAAAACCAGAGATAGAAATTAGCACAGATAGCATTCCATACGTCAAATATGTAATAGTCAAACCTACCCCTTGCTCAACGAAATGGGCTAAACACCCTATATACAATGCCTAGGAATAAACCTGACTAGAAAGAATTTTCAAACCCACGGATTTATATGTCTGGATAAGAGAATCAAGAGTGTGTACAGCTGCATGAAGGCAGCAGAGAAAATCCGATAAATCGCATTATCAAAATGAATTACAAAAACAAAACACAATGACAGTGAAATAGAGAGCAATTCTTAAATAATTCATTCAGGGCTTGTGATGTAACCTTGATTTACCTCATCTACACCAAGAGCTGAGTGAGACATAAGCTTGGACACTTCGGGCTGATAGCATTGGTGAGGTTCGATGAGCAAGTGCAGACCCTTTGAAGTCATACTGCATGGTACCCATTCCATGGATCCCAACTCTGCAGGTTTAAGCGATTCTTCCTTCAGCTAAAACATGCATGGGAAACCCACAGTAGGGTGCACCATGTGACCGGGAAACGTTTTCAAATGCATCTCAGTTTTCGTCCCCTTTTACTCGGGTTCACAATTCCAGAGCCTTTATTAAACTCTCCCCACATGGAGAGTCAGTGCCTTTAACCTGCTGTTTGGCACAGTTTGCAATTTCTTCGCAAGGTGAACAGGAATAGGGAGAACCAATGAGTGACTAGCTGTAGGTGTCTGCACGGGCAAATTTAACGCTCATTTCCCACCAGGAAGAGGAATTAACCAAACGCTCACCATGCTGTGCCAGAAACAGATTAGGGCCTGAAGCAGTCCTGCGGATTTGCGGCCTGCTCTCAAGAAAGCGATTTGAAGAAAGGAGCTCAGGGGCACTGTAATTCACAAACCTGCAGAGTTATAAATGACAGCTATCTTCCAAAAATATATTGAAGTTAGGCTGCGAAGAGGACTTGAAAGCGGAGCAGAATTGCAGGAAAACGATTTCAGGGGGTAGACTGGAATTGCATTTAAAACATAGGAAAAGAGGCAGAACGTCGACAATGATGCACTTCGCCAAAAAGGGCGTAAGCAAATACGCCCTTTTTGGCCAACCAAGCAAGCATGTTAAAGAAATCTGCACTACAATGAAGTCTCACTGCCCCCCGGTCAAAAGGGCCATCTGAAAAAAGTGTAAAATCCAGAAATGCAGAACAGGCCATGGAGAACACGGAGCCATGTTATGCTGATGAGTGGGATGTAAATTGCCAACAGCCACTCTGGACAAGTGTATGGTGTTTCCTGAAACACCTAATAAACAAAGCAACGGAGCCTACGGCACTTCCACTTATGGTCCTATAGCTTAGGGAAATTAAAATCAAAAACACACAGCCACCCCAAAATTTCAGATGGCTCTGTTTACAAGAACCTCGTCTACGGTACAAGTTAAATATCCCAGAAAGCGAAAAATGGATAAAGAAGTTGTGGTACATACGTACAAAGCAATATCACTCACCAATGAAATCTATGTCATCAGGCCCGTCGTGGCATAATGAGTGGATTCAGGTATGATGATTCTAAGGGAAATAAGTCACACAGAAAATGAAACATCATGAGATATCACTAATACACGGAATGTAACCTTGGCTACACATGAACTGAATTACAAAACAGAACAGGGCCTCAAATTTAGAAAACAAATTTATGTTTGCTTAAGGGGAAAGGTGAGTTGGGGTGCTGCATAAAACCAGAGATAGAAATTAGCACAGATACCATTCCATAAGTCAAATATGTAATAGTCAAGACCAACCCCTTGCTCAACGAGATGGACTAAACACCCTATATTCAACGCCTAGGAATACACCTGACTAGTAAGAATCTTCAAACCCATGGATATATATGTCTCCATAAGAGAATCAAGCGTGTGTACAGCTGCATGTATGCAGCAGAGTAAATCCGATAAATCCCCTTATCAAAATGAATTACAAAAACAAAACACAATGAGAGTGAAATAGAGAGCAATTCTTAAATAATTCATTCAGGGCTTGTGATGCAACCTGGATTTACCTCATCTACACCCAGAGCTGAGTGAGACATAAGGTTGGACACTTCAGGCTGATAGCATTGGTGAGGTTCGATGAGCAAATGCAGACGCTTTGAAGTCATACTGCATGGGACCCATTCCATGGGTCCCAAATCTCCAGGTTTAAGGGATTCTTCCTTCAGCTAAAACATGCATGGGGAACCCAGAGTATGGTGCACCGTGTCACCGGGAAACGTTTTCAAATGCATCTCAGTTCTCGTCCCCTTTTACTCGGGTTCACAATTCCAGAGCCTTTACTAACACTCTCCCCACTTGGAGAGTCAGTGCCTTTAACCTGCTGTTTGGCACAGTTTGCAATTTCTGCGCAAGATGAACAGGAATAGGGAGAACCAATAAGAGACTAGCTGTAGGTGTCTGCACGGGCAAATTTAACGCTCATTTCCAACCAGGAAGAGGAATTAACCAAACGCTCATCATGCCATGCCAGAAGCAGATTAGGGCCTGAAGCAATCCTGCGGGTTTGCGGCCAGCTCACAAGAAAGCGATTTGAAGAAAGGAGCTCAGGGGCACTGTAATTCACAAACCTGCAGAGTTATAAATGACAGCTATCGTCCAAAAATATATTGAAGGAAGGCTGCGAAGAGGACTTGAAAGCGGGGCAGAATTGCAGGAAAACGATTTAAGGGGGTAGACTGGAATTGCATTTAAAGCATAGGAAAAGAGGCAGAACGTCGACAATGATGCACTTGGCTAAAAAGGGAGTATGCGTTTTTTCCTGAATATATTCAGGAAAAAACGCATACGCTCTTTTTGGCCAACCAAGCAAGCATGTTAAAGAAATCGGCACTAAAATGAAGTCTCACTGCCCCCAGGTCAAAAGGGCCATCTGAAAAAAGTGTAAAATCCAGAAAGGCAGCACAGGCCATGCAGAGTAGGGAGCCTTGTTATGCTGATGGGTGGGATGTAAATTGCCAACAGCCACTCTGGAGAAATGTATGGTGTTTCCTGAAACACCTAAAAAACAAAGCAACGGAGCCTATAGCACTTCCACTTATGGTCCTATGGCTTAGGGAAATTAAAATCAAAAACACACAGCCACCCCAAAGTTTCAGACGGCTCTGTTTACAAGAACCTCGTCTACGGTACAAGTTAAATATCCCAGGAAGCAAAAAATGGATAAAGAACTTGTGGTACGTACGTACAATGGAATATCACTCACCAATGAAATCTATGTCATCAGGCCCGTCGTGGCACAATGAGAGGATTCAGGTACGATGATTCTAAGTGAAATAAGTCACACAGAAAATGAAACATCATAAGATATCACTTATACACGGAATGTAATCTTGGCTACACATGAACTGAATTACAAAACAGAACAGGGTCTCAAATTTAGAAAACCAACTTATGTTTGCTTAAGGGGAAAGGTGAGTTGGGGTGCTGCATAAAACCAGAGATAGAAATTAGCACAGATACCATTCCATAAGTCAAATATGTAATAGTCAAGACCTACGCCTTGCTCAACGAAATGGGCTAAACACATTATATTCAACGCCTAGGAATACACCTGACTAGTAAGAATTTTCAAACCCATGGATTTATATGTCTCAATAAGAGAATGAACCGTGTGTACAGCTGCATGAAAGCAGCAGAGAAAATCCGATAAATCCCATTATCAAAATGAATTACAAAACGAAACACAATGACAGTGAAATAGAGAGCAATTCTTAAATAATTCATTCAGGGCTTGTGATGCAACCTGGATTTACCTCATCTACACCCAGAACTGAGTGAGACATAAAGTTGGACACTTCGGGCTGATAGCATTGGTGAGGTTTGATGAGCAAATGCAGACCATTTGAAGTCATACTGCACGGTACCCATTCCATGGGTCCGAACTCTCCAGGTTTAAGCGATTCTTCCTTCAGCTAAAACATGCATGGGAAACCCACAGTATGGTGCACCATGTGACCGGGAAACGTTTTCAAATGCATCTCAGTTTTTGTCCCCTTTTACTCGGGTTCACAATTCCAGACCCTTAACTAACACTCTTCCCACTTGGAGAGTCAGTGCCTTTAACCTGCTGTTTGGCACAGTTTGCAATTTCTGCGCAAGATGAACAGGAATAAGGAGAACCAATGAGAGACTAGCTGTAGGTGTCTGCACGGGCAAATTTAACGCTCATTTCCCACCAGGAAGAGGAATTAACCAAACGCTCACCATGCCTTGCCAGAAACAGATTAGGGCCTGAGGCAGTCCTGCGGGTTTACGGCCAGCTCACAAGAAAGCGATTTGAAGAAAGGAGCTCAGGGGCACTGTAATTCACAAACCTGCAGAGTTATAAATGACAGCTATCGTCCAATAATATATTGAAGGAAGGCTGCGAAGAGGACTTGAAAGCGGGGCAGAATTGCAGGAAAAGGATTTCAGGGGGTAGATTGGAATTGCTTTTAAAACATAGGAAAAGAGGCAGAACGTTGACAATGATGCACTTGGCCAAAAAGGGCGTATGCGTTTTTCCGTGAATATATTCAGGAAAAAACGCATACGCCCTTTTTGGCCAACCAAGCAAGCATGTTAAAGAAATCTGCACTACAATGAAGTCTCACTGCCCCCCGGTCAAAAGGGCCATCTGAAAAAAGTGTAAAATCCAAAAATGCAGCACAGGCCATGGAGAACAGGGAGCCATGTTATGCTGATGGGTGTGATGTAAATTGCCAACAGCCACTCTGGAGAAGTGTATGGTGTTTCCTGAAACACCAAAAAAACAAAGCAGCGGAGCCTACGGCACTTCTACTTATGGTCCTATAGCTTAGGGAAATTAAAATCAAAAACACACAGCCACCCCAAAGTTTCAGACGGCTCTGTTTACAAGAACCTCGTCTACGGTACAAGTTAAATATCCCAGAGAGCGAAAAATGATAAAGAAATTGTGATACGTACGTACAATGGAATATCACTCACCAATGAAATCTTTGACATCAGGCCCGTCATGGCATAATGAGTGGATTCAGGTACGATGATTCTAAGTGAAATAAGTCACACAGAAAATGAAACATCATAAGATATCACTAATACACGGAATGTAAGCTTGGCTACACATGAACTGAATTACAAAACAGAACAGGGTCTCAAATTTAGAAAACCAACTTATGTTTGCTGAAGGGGAAAGGTGAGTTGGGGTGCTGCATAAAACCCGAGATAGAAATTAGCACAGATACCATTCCATAATTCAAATATGTAATAGTCAAGACCTACCCCTTGCTCCACGAAATGGGCTAAACACCCTATTTTCAACGCCTAGGAATACACCTGACTAGTAAGAATCTTCAAACCCATGGATTTATATGTCTCCATAAGAGAATCAAGCCTGTGTACAGCTGCATGAATGCAGCAGAGAAAATCCGATAAATCCCATTATCAAAATGAATTACAAAAACGAAACACAATGACAGTGAAATAGAGAGCAATTCTTAAATAATTCATTCAGGGCTTGTGATGTAACCTTAATTTACCTCATCTACACCCAGAGCTGAGTGAGACATAAGCTTGGACACTACGGGCTGATAGCATTGGTGAGGTTTGATGAGCAAATGCAGACCCTTTGAAGTCATACTGCATGGTACCCATTCCATGGATCCCAACTCTCCAGGTTTAAGCGATTCTTCCTTCAGCTAAAACATGCATGGGAATCCCACTGTAGGGTGCACCGTGTGACCGGGAAACGTTTTCAAATGCATCTCAGTTTTCGTCCCCTTTTACTCGGGTTCACAATTCCAGAGCCTTTATTAAACTCTCCCCACTTGGAGAGTCAGTGCCTTTAACCTGCTGTTTGGCACAGTTTGCAATTTCTGCGCAAGACTAGGGAGAAACAATGAGAGACTAGCTGTAGGTGTCTGCACGGGCAAAATTAATGCTCATTTCCCACCAGGAAGAGGAATTAACCAAACGCTCAGCATGCCGTGCCAGAACCAGATTAGGGCCTGAAGCAATCCTGCGGGTTTGCGGACAGCTCACAAGAAAGCGATTTGAAGAAAGGAGCTCAGGGGCACTGTATTTCACAAACCTGCAGAGTTATAAATGACAGCTATCGTCCAATAATATATTGAAGGAAGGTTGCGAAGAGGACTTGAAAGCGGGGCAGAATTGCAGGAAAACGATTTCAGGGGGTAGACTGGAATTGCATTTAAAGCATAGGAAAAGAGGCAGAACGTCGACAATGATGCACTTGGCTAAAATGGGCGTATGCGTTTTTTTCCTGAATATATTCAGGAAAAAACGCATATGCGCTTTTTGGACAACCAAGCAAGCATGTTAAAGAAATCTGCACTACAATGAAGTCTCACTGCCCCCCGGTCAAAAGGGCCATCTGAAAAAAGTGTAAAATCCAGAAAGGCAGCACAGGCCATGGAGAACAGGGAGCCTTGTTATGCTGATGGGTGGGATGAAAATTGCCAACAGCCACTCTGGAGAAGTGTATGGTGTTTCCTGAAACACCTAAAAAACAAAGCAACGGAGCCTACGGCACTTCCACTTATGGTCCTATAGATTAGGGAAATTAAAATCAAAAACACACAGCCACCCCAAAGTTTCAGACGGCTCTCTTCACAAGAACCTCGTCTACGGTACAAGTTAAATATCCCAGAAAGCGAAAAATGGATAAAGAAGTTGTGGTACGTACGTACAATGGATTATCACTCAACAATGAAATCTATGTCATCAGGCCCGTCGTGGCATAATGAGTGGATTCAGGTACGATGATTCTAAGTGAAATAAGTCACACAGAAAATGAAACATCATAAGATATCACTAATACACGGAACGTAATATGGGCTACACATGAACTGAATTACAAAACAGAACAGGGTCTCAAATTTAGAAAACCAACCTATGTTTGCTTAAGGGGAAAGGTGAGTTGGGGTGCTGCATAAAACCAGAGATAGAAATTAGCAGAGATACCATTCCATAAGTCAAATATGTAATAGTCAAGACCTACCCCTTGCTCAACGAAATGAGCTAAACACCCTCTATTCAACGCCTAGGAATACACCTCAGTAGTAAGAATCTTCAAACCCATGGATTTATATGTCTCCATAAGAGAATCAAGCGTGTGTACAGCTGCATGAAGGCAGCAGAGAAAATCCGATAAATCCTATTATCAAAATGAATTAAATAACAAAACCAATGACAGTGAAATAGAGAGCAATTCTTAAATAATTCATTCAGGGCTTGTGATGCAACCTGGATTTACCTCATCTACACCCAGAGCTGAGTGAGACAAAAGGTTGGACACTTCGGGCTGATAGCATTGGTGAGGTTGGATGAGCAAATGCAGACCCTTTGAAGTCATACTGCATGGTACCCATTCCATGGGTCCCAACTCTCCAGGTTTAAGCGATTCTTCCTTCAGCTAAAACATGCATGGGAAACCCACAGTATGGTGCACCGTGTGACCGGGAAACGTTTTCAAATGCATCTCAGTTTTCGGCCCCTTTTACTCAGGTTCACCATTCCAGACCCTTTACTAACACTCTCCCCACTTGCAGAGTCAGTGCCTTTAACCTGCTGTTTGGCACAGTTTGCAATTTCTGCGCAAGATGAACAGGAATAGGGAGAACCAATGAGAGACTAGCTGTAGGTGCCTGCACGGGCAAATTTAACGCTCATTTCCAACCAGGAAGAGGAATTAACCAAACGCTCAGCATACCGTGCCGGAACCAGATTAGGGCCTGAATCAATCTTTCGGGTTTGCGGCCAGCTCACAAGAAAACGATTTGAAGAAAGGAGCTCAGGGGCACTGTAATTCACAAACCTGCAGAGTTATAAATGACAGCTATCGTCCAAAAATATATTGAAGGAAGGCTGCGAAGAGGATTTGAAAGCGGGGCAGAATTGCAGGAAAACGATTTCAGGGGGTAGACTGGAATTGCATTTAAAGAATAGGAAAAGAGGCAGAACGTCGACAATGATGCACTTGGCCAAAAAGTGCGTATGCATTTTTTCCTGAATATATTCAGGAAAAAACGCATACGCACTTTTTGGCCAACCAAGCAAGCATGTTAAAGAAATCTGCACTAAAATGAAGTCTCACTGCCCCCAGGTCAAAAGGGCCATCTGAAAAAAGTGTAAAATCCAGAAATGCAGCACAGGCCATGGAGAACAGGGAGCCTTGTTATGCTGATGGGTGTGATATAAATTGCCAACAGCCACTCTGGAGAAGTGTATGGTGTTTCCTGAAACACCTAAAAAACAAAGCAATGGAGCTTACGGCACTTCCACTTATGGTCCTATAGCTTAGGGAAATTAAAATCAAAAACACACAGCCACCCCAAAGTTTCAGACGGCTCTGTTTACAAGAACCTCGTCTACAGTACAAGTTAAATATCCCAGAGAGCGAAAAATGGATAAAGAAGTTGTGGTACGTACGTACAATGGAATATCATTCACCAATGAAGTCTATGTCATCTGGCCCGTCGTGGCATAATGAGTGGATTCAGGTACGATGATTCTAAGTGAAATAAGTCACACAGAAAATGAAACATCATAAGATATCACTAATACACCGAATGTAATCTTGGCTACATATGAACTGAATTACAAAACAGAACAGGGTCTCAAATTTAGAAAACCAACTTATGTTTGCTTAAGGGGAAAGGTGAGTTGGGGTGCTGCATAAAACCAGAGATAGAAATTAGCACAGATACCATTCCATACGTCAAATATGTAATAGTCAAGACCTACCCCTTGCTCAACGAAATGGGCTAAACACCCTATATTCAACGCCTAGGAATACACCTGACTAGTAAGAATCTTCAAACCCATGGATTTATATGTCTCCATAAGAGAATCAAGCGTGTGTACAGCTGCATGAAGGCAGCAGAGAAAATGTGATAAATCCTATTATCAAAATGAATTACAAAAACAAAACACAATGACACTGAAATAGAGAGCATTCTTAAATAATTCATTCAGGGCTTGTGATGCAACCTGGCTTTACCTCATCTACACCCAGAGCTGGGTGTGACATAAGGCTGGAAACTTCGGGCTGATAGCATTGGTGAGGTTCGGTGAGCAAACGCAGACCCTTTGAAGTCATACTGCATGGTACCCATTCCATGGGTCCCAACTCTCCAGGTTTAAGGGATTCTTCCTTCAGCTAAAACATGCATGGGAAGCCCAGAGTATGGTCCACCGTGTGATTGGGAATCGTTTTCAAATGCATCTCAGGTTTCGTCCCCTGGTACTCGGGTTCACCGTTCCAGACGCTTTACTAACACTCTCCCCACTTGGAGAGTCAGTGCCTTTAACCTCCTGTTTGGCACAGTTTGCAATTTCTGCGCAAGATGAACAGGAATAGGGAGAACCAATGAGAGACTAGCTGTAGGTGTCTGCACGGGCAAACGGAACGCTCCTTTCCCACCAGGAAGAGGAATTAACCAAAGGCTCAGCGTGCCCTGCCGGAACCACATTAGGGCCTGAAGCAATCCTGCGGTTTTGCGGCCAGCTCACAAGAAAGCGAGTTGAAGAAAGGAACTCAGGGGCACTGTAATTCACAAACCTGCAGAGTTATGAATGACAGCTATCGTCCAAAAATGTATTGAAGTAAGTCTTCGAAGAGGACTTGAAAGCGGGGCAGAATTTCAGGAAAATGATTTCAGGGGGTAGACTGGAATTGCACTTAAAGCATAGGAAAAGAGGCAGAATGTCGACAATGATGCACTTGGCCAAAAAGGGCGTATGCGTTTTCTCCTGAAAATATTCAGTGAAAAACGCAAACGCCCTTTTTGGCCAACCAAGCAAGCGTGTAAAGGAAATCTGCACTACAATGAAGTTTCACTGCCCCCCGGTCCAAAGGGCCATCTGAAAAAAGTGTAAAATCCAGAAAGGCAGGACAGGTCATGGAGAACAGGGAGCCTTGTTATGCTGATGGGCGGGATGTAAATTGCCAACAGCCACTCTGGAGAAGTGTATGGTGTTTCCTGAAACACGTAGGAAACAAAGCAACACAGTCTATGGCACTTCCACTTATGGTCCTATAGCTTAAGGAAATTAAAATCAAAAACACACAGCCACCCCAAAGTTTGGGACGGCTCTGTTTACAAGAACCTCGTCTACGGTACAAGTTAAATATCCGAGAAAGCAAAAAATGGATAAAGAAGTTGTGGTATGTGCGTACAATGGAATATCACTCAGCAATGTGATCTACGTCATCAGGCCTGCAGCGGCATTATGAGTGGATTCAGGTACGACGATTCTATGAGAAATATGTCACACAGAAAAAGAAACATCATAAAATATCACTAATACACGGAACGTAAACTTGGCTACATATGAAGTGAATTAGAAAACAGGACAGGGTCTCAAATTTAGAAAACCAACTTATGTTTGCTTTTGGGGAAAGGTGAGTTGGGGTGCTGCATAAAACCAGAGATTGAAATTAGCACAGATACCGTTCCATAAGCCAAATATATAATAGACAAACCTACCCCTTGCTCAAAGAAATGGACTCAACACCCCATATTCAACGCCTGGGAATATACCTGACAAGTAAGAATCTTAAGACCCATGGATTTATATGTCTCCATAAGGAAATCAAGCGTGTGTACAGCGGCCTAAATGCAGCAGTGAAAATCCGATAAATCCCATTATCAAAATAAATTTCACAAACACAACACAATGACAGTGAAATAGAGAGCAATTCTTAAATAATTCATTCAGGGCTTGTGATGCAACCTGTATTTACCACATCTACACCCAGAGCTGGGTGAGACATAAGGCTGGACACTTCGGGCTGATAGCATTGGTGAGGTTCGGTGAGCAAACGCAGACCCTTTGAAGTCATACTGCATGGTAGCCATTCCATTGGTCCCAACTCTCCAGGTTTAAGGGATTCTTCCTTCAGCTAAAACATGCATGGGAAACCCAGAGTATGGTCCACCGTGTGATTGGGAAACGTTTTCAAATGCATCTCAGGTTTCGTCCCCTGGTACTCGGGTTCACCATTCCAGACGCTTTACTAACACTCTCCCCACTTGGAGAGTCAGTGCCTTTAACCGCCTGTTTGGCACAGTTTGCAATTTCTGCGCAAGATGAACAGGAATAGGGAGAACCAATGAGAGAGAAGCTGTAGGTGTCTGTACGGGCAAATGGAACGCTCATTTCCCACCAGGAAGAAGAATTATCCAAAGGCTCAGCGTGCCCTGCCGGAACCAGATTAGGGCCTGAAGCAATCCTGCGGTTTTGCGGCCAGCTCACAAGAAAGCGAGTTGAAGAAAGGAGCTCAGGGGCACTGTAATTCACAAACCTGCAGAGTTATGGATGACAGCTATCGTCCACAAATGTATTGAAGTAAGTCTTCGAAGAGGACTTGAAAGCGGGGCAGAATTTCATGAAAATGATTTCAGGTGGTAGACTGGAATTGCACTTAAAGCATAGGAAAAGAGGCAGCATGTCGACAATGATGCACTTGGCCAAAAAGGGCGTATGCGTTTTTTCCTGAATATATTCAGGAAAAAACGCATACGCCCTTTATGGCCAACCAAGCAAGCGTGTAAAGGAAATCTGCACTACAATGAAGTCTCACTGCCCCACGGTCCAAACGGCCATCTGAAACAAGTGTAAAATCGAGAAGGGCAGGACAGGTCATGGAGAACAGGGAGCCTTGTTATGCTGATGGGCGGGATGTACATTGCCAACAGCCACTCTGGAGAAGTGTATGGTGTTTCCTGAAACACGTAGGAAACAAAGCAACACAGCCTATGGCACTTCCTCTTATGGTCCTATAGCTTAGGGAAATTAAAATAAAAAACACACAGCCACCCCAAAGTTTGGGACGGCTCTGTTTACAAGAACCTCGTCTACGGTACAAGTTAAATATCCGAGAAAGCAAAAAATGGATAAAGAATTTGTGGTACGTACGTACAATGGAATATCACTCAGCAATGAGATCTACGTCATCAAGCCCGTAGCAACATAATGAGTGGATTCAGGTACGACGATTCTACGAGAAATATGTCACACAGTAAAAGAAACATCATAAGATATCACTAATACACGGAACGTAAACTTGGCTACACATGAACTGAATTACAAAACAGAACACGGTCTCAAATTTAGAAAACCAACTTATGCTTGCTTATGGGGAAAGGTGAGTTGGGGTGCTGCATAAAACCAGAGATTGAAATTAGCACAGATACCGTTCCATAAGCCAAATATATTATAGACAAGACCTACTCCTTGATCAACGAAATGGACTCAACAACCCTTATTCAACGCCTGGGAATATACCTGACAAGTAAGAATCTTAAGACCCATGGATTTATATGTCTCCATAAAGAAATCCAGCGTGAGTACAGCGGCCTAAACGCAACAGTGAAAATCCGTTAAATCCCATTATGAAAATAAATTTCAAAAACAAAACACAATGACAGTGAAATAGAGAGCAATTCTTAAATAATTCATTCAGGGCTTGTGATGCAACCTGGATTTACCACATCTACACCCAGAGCTGGGTGAGACATAATGCTGGAAACTTCAGGCTGATAGCATTGGTGAGGTTCGGTGAGCAAACGCAGACCCTTTGAAGTCATACTGCATGGTACCCATTCCATGGGTCCCAACTCTCCAGGTTTAAGGGATTCTTCCTTCAGCTAAAACATGCATGGGAAGCCCAGAGTATGGTCCACCGTGTGATTGGCAATCGTTTTCAAATGCATCTCAGGTTTCGTCCCCTGGTACTCGGGTTCACCGTTCCAGACGCTTTACTAACACTCTCCCCACTTGGAGAGTCAGTGCCTTTAACCTCCTGTTTGGCACAGTTTGCAATTTCTGCGCAAGATGAACAGGAATAGGGAGAACCAATGAGAGACTAGCTGTAGGTGTCTGCACGGGCAAACGGAACGCTCCTTTCCCACCAGGAAGAGGAATTAACCAAAGGCTCAGCGTGCCCTGCCGGAACCACATTAGGGCCTGAAGCACTCCTGCGGTTTTGCGGCCAGCTCACAAGAAAGCGAGTTGAAGAAAGGAACTCAGGGGCACTGTAATTCACAAACCTGCAGAGTTATGAATGACAGCTATCGTCCACAAATGTATTGAAGTAAGTCTTCGAAGAGGACTTGAAAGCGGGGCAGAATTTCAGGAAAACGATTTCAGGGGGTAGACTGGAATTGCACTTAAAGCATAGGAAAAGAGGCAGAATGTCCACAATGATGCACATGGCCAAAAAGGGCGTATGCGTTTTTTCCTGAATATATTCAGGAAAAAACGCATACGCACTTTTTAGCCAACCAAGCAAGCGTGTAAAGGAAATCTGCACTACAATGAAGTCTCACTGCCCCCTGGTCAAAAGGGCCATCTGAAACAAGTGTAAAATCCAGAAAGGCAGGACAGGTCATGGAGAACAGGGAGCCTTGTTATGCTGATGGGCGGGATGTAAATTGCCAACAGCCAATCTGGAGAAATGTATGGTGTTTCCTGAAACACGTAGGAAACAAAGCAACACAGCCTATGGCACTTCCACTTATGGTTCTATAGCTCAGGGAAATTAAAATCAAAAACACACATCCACCCCTAAATTTGGGACGGCTCTGTTTAAAAGAACCTCGTCTACGGTACAAGTTAAATATCCGAGAAATCAAAAAATGGATAAAGAAATTGTGGTATGTGCGTACAATGGAATATCACTCAGCAATGAGATCTACGTCATCAGGCCCGCAGCGGCATAATGAGTGGATTCAGGAACGTCGATTCTACGAGAAATAAGTCACACAGAAAAAGAAACATCATAAGATATCACTAATACACGGAACGTAAACTTGGCTACACAAGAACTGAATTAGAAAACAGAACAGGGTCTCAAATTTAGAAAACCAACTTATGCTTGCTTATGGGGAAAGGTGAGTTGGGGTGCTGCATAAAACCAGAGATTGAAATTAGCACAGATACCGTTCCATAAGCCAAATATATTATAGACAAGACCTACTCCTTGCTCAACGAAATGGACTCAACACCCCATATTCAACGCCTGGGAATATACCTGACAAGTAAGAATCTTAAGACCCATGGATTTATATGTCTCCATAAGGAAATGAAGCATGTGTACAGCGGCCTGAATGCAGCAGTTAAAATCCGAAAAATCCCATTATCAAAATAAATTTCACAAACACAACACAATGACAGTGAAATAGAGAGCAATTATTATATAATTCATTCAGGGCTTTTGATGCAACCTGGATTTACCACACCTACACCCAGATTTGGGTGAGACATAAGGCTGGACACTTTGGGCTGATAGCATTGGTGAGGTTCGGTGAGCAAACGCAGACCCTTTGAAGTCATACTGCGTTGTACCCATTCCATGGGTCCCAACTCTCCAGGTTTAAGGGATTCTTCCTTCAGCTAAAACATGCATGGGAAACCCAGAGTATGGTCCAACGTGTGATTGGGAATCGTTTTCAAATGCATCTCAGGTTTCCTTCCCTGGTACTCGGGTTCACCGTTCCAGACGCTTTACTAACACTCTCCCCAATTGGAGAGTCAGTGCCTTTAACCTCCTGTTTGGCACTGTTTGCAATTTCTGCGCAAGTTGAACAGGAATAGGGAGAACCAATGAGAGACTAGCTGTAGGTGTCTGCACGGGCAAATGGAACGCTCATTTCCCACCAGGAATAGGAATTAACCAAAGGCTCAG
Organism: Delphinapterus leucas; assembly: GCF_059928025.1. NCBI lineage: Eukaryota > Metazoa > Chordata > Mammalia > Artiodactyla > Monodontidae > Delphinapterus > Delphinapterus leucas. The sequence goes on along the minus strand of NW_028322236.1, from coordinate 16,059,830 downwards.
CATGCCCTGCCGAAACCAGATGAGGGCCTGAAGCAATCCTGCGGTTTTGCGGCCAGCTCAGAAGAAAGCGTGTTGAAGAAAGGAGCTCAGGGGCACTGTAATTCACAAACCTGCAGAGTTATCAATGACAGCTATCGTCCAAAAATGTATTGAAGTATGTCTTCGAACAGGACTTGAAAGTGGGGCAGAATTTCAGGAAAACGATTTCAGCGGGTAGACTGGAATTGCACTTAAAGCATAGGAAAAGAGGCAGAATGTCGACAATGATGCACTTGGCCAAAAGGGGCATATGCGTTTTTTCCTGAATATATTCAATAAAAAAACATACGCCCTTTTTGGCCAACCAAGCAAGCTTGTAAAGGAAATCTGCACTACAATGAAGCCTCACTGCCCCCCGGGCCAAAGGGCCATCTGAAACAAGTGTAAAATCCAGAAACGCAGGACAGGTCATGGAGAACAGGGAGCCTTGTTATGCTGATGGGCGGGATGTAAATTGCCAACAGCCACTCTGGAGAAGTGTATGGTGTTTCCTGAAACACGTAGGAAACAAAGCAACACAGCCTATGGCACTTCCACTTATGGTCCTATAGCTTAGGGAAATTAAAATCAAAAACACACAGCCACCCCAAAGTTTGGGACGGCTCTGTTTACAAGAACCTCGTCTACGGTACAAGTTAAATATCCAAGAAAGCAAAAAATGGATAAAGAAATTGTCGTACGTACATACAATGGAATATCAAACAGCAATGAAATCTACGTCATCAGGCACGTAGCGGCATAATGAGTGGATTCAGGTACGACGATTCTACGAGAAATAAGTCACACAGAAAAAGAAATATCATAAGATATCACTAATACACGGAACGTAAACTTGGCTACACATGAACTGAATTAGAAAACAGAACAGGGTCTCAAATTTAGAAAACCAACTTATGCTTTCTTATGGGGAAAGGTGAGTTGGGGTACTGCATCAAACCAGAGATTGAAATTAGCACAGATACCATTCCATAAGCCAAATATATAATAGACAAGACCTACTCCTTGCTCAACGAAATGGACTCAACACCCCATATTCAACGCCTGGGAATATACCTGACAAGTAAGAATCTTAAGACCCATGGATTTATATGTCTCCATAAGGAAGTCAAGCGTGTGTACAGTGGCCTAAAAGCAGCAGTGAAAATCCGATAAATCCCATTATCAAAATAAATTTCAAAAACAAAACACAATGACAGTGAAATAGAGAGCAATTCTTAAATAATTCATTCAGGGCTTTTGATGCAACCTGGATTTACCACATCTACACCCAGAGCTGGGTGAGACATAAGGCTGGACACTTCGGGCTGATAGCATAGGTGAGGATCGGTGAGCAAACGCAGACCCTTTGAAGTCATACTGCATGGTACCCATTCCATGGGTCCCAACTCTCCAGGTTTAAGGGATTCTTCCTTCAGGTAAACATGCATGGGAAACCCAGAGTATGGTCAACCATGTGATTGGGAAACGTTTTCAAAGGCATCTCAGGTTTCGTCCCCTGGTACTCGGGTTCACCGTTCCCCATGCTTTACTAACACTCTCCCCACTTGGAGAGTCAGTGCCTTTAACCTCCTGTTTGGCACAGTTTGCAATTTCTGCGCATGATGAACAGGAAAAGGGAGAACCAATGAGAGACTAGCTGTAGGTGTCTGCACGGGCAAATGGAAAGCTCATTTCCCACCAGGAAGAGGAATTAACCAAAGGTTCAGCGTGCCCTGCCGGAACCAGATAGGGCCTGAAGCAATCCTGCAGTTTTGCGGCCAGCTCACAAGAAATCGAGTTCAAGAAAGGAGCTGAGGGGCACTGTAATTCACAAACCTGCAGAGTTATGAATGACAGCTATCGTCCAAAAGTGTACTGAAGTAAGTCTTCGAAGAGGACTTGAAAGCGGGGCAGAATTTCAGGAAAACGATTTCAGGGGGTAGACTGGAATTGCACTTAAAGCATAGGAAAAGAGGCAGAATGTCGACAATGATGCACTTGGCCAAAAAGGGCGTATGCGTTTTTTCCTGAATGTATTCAGGAAAAAACGCATACGCACTTTTTGGCCAACCAAGCAAGCGTGTAAATGAAATCTGCACTAAAATGAAGTCTCACTGCCCCCCGGTCAAAAGGGCCATCTGAATAAAGTGTAAAATCCAGAAAGACAGGACAGGTCATGGAGAACAGGGAGCCTTGTTATGTTGATGGGCGGGATGTAAATTGCCAACAGCCACTCTGGAGAAGTGTATGGTGTTTCCTGAAACACGTAGGAAACAAAGGAACACAGCCTATGGGACTTCCACTTAGGGTCCTATAGCTTAGGGAAATTAAAATCAAAAACACACAGCCACCCCAAAGTTCGGGATGGCTCTGTTTACAAGAACCTCGTCTACGGTACAAGTTAAATATCCAAGAAAGCAAAACATGAATAAAGAAGTTGTGGTACGTACGTACAATGGAATATCACTCAGCAATGAGATCTACGTCATCAGGCCCATAGCGGCATAATGAGTGGATTCAGGTACGACGATTCTACGAGAAATAAGTCACACAGAAAAAGAAACATCATAACATATCACTAATACATGGAACGTAAACTTGGCTACACATGAACTGAATTACAAAACAGAACAGGATCTCAAATTTAGAAAACCAAGTTATGCTTGATTATGGGGAAAGGTGAGTTGGGGTGCTGCATCAAACCAGAGATTGAAATTAGCACAGATAGCGTTCCATAAGCCAAATATATAATAGACACGACCTACACCTTGCTCAACGAAATGGACTCAACACCCCATATTCAACGCCTGGGAATATACCTGACAAGTAAGAATCTTAAGACCCATGGATTTATATGTCTCCATCAGGAAATCAAGCCTGTGTACAGCGGCCTATACGCAGCAGTGAAAATACGATAAATCCCATTATCAAAATATATTTCACAAACAAAACACAATGACAGTGAAATAGAGAGCAATTCTTAAATAATTCATTCAGGGCTTGTGATGCAACCTGGATTTACCACATCTACACCCAGAGCTGGGTGAGACATAAGGCTGGACACTTCGGGCTTATAGCATTGGTGAGGTTCGGTGAGCAAACGCAGACCCTTTGAAGTCATACTGCATGGTACCCATTCCATGGGTCCCAACTCTCCAGGTTTAAGGGATTCTTCCTTCAGCTAAAACATGCATGGGAAACCCAGAGTATGGTCCACCGTGTGATTGGGAAACGTTTTCAAATGCATCTCAGGTTTCGTCCCCTGGTACTCGGGTTCACCGTTCCAGAGGCTTTACTAACACTCTCCCCACTTGGAGAGTCAGTGCCTTTAACGTCCTGTTTGGCACAGTTTGCAATTTCTGCGCAAGATGTACAGGAATAGGGAGAACCAATGAGAGACTAGCTGTAGGTGTCTGTACGGGCAAATGGAACGCTCATTTCCCACCAGGAATAGGGATTAACCAAAGGCTCAGCGTGCCCTGCCGGAACCAGATTAGGGCCTGAAGCAATCCTGAGGTTTTGCGGCCAGCTCACAAGAAAGCGAGTTGAAGAAAGGAGCTCAGGGGCACTGTAATTCACAAAACTGCAGACTTATGAATGACAGCTCTCGTCCAAAAATGTATTGAAGTAAATCTTCGAAGAGGACTTGACAGCGGGGCAGAATTTTAGGAAAAGGATTTAAGGGTTAGGCTGGAATTGCACTTAAAGCATAGGAAAAGAGGCAGAGTGTCGACAATGATGCACTTGGCCAAAAATGGCATATGCGTTTTTTCCTGAATATATTCAGGAAAAAACGTATACGCCCTTTTTGGCCAACCAAGCAAGCGTGTAAAGGAAATCTGCACTACAATGAAGTCTCACTGCCCCCGGTCAAAAGGGCCATCTGAAAAAAGTGTAAAATCCAGAAAGGCAGGACAGGCCATGGAGAAGAGGGAGCCTTGTTTTGTTGATGGGCAGGATATAAATTGCCAACTGCCACTCTGGAGAAGTGTATGGTGTTTCCTGAAACACCTAAAAAACAAAGCGATGTTGCCTACGGCACTTCCACTTATTGTCCTAGAGTTTAGGGAAATTAAAATCAAAAACACACAGCCACCCCAAAGATTCGGGTGGCTGTGTTTACAAGAACCTCGTCTACGGTACAAGTTAAATGTCCCACAATGTGAAAAATGGATAAAGAAGTTGTGATACATACGTACAATGGAATATCACTCAGCAATGAAATCTATGTCATCAGGCCTGTTGCAGCATAATGAGTGCATGCAGCTACGATGATTCTAAGTGAAATTAGTCACACAGAGAAAGAAACATCATAAGATATCACTAATAGACGGAATGTAAACTTGGCTACACATGCACTGAATTACAAAACAGAACAGGGTCTCAAATTTAGAAAACCAACTTATGCTTGCTTAAGGGGAAATGTGAGTTGGGGTGCTGCATAAAACCAGAGATTGAAATTACCACAGATACCCTTCCATAAACCAAATATATTAGAGTCAAGGCCTACTCCTTGCTCAACGAAATGGACACAACACCACATATTCCACGCCTAGGAATATACCTGACTAGTAAGAATCTTAAAACCCATGGATTTATATGTCTACGTAAGAGAATCAAGTGTGTGTACAGCGGCATTAATGCAGTAGTGAAAATCCGATAAATCCAGTTATCAAAATAAATTACAAAAACAAAACACAATGACAGTGAAATAGAGAGCAATTCTTAAATAATTCATTCAGGGCTTGTGATGCAACCTGGATTTACCACATCTACACCAAGAGCTTGGTGAGACATAAGGCCGGACACTTCGGGCTGATAGCATTTGTGAGGTTCGGTGAGCAAACGCAGACCCTTTGAAGTCATACTGCATGGTACTCATTCCATGGGTCCCAGCTCTCCAGGTTTAAGGGATTCTTCCTTCAGCTAAAACATGCATGGGAAACCCAGAGTATGGCCCACCGTGTGACTGGTAAACATTTTTAAATGCATCTCAGTTTTCGTCCCCTGGTACTCGGGTTCACCATTCCAGAACCTTTTCTAACACTCTCCCAGCTTGGAGAGTCAGTGCCTTTAACCTCCTGTTTGGCACAGTTTGCAATTTCTGCGCAAGATGAACAGGAATAGGGAGAACCAATGAGAGACTAGCTGTAGGTATCTGCATGGGCAAATTTAACGCTCCTTTACCACTAGGAAGAAGAAATAGCCAAAGGCTCAGCATGCCGTGCCAGAACCAGATTAGGGCCTGAAGCAATCCAGTGGTTTTGCGGCCAGCTCACAAGAAAGCGAGTTGAAGAAAAGAGCTCAGGGCCACTGCCATTCACAAATCTGCAGAGTTATAAATGACAGCTGTCGTCCAAAAATATTTGAAGGAAGGCTGCGAAGAGGACTTGAAAGTGGGGTAGAATTCCAGGAATACGATTTCAGGAGGTAAACGGGAAGTCCTTTGAAAGCATAGTAAAAGAGGCAGAACCTCGACAATGATTCCCTTGGTCAAAATGGCATATGTGATTTTTCCAGGGCCGTCATTCAACAGGGTAGGAGGCCCAGCATGCTTCAGTGGCCAACAGAGGCTCCACGTCGCCAAGGCGATGTGAGCCAACCAGGCAGGAGTTACCTCACATCAGAGGGCCCACCTCACAGAAGGGTAAGGTACCCAGCCAGGAGCAGACTCTCACCAGAGTGCCCACATCAGCTAGGGTCTGGGAACCAGGCAGGAGTGTCCTCACACCCGTGGCGCCACATCATCGAAAGTTGAGGTACCCAACACATGTTGTCTCAAACCAGAGGACCCACATCACCATGGGTCTCGGATCGAGTCAGGCAGGAGTAGCCTCACAACACAGGGCCAATAGAATAAAACAGCTGAGGAATCCTGCAGTGTGAACCTCCCAGCAGGTGGCACAGAGCACCGAGTCTATGTGATCCAGGCCGCAGTGAACTCACAGCAGTGGGCCCACATCATGAAACTGTGAGCAACCCAGCCGTTGGGACCTCAGAACAGAAGGCCCACATTCCCATGGGGTTGGGAACATGGCACGAGTGTCCTCACACCACTTAGCACGTATCAGAAAATGTGGGAACCCAGCAGTTAGGGCCTGACGCCAGAGGGCCCTCATCACGGAGGGGAGGAGGCTCCCAGCAGGCTCCAACTGACACAAGAGGGCCGACGTTGCAAAGGCGGGGTGTGCCAGCCAGGCAGGAGTGACCTCACAGCAGAGGGCCCACCTCACAGAATGGTGAGGAACCCAGCCAGGATCACACTCTCACCAGAGGACCCACATCACCAAGAGGATAGGAACCAGGCAGGAGTGTCCTCACACCAGTGGGGCCACATTATAGAAAGGTGAGGAACCCAGCACATGTGGCCTAAACCAGAGGACCCACATTTCCAAGGTGCTCCGAGTGAGGCAGGCAGGAGTAGCCTAACAACACAGGGCCCACAGAATAAAAAATGTGAGGAATCCAGCAGTTTGAACCTCCCAGCAGGTGGCCAAGAGCACGGAGTCTATGGGATCCAGGCCACAGTGAACTCACAGCAGAGTGCCCACATCATGAAATTGTGAGCAACCCAGCCGGTGGGACCTCAAAGCAGAAGGCCCACATCCCCATGGGGATGGGAACCTCGCAGGAGTGTCCTCGCACAACTTAGAACATATCAGAAAATGTGGGAACCCAGCAGTTAGGGCCTGACGCCAGAGGGCCCTCATCACCGAGGAGAGGAGGCTACCAGCAGGCTCCAAATGCCACCAGAGGGCCGACGTCACCAAGGCAACGGGAGAAAGCCAGGCAGGAGTTACCTCACAGCAGAGGGCCCACCTCACAGAAGTGTGAGGAACCCAACCAGGATCAGACTCTAACCAGAGGGCCCACATCACCAAGGGGATGGAAACCAGGCAGGAGTGTCCTCACACCAGTGGGGCCACATCAGCGAAAGGTGAGGAACACAGCATATGTGGCCTCAAACAAGGGGACACACATCATGAAAGGGCTGGGAGTGAGGCATGCAGGAGGAGACTCACAACAGAGGGCCCATAGAATAAAAAAGGTGAGGAACCCCGCAGTTGGAAGCTCCAAGCAGGTGGCCCAGAGCACCGAGGCTATGGGATCCATGCCGGAGTGAACTCACAGTAGACGGCCCACATTCTGACACTGTGAGCAACCCAGCTGTTGGGACCTCAGAGCAGAAAGCCCACATCCCCATGGGGATGGGACGCTGGCAGGAGTGTACTCGCACGACAGGCCGCACATCAGAAAATTTTGGGAGCCCATGAGTTAGGGCCTGATGCCAGAGGGTCCTCATTACCGAGGGGAGGAGACTCCCAGCAGGCACCAACTCCCAACTGAGGGCGCACATCTCCAAGGTGACGTGTGACAGCCAGGAAGGAGTGACCTCACAGCAGAGGGCCCACCTCCCAGAAGTGTGAGGAATACAGTCAGGATCAGACTCTCACCAGAGGGCCCCCATCACCAAGGGGGTGGGAACCAGGCAGGAGTGTCCTCACACCAGTGGGACCACATCAATAAAGGTGAGGAAACCAGCACAGGTGGCCTCAAACCAGAGGACCTACATCAAAAAGGGGCTGGGAGTGAGTTAGGAAGGAGGAGCATGAAAACACAGGACCCAAAGAATAGAAAAGGTAAGGAATCCAGCAGCTGGAACCTCCCAGCAGGCGGCTCAGAGCACAGAGTCTATGGGATCTAGGCCTGAGTGAACTAACACCAGAGAGCCAACATCATGAAACGGTGAACAACACAGGTGTTGGGACTTAGAGCAAAAGGCCCACATGCCCATGGGGATGGGAACCTGGCAGGAGTGCCCTCGCACCACTTAGCACGTATCAGAAAATGTGTGAACCCAGCAGTTAGGGCCTGATGCCAGAGGGCCTCATCACCGAGGGAAGGAGGCTCCCAGCAGGCTCCAACTGCCACCAGAGGGCCGACGTCACCAAGGCGGGGTGTGCCACCCAGGCAAAAATGACCTCAGAGAAGAGGGTCCACCTCACAGAAGTGTGAGGAACCCAACCAGGATCAGACTCTCGCCGGAGGGACCACATCACCAAGGGGATGGGAAGCAGGCAGGAGTGTCCTCACACCAGTGGGGCCACATCATCAAAAGATGAGGAACCCATCACATGCGGTCTCAAACCAGAGGACACACATCACCAAGGGGCTGGGAGTGAGGCAGGTGTCTGGAGAGGCACATTTAACTCTAATTTCCCACCAGGAAGAGGAATTAACCAAAGGCTCAGAGTGCCGTGCCACACCCTGATTACGGCCTGAAGCAAACCTGCGGTTTTGTGGCCAGCTTTCAAGGAAGTGAGTTAAGAAAGCAAATCATGGGCGCTGTAATTCACAAACCTGCAGAGTTATAAATGACAGCTATTGGCAAAAATATATTGAAGTAAGTCTGCAAAGAGGACTTGAAAACGAGGCAGAATTGCAGGAATCATATATCAGGAGGTAGATTGGAATTGCATTTAAAGCATGTGAAAAGCGGCAGATCTTTGACAGTGATGCACTTGGACAAAAAGCGCGTATACATTTTTTTCCTGAATATATTCAGAAAAAACGCATATGCCCTTTTTTGCCAACCAAGCACTCCAGCAATGGAAATCCGCACTACAATGAAGTCTCATTTCCCATTCGTCAAAAGGGCCATCTGAAAAAAGTGTAAAAACCAGAAACACAGGACAGGCCATGGAGAACAGGGAGCCTTGTTATGCTGATGGGTGGGATGTAAACTGCCAACAGACACTCTGGAGATGTTTATGGTGTATCCTGAAACATCTGAAAAACAAAGCTACAGAGCCTAGGGCACTTCCACTTTTGGCCCTATAGCTTAGGAAAATTAAAATCAACAAGACACAGCCAACACAAAATTTAGGCCTGCTGTGTTTACAAGAACCTCGAGTCCAGTACAAATTAAATATCCCAGAAAGAAAAAAATGGATAAAGAAGTTGTGCTACCTACGTACAACGGAATATCACTCAGCAATGAAATCAATGTCATCAGGCCTGTAGCAGCAAATTGAGTGGATTTAGGTATGATGATTCTAAGAGAAATATGTCACACACAGAAAGATAATTATCATAAGATATCACTAATAGAGGGAGTGTAAACTTGGCTACACATAAACTAAATTACAAAACCGAACAGAGTCTCACATTTAGATAAAAAACTTATGCTTCCTTAAGGGGAAAGTTGAGTTAGGGTGCTGTATAAAACCAGAGATTGAAATTAGCACACATACCGTTCCATAAGCTAAATATGTAATAGAAAAGACCTACTCTTTGCTCAACGAAATAGACTCCTCCATGGTGTATCACCTCACACCTGTTAGAACGGGTATCATCAGAATATCTACAAACAACAAATGTTGGAATGGGTGTGGAGATAAGGAACCCTCTTCCACTATTGTTGGGAATGTAAATTGATACAGTCACTGTGGAGAACATTATGGAGTTTCTTATAAAACTAAGAATAGAATTACCATATGATACAGCAATCCCAGTACTAGGCATATACCCAGACAAAACCATAAATCAAAAAGAGACATTCACCGCAATGTTCATTGCATCACTATTTACAATATCCAGGTAATGCAAGCAACCTAATTGCCCACAGACAGACGAATGCATAAAGATGTGGTACAAGTATAAAATGGAATATTACTAAGCCATATAAAGGAATGAAATTGGGTCATTTGTAGAGATGTTGATGGATCTAGAGACTGTCATACAGAGTGAAGTAAGTCAGAAAGAGAAAAACAAATCTTGTATATTAATGCATATATGTGGAACCTAGAAAAATTGTACAGATGAACCGTTTTGCAAGGCAAAAATACAGCAACAGATGTAGACAACAAACGTATGGACACCAAGGGGGGAAAGCTGTTGGGGTTGGTGGTGGGAGGAGTTGAGATATTGGGATTGGCATGTATACATTTATATGTAGAAAAGAGATAACCAAAAAGAACCTGCTTTATAAAAAAATAAAATAAAATTCAAAGTTAAAAAAATAAAATTAAAAAAATTAAAACAGAAAAAATATTCTTCCCTTCACATACATGTATTTATATGAATAAATTATTTCCATGTTTATATCTGTAAATACAAAAAAGAGGAATAAAATCTACCTTGAACCAAAAATGAAAAAAAGAAAAAAAAACAGAACCCACAAGTTACACAGAGGAAAACCGTATCAGGCCATTGCTCCAGTTGTAAACAATTCTGTAGTTGGTCAGTGGTGGGGAATCATCTCCCATTCAGCCAGCAGGCCCCACGCAACAAGCGTCCTCATTGCAAAGCTGGTGGACCGTGCCAAGGCATCTGTGAGTAAACGTGGGCCGAGACCCAGGCCAGCTGCTGCTGAAATGTTCCCACCCTTCCCAGGTAAAACACCTGAATATGTACAAGGACTTGAAAGCCTAGAGGAAGGGCCATGGAGCCACATGAGCGACAGCATGCCAGCCGACTTGGTGCCTGCAGGCCAGCCAGGATGGTCCTGGCCCTGGGTACTCTTCTGGAAGCTTTCCATTTCCCTGCCTGAGATACCCCTGGTGTCCCGGCCCCCACTGCTTTCTTCCTTCCTCACCTCTGCCCAGGGAGAAATTCCAGCGGCAGGTATGGGTGACACGTCCTCTTCTTTAGCAGGTGGCATCTTGGCAAATGCTGCAGAAAGTCCAGCAGAGCCCCACTCACACTGGGCCAACCACAAAGCCGTGGCCTCTCACTCCGTCCCACCAGCCCAGCCCCGAGACTGCTGACTGGGCAGAGAAAATGGCGTCAGGCACAGCTGCAGGGGCTCTTGCTGCCTGGAGCGGTGTTTATATTGATCTCAACACAGGCACACCTGGGGAGGGCTGGCCGGCATGGTCAGGCTTCCCAGGCCAGCCAATAATCACCCCTCAGGGGCTCACAGTTGCCGAAAATGGAAATTTCTGAATCGGCCAGGTCCAAGGAACAGGTGTGGGCTCCTGAGAGTCAGGATAGACAAGGGGCTGCAGCTCTGGCTTGTTTTCTAATTATATTATCTGGCCCATGAGTGGGAGACAACTTCAAGAAAACCCTCTCCTAATGAGAGGAACCCAGGAGTCAGGGAGAGGAGGGGTGTGTGGTGGGTGGAGACAGAGACCTGGTGCCCCGGGTGCAGTGGAAGTCTCTGGAAGACCAGGTGGAGGGAGGCCACACAGAGTGATGCCCAGGGTCACAGACCTGTCGGAGCTGCTGTTTGTTAGTTCAAGTCCTGCTCTGAGGTGCTCTGTGTCAGATCTGAGTGACAGGTGAGCTGGGAGTGCTCTGCAATGAGGGCGATGTGCACGGTTCCTGTGTGCCCAGCCCTGCCACGGTAACTGCAAGGGTAGCTCTGTATCCTGGCAGGGGCCTGACCACGAGAGCCCCGTGGTCTGGGGTGGGGGTAGGGTACCTGCGCAGGTGATCTCCATATCCTGGGACTGGCCTGATCTCGAGAGTCCCATGGGCTGCTGGAGTCCTGGTAAAGGATGTCAGGACAGTCAGTGAAGCCACTGAGGATATACCTCCAGTAGTTCCTAAATCCTACACCCTGCTGGTCATTCTACCAACCACCAGGACATGGTATTCTGTATTAGTCTTCAATGATGCCTTCTTTTGTATTCCATTAGTGTCAGAGTCACAAGAAATTTTGGCTTGTGAGTGGCAGGACTCAACATACAACTAAAACAATACTTCTGGGCCGTCTTGCCCCAAGGGTTCAAAAATTCCCACACCATCTTTGGGGAAAGCTCAGCTAAAGACCTAAAAGTTCTACCACTGGAAAAGGAAACACTCCTTCAATATGCAGACGACATTCTGATCACCAGCCCTACTAAGGAGACCTCTGAACTACCAAGCCAATAAAGGATACAAGTTGTCCAAGAAAAAGCTCAAATATCACAGACTACGGCAACCTGCCTGGGCTTCATTCTCACAGAAGGTCAGAGAAGCCCATCCCAGGAAAGGGAAGAAACAATTTACAGCCTTACCCATATCTAAAACTAGAAGACAGCTTAGGGGTTCCCGGGGAGGCCAGGGTTTGCTGCTTCTGGATCCCTAACTACAGGCTACTAGCTGGGCCTCTATATGAAACACTGAAAGGAAAAGATGATGATCCTTTTGAATAGAATCCAGAAGTGGCCTTTCAAGAATGGAAAGAGCAGTCAATTCAGACCCTTGCCCTGGAACTCCCTAATTTAGCTAAACCCTTTGATCTTTACATTCCTGGTGAAAAGTGAATCGCCATTGGAGTATTAGTGCAAAAACTGGGACCACTTGAAATGGAACAATGCAAGAATGCCATCCAGGTAGGATAAACTACAGTCACCAAGGGGCTTGGCCCACTGCCACATCTGGCCAAGATACTGGCGGTATCTAAAAACCTGGAAATCAGCAGCCCTAAAGGCCACCTCCCTCCTAAGGGAAAAGGACCCCACGTGGTGATCCTAACCCCCAACCATGCCCTGAAGTTGCAGGGTTTGCTCCGTGGGCACACTGACCTCGAGTGAGGAGGCCCTCCAGCTCCAACCTCCAGAGAGATAACCGGGGGCAACGGGGCACCATGACGACTCATGTGACCATCACTTGACCTGGAGTTTCTCTCATAAAACAACAAGAGTGTGTCCCAAAAGAGTAGACTACTGCTTGCAGGACTTACTGCACCCAGAGCGGACCTAATAATCTTGGCAGGGGAACCGTATATCACGCTGTCACCATAGAAAAACCTACGGACACTGTGATAATGGTGGCCAATAAGACCGGCTGGACTCCTGTTTACTTCAAAAGGCTGTTGACTCAGTGGCCATCATGGTCCTTCATCACCAGTGACCCTGGACTGTCTGGGAGTTGAGCGGACAGGGTCCTGACACCTGGTGCTGTTTTTACGTTAATTCAGGGGCCTAATTGAAGAAAGCGCAGACTACTGGTCAGAGCATCTAGGCTGGCAGAAACGGTCAGCCTAAAGTGGCCGAACAAGTGCGGGGCGGGGTGAAACTGGGCCTCACAGCGTCACTGCACATCTCCTTCCTGGACCCTTAAAGGTCATTAGAATCTATAACACTTCCAATACTGGTGCTCAGGCGGACGAGCAGGGAGGCAGGAGGCCTGGGGACAATCAACGTTACCTGGAGGCTGCTGGGGAGAAGTTCTGACCCTCACCCACGGGTATGAGGGCTCCTAACTCAGCACTCAGCAGCTACAGATGAAGGGTCTGCACCCTCAGCACTCCAAGGATGAGGAAGGGGACAAAAGGCAGAAGAGGGGATTGTCCCAGGCAAAGCCCCTTAAAAATCCCTGGGAGATAAAAATAGAATCTGTGCAATAAAACAAAGTCTAACCTTTTTTATCCTTTGTGCTTTGTCTAATTTCACGTGCTCCTAGGGTCCTGCATACAGAGGTTCCACACCCGGCACTTCAGACCAAAATTCCTAGTGCAGAATGGCTGGGTCGACACATCAGCTCCTGGGGCCCAGTGCAGAGTCCGTGATATAGAGCCTGAACTGCAGCCAACCGAGCCTTCGAGAGCTCCGCCACTCCCTCCCACTGACTCTGACAGGATCTCTACACAGCAGCCCAGCCCACAGCCCACAGGGTAGCACATGCTCTCACCTCTCCATTCTCTGATCAAAATATAAAGTTTCCTTTGCTTCTGAACCAAACTCAGTCTCGATCTGTTGGCTCCAATGACACCAGGCAGGGGGACACTTGTTGGGGTCCACTCTGGAGGATCAGTAACAGAAATTGAGAACATTGTAACTTCAATGAACCGATGTTTGAGCCAAACTGTAATTAACATAGAACAGTGTATAAGGCTCGGGTAAAATAAGATGTTTCTAACACTTCCATTTGATATTTCCATCACTTTATTATAAGCAAGTTCAGTGAAAAGGTTTGTCTTATTTGTCAGGTCAATATTAGAGAAATGAAGTGATTTCTTTCGAAGGATGTACATCTAATAATCATGGTTAAAGCTTCAATCTTCTTTTAAATGCTTTTCCATTGAAAATGATACCTCTCTTTCAGCTCCCCCATTTCTGAGAAGTATAAAATCTTATAATTTATTATTACCAAAGGGGAAAGTTGGGAGGAGGGATAAATTAACAGTTTGGGATTAACACATACACACTGCTATGTATAAAATCGATCATCAACAAGGAACTACTGTATAGCACAGGGAACTACACTCAATATTTTGCAATAACCTATAAGGGGAAATAATCTGAAAAAGAATAGATTTTTTATTGACATCATCTATCAATGACAGTTAAAATGGAACCTAAGGGAAGCCGGTGGTGAGTGCTTCTGACCCTGAAGACTTCAATCATCTAAAGCTTGGACTCTGCCTACTTCCCAAGGCCCTTAATGAACATATGTGTAGCCGTAGCTTAAAAAATTCCCCAGTTTGGGTTGTGGAGAGACACTGATTTTGAAAAAGCCCTGGTGTTCTCCTCACATGAATGGGACCCTTCCTACAACTAAAACTTGCCTGTCACACCCAGAGGATGGTATACCGTCTGACCAGGATGAGTTTGGAAAAGGCATCTCATCTCCTCATCTCCTGGTACTAGGGTTCACCCCTCCAGCGTCTTTAATAACAGTCTCCCCACTTGGAGATGTGAGCATTGTCAAAATCCTGTTGCATACAGTTTGGAATTTGTCCAGAGGATGAAGCGGAAGGAGGAGGAACAATGACTGGCAAGTCCTAGGTGTTCGGACAGGCACATGTCACTCTCATTTCCAATCAGGAAGACGAATTGACCAAAGGTTAGGGTTGCCCATGGTAACAGAATAGGGCTTGAGGAAATTCCACTGCTTTGTGGCCAGTTCCCATAAACACAATTTGAAAAATGGAACTCAGGGGCACTAAAATTCACGAAACTGCAGAGTTGAAAATATCTATCACTGAAAAATGTCTTGAGGAAAGTCAGAGAAAAGGACTTGTAAGCAATGGAGAATGGCAGGAAAGGGATTGGAAGAGGTAGAAAGGACTCGCCATTAAGCACAAGAAAAGGGGTTGAACATTGCCAACACTGCAGTTGGCCAAAAAGTGTATATGCGTTTTTTTCTGTATATATTCAAGAAAAGGGCATACACTTTTTAGCCAACCAAACAGGTGGGCACTGGAAATCAATACTACAAAAGATATCACTTCGCATCAGTCAGAAGAGCCTTCCTCATAAAGTGTAAACACCAGAAATGCAGGACAGGGCAAGGAGAAAAGGGAGCCCTGTGAGGCTTATAGTGGAAACGTATATTGCCAATGGTCACTCTGGAGAAGTGTATTGTGTTTAATAAAGCATCTAAAAAATGAGCTACAGGGCACAGGGCACTAGCACTCATGGACGTATATCTTGGGAAAAACAAAAATCGAGAGGACTCAGGCACCCCAATATTTACCGCCTCTCAGTTTAAAAGATCCTCGACTAGGATATAACTTAAATGTCTCTGGAGGGAAAAAATGGATAGAGATGTGGTACTTATGTAGACCGGAATTTTACTCAGCCTGGAAATCAAAGAAATACGGCCAGTTGTAACAACTCCAGAGGAGTTAAGTATGATCGTTCGAAGTCACATAATTCAAAAGAAAAAGACACACAACATAGGATATCATTTAAAGCAACATAAGATATCACTAATACACGGAATGTAAACTTGGCTACACATGAACTGAAATACAAAACAGAACAGGGTCTGAAATTAGGAACCCAACTTATGCTTGCTAATGGGGAAAGGTGAGTTGGGATGCTGCATAAAACCAGAGATTGAAATTAGTACAGATACCGTTCCATAAGCCAAATGTGTAATAGTCAAGAGCTACTCGCTGCTCAACGAAATGGACTCAACACTCCATATTCAACGCCTAGGAATATACCTGACTAGTAAGAATCTTAAAACCCATGGATTTATATGTCTCCGTAAGAGAATCAACGTGTGTACAGCGGCATAAACGCAGCAGTGAAAATCCGATAAATCCCATTATCAAAATAAATTTCAAATACAGAACACAATGAGAGTGAAATAGGGAGCAATTATTAAATAATTAATTCAGGGCTTGTGATGCAACCTGGATTTACCACATCTACACCCAGAGCTGGGTGAAACATAACGCTGCACACTTCGGGCTGATAGCATTGGTGAGGTTCCGTGAGCAAATGCAGACCGTATGAAGTCATACTGCATGGTACCATTCCAAGGGTCCCAACTCTCCAGGATTAAGGGATTCTTCCTTCCGTTAAAACATGCATGGGAAACCCAGAGTAACGTCCTCCCTGTGAGTGGGAATCGTTTTCAAATGCATCACAGTTTTCGTCCCCTGGTACTCGGGTTCACCATTCCACACGGTTTACTAACACTCTCCCCACTTGGAGAGTCAGTGCCTTTAACCTCCTGTTTGGCACAATTTGCAAATTCTGTGCAAGATGAATAGGAAAAGTGAGAACCAATGAGATACCAGCTGTAGGTGTCTGCACGGGCAAATGTAACACACATTTCCCACCAGGAAGAGGAATTAACCAAAGGTTCAGCATGCTGTGCCGGAACCAGATTAGGGCCTGAAGCAATCCTGCGGTTTTGCGCCCAGCTCACAGGAAAGCGAGTTGAAGAAAGGGGCTCAAGGGCACTGTAATTCACAAACCTGCAGAGTTATAAATGACAGCTATCGTCCAAAAATATATTGAAGGAAGGCTGCGAAGAGGACTTGGAAGTTGGGCAGAAATTCAGGAAAACGATTTCAGGGGGTAGACTGGAATTGCACTTAAAGCATAGGAAAGAGGCAGAACGGCGAGAATGATGCACTTGGCCTAAAACGGCGTATGCGTATTTTTCTGAATATATTCAAGAAAATACGCATACGCCCTTTTTGGCCAACCAAGCAAGCATGTTAAAGAAATCTGCACTACAATGAAGTCTCACTGCCCCCCGCTCAAAAGGGCCATCTGAAAAAAGTATAAAATCCAGAGGGGCAGGACAGGCCATGGAGAACAGGGAGCATTGTTATGCTGATGGGCGGGTTGTGAATTGCCAACAGCCACTCTGGAGAAGTGTATGGTGTTTCCTGAAACACATAAATAACAAAGCAACACAGCCTATGGCACTTTCGCTTATGGTCCTATAGTTAGGGAAATTAAAATAAAAACCACACAGCCACCCCAACGTTTGGAACGGCTCTGTTTACAAGAACCTCGTCTACGGTACAAGTTAAATATCGCAGAGAGCGAAAAATGGATAAAGAAGTTGTGGTACGTACGTACAATGGAATATCACTCAGCAATGAAATCTATGTCATCAGGACCATAGCGGCATAATGCGTGGATTCAGGTACGATGATCCTAAGTGAAATAGGTCACACAGAAAAACAAACATCATAAGATATCACTAATACACGGAATGTAAACTTGGCTACACATGTACTGAATTACAAAACAGAACAGGGTCTCCAATTTAGAAAACCAACTTATGCTTGCTTTTTGGGAAAGGTGAGTTTGGGTGCTGCATAAAAACAGATATAAATTCGCACAGAAACCATTCCATAAGCCAAATATGTAATAGACATGACCTACTCCTTGCTCAACGAAATGGACTCAACACCCCATATTCAATGCCTAGGAATATACCCGCCTAGTAAGAATCTTAAAACCCATGGATTTATATGTCTCCGTAAGAGAACCAAGCGTGTGTTCAGTGGCCTGAACGCAGCAGTGAAAATCTGATAAATCCCATTATCAAAATAAATTTCAAAAACACAACACAATGACAGTGAAATAGAGAGAAATTCTTAAATAATTCACTCAGGGCTTCTGATGCAACCTGGATTTACCACATCTACACCCAGAGATGGGGAGACATAAGGCCGGACACTTCGTTCTGATAGCATTGGTGAGGTTCGGTGAGCAAATGCAGACCCTTTGAGGTCATACTGCATGGTACCCATTCCATGGGTCCCAAATCTCCAGGTTTAAGGGATTCTTCCTTCCGCTACATCATGTATGGGAAACCCAGAGTATGGTCCACCATGTGATTAGGAAACGTTTTCAAATGCATCTCAGTTTTCCTCCCTTTATACTCGGGTTCACCATTCCAGAGGCTTAACTAACATTCTCCTCACTTGGAGAGTCAGTGCCTTTAACCTCCTGTTTGGCACAGTTTACAATTTCAGCGCAAGATGAACAGGAATAGGGAGAACAAATGAGAGACTAGCTGTAGCTGTCTGCACAGGCAAATTTAACGCTCTTTTCCCACCAGGAAGAGGAATTAACCTAAGGCTCAGCATGCCATGCCGGAACCAGATTAGGGCCTGAAGCAATCCTGCGGGTTTGCGGCCAGCTCACAAGATAGCGAGTTGAAGAAAGGAGCTCAGGGACACTATAATTCACAAACCTGCAGAGTTATAATTGACAGCTATCGTCCAAAAATATATTGAAGTTAGGCTGCGAAGATACTTGAAAGCGGGGCAGAATTGCAGGAAAACGATTTCAGGGGGTAGACTGGAATTGCATTTAAAGCATAGGAAAAGAGGCAGAACGTCGACAATGATGCTCTTGGCCAAAAAGGGCGTATGCGTTTTTTCCTGAATATATTCAGGAAAAAACGCAAACGCCCTTTTTGGCCAACCAAGCAAGCATGTTAAAGAAGTCTGCACTACAATGAAGTCTCACTGCCCCCCGGTCAAAAGGGCCATCTGAAAAAAGTGTAAAATCCAGAAAGGCAGCACAGGCCATGGAGAACAGGGAGCCTTGTTATGCTGATGGGTGGGATGTAAATTGCCAACAGCCACTCTGGAGAAGTGTATGGTGTTTCCCGGAACACCGAAAAAACAAAGCTACGGAGCCTACGGCATTTCCACTTATGGTCCTATAGCTTAGGGAAATTAAAATCAAAAACACACAGCCACCCCAAAGTGTCGGACGGCTCTGTTTACAAGAACCTCGTCTACGGTACAAGTTAAATATCCCAGAATGTGAAAAATGGATAAAGAAGTTGTGGTACGTACGTACAATGGAATATCACTCAGCAATGAAATCTATGTCATCAGGCCCGTCGCGGCATAATGAGTGGATTCAAGTACGATGATTCTAAGTGAAATAAGTCACACAGAAAATGAAACATCATAAGATATCACTACTACACGGAATGTAAACTTGGCTACACATGAACTGAATTACAAAACAGAACAGGGTCTCAAATTTAGAAAACCAACTTATGCTTGCTTAAGGGGAAAGGTGAGTTGGGGTGCTGCATAAAACCAGAGATAGAAATTAGCACAGATACCTTTCCATAAGCCAAATATGTAATAGTCAAGACCTACCCCTTGCTCAACGAAATGGACTAAACACCCCATATTCAACGCCTAGGAATACACCTGACTAGTAAGAATCTTCAAACCCATGGATTTATATGTCTCCGTAAGAGAATGAAGCGTGTGTACAGCGGCATGAATGCATCAGAGAAAATCCGATAAATCCCATTATCAAAATGAATTACACAAACAAAACACAAGGACAGTGAAATAGAGAGCAATTCTTAAATAATTCATTCAGGGCTTGTGATGCAACCTGGATTTACCACATCTACACCCAGAGCTGAGTGAGACATAAGGTTGGGCACTTCGGGCTGATAGCATTGGTGAGGTTCGATGAGCAAATGCAGACCCTTTGAAGTCATACAGCATGGTACCCATTCCATGGGTCCCAACTCTCCAAGTTTAAGGGATTCTTCCTTCAGCTAAAACATGCATGGGAAACCCACAGTATGGTGCACCGTGTGACTGGCAAACGTTTTCAAATGCATCTCAGTTTTCGTCCCCTTTTACTCGGGTTCACCATTCCAGACCCTTTACGAACACTCTCCCCACTTGGAGAGTAGGTGCCTTTAACCTCCTGTTGGGCACAGTTTGCAATTTCTGCGCAAGATGAAAAGGAATAGGGAGAACGAATGAGAGACTAGCTCTAGGTGTCTGCACGGGCAAATTTAACGCTCATTTCCCACCAGGAAGAGGAATTAACCAAAGGCTCAGCATGCCGTGCCGGAACCAGATTAGGGCCTGAAGCAATCCTGTGGGTTTGCGGCCAGCTCACAAGATAGCAAGTTGAAGAAAGGAGCTCAGGGGCACTGTAACTCACAAACCTGCAGAGTTATAAATGACAGCTATCGTCCAAAAATATATTGAAGGAAGGCTGCGAAGACGACTTGTAAGCGGGACAGATTTGCAGGAAAACGATTTCAGGGGGTAGACCGGAATTGCATTTAAAGCATAGGAAAAGAGGCAGAACGTCGACAATGATGCACTTGGTCAAAAAGGGCGTATGCGTTTTTTCCTGAATATATTCAGGAAAAAACGCATACGCCCTTTTTGGCCAACCAAGCAAGCATGTTAAAGAAATCTGCACTACAAAGAAGTCTCACTGCCCCCCGGTCAAAAGGGCCATCTGAAAAAAGTTTAAAATCCAGAAAGGCAGCACAGGCCATGGAGAACAGGGAGCCTTGTTATGCTGATGGGCGGGATGTAAATTGCCAACAGCCACTCTGGAGAAGTGTATGGTGTTTCCCGGAACACCGAAAAAACAAAGCTACGGAGCCTACGGCACTTCCACTTATGGTCCTATAGCTTAGGGAAATTAAAATCAAAAACACACAGCCACCCCAAAGTGTCGGACGGCTCTGTTTACAAGAACCTCGTCTACGGTACAAGTTAAATATCCCAGAATGTGAAAAATGGATAAAGAAGTTGTGGTACGTACGTACAATGGAATATCACTCAGCAATGAAATCTATGTCATCAGGCCCGTCGCGGCATAATGAGTGGATTCAAGTACGATGATTCTAAGTGAAATAAGTCACACAGAAAATGAAACATCATAAGATATCACTACTACACGGAATGTAAACTTGGCTACACATGAACTGAATTACAAAACAGAACAGGGTCTCAAATTTAGAAAACCAACTTATGCTTGCTTAAGGGGAAAGGTGAGTTGGGGTGCTGCATAAAACCAGAGATAGAAATTAGCACAGATACCTTTCCATAAGCCAAATATGTAATAGTCAAGACCTACCCCTTGCTCAACGAAATGGAGTAAACACCCCATATTCAACGCCTAGGAATACACCTGACTAGTAAGAATCTTCAAACCCATGGATTTATATGTCTCCGTAAGAGAATGAAGCGTGTGTACAGCGGCATGAATGCATCAGAGAAAATCCGATAAATCCCATTATCAAAATGAATTACACAAACAAAACCCAAGGACAGTGAAATAGAGAGCAATTCTTAAATAATTCATTCAGGGCTTGTGATGCAACCTGGATTTACCACATCTACACCCAGAGCTGAGTGAGACATAAGGTTGGGCACTTCGGGCTGATAGCATTGGTGAGGTTCGATGAGCAAATGCAGACCCTTTGAAGTCATACAGCATGGTACCCATTCCATGGGTCCCAACTCTCCAAGTTTAAGGGATTCTTCCTTCAGCTAAAACATGCATGGGAAACCCACAGTATGGTGCACCGTGTGACTGGCAAACGTTTTCAAATGCATCTCAGTTTTCGTCCCCTTTTACTCGGGTTCACCATTCCAGACCCTTTACGAACACTCTCCCCACTTGGAGAGTAGGTGCCTTTAACCTCCTGTTGGGCACAGTTTGCAATTTCTGCGCAAGATGAAAAGGAATAGGGAGAACGAATGAGAGACTAGCTCTAGGTGTCTGCACGGGCAAATTTAACGCTCATTTCCCACCAGGAAGAGGAATTAACCAAAGGCTCAGCATGCCGTGCCGGAACCAGATTAGGGCCTGAAGCAATCCTTTGGGTTTGCCGCCAGCTCACAAGATAGCGAGTTGAAGAAAGGAGCTCAGGGGCACTGTAACTCACAAACCTGTAGAGTTATAAATGACAGCTATCGTCCAAAAATATATTGAAGGAAGGCTGCGAAGACGACTTGTAAGTGGGGCAGAATTGCAGGAAAACGATTTCAGGGGGTAGACGGGAATTGCATTTCAAGCATAGGAAAAGAGGCAGAACGTCGACAATGATGCACTTGGCCAAAAAGGGCGTATGCGTTTTTTCCTGAATATATTCAGGAAAAAACGCATACGCCCTTTTTGGCCAACCAAGCAAGCACGTTAAAGAAATCTGCACTACAATGAAGTCTCACTGCCCCCCGGTCAAAAGGGCCATCTGAAAAAAGTGTAAAATCCAGAAAGGCAGCACAGGCCATGGAGAACAGGGAGCTTTGTTATCCTGATGGGCGGGATGTAAATTGCCAACAGCCACTCTGGAGAAGTGTATGGTGTTTCCCGGAACACCGAAAAAACAAAGCTATGGAGCCTACGGCACTTCCACTTATGGTCCTATAGCTTAGGGAAATTAAAATCAAAAACACACAGCCACCCCAAAGTGTCGGACAGCTCTGTTTACAAGAACCTCGTCTACGGTACAAGTTAAATATCCCAGAATGTGAAAAATGGATAAAGAAGTTGTGGTACGTACGTACAATGGAATATCACTCAGCAATGAAATCTATGTCATCAGGCCCGTCGCGGCATAATGAGTGGATTCAGGTACGATGATTCCAAGTGAAATAAGTCACACAGAAAATGAAACATCATAAGATATCACTAATACACGGAATGTAAACTTGGCTACACATGAACTGAATTACAAAACAGAACAGGGTCTCAAATTTAGTAAACCAACTTATGTTTGCTTAAGGGGAAAGGTGAGTTGGGCTGCTGCATAAAACCAGAGATAGAAATTAGCACAGATACCTTTCCATACGTCAAATATGTAATAGTCAAGACCTACCCCTTGCTCAACGAAATGGACTAAACACCCCATATTCAACGCCTAGGAATACACCTGACTAGTAAGAATCTTCAAACCCATGGATTTATATGTCTCCGTAAGAGAATGAAGCGTGTGTACAGCGGCATGAATGCAGCAGAGAAAATCCGATAAATCCCATTATCAAAATGAATTACACAAACAAAACCCAAGGACAGTGAAATAGAGAGCAATTCTTAAATAATTCATTCAGGGCTTGTGATGCAACCTGGATTTACCACATCTACACCCACAGCTGAGTGAGACATAAGGTTGGGCACTTCGGGCTGATAGCATTGGTGAGGTTCGATGAGCAAATGCAGACCCTTTGAAGTCATACAGCATGGTACCCATTCCATGGGTCCCAACTCTCCAAGTTTAAGGGATTCTTCCTTCAGCTAAAACATGCATGGGAAACCCACAGTATGGTGCACCGTGTGACTGGCAAACGTTTTCAAATGCATCTCTGTTTTCGTCCCCTTTTACTCGGGTTCACCATTCCAGACCCTTTACAAACACTCTCCCCACTTGGAGAGTCAGTGCCTTTAACCTCCTGTTGGGCACAGTTTGCAATTTCTGCGCAAGATGAAAAGGAATAGGGAGAACCAATGAGAGACTAGCTCTAGGTGTCTGCACGGGCAAATTTAATGCTCATTTCCCACCAGGAAGAGGAATTAACCAAAGGCTCAGCATGCCGTGCCGGAACCAGATTAGGGCCTGAAGCAATCCTGTGGGTTTGCGGCCAGCTCACAAGATAGCAAGTTGAAGAAAGGAGCTCAGGGGCACTGTAACTCACAAACCTGCAGAGTTATAAATGACAGCTATCGTCCAAAAATATATTGAAGGAAGGCTGCGAAGACGACTTGTAAGCGGGACAGATTTGCAGGAAAACGATTTCAGGGGGTAGACCGGAATTGCATTTAAAGCATAGGAAAAGAGGCAGAACGTCGACAATGATGCACTTGGTCAAAAAGGGCGTATGCGTTTTTTCCTGAATATATTCAGGAAAAAACGCATACGCCCTTTTTGGCCAACCAAGCAAGCATGTTAAAGAAATCTGCACTACAATGAAGTCTCACTGCCCCCCGGTCAAAAGGGCCATCTGAAAAAAGTGTAAAATCCAGAAATGCAGAACAGGCCATGGAGAACACGGAGCCATGTTATGCTGATGAGTGGGATGTAAATTGCCAACAGCCACTCTGGACAAGTGTATGGTGTTTCCTGAAACACCTAATAAACAAAGCAACGGAGCCTACGGCACTTCCACTTATGGTCCTATAGCTTAGGGAAATTAAAATCAAAAACACACAGCCACCCCAAAATTTCAGATGGCTCTGTTTACAAGAACCTCGTCTACGGTACAAGTTAAATATCCCAGAAAGCGAAAAATGGATACAGAAGTTGTGGTACATACGTACAAAGCAATATCACTCACCAATGAAATCTATGTCATCAGGCCCGTCGTGGCATAATGAGTGGATTCAGGTATGATGATTCTAAGGGAAATAAGTCACACAGAAAATGAAACATCATAAGATATCACTAATACACGGAATGTAACCTTGGCTACACATGAACTGAATTACAAAACAGAACAGGGCCTCAAATTTAGAAAACAAATTTATGTTTGCTTAAGGGGAAAGGTGAGTTGGGGTGCTGCATAAAACCAGAGATAGAAATTAGCACAGATACCATTCCATAAGTCAAATATGTAATAGTCAAGACCAACCCCTTGCTCAACGAGATGGACTAAACACCCTATATTCAACGCCTAGGAATACACCTGACTAGTAAGAATCTTCAAACCCATGGATTTATATGTCTCCATAAGAGAATCAAGCGTGTGTACAGCTGCATGTATGCAGCAGAGTAAATCCGATAAATCCCCTTATCAAAATGAATTACAAAAACAAAACACAATGAGAGTGAAATAGAGAGCAATTCTTAAATAATTCATTCAGGGCTTGTGATGCAACCTGGATTTACCTCATCTACACCCAGAGCTGAGTGAGACATAAGGTTGGACACTTCAGGCTGATAGCATTGGTGAGGTTCGATGAGCAAATGCAGACGCTTTGAAGTCATACTGCATGGGACCCATTCCATGGGTCCCAAATCTCCAGGTTTAAGGGATTCTTCCTTCAGCTAAAACATGCATGGGGAACCCAGAGTATGGTGCACCGTGTCACCGGGAAACGTTTTCAAATGCATCTCAGTTCTCGTCCCCTTTTACTCGGGTTCACAATTCCAGAGCCTTTACTAACACTCTCCCCACTTGGAGAGTCAGTGCCTTTAACCTGCTGTTTGGCACAGTTTGCAATTTCTGCGCAAGATGAACAGGAATAGGGAGAACCAATAAGAGACTAGCTGTAGGTGTCTGCACGGGCAAATTTAACGCTCATTTCCAACCAGGAAGAGGAATTAACCAAACGCTCATCATGCCATGCCAGAAGCAGATTAGGGCCTGAAGCAATCCTGCGGGTTTGCGGCCAGCTCACAAGAAAGCGATTTGAAGAAAGGAGCTCAGGGGCACTGTAATTCACAAACCTGCAGAGTTATAAATGACAGCTATCGTCCAAAAATATATTGAAGGAAGGCTGCGAAGAGGACTTGAAAGCGGGGCAGAATTGCAGGAAAACGATTTAAGGGGGTAGACTGGAATTGCATTTAAAGCATAGGAAAAGAGGCAGAACGTCGACAATGATGCACTTGGCTAAAAAGGGAGTATGCGTTTTTTCCTGAATATATTCAGGAAAAAACGCATACGCTCTTTTTGGCCAACCAAGCAAGCATGTTAAAGAAATCGGCACTAAAATGAAGTCTCACTGCCCCCAGGTCAAAAGGGCCATCTGAAAAAAGTGTAAAATCCAGAAAGGCAGCACAGGCCATGCAGAGTAGGGAGCCTTGTTATGCTGATGGGTGGGATGTAAATTGCCAACAGCCACTCTGGAGAAATGTATGGTGTTTCCTGAAACACCTAAAAAACAAAGCAACGGAGCCTATAGCACTTCCACTTATGGTCCTATGGCTTAGGGAAATTAAAATCAAAAACACACAGCCACCCAAAAGTTTCAGACGGCTCTGTTTACAAGAACCTCGTCTACGGTACAAGTTAAATATCCCAGGAAGCAAAAAATGGATAAAGAACTTGTGGTACGTACGTACAATGGAATATCACTCACCAATGAAATCTATGTCATCAGGCCCGTCGTGGCACAATGAGAGGATTCAGGTACGATGATTCTAAGTGAAATAAGTCACACAGAAAATGAAACATCATAAGATATCACTTATACACGGAATGTAATCTTGGCTACACATGAACTGAATTACAAAACAGAACAGGGTCTCAAATTTAGAAAACCAACTTATGTTTGCTTAAGGGGAAAGGTGAGTTGGGGTGCTGCATAAAACCAGAGATAGAAATTAGCACAGATACCATTCCATAAGTCAAATATGTAATAGTCAAGACCTACGCCTTGCTCAACGAAATGGGCTAAACACATTATATTCAACGCCTAGGAATACACCTGACTAGTAAGAATTTTCAAACCCATGGATTTATATGTCTCAATAAGAGAATGAAGCGTGTGTACAGCTGCATGAAAGCAGCAGAGAAAATCCGATAAATCCCATTATCAAAATGAATTACAAAACGAAACACAATGACAGTGAAATAGAGAGCAATTCTTAAATAATTCATTCAGGGCTTGTGATGCAACCTGGATTTACCTCATCTACACCCAGAACTGAGTGAGACATAAAGTTGGACACTTCGGGCTGATAGCATTGGTGAGGTTTGATGAGCAAATGCAGACCATTTGAAGTCATACTGCACGGTACCCATTCCATGGGTCCGAACTCTCCAGGTTTAAGCGATTCTTCCTTCAGCTAAAACATGCATGGGAAACCCACAGTATGGTGCACCATGTGACCGGGAAACGTTTTCAAATGCATCTCAGTTTTTGTCCCCTTTTACTCGGGTTCACAATTCCAGACCCTTTACTAACACTCTTCCCACTTGGAGAGTCAGTGCCTTTAACCTGCTGTTTGGCGCAGTTTGCAATTTCTGCGCAAGATGAACAGGAATAAGGAGAACCAATGAGAGACTAGCTGTAGGTGTCTGCACGGGCAAATTTAACGCTCATTTCCCACCAGGAAGAGGAATTAACCAAACGCTCACCATGCCTTGCCAGAAACAGATTAGGGCCTGAGGCAGTCCTGCGGGTTTACGGCCAGCTCACAAGAAAGCGATTTGAAGAAAGGAGCTCAGGGGCACTGTAATTCACAAACCTGCAGAGTTATAAATGACAGCTATCGTCCAATAATATATTGAAGGAAGGCTGCGAAGAGGACTTGAAAGCGGGGCAGAATTGCAGGAAAAGGATTTCAGGGGGTAGATTGGAATTGCTTTTAAAACATAGGAAAAGAGGCAGAACGTTGACAATGATGCACTTGGCCAAAAAGGGCGTATGCGTTTTTCCGTGAATATATTCAGGAAAAAACGCATACGCCCTTTTTGGCCAACCAAGCAAGCATGTTAAAGAAATCTGCACTACAATGAAGTCTCACTGCCCCCCGGTCAAAAGGGCCATCTGAAAAAAGTGTAAAATCCAAAAATGCAGCACAGGCCATGGAGAACAGGGAGCCATGTTATGCTGATGGGTGTGATGTAAATTGCCAACAGCCACTCTGGAGAAGTGTATGGTGTTTCCTGAAACACCAAAAAAACAAAGCAGCGGAGCCTACGGCACTTCTACTTATGGTCCTATAGCTTAGGGAAATTAAAATCAAAAACACACAGCCACCCCAAAGTTTCAGACGGCTCTGTTTACAAGAACCTCGTCTACGGTACAAGTTAAATATCCCAGAGAGCGAAAAATGATAAAGAAATTGTGATACGTACGTACAATGGAATATCACTCACCAATGAAATCTTTGACATCAGGCCCGTCATGGCATAATGAGTGGATTCAGGTACGATGATTCTAAGTGAAATAAGTCACACAGAAAATGAAACATCATAAGATATCACTAATACACGGAATGTAAGCTTGGCTACACATGAACTGAATTACAAAACAGAACAGGGTCTCAAATTTAGAAAACCAACTTATGTTTGCTGAAGGGGAAAGGTGAGTTGGGGTGCTGCATAAAACCCGAGATAGAAATTAGCACAGATACCATTCCATAATTCAAATATGTAATAGTCAAGACCTACCCCTTGCTCCACGAAATGGGCTAAACACCCTATTTTCAACGCCTAGGAATACACCTGACTAGTAAGAATCTTCAAACCCATGGATTTATATGTCTCCATAAGAGAACCAAGCCTGTGTACAGCTGCATGAATGCAGCAGAGAAAATCCGATAAATCCCATTATCAAAATGAATTACAAAAACGAAACACAATGACAGTGAAATAGAGAGCAATTCTTAAATAATTCATTCAGGGCTTGTGATGTAACCTTAATTTACCTCATCTACACCCAGAGCTGAGTGAGACATAAGGTTGGACACTTCGGGCTGATAGCATTGGTGAGGTTTGATGAGCAAATGCAGACCCTTTGAAGTCATACTGCATGGTACCCATTCCATGGATCCCAACTCTCCAGGTTTAAGCGATTCTTCCTTCAGCTAAAACATGCATGGGAATCCCACTGTAGGGTGCACCGTGTGACCGGGAAACGTTTTCAAATGCATCTCAGTTTTCGTCCCCTTTTACTCGGGTTCACAATTCCAGACCCTTTATTAAACTCTCCCCACTTGGAGAGTCAGTGCCTTTAACCTGCTGTTTGGCACAGTGTGCAATTTCTGCGCAAGACTAGGGAGAAACAATGAGAGACTAGCTGTAGGTGTCTGCACGGGCAAAATTAATGCTCATTTCCCACCAGGAAGAGGAATTAACCAAACGCTCAGCATGCCGTGCCAGAACCAGATTAGGGCCTGAAGCAATCCTGCGGGTTTGCGGACAGCTCACAAGAAAGCGATTTGAAGAAAGGAGCTCAGGGGCACTGTATTTCACAAACCTGCAGAGTTATAAATGACAGCTATCATCCAATAATATATTGAAGGAAGGTTGCGAAGAGGACTTGAAAGCGGGGCAGAATTGCAGGAAAACGATTTCAGGGGGTAGACTGGAATTGCATTTAAAGCATAGGAAAAGAGGCAGAACGTCGACAATGATGCACTTGGCTAAAATGGGCGTATGCGTTTTTTTCCTGAATATATTCAGGAAAAAACGCATATGCGCTTTTTGGACAACCAAGCAAGCATGTTAAAGAAATCTGCACTACAATGAAGTCTCACTGCCCCCCGGTCAAAAGGGCCATCTGAAAAAAGTGTAAAATCCAGAAAGGCAGCACAGGCCATGGAGAACAGGGAGCATTGTTATGCTGATGGGTGGGATGAAAATTGCCAACAGCCACTCTGGAGAAGTGTATGGTGTTTCCTGAAACACCTAAAAAACAAAGCAACGGAGCCTACGGCACTTCCACTTATGGTCCTATAGCTTAGGGAAATTAAAATCAAAAACACACAGCCACCCCAAAGTTTCAGACGGCTCTCTTCACAAGAACCTCGTCTACGGTACAAGTTAAATATCCCAGAAAGCGAAAAATGGATAAAGAAGTTGTGGTACGTACGTACAATGGATTATCACTCAACAATGAAATCTATGTCATCAGGCCCGTCGTGGCATAATGAGTGGATTCAGGTACGATGATTCTAAGTGAAATAAGTCACACAGAAAATGAAACATCATAAGATATCACTAATACACGGAACGTAATATGGGCTACACATGAACTGAATTACAAAACAGAACAGGGTCTCAAATTTAGAAAACCAACCTATGTTTGCTTAAGGGGAAAGGTGAGTTGGGGTGCTGCATAAAACCAGAGATAGAAATTAGCAGAGATACCATTCCATAAGTCAAATATGTAATAGTCAAGACCTACCCCTTGCTCAACGAAATGAGCTAAACACCCTCTATTCAACGCCTAGGAATACACCTCAGTAGTAAGAATCTTCAAACCCATGGATTTATATGTCTCCATAAGAGAATCAAGCGTGTGTACAGCTGCATGAAGGCAGCAGAGAAAATCCGATAAATCCTATTATCAAAATGAATTAAATAACAAAACCAATGACAGTGAAATAGAGAGCAATTCTTAAATAATTCATTCAGGGCTTGTGATGCAACCTGGATTTACCTCATCTACACCCAGAGCTGAGTGAGACAAAAGGTTGGACACTTCGGGCTGATAGCATTGGTGAGGTTGGATGAGCAAATGCAGACCCTTTGAAGTCATACTGCATGGTACCCATTCCATGGGTCCCAACTCTCCAGGTTTAAGCGATTCTTCCTTCAGCTAAAACATGCATGGGAAACCCACAGTATGGTGCACCGTGTGACCGGGAAACGTTTTCAAATGCATCTCAGTTTTCGGCCCCTTTTACTCAGGTTCACCATTCCAGACCCTTTACTAACACTCTCCCCACTTGCAGAGTCAGTGCCTTTAACCTGCTGTTTGGCACAGTTTGAAATTTCTGCGCAAGATGAACAGGAATAGGGAGAACCAATGAGAGACTAGCTGTAGGTGCCTGCACGGGCAAATTTAACGCTCATTTCCAACCAGGAAGAGGAATTAACCAAACGCTCAGCATACCGTGCTGGAACCAGATTAGGGCCTGAATCAATCTTTCGGGTTTGCGGCCAGCTCACAAGAAAACGATTTGAAGAAAGGAGCTCAGGGGCACTGTAATTCACAAACCTGCAGAGTTATAAATGACAGCTATCGTCCAAAAATATATTGAAGGAAGGCTGCGAAGAGGATTTGAAAGCGGGGCAGAATTGCAGGAAAACGATTTCAGGGGGTAGACTGGAATTGCATTTAAAGAATAGGAAAAGAGGCAGAACGTCGACAATGATGCACTTGGCCAAAAAGTGCGTATGCATTTTTTCCTGAATATATTCAGGAAAAAACGCATACGCACTTTTTGGCCAACCAAGCAAGCATGTTAAAGAAATCTGCACTAAAATGAAGTCTCACTGCCCCCAGGTCAAAAGGGCCATCTGAAAAAAGTGTAAAATCCAGAAATGCAGCACAGGCCATGGAGAACAGGGAGCCTTGTTATGCTGATGGGTGTGATATAAATTGCCAACAGCCACTCTGGAGAAGTGTATGGTGTTTCCTGAAACACCTAAAAAACAAAGCAATGGAGCTTACGGCACTTCCACTTATGGTCCTATAGCTTAGGGAAATTAAAATCAAAAACACACAGCCACCCCAAAGTTTCAGACGGCTCTGTTTACAAGAACCTCGTCTACAGTACAAGTTAAATATCCCAGAGAGCGAAAAATGGATAAAGAAGTTGTGGTACGTACGTACAATGGAATATCATTCACCAATGAAGTCTATGTCATCTGGCCCGTCGTGGCATAATGAGTGGATTCAGGTACGATGATTCTAAGTGAAATAAGTCACACAGAAAATGAAACATCATAAGATATCACTAATACACCGAATGTAATCTTGGCTACATATGAACTGAATTACAAAACAGAACAGGGTCTCAAATTTAGAAAACCAACTTATGTTTGCTTAAGGGGAAAGGTGAGTTGGGGTGCTGCATAAAACCAGAGATAGAAATTAGCACAGATACCATTCCATACGTCAAATATGTAATAGTCAAGACCTACCCCTTGCTCAACGAAATGGGCTAAACACCCTATATTCAACGCCTAGGAATACACCTGACTAGTAAGAATCTTCAAACCCATGGATTTATATGTCTCCATAAGAGAATCAAGCGTGTGTACAGCTGCATGAAGGCAGCAGAGAAAATGTGATAAATCCTATTATCAAAATAAATTACAAAAACAAAACACAATGACACTGAAATAGAGAGCATTCTTAAATAATTCATTCAGGGCTTGTGATGCAACCTGGATTTACCTCATCTACACCCAGAGCTGAGTGAGACATATGTTGTACACTTCGGGCTGATAATACTGGTGAGGTTCGATGAGCAAATGCAGACCATTTGAAGTCATACTGCATGGTACCCATTCCATGGGTCCCAACTCTCCAGGTTTAAGCGATTCTTCCTTCAGCTAAAGCATGCATGGGAAACCCACAGTATGGTGCACCGTGTGACCGGGAAACGTTTTCAAATGCATCTCAGTTTTTGTCCCCTTTTACTCGGGTTCACAATTCCAGACCCTTTACTAACACTCTCCCCACTTGCAGAGTCAGTGCCTTTAACCTCCTGTTTGGGACAGTTTGCAATTTCTGTGCAAGATGAACAGGAATAGGGAGAACCAATGAGAAACTAGCTGTAGGTGTCTGCACGGGCAAATTTAACGCTCATTTCCCACCAGGAAGAGGAATTAACCAAACGCTCACCATGCCGTGCCGGAACCAGATTAGGGCCTGAAGCAATCCTGCGGGTTTGCGGCCAGCTCACAAGAAAGCGATGTGAAGAAAGGAGCTCAGGGGCAATGTAATTCACAAACCTGCAGAGTTATAAATGACAGCTATCGTCCAAAATTATATTGAAGGAAGGCTGCGAAGAGGACTTGAAAGCGGGGCAGAATTGCAGGAAAACGATTTCAGGGGGTAGACTGGAATTGCATTTAAAGCATAGGAAAAGAGGCAGAACGTCGACAATGATGCACTTGGCCAAAAAGGGCGTATACGTTTTTTCCTGAATATATTCAGGAAAAAACGCATACGCCCTTTTAGGCCAACCAAGCAAGCATGTTAAAGAAATCTGCACTACAATGAAGTCTCACTGCCCCCCTGTCAAAAGGGCCATCTGAAAAAAGTGTAAAATCCAGAAATGCAGCACAGGCCATGGACAACAGGGAGCCTTGTTATGCTGATGGGTGGGATATAAATAGCCAACAGCCACTCTGGAGAAGTGTATGGTGTTTCCTGAAACACCTAAAAAACAAAGCAACGGAGCCTACGGCACTTCCACTTATGGTCCTATAGCTTAGGGAAATTAAAATCAAAAACACACAGCCACCCCAAAGTTTCAGACGGCTCTGTTTACAAGAACCTCGTCTACGGTACAATTTAAATATCCCAGAAAGCGAAAAATGGATAAAGAAGTTGTGGTACGTACGTACAATGGAATATCACTCACCAATGAAGTCTATGTCATCTGGCCCGTCGTGGCATAATGAGTGGATTCAGGTACGATGATTCTAAGTGAAATAAGTCACACAGAAAATGAAACATCATAAGATATCACTAATACACCGAATGTAATCTTGGCTACATATGAACTGAATTACAAAACAGAACAGGGTCTCAAATTTAGAAAACCAACTTATGTTTGCTTAAGGGGAAAGGTGAGTTGGGGTGCTGCATAAAACCAGAGATAGAAATTAGCACAGATGCCATTCCATAAGTCAAATATGTAAGAGTCAAGACCTACCCCTTGCTCAACAAAATGGGCTAAACACCCAATATTCAACGCCTAGGAATACACCTGACTAGTAAGAATCTTCAAACTCATGGATTTATATGTCTCCATAAGAGAATCAACCGTGTTTACAGCTGCATGAAGGCAGCAGAGAAAATCCGATAAATCCCATTATCAAAATGAATTACAAAAACAAAACAATGACAGTGAAATAGAGAGCAATTCTTAAATAATTCATTCAGGGCTTGTGATGCAACCTGGATTTACCTCATCTAAACCCAGAGCTGAGTGAGACATAAGGTTGGACACTTCACGCTGATACCATTGGTGAGGTACAATGAGCAAATGCAGACCATTTGAAGTCATACTGCATGGTACCCATTCCATGGGTCCCAACTCTCCAGGTTGAAGTGATTCTTCCTTCAGCTATAGCATGCATGGGAAACCCACTGAATGGTGCACCGTGTGACCGGGAAACGTTTACAAATGCATCTCAGTTTTGTCCCCTTTTACTCGGGTTCAGAATTCCAGACCGTTTACTAACACTCTCCCCACTTGGAGAGTCAGTGCCTTTAACCTGCTGTTTGGCACAGTTTGCAATTTCTGCGCAAGATGAACAGGAATAGGGAGAACCAATGAGAGACTAGCTGTAGGTGTCTGCACGGGCAAATTTAACGCTTATTTCCCACCAGGAAGAGGAATTAACCAAAGGCTCAGCATGCCGTGCCAGAACCAGATTAGGGCCTGAAACAATCCTGCGGGTGTGTGGCCAGCTCAAAAGAAAGCGATTTGAAGAAAGGAGCTCAGGGTCACTGTAATACACAAACCTGCAGAGTTATAAATGACAGCTATCGTCCAAAAATATATTGAAGGAAGGCTGGAAGAGGACTTGAAAGCGGGGCAGAATTGCAGGAAATCGATTTCAGGGGGTAGACTGGAATTGCATTTAAAGCATGGGAAAAGAGGCAGAACGTCGACAATGATGCACTTGGCTAAAAAGGGCGTATGCGTTTTTTCCTGAGTATATTCAGGAAAAAACACATACGCCCTTTTTGCCCAACCAAGCAAGCATGTTAAAGAAATCTGCAATACAATGAAGTCTCACTGCCCCCGGGACAAAAGGGCCATCTGTAAAAAGGGTAAAATCCAGAAATGCAGCACAGGCCATGGAGAACAGGGAGCCTTGTTATGCTGATGGGTGTGATATACATTGCCAACAGCCACTCTGGAGAAGTGTATGGTGTTTCCTGAAACACCTAAAAAACAAAGCAAGGGAGCTTACGGCACTTCCAATTATGGTCCTATAGCTTAGGGAAATTAAAATCAAAAACACACAGCCACCCCAAAGTTTCAGACGGCTCTGTTTACAAGAACCTCGTCTACGGTACAAGTTAAATATCCCAGAAAGCGAAAAATGGATAAAGAAGTTGTGGTACGTACGTACAATGGAATATCACTCACCAATGATGTCTATGTCATCTGGCCCGTCGTGGCATAATGAGTGGATTCAGGTATGATGATTCTAAGTGAAATAAGTCACCCAGAAAATGAAACATCATAAGATATCACTAATACACCGAATGTAATCTTGGCTACACATGAACTGAATTACAAAACAGAACAGGGTCTGAAATTTAGAAAACCAACCTTTGCTTGCTTAAGGGGAAAGGTGAGTTGGGGTGCTGCATAAAACCAGAGATAGAAATTAGCACAGATACCTTTCCATAAGCCAAATATGTAATATTCAAGACCTACCCCTTGCTCAACGAAATGGACTAAACACCCCATATTCAACGCCTAGGAATACACCTGACTAGTAAGAATCTTAAGACCCATGGATTTATATGTCTCCATAAGGAAATCAAGCGTGTGTACAGCGGCCTATATGGAGCAGTGAAAATCCGATAAATCCCATTATCAAAATAAATTTCACAAACACAACACAATGACAGTGAAATAGAGAGCACTTCTTAAATAATTCATTCAGGGCTTGTGATGCAACCTGTATTTACCACATCAACACCCAGAGCTGGGTGAGACATAAGGCTGGACACTTCGGGCTGATAGCATTGGTGAGGTTCGGTGAGCAAACGCAGACCCTTTGAAGTCATACTGCATGGTAGCCATTCCATTGGTCCCAACTCTCCAGGTTTAAGGGATTCTTCCTTCAGCTAAAACATGCATGGGAAACCCAGAGTATGGTCCACCGTGTGATTGGGAAACGTTTTCAAATGCATCTCAGGTTTCGTCCCCTGGTACTCGGGTTCACCATTCCAGACGCTTTACTAACACTCTCCCCACTTGGAGAGTCAGTGCCTTTAACCGCCTGTTTGGCACAGTTTGCAATTTCTGCGCAAGATGAACAGGAATAGGGAGAACCAATGAGAGAGAAGCTGTAGGTGTCTGTACGGGCAAATGGAACGCTCATTTCCCACCAGGAAGAAGAATTATCCAAAGGCTCAGCGTGCCCTGCCGGAACCAGATTAGGGCCTGAAGCAATCCTGCGGTTTTGCGGCCAGCTCACAAGAAAGCGAGTTGAAGAAAGGAGCTCAGGGGCACTGTAATTCACAAACCTGCAGAGTTATGGATGACAGCTATCGTCCACAAATGTATTGAAGTAAGTCTTCGAAGAGGACTTGAAAGCGGGGCAGAATTTCATGAAAATGATTTCAGGTGGTAGACTGGAATTGCACTTAAAGCATAGGAAAAGAGGCAGCATGTCGACAATGATGCACTTGGCCAAAAAGGGCGTATGCGTTTTTTCCTGAATATATTCAGGAAAAAACGCATACGCCCTTTATGGCCAACTAAGCAAGCGTGTAAAGGAAATCTGCACTACAATGAAGTCTCACTGCCCCACGGTCCAAACGGCCATCTGAAACAAGTGTAAAATCGAGAAGGGCAGGACAGGTCATGGAGAACAGGGAGCCTTGTTATGCTGATGGGCGGGATGTACATTGCCAACAGCCACTCTGGAGAAGTGTATGGTGTTTCCTGAAACACGTAGGAAACAAAGCAACACAGCCTATGGCACTTCCTCTTATGGTCCTATAGCTTAGGGAAATTAAAATAAAAAACACACAGCCACCCCAAAGTTTGGGACGGCTCTGTTTACAAGAACCTCGTCTACGGTACAAGTTCAATATCCGAGAAAGCAAAAAATGGATAAAAAATTTGTGGTACGTACGTACAATGGAATATCACTCAGCAATGAGATCTACGTCATCAAGCCCGTAGCGACATAATGAGTGCATTCAGGTACGACGATTCTACGAGAAATATGTCACACAGTAAAAGAAACATCATAAGATATCACTAATACACGGAACGTAAACTTGGCTACACATGAACTGAATTACAAAACAGAACACGGTCTCAAATTTAGAAAACCAACTTATGCTTGCTTATGGGGAAAGGTGAGTTGGGGTGCTGCATAAAACCAGAGATTGAAATTAGCACAGATACCGTTCCATAAGCCAAATATATTATAGACAAGACCTACTCCTTGATCAACGAAATGGACTCAACACCCCTTATTCAACGCCTGGGAATATACCTGACAAGTAAGAATCTTAAGACCCATGGATTTATATGTCTCCATAAAGAAATCCAGCGTGAGTACAGCGGCCTAAACGCAACAGTGAAAATCCGTTAAATCCCATTATGAAAATAAATTTCAAAAACAAAACACAATGACAGTGAAATAGAGAGCAATTCTTAAATAATTCATTCAGGGCTTGCGATGCAACCTGGATTTACCACATCTACACCCAGAGCTGGGTGTGACATAAGGCTGGAAACTTCGGGCTGATAGCATTGGTGAGGTTCGGTGAGCAAACGCAGACCCTTTGAAGTCATACTGCATGGTACCCATTCCATGGGTCCCAACTCTCCAGGTTTAAGGGATTCTTCCTTCAGCTAAAACATGCATGGGAAGCCCAGAGTATGGTCCACCGTGTGATTGGGAATCGTTTTCAAATGCATCTCAGGTTTCGTCCCCTGGTACTCGGGTTCACCGTTCCAGACGCTTTACTAACACTCTCCCCACTTGGAGAGTCAGTGCCTTTAACCTCCTGTTTGGCACAGTTTGCAATTTCTGCGCAAGATGAACAGGAATAGGGAGAACCAATGAGAGACTAGCTGTAGGTGTCTGCACGGGCAAACGGAACGCTCCTTTCCCACCAGGAAGAGGAATTAACCAAAGGCTCAGCGTGCCCTGCCGGAACCACATTAGGGCCTGAAGCAATCCTGCGGTTTTGCGGCCAGCTCACAAGAAAGCGAGTTGAAGAAAGGAACTCAGGGGCACTGTAATTCACAAACCTGCAGAGTTATGAATGACAGCTATCGTCCAAAAATGTATTGAAGTAAGTCTTCGAAGAGGACTTGAAAGCGGGGCAGAATTTCAGGAAAATGATTTCAGGTGGTAGACTGGAATTGCACTTAAAGCATAGGAAAAGAGGCAGAATGTCGACAATGATGCACTTGGCCAAAAAGGGCGTATGCGTTTTCTCCTGAAAATATTCAGTGAAAAACGCAAACGCCCTTTTTGGCCAACCAAGCAAGCGTGTAAAGGAAATCTGCACTACAATGAAGTTTCACTGCCCCCCGGTCCAAAGGGCCATCTGAAAAAAGTGTAAAATCCAGAAAGGCAGGACAGGTCATGGAGAACAGGGAGCCTTGTTATGCTGATGGGCGGGATGTAAATTGCCAACAGCCACTCTGGAGAAGTGTATGGTGTTTCCTGAAACACGTAGGAAACAAAGCAACACAGTCTATGGCACTTCCACTTATGGTCCTATAGCTTAAGGAAATTAAAATCAAAAACACACAGCCACCCCAAAGTTTGGGACGGCTCTGTTTACAAGAACCTCGTCTACGGTACAAGTTAAATATCCGAGAAAGCAAAAAATGGATAAAGAAGTTGTGGTATGTGCGTACAATGGAATATCACTCAGCAATGTGATCTACGTCATCAGGCCTGCAGCGGCATTATGAGTGGATTCAGGTACGACGATTCTATGAGAAATATGTCACACAGAAAAAGAAACATCATAAAATATCACTAATACACGGAACGTAAACTTGGCTACATATGAAGTGAATTAGAAAACAGGACAGGGTCTCAAATTTAGAAAACCAACTTATGTTTGCTTTTGGGGAAAGGTGAGTTGGGGTGCTGCATAAAACCAGAGATTGAAATTAGCACAGATACCGTTCCATAAGCCAAATATATAATAGACAAACCTACCCCTTGCTCAAAGAAATGGACTCAACACCCCATATTCAACGCCTGGGAATATACCTGACAAGTAAGAATCTTAAGACCCATGGATTTATATGTCTCCATAAGGAAATCAAGCGTGTGTACAGCGGCCTAAATGCAGCAGTGAAAATCCGATAAATCCCATTATCAAAATAAATTTCACAAACACAACACAATGACAGTGAAATAGAGAGCAATTCTTAAATAATTCATTCAGGGCTTGTGATGCAACCTGTATTTACCACATCTACACCCAGAGCTGGGTGAGACATAAGGCTGGACACTTCGGGCTGATAGCATTGGTGAGGTTCGGTGAGCAAACGCAGACCCTTTGAAGTCATACTGCATGGTAGCCATTCCATTGGTCCCAACTCTCCAGGTTTAAGGGATTCTTCCTTCAGCTAAAACATGCATGGGAAACCCAGAGTATGGTCCACCGTGTGATTGGGAAACGTTTTCAAATGCATCTCAGGTTTCGTCCCCTGGTACTCGGGTTCACCATTCCAGACGCTTTACTAACACTCTCCCCACTTGGAGAGTCAGTGCCTTTAACCGCCTGTTTGGCACAGTTTGCAATTTCTGCGCAAGATGAACAGGAATAGGGAGAACCAATGAGAGAGAAGCTGTAGGTGTCTGTACGGGCAAATGGAACGCTCATTTCCCACCAGGAAGAAGAATTATCCAAAGGCTCAGCGTGCCCTGCCGGAACCAGATTAGGGCCTGAAGCAATCCTGCGGTTTTGCGGCCAGCTCACAAGAAAGCGAGTTGAAGAAAGGAGCTCAGGGGCACTGTAATTCACAAACCTGCAGAGTTATGGATGACAGCTATCGTCCACAAATGTATTGAAGTAAGTCTTCGAAGAGGACTTGAAAGCGGGGCAGAATTTCATGAAAATGATTTCAGGTGGTAGACTGGAATTGCACTTAAAGCATAGGAAAAGAGGCAGCATGTCGACAATGATGCACTTGGCCAAAAAGGGCGTATGCGTTTTTTCCTGAATATATTCAGGAAAAAACGCATACGCCCTTTATGGCCAACCAAGCAAGCGTGTAAAGGAAATCTGCACTACAATGAAGTCTCACTGCCCCACGGTCCAAACGGCCATCTGAAACAAGTGTAAAATCGAGAAGGGCAGGACAGGTCATGGAGAACAGGGAGCCTTGTTATGCTGATGGGCGGGATGTACATTGCCAACAGCCACTCTGGAGAAGTGTATGGTGTTTCCTGAAACACGTAGGAAACAAAGCAACACAGCCTATGGCACTTCCTCTTATGGTCCTATAGCTTAGGGAAATTAAAATAAAAAACACACAGCCACCCCAAAGTTTGGGACGGCTCTGTTTACAAGAACCTCGTCTACGGTACAAGTTAAATATCCGAGAAAGCAAAAAATGGATAAAGAATTTGTGGTACGTACGTACAATGGAATATCACTCAGCAATGAGATCTACGTCATCAAGCCCGTAGCAACATAATGAGTGGATTCAGGTACGACGATTCTACGAGAAATATGTCACACAGTAAAAGAAACATCATAAGATATCACTAATACACGGAACGTAAACTTGGCTACACATGAACTGAATTACAAAACAGAACACGGTCTCAAATTTAGAAAACC
This sequence comes from Delphinapterus leucas, assembly GCF_059928025.1. Classification (NCBI taxonomy): domain Eukaryota; kingdom Metazoa; phylum Chordata; class Mammalia; order Artiodactyla; family Monodontidae; genus Delphinapterus; species Delphinapterus leucas. The sequence goes on along the minus strand of NW_028322236.1, from coordinate 16,019,661 downwards.
AACTTATGCTTGCTTATGGGGAAAGGTGAGTTGGGGTGCTGCATAAAACCAGAGATTGAAATTAGCACAGATACCGTTCCATAAGCCAAATATATTATAGACAAGACCTACTCCTTGATCAACGAAATGGACTCAACAACCCTTATTCAACACCTGGGAATATACCTGACAAGTAAGAATCTTAAGACCCATGGATTTATATGTCTCCATAAAGAAATCCAGCGTGAGTACAGCGGCCTAAACGCAACAGTGAAAATCCGTTAAATCCCATTATGAAAATAAATTTCAAAAACAAAACACAATGACAGTGAAATAGAGAGCAATTCTTAAATAATTCATTCAGGGCTTGTGATGCAACCTGGATTTACCACATCTACACCCAGAGCTGGGTGAGACATAATGCTGGAAACTTCAGGCTGATAGCATTGGTGAGGTTCGGTGAGCAAACGCAGACCCTTTGAAGTCATACTGCATGGTACCCATTCCATGGGTCCCAACTCTCCAGGTTTAAGGGATTCTTCCTTCAGCTAAAACATGCATGGGAAGCCCAGAGTATGGTCCACCGTGTGATTGGGAATCGTTTTCAAATGCATCTCAGGTTTCGTCCCCTGGTACTCGGGTTCACCGTTCCAGACGCTTTACTAACACTCTCCCCACTTGGAGAGTCAGTGCCTTTAACCTCCTGTTTGGCACAGTTTGCAATTTCTGCGCAAGATGAACAGGAATAGGGAGAACCAATGAGAGACTAGCTGTAGGTGTCTGCACGGGCAAACGGAACGCTCCTTTCCCACCAGGAAGAGGAATTAACCAAAGGCTCAGCGTGCCCTGCCGGAACCACATTAGGGCCTGAAGCACTCCTGCGGTTTTGCGGCCAGCTCACAAGAAAGCGAGTTGAAGAAAGGAACTCAGGGGCACTGTAATTCACAAACCTGCAGAGTTATGAATGACAGCTATCGTCCACAAATGTATTGAAGTAAGTCTTCGAAGAGGACTTGAAAGCGGGGCAGAATTTCAGGAAAACGATTTCAGGGGGTAGACTGGAATTGCACTTAAAGCATAGGAAAAGAGGCAGAATGTCCACAATGATGCACATGGCCAAAAAGGGCGTATGCGTTTTTTCCTGAATATATTCAGGAAAAAACGCATACGCACTTTTTAGCCAACCAAGCAAGCGTGTAAAGGAAATCTGCACTACAATGAAGTCTCACTGCCCCCTGGTCAAAAGGGCCATCTGAAACAAGTGTAAAATCCAGAAAGGCAGGACAGGTCATGGAGAACAGGGAGCCTTGTTTTGCTGATGGGCGGGATGTAAATTGCCAACAGCCAATCTGGAGAAATGTATGGTGTTTCCTGAAACACGTAGGAAACAAAGCAACACAGCCTATGGCACTTCCACTTATGGTTCTATAGCTCAGGGAAATTAAAATCAAAAACACACATCCACCCCTAAATTTGGGACGGCTCTGTTTAAAAGAACCTCGTCTACGGTACAAGTTAAATATCCGAGAAATCAAAAAATGGATAAAGAAATTGTGGTATGTGCGTACAATGGAATATCACTCAGCAATGAGATCTACGTCATCAGGCCCGCAGCGGCATAATGAGTGGATTCAGGAACGTCGATTCTACGAGAAATAAGTCACACAGAAAAAGAAACATCATAAGATATCACTAATACACGGAACGTAAACTTGGCTACACAAGAACTGAATTAGAAAACAGAACAGGGTCTCAAATTTAGAAAACCAACTTATGCTTGCTTATGGGGAAAGGTGAGTTGGGGTGCTGCATAAAACCAGAGATTGAAATTAGCACAGATACCGTTCCATAAGCCAAATATATTATAGACAAGACCTACTCCTTGCTCAACGAAATGGACTCAACACCCCATATTCAACGCCTGGGAATATACCTGACAAGTAAGAATCTTAAGACCCATGGATTTATATGTCTCCATAAGGAAATGAAGCATGTGTACAGCGGCCTGAATGCAGCAGTTAAAATCCGAAAAATCCCATTATCAAAATAAATTTCACAAACACAACACAATGAGAGTGAAATAGAGAGCAATTATTATATAATTCATTCAGGGCTTTTGATGCAACCTGGATTTACCACACCTACACCCAGATTTGGGTGAGACATAAGGCTGGACACTTTGGGCTGATAGCATTGGTGAGGTTCGGTGAGCAAACGCAGACCCTTTGAAGTCATACTGCGTTGTACCCATTCCATGGGTCCCAACTCTCCAGGTTTAAGGGATTCTTCCTTCAGCTAAAACATGCATGGGAAACCCAGAGTATGGTCCAACGTGTGATTGGGAATCGTTTTCAAATGCATCTCAGGTTTCCTTCCCTGGTACTCGGGTTCACCGTTCCAGACGCTTTACTAACACTCTCCCCAATTGGAGAGTCAGTGCCTTTAACCTCCTGTTTGGCACTGTTTGCAATTTCTGCGCAAGTTGAACAGGAATAGGGAGAACCAATGAGAGACTAGCTGTAGGTGTCTGCACGGGCAAATGGAATGCTCATTTCCCACCAGGAATAGGAATTAACCAAAGGCTCAGCATGCCCTGCCGAAACCAGATGAGGGCCTGAAGCAATCCTGCGGTTTTGCGGCCAGCTCAGAAGAAAGCGTGTTGAAGAAAGGAGCTCAGGGGCACTGTAATTCACAAACCTGCAGAGTTATCAATGACAGCTATCGTCCAAAAATGTATTGAAGTATGTCTTCGAACAGGACTTGAAAGTGGGGCAGAATTTCAGGAAAACGATTTCAGCGGGTAGACTGGAATTGCACTTAAAGCATAGGAAAAGAGGCAGAATGTCGACAATGATGCACTTGGCCAAAAGGGGCATATGCGTTTTTTCCTGAATATATTCAATAAAAAAACATACGCCCTTTTTGGCCAACCAAGCAAGCTTGTAAAGGAAATCTGCACTACAATGAAGCCTCACTGCCCCCCGGGCCAAAGGGCCATCTGAAACAAGTGTAAAATCCAGAAACGCAGGACAGGTCATGGAGAACAGGGAGCCTTGTTATGCTGATGGGCGGGATGTAAATTGCCAACAGCCACTCTGGAGAAGTGTATGGTGTTTCCTGAAACACGTAGGAAACAAAGCAACACAGCCTATGGCACTTCCACTTATGGTCCTATAGCTTAGGGAAATTAAAATCAAAAACACACAGCCACCCCAAAGTTTGGGATGGCTCTGTTTACAAGAACCTCGTCTACGGTACAAGTTAAATATCCAAGAAAGCAAAAAATGGATAAAGAAATTGTCGTACGTACATACAATGGAATATCAAACAGCAATGAAATCTACGTCATCAGGCACGTAGCGGCATAATGAGTGGATTCAGGTACGACGATTCTACGAGAAATAAGTCACACAGAAAAAGAAATATCATAAGATATCACTAATACACGGAACGTAAACTTGGCTACACATGAACTGAATTAGAAAACAGAACAGGGTCTCAAATTTAGAAAACCAACTTATGCTTTCTTATGGGGAAAGGTGAGTTGGGGTACTGCATCAAACCAGAGATTGAAATTAGCACAGATACCATTCCATAAGCCAAATATATAATAGACAAGACCTACTCCTTGCTCAACGAAATGGACTCAACACCCCATATTCAACGCCTGGGAATATACCTGACAAGTAAGAATCTTAAGACCCATGGATTTATATGTCTCCATAAAGAAGTCAAGCGTGTGTACAGTGGCCTAAAAGCAGCAGTGAAAATCCGATAAATCCCATTATCAAAATAAATTTCAAAAACAAAACACAATGACAGTGAAATAGAGAGCAATTCTTAAATAATTCATTCAGGGCTTTTGATGCAACCTGGATTTACCACATCTACACCCAGAGCTGGGTGAGACATAAGGCTGGACACTTCGGGCTGATAGCATAGGTGAGGATCGGTGAGCAAACGCAGACCCTTTGAAGTCATACTGCATGGTACCCATTCCATGGGTCCCAACTCTCCAGGTTTAAGGGATTCTTCCTTCAGGTAAACATGCATGGGAAACCCAGAGTATGGTCAACCATGTGATTGGGAAACGTTTTCAAAGGCATCTCAGGTTTCGTCCCCTGGTACTCGGGTTCACCGTTCCCCATGCTTTACTAACACTCTCCCCACTTGGAGAGTCAGTGCCTTTAACCTCCTGTTTGGCACAGTTTGCAATTTCTGCGCATGATGAACAGGAAAAGGGAGAACCAATGAGAGACTAGCTGTAGGTGTCTGCACGGGCAAATGGAAAGCTCATTTCCCACCAGGAAGAGGAATTAACCAAAGGTTCAGCGTGCCCTGCCGGAACCAGATAGGGCCTGAAGCAATCCTGCAGTTTTGCGGCCAGCTCACAAGAAATCGAGTTCAAGAAAGGAGCTGAGGGGCACTGTAATTCACAAACCTGCAGAGTTATGAATGACAGCTATCGTCCAAAAGTGTATTGAAGTAAGTCTTCGAAGAGGACTTGAAAGCGGGGCAGAATTTCAGGAAAACGATTTCAGGGGGTAGACTGGAATTGCACTTAAAGCATAGGAAAAGAGGCAGAATGTCGACAATGATGCACTTGGCCAAAAAGGGCGTATGCGTTTTTTCCTGAATGTATTCAGGAAAAAACGCATACGCACTTTTTGGCCAACCAAGCAAGCGTGTAAATGAAATCTGCACTAAAATGAAGTCTCACTGCCCCCCGGTCAAAAGGGCCATCTGAATAAAGTGTAAAATCCAGAAAGACAGGACAGGTCATGGAGAACAGGGAGCCTTGTTATGTTGATGGGCGGGATGTAAATTTCCAACAGCCACTCTGGAGAAGTGTATGGTGTTTCCTGAAACACGTAGGAAACAAAGGAACACAGCCTATGGGACTTCCACTTAGGGTCCTATAGCTTAGGGAAATTAAAATCAAAAACACACAGCCACCCCAAAGTTCGGGATGGCTCTGTTTACAAGAACCTCGTCTACGGTACAAGTTAAATATCCAAGAAAGCAAAACATGAATAAAGAAGTTGTGGTACGTACGTACAATGGAATATCACTCAGCAATGAGATCTACGTCATCAGGCCCATAGCGGCATAATGAGTGGATTCAGGTACGACGATTCTACGAGAAATAAGTCACACAGAAAAAGAAACATCATAACATATCACTAATACATGGAACGTAAACTTGGCTACACATGAACTGAATTACAAAACAGAACAGGATCTCAAATTTAGAAAACCAAGTTATGCTTGATTATGGGGAAAGGTGAGTTGGGGTGCTGCATCAAACCAGAGATTGAAATTAGCACAGATAGCGTTCCATAAGCCAAATATATAATAGACACGACCTACACCTTGCTCAACGAAATGGACTCAACACCCCATATTCAACGCCTGGGAATATACCTGACAAGTAAGAATCTTAAGACCCATGGATTTATATGTCTCCATCAGGAAATCAAGCCTGTGTACAGCGGCCTATACGCAGCAGTGAAAATACGATAAATCCCATTATCAAAATATATTTCACAAACAAAACACAATGACAGTGAAATAGAGAGCAATTCTTAAATAATTCATTCAGGGCTTGTGATGCAACCTGGATTTACCACATCTACACCCAGAGCTGGGTGAGACATAAGGCTGGACACTTCGGGCTTATAGCATTGGTGAGGTTCGGTGAGCAAACGCAGACCCTTTGAAGTCATACTGCATGGTACCCATTCCATGGGTCCCAACTCTCCAGGTTTAAGGGATTCTTCCTTCAGCTAAAACATGCATGGGAAACCCAGAGTATGGTCCACCGTGTGATTGGGAAACGTTTTCAAATGCATCTCAGGTTTCGTCCCCTGGTACTCGGGTTCACCGTTCCAGAGGCTTTACTAACACTCTCCCCACTTGGAGAGTCAGTGCCTTTAACGTCCTGTTTGGCACAGTTTGCAATTTCTGCGCAAGATGTACAGGAATAGGGAGAACCAATGAGAGACTAGCTGTAGGTGTCTGCACGGGCAAATGGAACGCTCATTTCCCACCAGGAATAGGGATTAACCAAAGGCTCAGCGTGCCCTGCCGGAACCAGATTAGGGCCTGAAGCAATCCTGAGGTTTTGCGGCCAGCTCACAAGAAAGCGAGTTGAAGAAAGGAGCTCAGGGGCACTGTAATTCACAAACCTTCAGAGTTATGAATGACAGCTATCGTCCAAAAATGTATTGATGTAAGTCTTCGAAGAGGACTTGAAAGCGGGGCAGAATTTCAGGGAAACGATTTCAGGGGGTAGACTGGAATTGCACTTAAAGCATAGGAAAAGAGGCAGAATGTCGACAATGATGCACATGGCCAAAAAGGGCGTATGCGTTTTTTCCTGAATATATTCAGGAAAAAACGCATACGCCCTTTTTGGCCAACCAAGCAAGCGTGTAAAGGAAATCTGCACTACAATGAAGTCTCACTGCCCCCCGTCCAAACGGCCATCGGAAACAAGTGTAAAATCCAGAAAGGCAGGACAGGTCATGGAGAACAGGGAGCATTGTCATGCTGATGGGCGGGATGTAAATTGCCAACAGCCACTCTGGAGAAGTGTATGGTGTTTCCTGAAACACGTAGGAAACAAAGCAACACAGCCTACGGCACTTCCACTTATGGTCCTATAGCTTAGGGAAATTAAAATCAAAAACACACAACCACCCCAAAGTTTGGGACGGCTCTGTTTACAAGAACCTCGTCTACGGTACAAGTTAAATATCCGAGAAAGCAAAAAATGGATAAAGAAATTGTGGTACGTATGTACAATGGAATATCACTCAGCAATGAAATCTACGTCATCAGGCCCGTAGCGGCATAATGACTGGATTCAGGTAGGATGATTCTACGAGAAATAAGTCACACAGAGAAAGAAACATCATAAGATATCACTAATACATGGAATGTAAACTTGACTACACATGAACTGAATTACAAAACAGAACAGGGTCTCAAATTTAGAAAACCAACTTATGCTTGCTTATGGGGAAAGGTGAGTTGGGGTGCTGCATAAAATCAGAGATTGAAAGTAGCGCAGATACCGTTCCATAAGCCAAATATATAATAGACAAGACCTACTGTTGCTCAACGAAATGGAGTCATCACCCCATATTCAACACCTGGGAATATACCTGACATGTAAGAATCTTAAAACACATGGATTTATATGTCTCCATAAGGAAATCAAGCATGTGTACAGCGGCCTAAACGCAGCAGTGAAAATCCGATAAATCCCATTATCAAAATAAATTTCAGAAACAAAACACAATGACAGTGAATTAGAGAGCAATTCTTAAATAATTCATTCAGGGCTTGTGATGCAACCTGGATTTACCACATCTACACCCAGAGCTGGGTGAGACATAAGGCTGGACACTTCGGGCTGATAGCATTGTTGAGGTACGGTGAGCAAACGCAGACCCTTTGAAGTCATACTGCATGGTACCCATTCCATGGGTCCCAAATCTCCAGGTTTAAGGGATTCTTCCTTTAGCTAAAACATGCATGGGAAACACAGAGTATGGTCCACCGTGTGATGGGGAAATGTTTTCAAATGCATCTCAGTTTTCGTCCCCTGGTACTCGGGTTCAACATTCCAGATGCTTCACTAACACTCTCCCCACTTGGAGAGTCAGTGCCTTTAACGTCCTGTTTGGCACAGTTTGCAATTTCTGCGCAAGATGAACAGGAATAGGCAGAACCAAGGAGAGACTAGCTGTAGGTGTCTGCACGGGCAAATGGAACGCTCATTTCCCACCAGGAAGAGGAATTAACCAATGGCTCAGCATGCCGTGCCAGAACCAGATTAGGACGTGAAGAAATCCTGCGATTTTGCCGACAGCTCACAAGAAAGTGAGTTGAAGAAAGGAGCTCAGGTGCACTGTAATCCACAAAGCTTCAGAGTTATAAATGACAGCTATCGTCCAAATATATATTGAAGGAAGTCAGCGAAGAGGACTTGAAAGTGGGGCAGAATTGCAGGAAAAAGATTTCATGGGTAGACTGGAATTGCATTTAAAGCATAGGAAAAGAGGCAGAAGGTCGTCAATGGTGCACTTTGCCAAGAAGTGCGTATGCGTTTTTTCCTGAAAATATACAGGAAAAAACGCATACGCCCTTTTTGGCCAACCAAGCAAGCATGTTAAAGAAATCTGCACTAAAATGAAGTCTCACTGCCCCGCAGTCAAAAGGGCCATCTGAAAAAAGTGTAAAATCCAGAAAGGCAGCAGAGGCCATGGAGAACAGGGAGAAGTGTTATGCTGATGGGCGGGAGGTAAATTGCCAACAGCCACTATGGAGAAGTGTATAGTGTTTCCTGAAACACGTAGGAAACAATGCAACACAGCCTATGGCACTTCCACTTATGGTTCTATAGCTTAGGGAAATTAAAATCAAAAACACACAGCCACCCCAAAGTTTGGGACGACTCTGTTTACAAGAACCTCGTCTACGGTACAAGTTAAATATCCAAGAAAGCAAAAAATGGATAAAGAAGTTGTGGTACGTACGTACAATGGAATATCATTCAGCAATGAAATCTACGTCATCAGGCCCATAGCGGCATAATGAGTGGATTCAGGTACGATGATTCTAAGTGAAATAAGTCACACAGAAAAAGGAACATCATAAGATATCACTACTACACGGAATGTAAACTTGGCTACACATGAACTGAATTACAAAACAGAACAGGGTCTCAAATTTAGAAAACCAACTTATGCTTGCTTATGGGGAAAGGTGAGTTGGGGTGCTGCATAAAACCAGAGATTGAAATTAGCACAGATACCGTTCCATAAGCCAAATATATAATAGACAAGTCCTACTCCTTGCTCAACGAAATGGACCCAACACCACATATTCAACGCCAGGGAATATACCAGACAAGTAAGAATCTTAAAACCCATGGATTTATATGCCTGCATATGGAAAGCAAGCATGTGTACAGTGGCCTAAACGCAGCAGTGAAAATTCGATAAATCCCATTATCAAAATAAATTTCAAAAACAAATCACAATGACAGTGAAATAGAGAGCAATTCTTAAATAATTCATTCAGGGCTTGTGATGCAACCTGGATTTACCACATCTACACCCAGAGCTGGGTGAGACATAAGGCTGGACACTTCGGGCTGATAGCATTGGTGAGGTTCGTTGAGCAAACGCAGACCCTTTGAAGTCATACTGCATGGTACCCATTCCATGGGTCCCAACTCTCCAGTTTTAAGGGATTCTTCTTTCAGCTAAAACATGCATGGGAATCCCAGACTATGGTCCACCGTGTGGTTGGGAAACGTTTTCATATGCATCTCAGTTTTCGTCCCCTGGTACTCGGGTTCACCATTCCAGACGCTTTACTAACACTCTCCCCACTTGGAGAGTCAGTGCCTTTAACCTCCTGTTTGGCACAGTTTGCAATTTCTGCGCAAGATGAACAGGAATAGGGAGAATCAATGAGAGACTAGCTGTAGGTGTCTGCACGGGCAAATGGAACGCTCATTTCCCACCAGGAAGAGGAATTAAACAAAGGCTCAGTGTGCCCTGCCGGAAAGAGATTAGGGCCTGAAGCAATCCTGCGGTTTGCAGCCAGCTCACAAGAAAGCGAGTTGAAGAAAGGAGCTCAGGGACACTGTAATTCACAAAACTGCAGACTTATGAATGACAGCTCTCGTCCAAAAATGTATTGAAGTAAATCTTCGAAGAGGACTTGACAGCGGGGCAGAATTTTAGGAAAAGGATTTAAGGGTTAGGCTGGAATTGCACTTAAAGCATAGGAAAAGAGGCAGAGTGTCGACAATGATGCACTTGGCCAAAAATGGCATATGCGTTTTTTCCTGAATATATTCAGGAAAAAACGTATACGCCCTTTTTGGCCAACCAAGCAAGCGTGTAAAGGAAATCTGCACTACAATGAAGTCTCACTGCCCCCGGTCAAAAGGGCCATCTGAAAAAAGTGTAAAATCCAGAAAGGCAGGACAGGCCATGGAGAAGAGGGAGCCTTGTTTTGTTGATGGGCAGGATATAAATTGCCAACTGCCACTCTGGAGAAGTGTATGGTGTTTCCTGAAACACCTAAAAAACAAAGCGATGTTGCCTACGGCACTTCCACTTATTGTCCTAGAGTTTAGGGAAATTAAAATCAAAAACACACAGCCACCCCAAAGATTCGGGTGGCTGTGTTTACAAGAACCTCGTCTACGGTACAAGTTAAATGTCCCACAATGTGAAAAATGGATAAAGAAGTTGTGATACATACGTACAATGGAATATCACTCAGCAATGAAATCTATGTCATCAGGCCTGTTGCAGCATAATGAGTGCATGCAGCTACGATGATTCTAAGTGAAATTAGTCACACAGAGAAAGAAACATCATAAGATATCACTAATAGACGGAATGTAAACTTGGCTACACATGCACTGAATTACAAAACAGAACAGGGTCTCAAATTTAGAAAACCAACTTATGCTTGCTTAAGGGGAAATGTGAGTTGGGGTGCTGCATAAAACCAGAGATTGAAATTACCACAGATACCCTTCCATAAACCAAATATATTAGAGTCAAGGCCTACTCCTTGCTCAACGAAATGGACACAACACCACATATTCCACGCCTAGGAATATACCTGACTAGTAAGAATCTTAAAACCCATGGATTTATATGTCTACGTAAGAGAATCAAGTGTGTGTACAGCGGCATTAATGCAGTAGTGAAAATCCGATAAATCCAGTTATCAAAATAAATTACAAAAACAAAACACAATGACAGTGAAATAGAGAGCAATTCTTAAATAATTCATTCAGGGCTTGTGATGCAACCTGGATTTACCACATCTACACCAAGAGCTTGGTGAGACATAAGGCCGGACACTTCGGGCTGATAGCATTTGTGAGGTTCGGTGAGCAAACGCAGACCCTTTGAAGTCATACTGCATGGTACTCATTCCATGGGTCCCAGCTCTCCAGGTTTAAGGGATTCTTCCTTCAGCTAAAACATGCATGGGAAACCCAGAGTATGGCCCACCGTGTGACTGGTAAACATTTTTAAATGCATCTCAGTTTTCGTCCCCTGGTACTCGGGTTCACCATTCCAGAACCTTTTCTAACACTCTCCCAGCTTGGAGAGTCAGTGCCTTTAACCTCCTGTTTGGCACAGTTTGCAATTTCTGCGCAAGATGAACAGGAATAGGGAGAACCAATGAGAGACTAGCTGTAGGTATCTGCATGGGCAAATTTAACGCTCCTTTACCACTAGGAAGAAGAAATAGCCAAAGGCTCAGCATGCCGTGCCAGAACCAGATTAGGGCCTGAAGCAATCCAGTGGTTTTGCGGCCAGCTCACAAGAAAGCGAGTTGAAGAAAAGAGCTCAGGGCCACTGCCATTCACAAATCTGCAGAGTTATAAATGACAGCTGTCGTCCAAAAATATTTGAAGGAAGGCTGCGAAGAGGACTTGAAAGTGGGGTAGAATTCCAGGAATACGATTTCAGGAGGTAAACGGGAAGTCCTTTGAAAGCATAGTAAAAGAGGCAGAACCTCGACAATGATTCCCTTGGTCAAAATGGCATATGTGATTTTTCCAGGGCCGTCATTCAACAGGGTAGGAGGCCCAGCATGCTTCAGTGGCCAACAGAGGCTCCACGTCGCCAAGGCGATGTGAGCCAACCAGGCAGGAGTTACCTCACATCAGAGGGCCCACCTCACAGAAGGGTAAGGTACCCAGCCAGGAGCAGACTCTCACCAGAGTGCCCACATCAGCTAGGGTCTGGGAACCAGGCAGGAGTGTCCTCACACCCGTGGCGCCACATCATCGAAAGTTGAGGTACCCAACACATGTTGTCTCAAACCAGAGGACCCACATCACCATGGGTCTCGGATCGAGTCAGGCAGGAGTAGCCTCACAACACAGGGCCAATAGAATAAAACAGCTGAGGAATCCTGCAGTGTGAACCTCCCAGCAGGTGGCACAGAGCACCGAGTCTATGTGATCCAGGCCGCAGTGAACTCACAGCAGTGGGCCCACATCATGAAACTGTGAGCAACCCAGCCGTTGGGACCTCAGAACAGAAGGCCCACATTCCCATGGGGTTGGGAACATGGCACGAGTGTCCTCACACCACTTAGCACGTATCAGAAAATGTGGGAACCCAGCAGTTAGGGCCTGACGCCAGAGGGCCCTCATCACGGAGGGGAGGAGGCTCCCAGCAGGCTCCAACTGACACAAGAGGGCCGACGTTGCAAAGGCGGGGTGTGCCAGCCAGGCAGGAGTGACCTCACAGCAGAGGGCCCACCTCACAGAATGGTGAGGAACCCAGCCAGGATCACACTCTCACCAGAGGACCCACATCACCAAGAGGATAGGAACCAGGCAGGAGTGTCCTCACACCAGTGGGGCCACATTATAGAAAGGTGAGGAACCCAGCACATGTGGCCTAAACCAGAGGACCCACATTTCCAAGGTGCTCCGAGTGAGGCAGGCAGGAGTAGCCTAACAACACAGGGCCCACAGAATAAAAAATGTGAGGAATCCAGCAGTTTGAACCTCCCAGCAGGTGGCCAAGAGCACGGAGTCTATGGGATCCAGGCCACAGTGAACTCACAGCAGAGTGCCCACATCATGAAATTGTGAGCAACCCAGCCGGTGGGACCTCAAAGCAGAAGGCCCACATCCCCATGGGGATGGGAACCTCGCAGGAGTGTCCTCGCACAACTTAGAACATATCAGAAAATGTGGGAACCCAGCAGTTAGGGCCTGACGCCAGAGGGCCCTCATCACCGAGGAGAGGAGGCTACCAGCAGGCTCCAAATGCCACCAGAGGGCCGACGTCACCAAGGCAACGGGAGAAAGCCAGGCAGGAGTTACCTCACAGCAGAGGGCCCACCTCACAGAAGTGTGAGGAACCCAACCAGGATCAGACTCTAACCAGAGGGCCCACATCACCAAGGGGATGGAAACCAGGCAGGAGTGTCCTCACACCAGTGGGGCCACATCAGCGAAAGGTGAGGAACACAGCATATGTGGCCTCAAACAAGGGGACACACATCATGAAAGGGCTGGGAGTGAGGCATGCAGGAGGAGACTCACAACAGAGGGCCCATAGAATAAAAAAGGTGAGGAACCCCGCAGTTGGAAGCTCCAAGCAGGTGGCCCAGAGCACCGAGGCTATGGGATCCATGCCGGAGTGAACTCACAGTAGACGGCCCACATTCTGACACTGTGAGCAACCCAGCTGTTGGGACCTCAGAGCAGAAAGCCCACATCCCCATGGGGATGGGACGCTGGCAGGAGTGTACTCGCACGACAGGCCGCACATCAGAAAATTTTGGGAGCCCATGAGTTAGGGCCTGATGCCAGAGGGTCCTCATTACCGAGGGGAGGAGACTCCCAGCAGGCACCAACTCCCAACTGAGGGCGCACATCTCCAAGGTGACGTGTGACAGCCAGGAAGGAGTGACCTCACAGCAGAGGGCCCACCTCCCAGAAGTGTGAGGAATACAGTCAGGATCAGACTCTCACCAGAGGGCCCCCATCACCAAGGGGGTGGGAACCAGGCAGGAGTGTCCTCACACCAGTGGGACCACATCAATAAAGGTGAGGAAACCAGCACAGGTGGCCTCAAACCAGAGGACCTACATCAAAAAGGGGCTGGGAGTGAGTTAGGAAGGAGGAGCATGAAAACACAGGACCCAAAGAATAGAAAAGGTAAGGAATCCAGCAGCTGGAACCTCCCAGCAGGCGGCTCAGAGCACAGAGTCTATGGGATCTAGGCCTGAGTGAACTAACACCAGAGAGCCAACATCATGAAACGGTGAACAACACAGGTGTTGGGACTTAGAGCAAAAGGCCCACATGCCCATGGGGATGGGAAACTGGCAGGAGTGCCCTCGCACCACTTAGCACGTATCAGAAAATGTGTGAACCCAGCAGTTAGGGCCTGATGCCAGAGGGCCTCATCACCGAGGGAAGGAGGCTCCCAGCAGGCTCCAACTGCCACCAGAGGGCCGACGTCACCAAGGCGGGGTGTGCCACCCAGGCAAAAATGACCTCAGAGAAGAGGGTCCACCTCACAGAAGTGTGAGGAACCCAACCAGGATCAGACTCTCGCCGGAGGGACCACATCACCAAGGGGATGGGAAGCAGGCAGGAGTGTCCTCACACCAGTGGGGCCACATCATCAAAAGATGAGGAACCCATCACATGCGGTCTCAAACCAGAGGACACACATCACCAAGGGGCTGGGAGTGAGGCAGGTGTCTGGAGAGGCACATTTAACTCTAATTTCCCACCAGGAAGAGGAATTAACCAAAGGCTCAGAGTGCCGTGCCACACCCTGATTACGGCCTGAAGCAAACCTGCGGTTTTGTGGCCAGCTTTCAAGGAAGCGAGTTAAGAAAGCAAATCATGGGCGCTGTAATTCACAAACCTGCAGAGTTATAAATGACAGCTATTGGCAAAAATATATTGAAGTAAGTCTGCAAAGAGGACTTGAAAACGAGGCAGAATTGCAGGAATCATATATCAGGAGGTAGATTGGAATTGCATTTAAAGCATGTGAAAAGCGGCAGATCTTTGACAGTGATGCACTTGGACAAAAAGCGCGTATACATTTTTTTCCTGAATATATTCAGAAAAAACGCATATGCCCTTTTTTGCCAACCAAGCACTCCAGCAATGGAAATCCGCACTACAATGAAGTCTCATTTCCCATTCGTCAAAAGGGCCATCTGAAAAAAGTGTAAAAACCAGAAACACAGGACAGGCCATGGAGAACAGGGAGCCTTGTTATGCTGATGGGTGGGATGTAAACTGCCAACAGACACTCTGGAGATGTTTATGGTGTATCCTGAAACATCTGAAAAACAAAGCTACAGAGCCTAGGGCACTTCCACTTTTGGCCCTATAGCTTAGGAAAATTAAAATCAACAAGACACAGCCAACACAAAATTTAGGCCTGCTGTGTTTACAAGAACCTCGAGTCCAGTACAAATTAAATATCCCAGAAAGAAAAAAATGGATAAAGAAGTTGTGCTACCTACGTACAACGGAATATCACTCAGCAATGAAATCAATGTCATCAGGCCTGTAGCAGCAAATTGAGTGGATTTAGGTATGATGATTCTAAGAGAAATATGTCACACACAGAAAGATAATTATCATAAGATATCACTAATAGAGGGAGTGTAAACTTGGCTACACATAAACTAAATTACAAAACCGAACAGAGTCTCACATTTAGATAAAAAACTTATGCTTCCTTAAGGGGAAAGTTGAGTTAGGGTGCTGTATAAAACCAGAGATTGAAATTAGCACACATACCGTTCCATAAGCTAAATATGTAATAGAAAAGACCTACTCTTTGCTCAACGAAATAGACTCCTCCATGGTGTATCACCTCACACCTGTTAGAACGGGTATCATCAGAATATCTACAAACAACAAATGTTGGAATGGGTGTGGAGATAAGGAACCCTCTTCCACTATTGTTGGGAATGTAAATTGATACAGTCACTGTGGAGAACATTATGGAGTTTCTTATAAAACTAAGAATAGAATTACCATATGATACAGCAATCCCAGTACTAGGCATATACCCAGACAAAACCATAAATCAAAAAGAGACATTCACCGCAATGTTCATTGCATCACTATTTACAATATCCAGGTAATGCAAGCAACCTAATTGCCCACAGACAGACGAATGCATAAAGATGTGGTACAAGTATAAAATGGAATATTACTAAGCCATATAAAGGAATGAAATTGGGTCATTTGTAGAGATGTTGATGGATCTAGAGACTGTCATACAGAGTGAAGTAAGTCAGAAAGAGAAAAACAAATCTTGTATATTAATGCATATATGTGGAACCTAGAAAAATTGTACAGATGAACCGTTTTGCAAGGCAAAAATACAGCAACAGATGTAGACAACAAACGTATGGACACCAAGGGGGGAAAGCTGTTGGGGTTGGTGGTGGGAGGAGTTGAGATATTGGGATTGGCATGTATACATTTATATGTAGAAAAGAGATAACCAAAAAGAACCTGCTTTATAAAAAAATAAAATAAAATTCAAAGTTAAAAAAATAAAATTAAAAAAATTAAAACAGAAAAAATATTCTTCCCTTCACATACATGTATTTATATGAATAAATTATTTCCATGTTTATATCTGTAAATACAAAAAAGAGGAATAAAATCTACCTTGAACCAAAAATGAAAAAAAGAAAAAAAAACAGAACCCACAAGTTACACAGAGGAAAACCGTATCAGGCCATTGCTCCAGTTGTAAACAATTCTGTAGTTGGTCAGTGGTGGGGAATCATCTCCCATTCAGCCAGCAGGCCCCACGCAACAAGCGTCCTCATTGCAAAGCTGGTGGACCGTGCCAAGGCATCTGTGAGTAAACGTGGGCCGAGACCCAGGCCAGCTGCTGCTGAAATGTTCCCACCCTTCCCAGGTAAAACACCTGAATATGTACAAGGACTTGAAAGCCTAGAGGAAGGGCCATGGAGCCACATGAGCGACAGCATGCCAGCCGACTTGGTGCCTGCAGGCCAGCCAGGATGGTCCTGGCCCTGGGTACTCTTCTGGAAGCTTTCCATTTCCCTGCCTGAGATACCCCTGGTGTCCCGGCCCCCACTGCTTTCTTCCTTCCTCACCTCTGCCCAGGGAGAAATTCCAGCGGCAGGTATGGGTGACACGTCCTCTTCTTTAGCAGGTGGCATCTTGGCAAATGCTGCAGAAAGTCCAGCAGAGCCCCACTCACACTGGGCCAACCACAAAGCCGTGGCCTCTCACTCCGTCCCACCAGCCCAGCCCCGAGACTGCTGACTGGGCAGAGAAAATGGCGTCAGGCACAGCTGCAGGGGCTCTTGCTGCCTGGAGCGGTGTTTATATTGATCTCAACACAGGCACACCTGGGGAGGGCTGGCCGGCATGGTCAGGCTTCCCAGGCCAGCCAATAATCACCCCTCAGGGGCTCACAGTTGCCGAAAATGGAAATTTCTGAATCGGCCAGGTCCAAGGAACAGGTGTGGGCTCCTGAGAGTCAGGATAGACAAGGGGCTGCAGCTCTGGCTTGTTTTCTAATTATATTATCTGGCCCATGAGTGGGAGACAACTTCAAGAAAACCCTCTCCTAATGAGAGGAACCCAGGAGTCAGGGAGAGGAGGGGTGTGTGGTGGGTGGAGACAGAGACCTGGTGCCCCGGGTGCAGTGGAAGTCTCTGGAAGACCAGGTGGAGGGAGGCCACACAGAGTGATGCCCAGGGTCACAGACCTGTCGGAGCTGCTGTTTGTTAGTTCAAGTCCTGCTCTGAGGTGCTCTGTGTCAGATCTGAGTGACAGGTGAGCTGGGAGTGCTCTGCAATGAGGGCGATGTGCACGGTTCCTGTGTGCCCAGCCCTGCCACGGTAACTGCAAGGGTAGCTCTGTATCCTGGCAGGGGCCTGACCACGAGAGCCCCGTGGTCTGGGGTGGGGGTAGGGTACCTGCGCAGGTGATCTCCATATCCTGGGACTGGCCTGATCTCGAGAGTCCCATGGGCTGCTGGAGTCCTGGTAAAGGATGTCAGGACAGTCAGTGAAGCCACTGAGGATATACCTCCAGTAGTTCCTAAATCCTACACCCTGCTGGTCATTCTACCAACCACCAGGACATGGTATTCTGTATTAGTCTTCAATGATGCCTTCTTTTGTATTCCATTAGTGTCAGAGTCACAAGAAATTTTGGCTTGTGAGTGGCAGGACTCAACATACAACTAAAACAATACTTCTGGGCCGTCTTGCCCCAAGGGTTCAAAAATTCCCACACCATCTTTGGGGAAAGCTCAGCTAAAGACCTAAAAGTTCTACCACTGGAAAAGGAAACACTCCTTCAATATGCAGACGACATTCTGATCACCAGCCCTACTAAGGAGACCTCTGAACTACCAAGCCAATAAAGGATACAAGTTGTCCAAGAAAAAGCTCAAATATCACAGACTACGGCAACCTGCCTGGGCTTCATTCTCACAGAAGGTCAGAGAAGCCCATCCCAGGAAAGGGAAGAAACAATTTACAGCCTTACCCATATCTAAAACTAGAAGACAGCTTAGGGGTTCCCGGGGAGGCCAGGGTTTGCTGCTTCTGGATCCCTAACTACAGGCTACTAGCTGGGCCTCTATATGAAACACTGAAAGGAAAAGATGATGATCCTTTTGAATAGAATCCAGAAGTGGCCTTTCAAGAATGGAAAGAGCAGTCAATTCAGACCCTTGCCCTGGAACTCCCTAATTTAGCTAAACCCTTTGATCTTTACATTCCTGGTGAAAAGTGAATCGCCATTGGAGTATTAGTGCAAAAACTGGGACCACTTGAAATGGAACAATGCAAGAATGCCATCCAGGTAGGATAAACTACAGTCACCAAGGGGCTTGGCCCACTGCCACATCTGGCCAAGATACTGGCGGTATCTAAAAACCTGGAAATCAGCAGCCCTAAAGGCCACCTCCCTCCTAAGGGAAAAGGACCCCACGTGGTGATCCTAACCCCCAACCATGCCCTGAAGTTGCAGGGTTTGCTCCGTGGGCACACTGACCTCGAGTGAGGAGGCCCTCCAGCTCCAACCTCCAGAGAGATAACCGGGGGCAACGGGGCACCATGACGACTCATGTGACCATCACTTGACCTGGAGTTTCTCTCATAAAACAACAAGAGTGTGTCCCAAAAGAGTAGACTACTGCTTGCAGGACTTACTGCACCCAGAGCGGACCTAATAATCTTGGCAGGGGAACCGTATATCACGCTGTCACCATAGAAAAGCCTACGGACACTGTGATAATGGTGGCCAATAAGACCGGCTGGACTCCTGTTTACTTCAAAAGGCTGTTGACTCAGTGGCCATCATGGTCCTTCATCACCAGTGACCCTGGACTGTCTGGGAGTTGAGCGGACAGGGTCCTGACACCTGGTGCTGTTTTTACGTTAATTCAGGGGCCTAATTGAAGAAAGCGCAGACTACTGGTCAGAGCATCTAGGCTGGCAGAAACGGTCAGCCTAAAGTGGCCGAACAAGTGCGGGGCGGGGTGAAACTGGGCCTCACAGCGTCACTGCACATCTCCTTCCTGGACCCTTAAAGGTCATTAGAATCTATAACACTTCCAATACTGGTGCTCAGGCGGACGAGCAGGGAGGCAGGAGGCCTGGGGACAATCAACGTTACCTGGAGGCTGCTGGGGAGAAGTTCTGACCCTCACCCACGGGTATGAGGGCTCCTAACTCAGCACTCAGCAGCTACAGATGAAGGGTCTGCACCCTCAGCACTCCAAGGATGAGGAAGGGGACAAAAGGCAGAAGAGGGGATTGTCCCAGGCAAAGCCCCTTAAAAATCCCTGGGAGATAAAAATAGAATCTGTGCAATAAAACAAAGTCTAACCTTTTTTATCCTTTGTGCTTTGTCTAATTTCACGTGCTCCTAGGGTCCTGCATACAGAGGTTCCACACCCGGCACTTCAGACCAAAATTCCTAGTGCAGAATGGCTGGGTCGACACATCAGCTCCTGGGGCCCAGTGCAGAGTCCGTGATATAGAGCCTGAACTGCAGCCAACCGAGCCTTCGAGAGCTCCGCCACTCCCTCCCACTGACTCTGACAGGATCTCTACACAGCAGCCCAGCCCACAGCCCACAGGGTAGCACATGCTCTCACCTCTCCATTCTCTGATCAAAATATAAAGTTTCCTTTGCTTCTGAACCAAACTCAGTCTCGATCTGTTGGCTCCAATGACACCAGGCAGGGGGACACTTGTTGGGGTCCACTCTGGAGGATCAGTAACAGAAATTGAGAACATTGTAACTTCAATGAACCGATGTTTGAGCCAAACTGTAATTAACATAGAACAGTGTATAAGGCTCGGGTAAAATAAGATGTTTCTAACACTTCCATTTGATATTTCCATCACTTTATTATAAGCAAGTTCAGTGAAAAGGTTTGTCTTATTTGTCAGGTCAATATTAGAGAAATGAAGTGATTTCTTTCGAAGGATGTACATCTAATAATCATGGTTAAAGCTTCAATCTTCTTTTAAATGCTTTTCCATTGAAAATGATACCTCTCTTTCAGCTCCCCCATTTCTGAGAAGTATAAAATCTTATAATTTATTATTACCAAAGGGGAAAGTTGGGAGGAGGGATAAATTAACAGTTTGGGATTAACACATACACACTGCTATGTATAAAATCGATCATCAACAAGGAACTACTGTATAGCACAGGGAACTACACTCAATATTTTGCAATAACCTATAAGGGGAAATAATCTGAAAAAGAATAGATTTTTTATTGACATCATCTATCAATGACAGTTAAAATGGAACCTAAGGGAAGCCGGTGGTGAGTGCTTCTGACCCTGAAGACTTCAATCATCTAAAGCTTGGACTCTGCCTACTTCCCAAGGCCCTTAATGAACATATGTGTAGCCGTAGCTTAAAAAATTCCCCAGTTTGGGTTGTGGAGAGACACTGATTTTGAAAAAGCCCTGGTGTTCTCCTCACATGAATGGGACCCTTCCTACAACTAAAACTTGCCTGTCACACCCAGAGGATGGTATACCGTCTGACCAGGATGAGTTTGGAAAAGGCATCTCATCTCCTCATCTCCTGGTACTAGGGTTCACCCCTCCAGCGTCTTTAATAACAGTCTCCCCACTTGGAGATGTGAGCATTGTCAAAATCCTGTTGCATACAGTTTGGAATTTGTCCAGAGGATGAAGCGGAAGGAGGAGGAACAATGACTGGCAAGTCCTAGGTGTTCGGACAGGCACATGTCACTCTCATTTCCAATCAGGAAGACGAATTGACCAAAGGTTAGGGTTGCCCATGGTAACAGAATAGGGCTTGAGGAAATTCCACTGCTTTGTGGCCAGTTCCCATAAAAACAATTTGAAAAATGGAACTCAGGGGCACTAAAATTCACGAAACTGCAGAGTTGAAAATATCTATCACTGAAAAATGTCTTGAGGAAAGTCAGAGAAAAGGACTTGTAAGCAATGGAGAATGGCAGGAAAGGGATTGGAAGAGGTAGAAAGGACTCGCCATTAAGCACAAGAAAAGGGGTTGAACATTGCCAACACTGCAGTTGGCCAAAAAGTGTATATGCGTTTTTTTCTGTATATATTCAAGAAAAGGGCATACACTTTTTAGCCAACCAAACAGGTGGGCACTGGAAATCAATACTACAAAAGATATCACTTCGCATCAGTCAGAAGAGCCTTCCTCATAAAGTGTAAACACCAGAAATGCAGGACAGGGCAAGGAGAAAAGGGAGCCCTGTGAGGCTTATAGTGGAAACGTATATTGCCAATGGTCACTCTGGAGAAGTGTATTGTGTTTAATAAAGCATCTAAAAAATGAGCTACAGGGCACAGGGCACTAGCACTCATGGACGTATATCTTGGGAAAAACAAAAATCGAGAGGACTCAGGCACCCCAATATTTACCGCCTCTCAGTTTAAAAGATCCTCGACTAGGATATAACTTAAATGTCTCTGGAGGGAAAAAATGGATAGAGATGTGGTACTTATGTAGACCGGAATTTTACTCAGCCTGGAAATCAAAGAAATACGGCCAGTTGTAACAACTCCAGAGGAGTTAAGTATGATCGTTCGAAGTCACATAATTCAAAAGAAAAAGACACACAACATAGGATATCATTTAAAGCAACATAAGATATCACTAATACACGGAATGTAAACTTGGCTACACATGAACTGAAATACAAAACAGAACAGGGTCTGAAATTAGGAACCCAACTTATGCTTGCTAATGGGGAAAGGTGAGTTGGGATGCTGCATAAAACCAGAGATTGAAATTAGTACAGATACCGTTCCATAAGCCAAATGTGTAATAGTCAAGAGCTACTCGCTGCTCAACGAAATGGACTCAACACTCCATATTCAACGCCTAGGAATATACCTGACTAGTAAGAATCTTAAAACCCATGGATTTATATGTCTCCGTAAGAGAATCAACGTGTGTACAGCGGCATAAACGCAGCAGTGAAAATCCGATAAATCCCATTATCAAAATAAATTTCAAATACAGAACACAATGAGAGTGAAATAGGGAGCAATTATTAAATAATTAATTCAGGGCTTGTGATGCAACCTGGATTTACCACATCTACACCCAGAGCTGGGTGAAACATAACGCTGCACACTTCGGGCTGATAGCATTGGTGAGGTTCCGTGAGCAAATGCAGACCGTATGAAGTCATACTGCATGGTACCATTCCAAGGGTCCCAACTCTCCAGGATTAAGGGATTCTTCCTTCCGTTAAAACATGCATGGGAAACCCAGAGTAACGTCCTCCCTGTGAGTGGGAATCGTTTTCAAATGCATCACAGTTTTCGTCCCCTGGTACTCGGGTTCACCATTCCACACGGTTTACTAACACTCTCCCCACTTGGAGAGTCAGTGCCTTTAACCTCCTGTTTGGCACAATTTGCAAATTCTGTGCAAGATGAATAGGAAAAGTGAGAACCAATGAGATACCAGCTGTAGGTGTCTGCACGGGCAAATGTAACACACATTTCCCACCAGGAAGAGGAATTAACCAAAGGTTCAGCATGCTGTGCCGGAACCAGATTAGGGCCTGAAGCAATCCTGCGGTTTTGCGCCCAGCTCACAGGAAAGCGAGTTGAAGAAAGGGGCTCAAGGGCACTGTAATTCACAAACCTGCAGAGTTATAAATGACAGCTATCGTCCAAAAATATATTGAAGGAAGGCTGCGAAGAGGACTTGGAAGTTGGGCAGAAATTCAGGAAAACGATTTCAGGGGGTAGACTGGAATTGCACTTAAAGCATAGGAAAGAGGCAGAACGGCGAGAATGATGCACTTGGCCTAAAACGGCGTATGCGTATTTTTCTGAATATATTCAAGAAAATACGCATACGCCCTTTTTGGCCAACCAAGCAAGCATGTTAAAGAAATCTGCACTACAATGAAGTCTCACTGCCCCCCGCTCAAAAGGGCCATCTGAAAAAAGTATAAAATCCAGAGGGGCAGGACAGGCCATGGAGAACAGGGAGCATTGTTATGCTGATGGGCGGGTTGTGAATTGCCAACAGCCACTCTGGAGAAGTGTATGGTGTTTCCTGAAACACATAAATAACAAAGCAACACAGCCTATGGCACTTTCGCTTATGGTCCTATAGTTAGGGAAATTAAAATAAAAACCACACAGCCACCCCAACGTTTGGAACGGCTCTGTTTACAAGAACCTCGTCTACGGTACAAGTTAAATATCGCAGAGAGCGAAAAATGGATAAAGAAGTTGTGGTACGTACGTACAATGGAATATCACTCAGCAATGAAATCTATGTCATCAGGACCATAGCGGCATAATGCGTGGATTCAGGTACGATGATCCTAAGTGAAATAGGTCACACAGAAAAACAAACATCATAAGATATCACTAATACACGGAATGTAAACTTGGCTACACATGTACTGAATTACAAAACAGAACAGGGTCTCCAATGTAGAAAACCAACTTATGCTTGCTTTTTGGGAAAGGTGAGTTTGGGTGCTGCATAAAAACAGATATAAATTCGCACAGAAACCATTCCATAAGCCAAATATGTAATAGACATGACCTACTCCTTGCTCAACGAAATGGACTCAACACCCCATATTCAATGCCTAGGAATATACCCGCCTAGTAAGAATCTTAAAACCCATGGATTTATATGTCTCCGTAAGAGAACCAAGCGTGTGTTCAGTGGCCTGAACGCAGCAGTGAAAATCTGATAAATCCCATTATCAAAATAAATTTCAAAAACACAACACAATGACAGTGAAATAGAGAGAAATTCTTAAATAATTCACTCAGGGCTTCTGATGCAACCTGGATTTACCACATCTACACCCAGAGATGGGGAGACATAAGGCCGGACACTTCGTTCTGATAGCATTGGTGAGGTTCGGTGAGCAAATGCAGACCCTTTGAGGTCATACTGCATGGTACCCATTCCATGGGTCCCAAATCTCCAGGTTTAAGGGATTCTTCCTTCCGCTACATCATGTATGGGAAACCCAGAGTATGGTCCACCATGTGATTAGGAAACGTTTTCAAATGCATCTCAGTTTTCCTCCCTTTATACTCGGGTTCACCATTCCAGAGGCTTAACTAACATTCTCCTCACTTGGAGAGTCAGTGCCTTTAACCTCCTGTTTGGCACAGTTTACAATTTCAGCGCAAGATGAACAGGAATAGGGAGAACAAATGAGAGACTAGCTGTAGCTGTCTGCACAGGCAAATTTAACGCTCTTTTCCCACCAGGAAGAGGAATTAACCTAAGGCTCAGCATGCCATGCCGGAACCAGATTAGGGCCTGAAGCAATCCTGCGGGTTTGCGGCCAGCTCACAAGAAAGCGATTGGAAGAAAGGAGCTCAGGGGCACTGAAACTCACAAACATGCAGAGTTATAAATGACAGCTATCGTCCAAAAATATATTGAAGGAAGGCTGCGAAGAGGACTTGAAAGCGGGGCAGAATTGCAGGAAAATGATTTCAGGGCGTAGACTGGAATTGCATTTAAAGCATAGGAAAAGAGGCAGAACATCAACAATGATGCACTTGGCCAAAAAGGGCATATGCGTTTTTTCCTGAATATATTCAGGAAAAAACGCATACGTCCTTTTAGGTCAACAAAGCAAGCATGTTAAAGAAATCTGCACTAAAATGAAGTCTCACTGCCCCCCGGTCAAAAGGGCCATCTGAAAAAAGTGTAAAATCCAGAAAGGCAGCACAGGCCATGGAGAACAGGGAGCCTTGTTATGCTGATGGGTGGGATGTTAATTGCCAAGAGCCACTCTGGAGAAGTGTATGGTGTTTCCTGAAACACCTAAAAAACAAAGCAACGGAGCCTACGGCACTTCCACTTATGGTCCTATAGCTTAGGGAAATGAAAATCAAAACCACACAGCCACCCCAAAGTTTCAGACGGCTCTGTTTACAAGAACCTCGTCTACGGTACAAGTTAAATATCCCAGAAAGCGAAAAATGGATAAAGAAGTTGTGGTACGTACGTACAATGGAATATCACTCACCAATGAAATCTATGTCATCTGGCCCGTCGTGGCATAATGAGTGGATTCAGGTACGATGATTCTAAGTGAAATAAGTCACACAGAAAATGAAACATCATAAGATATCACTAATACACGGAATGTAACCTTGGCTACACATGAACTGAATTACAAAACAGAACAGGGTCTCAAATTTAGAAAACCAACTTATGTTTGCTTAAGGGGAAAGGTGAGTTGGGGTGCTGCATAAAACCAGAGATAGAAATTAGCACAGATACCATTCCATACATCAAATATGTAATAGTCAAGACCTACCCCTTGCTCAACGAAATGGGCTAAACACACTATATTCAACGCATAGGAATACACCTGAGTAGAAAGAATCTTCAAACCCATGGATTTATATGTCTCCATAAGAGAATCAAGCGTGTGTACAGCTGCATGAAGGCAGCAGAGAAAATCCGATAAATCCCATTATCAAAATGAATTACAAAAACAAAACACAATGACAGTGAAATAGAGAGCAATTCTTAAATAATTCATTCAGGGCTTGTGATGCAACCTGGATTTACCTCATCTACACCTAGAGCTGAGTGAGGCATAAGGTTGGACACTTCGGGCTGATAGCATTGGTGAGGTTCGATGAGCAAATGCAGACCATTTGAAGTCATACTGCATGGTACCCATTCCATGGGTCCCAACTCTCCAGGGTTAAGCGATTCTTCCTTCAGCTAAAACATGCATGGGAAACACACAGTATGGTGCACCGTGTGACCGGGAAACGTTTTCAAATGCATCTCAGTTTTCGTCCCCTTTTACTCAGGTTCACAATTCCAGACCCTTTACTAAAACTCTCCCCACTTGGAGAGTCAGTGCCTTTAATCTGCTGTTTGGCACAGTTTGCAATTTCTGCACAAGATGAACAGGAATAGGGAGAACCAATAAGAGACTAGCTGTAGGTGTCTGCACGGGCAAATTTAACGCTCATTTCCAACCAGGAAGAGGAATTAACCAAACGCTCAGCATGCCGTGCCGGAACCAGATTAGGGCCTGAAGCAATCCTGCGGGTTTGCGGCCAGCTCACAAGAAAGCGATTTGAAGAAAAGAGCTCAGGGGCACTGTAATTCACAAACCTGCAGAGGTATAAATGACAGCTATTGTCCAAAAATATATTGAAGGAAGGCTGCGAAGAGGATTTGAAAGCGGGGCAGAATTGCAGGAAAACGATTTCAGGGGGTAGACTGGAATTGCACTTAAAGCATAGGAAAAGAGGCAGAACGTCGACAATGATGCACTTGGCCAAAAAGGGCATATGCGTTTTTTCCTGAATATATTGAGGAAAAAACGCATACGCTCTTTTTGGCCAACCAAGCAAGCACGTTAAAGAAATCTGCACTACAATGAAGTCTCACTGCCCCCTGGTCAAAAGGGCCATCTGAAAAAAGTGTAAAATCCAGAAATGCAGCACAGGCCATGGAGAACAGGGAGCCTTGTTATGCTGATGGGTGGGATGTAAATTGCCAAGAGCCACTATGGAGAAGTGTATGGTGTTTCCTGAAACACCTAAAAAACAAAGCAACGGAGCCTACGGCTCTTCCACTTATGGTCCTATAGCTTAGGGAAATTAAAATCAAAATCACACAGCCACCCCAAAGTTTCAGACGGCTCTGTTTACAAGAACCTCGTCTACGGTACAAGTTAAATATCCCAGAAAGCGAAAAATGGATAAAGAATTTGTGGTACGTACGTACAATGGAATATAACTCACCAATGAAATCTATGTCATCTGGCCCGTCGTGGCATAAGGAGTGGATTCAGATACGATGATTCTAAGTGAAATAAGTCACACAGAAAATGAAACATCATAAGATATCACTAATACACGGAATATAATCTTGGTTACACATGAACTGAATTACAAAACAGAACAGGGTCTAAAATTTAGAAAACCAACTTATGTTTGCTTAACTGGAAAGGTGAGTTGGGGTGCTGCATAAAACCAGAGATAGAAATTAGCACAGATACCATTCCATACGTCAAATATGTAATAGTCAAGACCTACCCCTTGCTCAACGAAATGGGCTAAACCCCCTATATTCAACGCCTAGGAATACACCTGACTACAAAGAATTTTCAAACCCATGGATTTATATGTCTCCATAAGAGAATCAAGCGTGTATATAGCTGCATGAAGGCAACAGAGAAAATCCGATAAATCCCATTATCAAAATGAATTACAAAAACAAAACACAATGACAGTGAAATAGAGAGCAATTCTTAAATAATTCATTGACGGCTTGTGATGCAACCTGGATTTACCTCATCTACACCCAGAGCTGAGTGAGACATAAGGTTGGACACTTCGGGGCTGATAGCATTGCTGAGGTTTGATGAGCAAATGCCGACCATTTGAAGTCATACTGCATGGTACCCATTCCATGGGTCCCAACTCTCCAGGTTTAAGCGATTCTTCTTTCAGCTAAAACATGCATGTGAAACACACAGTATGGTGCACCATGTGACCGGGAAACGTTTTCAAATGCATCTCAGTTTTCGTCCCCTTTTACTCGGGTTCAAAATTCCAGACACTTTACTAACACTCTCCCCACTTGGAGAGTCAGTGCCTTTAAACTCCTGTTTGGCACAGTTTGCAATTTCTGCGCAAGATGAACAGGAATAGGGAGAACCAATGAGAGACTAGCTGTAGGTGTCTGCAGGGGTAAATTTAACGCTCATTTCCCACCAGGAAGAGGAATTAACCAAAGGCTCAGCATGCCGTGCCGGTACCATACGCACTTTTTGGCAAACTAAGCAAGCATGTTAAAGAAATCTGCACTACAATGAAGTCTCACTGCCCCCCTGTCAAATGGGCCATCTGAAAAAAGTGTAAAATCCAGAAATGCAGCACAGGCCCTGGAGAACAGGGAGCCTTGTTATGCTGATGGGTGGGATGTAAATTGCCAACAGCCACTCTGGAGAAGTGTATGGTGTTTCCTGAAACATCTAAAAAACAAAGCAACGGAGCCTACGGCACTAACACTCATGGTCCTATAGCTTAGGGAACTTAAAATCAAAAAAACACAGCCACCGCAAAGTTTCAGACGGCTCTGTTTACAAGAACCTCGTCTACGGTACAAGCTAAATGTCCCAGAAAGCGAAACATGGATAAAGAAGTTGTGGTACGTACGTACAATGGAATATCACTCACCAATGAAATCTATGTCATCTGGCCCGTCGCGGCATAATGAGTGGATTCAGGTACGATGATTCTAAGAGAAATAAGTCACACAGAAAATGAAACATCATAAGATATCACTAATTAACGGAATGTAATCTTGGCTACACATGAACTGAATTACAAAACAGAATAGGGTCTCAAATTTAGAAAACCAACTTATGTTTGCTTAAGGGGAAAGGTGAGTTGGGGTGCTGCATAAAACCAGAGATAGAAATTAGCACAGATACCATTCCATACGTCAAATATGTAATAGTCAAAACCTACCCCTTGCTCAACGAAATGGGCTAAACACCCTATATTCAAGGCCTAGGAATACACCAGAGTAGTAAGAATCTTCAAACCCATGGATTTATATGTCTCCATAAGAGAATCAAGCGTGTGTACAGCTGCATGAAGGCAGCAGAGAAAATCCGATAAATCCCATTATCAATATGAATTACAAAAACAAAACACAATGACAGTGAAATAGAGAGCAATTCTTAAATAATTCATTCAGGGCTTGTGATGCAACCTGGATTTACCTCATCTACACCCAGAGCTGAGTGAGACATAAGGTTGGACACTTCGGGCTGATAGCATTGGTGAGGTTCGATGAGCAAATGCAGACTATTTGAAGTCATACTGCATGGTACCCATTCCATGGGTCCCAACTCTCCAGGTTTAAGCGATTCTTCCTTCAGCTAAAACATGCATGTGAAACCCACAGTATGCTGCACCGTGTGACCGGGAAACGTTTTCAAATGCATCTCAATTTTCGGCCCCTTTTACTCGAGGTCACAATTCCAGAACCTTTACTAACACTCTCCCCACTTGGAAAGTCAGTGCCTTTAACCTGCTGTTTGGCACAGTTTGCAATTTCTGCGCAAGATGAACAGGAATAGGGAGAAACAATGAGAGACTAGCTGTAGGTGTCTGCACGGGCAAATTTAAGGCTCATTCCCAACCAGGAAGAGGAATTAAACAAACGCTCAGCATGCCGTGCCTCAACCAGATTAGGGCCTGAAGCAATCCTGCGGGTTTGCGGCCAGCTCACAAGAAAGCGATTTGAAGAAAGGAGCTCAGGGGCACTGTAATTCACAAACCTGCAGTGTTATAAATGACAGCTATCGTCCAAAAATATATTGAAGGAAGGCTGCGAAGACGACTTGAAAGCGGGGCAGAATCGCAGGAAAACGATTTCAGGGGGTAGACTGGAATTGCATTTCAAGCATAGGAAAAGAGGCAGAACATCGACAATGATGCACTAGGCCAAAAAGCGCGTATGTGTTTTTTCCTGAATATATTCAGGGAAAAACGTATACGCCCTTTTGGCCAACCAAGCAAGCATGTTAAAGAAATCTGCACTACAATGAACTCTCACTGCCCCCCGGTAAAAAGGGCCATCTGAAAAAAGTGTAAAATCCAGAAATGCAGCACAGGCCATGGAGAACAGGGAGCCTTGTTATGCTGATGGGTGGGATGTAAATTGCCAACAGCCACTCTGGAAAAGTGTATGGTGTTTCCTGAAACACCTAAAAAACAAAGCAACGGAGCCTACGGCACTTCCACTTATGGTCCTATAGCTTAGAGAAATTAAAATCAAAAACACACAGCCACCCCAAAGTATCAGACGGCTCTGTTTACAAGAACCTCGTCTACGGTACAAGTTAAATATCCCAGAATGTGAAAAATGGATAAAGAAGTTGTGGTACGTACGTACAATGGAATATCACTCACCAATGAAATCTATGTCATCTGGCCCGTCGTGGCATAATGAGTGGATTCAGGTACGATGATTCTAAGTGAAATAAGTCACACAGAAAATGAAACATCATAAGATATCACTAATACACCGAATGTAATCTTCGCTACACATGAACTGAATTACAAAACTGAACAGGGTCTCAAATTTAGAAAACCAACTTATGTTTGCTTAAGGGGAAAGGTGAGTTGGGGTGCTGCATAAAACCAAAGTTAGAAATTAGCACAGATACCATTCCATACGTCAAATATGTAATAGTCAAGACCTACACCTTGCTCAACGAAATGGGCTAAACACCCTATATTCAACGCCTAGGAATACACCTGACTAGAAAGAATCTTCAAACCCATGGATTTATATGTCTCTATAAGAGAATCAAGCGTGTGTACAGCTGCATGAAGGCAGCACAGAAAATCCGATAAATCCCATTATCAAAAGGAATTACAAAAACAAAACACAATGACAGTGAAATAGAGAGCAATTCTTAAATAATTCATTCAGGGCTTCTGATGGAACCTGGATTTACCTCATCTACACCCAGAGCTGAGTGAGACATAAGGTTGGACACTTCGGGCTGATAGCATTGGTGAGGTTCGATGAGCAAATGCAGACCATTTGAAGTCATACTGCATGGTACCCATTCCATGGGTCCCAACTCTCCAGGTTTAAGCGATTCTTCCTTCAGCTAAAACATGCATGGGAAACCCACAATATGGTGCACCGTGTGACCTGGAAACGTTTTCAAATTCATCTCAGTTTTTGTCCCCTTTTACTCGGGTTCACAATTCCAGAACCTTTACTAACACTCTCCCCACTTGGAGAGTCAGTGCCTTTAACCTCCTGTTTGGCACAGTTTGAAATTTCTGCGCAAGATGAACAGGAATAGGGAGAACCAATGAGAGACTAGCTGTAGGTGTCTGCACGGGCAAATTTAACGCTCATTTCCCACCAGGAAGAGGAACTAACCAAAGGCTCTGCATGCCGTGCCGGAACCAGATTAGGGCCTGAAGCAATCCTGCGGGTTTGCGGCCAGCTCACAAGAAAGCGATTGGAAGAAAGGAGCTCAGGGGCACTGTAATTCACAAGCCTGCAGAGTTATAAATGACAGCTATCGTCCAAAAATATATTGAAGGAAGGCTGCCAAGAGAACTTGAAAGCGGGGCAGAATTGCAGGAAAATAATTTCAGGGGGTAGACTGGAATTGCATTTAAAGCATAGGAAAAGAGGCAGAACGTCGACAATGATGCACTTGGCCAAAAAGGGCGTATGCGTTTTTTCCTGAATATATTCAGAAAAAAACGCATACGCACTTTTTGGCCAACCAAGCAAGCATGTTAAAGAAATCTGCACTACAATGAAGTCTCACTGCCCCCCGGTCAAAAGGGCCATCTGAAAAAAGTGTAAAATACAGAAATGCAGCACAGGCCATGGAGAACAGGGAGCCTTGTTATGCTGATGGGTCGGATGTAAATTGCCAAGAGCCACTCTGGAGAAGTGTATAGTGTTTCCTGAAACACCTAAAAAACAAAGCAACGGAGCCTACGGCACTTCCACTTATGGTCCTATAGCTTAGGGAAATTAAAATCAAAAACACACAGCCACCCCAAAGTTTCAGACGGCTCTGTTTACTAGAACCTCGTCTAAGGTACAAGTTAAATATCCCAGAAAGCGAAAAATGGATAAAGAAGTTGTGGTACGTACGTACAATGGAATATCACTCACCAATGAAATCTATGTCATCTGGCCCGTCGTGGCATAATGAGTGGATTCAGGTACGATGATTCTAAGTGAAATAAGTCACACAGAAAATGAAACATCATAAGATATCACTAATACACCGAATGTAATGTTGGCTACAGATGAACTGAAGTACAAAACAGAACAGGGACTCAAATTTAGAAAACCAACTTATGCTTGCTTATGGGGAAAGGTGAGTTGGGGTGCTGCATAAAACCAGAGATAGAAATGAGCACAGATACCATTCCAAACGTCAAATATGTAATAGTCAAGACCTACCCCTTGCTCAACGAAATGCGCTGAACACCCTATATTCAAAGCCTAATAATACACCTGCCTAGTAAGAATCTTCAAACCCATGGATTTATATGTCTCCATAAGAGAATCAAGCGTGTGTACAGCTGCATGAAGGCAGCAGAGAAAATCCGATAAATCCTGTTATCAAAATGAATTACAAAAACAAAACACAATGACAGTGAAATAGAGAGCAATTCTTAAATAATTCATTCAGGGCTTCTGATGCAACCTGGATTTACCTCATCTACACCCAGAGCTGAGTGAGACATAAGGTTGGACACTTCAGGCTGATAGCATTGTTGAGGTTCGATGAGCAAATGCAGACCATTTGAAGTCATACTGCATGGTACCCATTCATTGGGTCCCAACTCTCCAGGTTTAAGCGATTCTTCCTTCAGCTAAAGCATGCATGGGAAACCCACAATATGTTGCACGGTGTGACTGGGAAACGTTTTCAAAGGCATCTCAAATTTCGTCCCGTTTTACTCGGGTTCACAATTCCAGACCCTTTACTAACACTCTCCCCACTTGGAGAGTCAGTGCCTGTAACCTGCTGTTTGGCACAGTTTGCAATTTCTGCGCAAGATGAACAGGAATAGGGAGAACCAATGAGAGACTAGCTGTAGGTGTCTGCACGGGCAAATTTAATGCTCATTTCCAACCAGGAAGAGGAATTAACCAAACGCTCAGCATGCCGTGCCGGAACCAGATTAGGGCCTGAAGTAATCCTCCGGGTTTGCGGCCAGCTCAAAAGAAACCGATTTGTAGAAAGGAGCTCAGGGGCACTGTAATTCACAAACCTGCAGAGTTATAAATGACAGCTATCGTCCAAACATATATTGAAGGAAGGCTGCGAAGAGGACTTGAAAGCGGGGCAGAATTGCAGGAAAATGATTTCAGGGGGTAGACTGGAATTGCATTTAAAGCATAGGAAAAGAGGCAGAACGTCGACAATGATGCACTTGGCCAAAAAGGGCGTATGCGTTTTTTCCTGAATATATTCAGGAAAAAACGAATACGCACTTTTTGGCCAACCAAGCAAGCATGTAAAGGAAATCTGCACTACAATGAAGTCTCACTGCCCCCCGGTCAAAAGGGCCATCTGAAAAAATGTAAAATCCAGAAAGGCAGCACAGGCCATGGAGAACAGGGAGCCTTGTTATGCTGATGGGTGGGATGTAAATTGCCAAGAGCCACTCTGGAGAAGTGTATGGTGTTTCCTGAAACACCTAAAAAACAAAGCAACGGAGCCTACGGCACTTACACTTATGGTCCTATAGTTTAGGGAAATTAAAATCAAAAACACACAGCCACCCCAAGGTTTCAGATGGCTCTGTTTACAAGAACCACGTCTACGGTACAAGTTAAATATCCCAGAAAGCGAAAAATGGAGAAAGAAGTTGTGGTACGTATGTACAATGGAATATCACTCACCAATGAAGTCTCTGTCATCTGGCCCGTCGTGGCATAATGAGTGGATTCAGGTACGATGATTCTAAGTGAAATAAGTCACACAGAAAATGAAACATCATAAGATATCACTAATACACGGAATATAATCTTGGCTACACGTGAACTGAATTACAAAACAGAACAGGGTCTCAAATTTAGAAAACCAACTTATGTTTGCTTAAGGGGAAAGGTGAGTTGGGGTGCTGCATAAAACCAGAGATAGAAATTAGCACAGATACCATTCCATAAGTCAAATATGTAATAGTCAAGACCTACCCCTTGCTCAACGAAATGGGCTAAACACCCTATATTCAAAGCCTAGGAATACACCTGACTAGTAAGAATCTTCAAACCCATGGATTTATATGTGTCCATAAGAGAATCAAGTGTGTGTACAGATGCAGGAAGGCAGCAGAGAAAATCCGATAAATCCCATTATCAAAATTAATTACAAAAACAAAACACAATGACAGTGAAATCGAGAGCAATTCTTAAAGAATTCATTCAGGGCTCTTGATGCAACGTGGATTTACCTCATCTACACCCAGAGCTGAGTGAGACATAATGTTGGACACTTCGCGCTGATAGCATTGGTGAGGTTCGATGAGCAAATGCAGACCCTTTGAAGTCATACTGCATGGTACCCATTCCATGGGTCCCAACTCTCCAGGTTTAAGCGACTCTTCCTTCAGCTAAAACATGCATGGGAAACCCACAGTATGGTGCACCGTGTGACCGGGTAACGTTTTCAAATGAATCTCAGTTTTTGTCCCCTTTTACTCGGGTTCACAATTCCAGACCATTTACTAACACTCTCCCCACTTGGAGAGTCAGTGCCTTTAACCTGCTGATTTGCAGAGTTTGCAATTTCTGCGCAAGATGAACAGGAATAGGGAGAACCAATGAGAGACTAGCTGTAGGTGTCTGCAGGGGCAAATTTAACGCTCATTTCCCACCAGGAAGAGGATTTAACCAAAGGCTCAGCATGCCGTGCCGGAACCAGATTAGGGCCTGAAGCAATCTTGCGGGTTTGCGGCCAGCTCAAAAGAAAGCAATTTGAAGAAAGGAGATCAGGGGCACTGTAATTCACAAACCTGCAGAGTTATAAATGACAGCTATCGTCCAAAAATATATTGAAGGAAGGCTGCGAAGATGACTTGAAAGCGGGGCAGAATTGCAGGAAAACGATTTCAGGGGGTAGACTGGAATTGCATTTAAAGCATAGGAAAAGAGGCAGAACGTCGACAATGATGCACTTGGCCAAAAAGTTCGTATGCGATTTTTCCTGAATATATTCAGGAAAAAACGCATACGCACTTTTTGGTCAACCAGGCAAGCAAGGTAAAGAAATCTGCACTACAATGAAGTCTCACTGCCCCCCGGTCAAAAGGGCCATCTGAAAAAAGTATAAAATCCAGAAATGCAGCACAGGCCATGGAGAACAGGGAGCCTTGTTATGCTGATGGGTGGGATGTAAATTGCCAAGAGCCACTCTGGAGAAGTGTATGGTGTTTCCTGAAACACCTAAAGAACAAAGCAACGGAGCCTACGGCACGTCCACTTATGGTCCTATAGCTTAGGGAAATTAAAATCAAAAACACACAGCCACCCCAAAGTTTCAGACGGCTCTGTTTACAAGAACCTCGTCTACGGTACAAGTTAAATATACAAGAAAGTGAAAAATGGATAAAGAAGTTGTGGTACGTACGTACAATGGAATATCACTCACCAATGAAATCTATGTCATCTGGCCCATCGTGGCATAATGAGTGGATTCAGGTACGATGATTCTAAGTGAAATAAGTCACACAGAAAATGGAACATCATAAGATATCACTAATACACCGAATGTAATCTTGGCTACACATGAACTGAATAACAAAACAGAACAGGTTCTCAAATTTAGAAAACCAACTTATGTTTGCTTAAGGGGAAAGGTGAGTTGGGGTTCTGCATAAAACCAGAGATAGAAATTAGCACAGATACCATTCCATACGTCAAATATGTAATAGTCAAGACCTACCCCTTGCTCAACGAAATGGGCTAAACACCCTATATTCAACACCTAGGAATACACCTGACTAGAAAGAATCTTCAAACCCATGGATTTATATGTCTCCATAAGAGAATCAAGCGTGTGTACAGCTGCATGAAGGCAGCAGAGAAAATCCGATAAATCCCATTATCAAAATGAATTACAAAAACAAAACACAATGACAGTGAAATAGAGAGCAATTCTTAAATAATTCATTCAGGGCTTCTGATGGAACCTGGATTTACCTCATCTACACCCAGAGCTGAGTGAGACATAAGGTTGGACACTTCGGGCTGATAGCATTGGTGAGGTTCGATGAGCAAATGCAGACCATTTGAAGTCATACTGCATGGTACCCATTCCATGGGTCCCAACTCTCCAGGTTTAAGCGATTCTTCCTTCAGCTAAAACATGCATGGGAAACCCACAGTATGCTGCACCGTGTGACCGGGAAACGTTTTCAAATGCATCTCAGTTTTTGTCCCCTTTTACTCGGGTTCACAATTCCAGACCCTTTACTAACACTCTCCCCACTTGGAGAGTCAGTGCCTTTAAACTCCTGTTTGGCACAGTTTGCAATTTTTGCGCAAGATGAACAGGAATAGGGAGAACCAATGAGAGACTAGCTCTAGGTGTCTGCAGGGGCAAATTTAACGCTCATTTCCCACCAGTAAGAGGATTTAACCAAAGGCTCAGCATGCCGTACCGGAACCAGATTAGGGCCTGAAGCAATCATGCGGGTTTGCGGCCAGCTCAAAAGAAAGCGATTTGAAGAAAGGAGCTCAGGGGCACTGTAATTCACA
The DNA here is from genome assembly GCF_059928025.1 of Delphinapterus leucas. Lineage (NCBI taxonomy): Eukaryota > Metazoa > Chordata > Mammalia > Artiodactyla > Monodontidae > Delphinapterus > Delphinapterus leucas. Next base: position 15,983,280 of record NW_028322236.1, on the reverse strand, counting down.
AACCTGCAGAGTTATAAATGACAGCTATCGTCCAAAAATATATTGAAGGAAGGCTGCGAAGAGGACTTGAAAGCGGGGCAGAATTGCAGGAAAACGATTTCAGGGGGTAGACTGGAATTGCATTTAAAGCATAGGAAAAGAGGCAGAACGTCGACAATGATGCACTTGGCCAAAAAGGGCGTATGCGTTTTTTCCTGAATATATTCAGGAAAAAACGCATACGCACTTTTTGGTCAACCAAGCAAGCATGTTAAAGAAATCTGCACTACAATGAAGTCTCCATGCCCCACGGTCAAAAGGGCCATCTGAAAAAAGTGTAAAATCCAGAAATGCAGCACAGGCCATGGAGAACAGGGAGCCTTGTTATGCTGATGGGTGGGATGTAAATTGCCAACAGCCACTTTGGAGAAGTGTATGGTGTTTCCTGAAACAACTAAAAAACAAAGCAACGGAGCCTACGGCACTTCCACTTATGGCCCTATAGCTTAGGGAACTTAAAATCAAAAAAACACAGCCACCCAAAAGTTTCAGACGGCTCTGTTTACAAGAACCTCGTCTACGGTACAAGTTAAATATCCCAGAAAGCGAAACATGGATAAAGAAGTTGTGGTACGTACGTACAATGGAATATCACTCACCAATGAAATCTATGTCATCTGGCCCGTCGTGCCATAATGAGTGGATTCAGGTACGATGATTCTAAGTGAAATAAGTCACACAGAAAATGAAACATCATAAGATATCACTAATACTCGGAATGTAATCTTGGCTACACATGAACTGAATTACAAAACAGAACAGTCTCTCAAATTTAGAAAACCAACTTATGTTTGCTTAAGGGGAAAGGTGAGTTGGGGTGCTCCATAAAACCAGAGATAGAAATTAACACAGATACCACTCCATACGTCAAATATGTAATAGTCAAGACCTACCCCTTGCTCAACGAAATGGGCTAAACACCCTATATTCAACGCCTAGGATTACACCTGACTAGAAAGAATTTTCAAACCCATGGATTCATATATCTCCATAAGGGAATCAAGCGTGTGTACAGCTGCATGAAGGCAGCAGAGAAAATCCGATAAATCCCATTATCAAAATGAATTACAAAAACAAAACACAATGACAGTGAAATAGAGAGCAATTCTTAAATAATTCATTCAGGGCTTGTGATGCAACCTGGATTTACCTCATCTACACCCAGAGCTGAGTGAGACATAAGGTTGGACACTTCGGGCTGATAGCATTGGTGAGGTTCGATGAGCAAATGCAGACCATTTGAAGTCATACTGCATGGTACCCATTCCACGGGTCCCAACTCTCCAGGTTTAAGGGATTCTTCCTTCAGCTAAAACATGCATGGGAAACCCACAGTATGCTGCACCGTGTGACCGGGAAACGTTTTCAAATGCATCTCAGTTTTTGTCCCCTTTTACTCGGGTTCACAATTCCAGACCCTTTACTAACACTCTCCCCACTTGGAGAGTCAGTGCCTTTAAACTCCTGTTTGGCACAGTTTGCAATTTTTGCGCAAGATGAACAGGAATAGGGAGAACCAATGAGAGACTAGCTGTAGGTGTCTGCACGGGCAAATTTAACGCTCATTTCCTACCAGGAAGAGGAATTAACCCAACGCTCAGCATGCCGTGCCGGAACCAGATTAGGGCCTGAAGCAATCTTGCGGGTTCTCGGCCAGCTCACAAGAAAGTGTTTTGAAGAAAGGAACTCAGGGGCACTGTAATTCACAAACATGCAGAGTTATAAATGACAGCTATCGTCCAAAAATATATTGAAGGAAGGCTGCGAAGAGAACTTCTATGCATGGCAGAATTGCAGGAAAACGATTTCAGGGGGTAGACTGGAATTGCATTTAAAGCATAGGAAAAGAGGCAGAACGTCGACAATGATGCACTTGGCCAAAAAGGGCGTATGCGTTTTTTCCTGAATATATTCAGGAAAAAACGTATACGCCCTTTTTGGCCAACCAAGCAAGCATGTTAAAGAAATCTGCACTACAATGAAGTCTCACTGCCCCCCGGTCAAAAGGGCCATCTGAAAAAAGTGTAAAATCCAGAAATGCAGCACATGCCATGAAGAACAGGGAGCCTTGTTATGCTGGTGGGTGGGATGTAAATTGCCAAGAGCCACTCTGGAGAAGTGTATGGTGTTTCCTGAAACACCTAAAAAACAAAGCAACGGAGCCTACGGCACTTACACTTATGGTCCTATAGTTTAGGGAAATTAAAATCAAAAACACACAGCCACCCCAAGGTTTCAGATGGCTCTGTTTACAAGAACCACGTCTACGGTACAAGTTAAATATCCCAGAAAGCGAAAAATGGAGAAAGAAGTTGTGGTACGTATGTACAATGGAATATCACTCACCAATGAAGTCTCTGTCATCTGGCCCGTCGTGGCATAATGAGTGGATTCAGGTACGATGATTCTAAGTGAAATAAGTCACACAGAAAATGAAACATCATAAGATATCACTAATACACGTAATGTAATCTTGGCTACACGTGAACTGAATTACAAAACAGAACAGGGTCTCAAATTTAGAAAACCAACTTATGTTTGCTTAAGGGGAAAGGTGAGTTGGGGTGCTGCATAAAACCAGAGATAGAAATTAGCACAGATACCATTCCATAAGTCAAATATGTAATAGTCAAGACCTACCCCTTGCTCAACGAAATGGGCTAAACACCCTATATTCAAAGCCTAGGAATACACCTGACTAGTAAGAATCTTCAAACCCATGGATTTATATGTGTCCATAAGAGAATCAAGCGTGTGTACAGATGCAGGAAGGCAGCAGAGAAAATCCGATAAATCCCATTATCAAAATTAATTACAAAAACAAAACACAATGACAGTGAAATAGAGAGCAATTCTTAAATAATTCATTCAGGGCTTGTGATGCAACCTGGATTTACCTCATCTAAACCCAGAGCTGAGTGAGACATAATGTTGGACACTTCGGGCTGATAGCATTTGTGAGGTTCGATGAGAAAATGCAGACCATTTAAAGTCACACTGCATGGTACCCATTCCATGGGTCCCAACTCTCCAGGTTTAAGCGATTCTTCCTTCAGCTAAAGCATGCATGGGAAACCCACAGTATGGTGCACCGTGTGACCGGGAAATGTTTTCAAATGCATCTCAGTTTTTGTCCCCTTTTACTTGGGTTCACAATTCCAGACCCTTTACTAACACTCTCCCCACTTGGAGAGTCAGTGCCTTTAAACTCCTGATTGGCACAGTTTGCAATTTCTGCGCAAGATGAACAGGAATAGGGAGAACCAATGAGAGACTAGCTGTAGGTGTCTGCAGGGGTAAATTTAACGCTCATTTCCCACCAGGAAGAGGAATTAACCAAAGGCTCAGCATGCCGTGCCGGAACCAGATTAGGGCCTGAAGCAATCTTGTGGGTTTGTGGCCAGCTCAAAAGAAAGCGATTTGAAGAAAGGAGCTCAGGGGCACTGTAATTCACAAACCTGCAGAGTTATAAATGACAGCTATCGTCCAAAAATATATTGAAGGAAGGCTGCGAAGAGGACTTGAGAGCGGGGCAGAATTGCAGGAATACGATTTCAGGGGGTAGACTGGAATTGCATTTAAAGCATAGGAAAAGAGGCAGAACGTCGACAATGATGCACTTGGCCAAAAAGGGCGTATGCGTTTTTTCCTGAATATATTCAGGAAAAAACGCATACGCACTTTTTGGTCAACCAAGCAAGCATGTTAAAGAAATCTGCACTACAATGAAGTCTCCATGCCCCACGGTCAAAAGGGCCATCTGAAAAAAGTGTAAAATCCAGAAATGCAGCACAGGCCATGGAGAACAGGGAGCCTTGTTATGCTGATGGTTGGGATGTAAATTGCCAACAGCCACTTTGGAGAAGTGTATGGTGTTTCCTGAAACAACTAAAAAACAAAGCAACGGAGCCTACGGCACTTCCACTTATGGCCCTATAGCTTAGGGAACTTAAAATCAAAAAAACACAGCCACCCAAAAGTTTCAGACGGCTCTGTTTACAAGAACCTCGTCTACGGTACAAGTTAAATATCCCAGAAAGCGAAACATGGATAAAGAAGTTGTGGTACGTACGTACAATGGAATATCACTCACCAATGAAATCTATGTCATCTGGTCCATCGTGGCATAATGAGTGGATTCAGGTACGATGATTCTAAGTGAAATAAGTCACACAGAAAATGAAACATCATAAGATATCACTAATACACCGAATGTAATCTTGGCTACACATGAACTGAATTACAAAACAGAACAAGGTCTCAAATTCAGAAAACCAACTTATGTTTGCTTAAGGGGAAAGGTGAGTTGGGGTGCTGCATAAAACCAGAGATAGAAATTAGCACAGATACCATTCCATACGTCAAATATGTAATAGTCAAGACCTACACCTTGCTCAACGAAATGGGCTAAACACCCTATATTCAACGCCTAGGAATACACCTGACTAGTAAGAATCTTCAAACCCATGGATTTATATGTCTCCATAAGAGAATCAAGCGTGTGTACAGCTGCATGAAGACAGCAGAGAAAATCCGATAAATCCTATTATCAAAATGAATTACAAAAACAAAACACAATGACAGTGAAATAGAGAGCAATTCTTAAATAATTCATTCAGGGCTTGTGATGCAACCTGGATTTACCTCATCTACACCCAGAGCTGAGTGAGACATAAGGTTGGACACTTCGGGCTGATAGCATTGGTGAGGTTCGATGAGCAAATGCAGACCATTTGAAGTCATACTGCATGGTACCCATTCCACGGGTCTCAACTCTCCAGGTTTAAGGGATTCTTCCTTCAGCTAAAACATGCATGGGAAACCCACAGTATGCTGCACCGTGTGACCGGGAAACGTTTTCAAATGCATCTCAGTTTTTGTCCCCTTTTACTCGGGTTCACAATTCCAGACCCTTTACTAACACTCTCCCCACTTGGAGAGTCAGTGCCTTTAAACTCCTGTTTGGCACAGTTTGCAATTTTGGCGCAAGATGAACAGGAATAGGGAGAACCAATGAGAGACTAGCTGTAGGTGTCTGCACGGGCAAATTTAACGCTCATTTTCTACCAGGAAGAGGAATTAACCCAACGCTCAGCATGCCGTGCCGGAACCAGATTAGGGCCTGAAGCAATCTTGCGGGTTCTCGGCCAGCTCACAAAAAAGTGTTTTGAAGAAAGGACTCAGGGGCACTGTAATTCACAAACATGCAGAGTTATAAATGACAGCTATCGTCCAAAAATATATTGAAGGAAGGCTGCGAAGAGAACTTCTATGCATGGCAGAATTGCAGGAAAACGATTTCAGGGGGTAGACTGGAATTGCATTTAAAGCATAGGAAAATAGGCAGAACGTCGACAATGATGCACTTGGCCAAAAAGGGCATATGCGTTTTTTCCTGAATATATTCAGGAAAAAACGTATACGCACTTTTTGGCCAACCAAACAAGCATGTTAAAGAAATCTGCACTACAATGAAGTCTCACTGCCCCCCGGTCAAAAGGGCCATCTGAAAAAAGTGTAAAATCCAGAAATGCAGCACAGGCCATGAAGAACAGGGAGCCTTGTTATGCTGGTGGGTGGGATGTAAATTGCCAAGAGCCACTCTGGAGAAGTGTATGGTGTTTCCTGAAACACCTAAAAAACAAAGCAACGGAGCCTACGGCACTTCCACTTATGGTCCTATAGCTTAGGGAAATTAAGATCAAAAACACACAGCCACCCCAAAGTTTTAGACGGCTCTGTTTACAAGAACCTCATCTACGGTACACGTTAAATATCCCAGAAAGCGAAAAATGGATAAAGAAGTTGTGGTACATACGTACAATGGAATATCACTCACCAATGAAATCTATGTCATCTGGCCCGTCCTGGCATAATGAGTGGATTCAGTTACAATGATTCTAAGTGAAATAAGTCACACAGAAAATGAAACATCATAAGTTATCACTAATACACCGAATGTAATCTTGGCTACACATTAACTGAATTACAAAACAGAACAGGGTCTCAAATTTAGAAAACCAACTTATGATTGCTTAAGGGGAAAGGTGAGTGGGGTGCTGCATAAAACCAGAGATAGAAATTAGCACAGATACCACTCCATACGTCAAATATTTAATAGTCAAGACCTACCCCTTTCTCAACGAAATTGGCTAAACACCCTATATTCAACGCCTAGGAATACACCTGACTAGAAAGAATTTTCAAACCCATGGATTTATATGTCTCCATAAGAGAATCAAGCGTGTGTACAGCTGCATGAATGCAGCAGAGAAAATCCGATAAATCCCATTATCAAAATGAATTACAAAAACAAAACACAAGGACAGTGAAATAGAGAGCAATTCTTAAAGAATTCATTCAGGGCTTGTGATGCAACCTGGATTTACCTCATCTACACCCAGAGCAGAGTGAGACATAAGGTTGGACACTTCGGGCTGATAGCATTGGTGAGGTTCGATGAGCAAATGCAAACCATTTGAAGTCATACTGCATGGTACCCATTCCATGGGTCCCAACTCTCCAGGTTTAAGCGATTCTTCCTTCAGCTAAAACATGCATGGGAAACCCACAGTATGGTGCACCGTGTGACTGGCAAACGTTTTCAAATGCATCTCAGTTTTCGTCCCCTTTTCCTCGGGTTCAAAATTCCAGACCCTTTACTAACACTCTCCCCACATGGAGAGTCAGTGCCTTTAACCTGCTGTTTGGCAGAGTTTGCAATTTCTGCACAAGATGAACAGGATTAGGGAGAAGCAATGAGAGACTAGCTGTAGGTGTCTGCACGGGCAAATTTACCGCTCATATCCAACCAGGAAGAGGAATTAACCAAAGGCTCAGCATGCCGTGCCAGAACCATATTAGGGCCTGAAGCAATCCTGCGGGTTTGCAGCCAGCTCACAAGAAAGGGATTTGAAGAAAGGAGCTCAGGGGCACTGTAATTCACAAACCTGCAGAGTTATAAATGACAGCTATCGTCCAAAAATATATTGAAGGAAGGCTGCGAAGAGGACTTGAAAGCGGGGCAGAATTGCAGGAAAACGATTTCAGGGGGTAGACTGGAATTGCATTTAAAGCATAGGAAAAGAGGCAGAACGTCGAAAATGATGCACTTGGCCAAAAAGGGCGTATGCGATTTTTCCTGAATATATTCAGGAAAAAACGCATACGCACTTTTTGGTCAACCAAGCAAGCAAGTTAAAGAAATCTGCACTACAATGAAGTCTCACTGCCCCCCGGTCAAAATGGCCATCTGAAAAAAGTATAAAATCCAGAAATGCAGCACAGGCCATGGAGAACAGGGAGCCTTGTTATGCTGATGGGTGGGATGTAAATTGCCAAGAGCCACTCTGGAGAAGTGTATGGTGTTTCCTGAAACACCTAAAAAACAAAGCAACGGAGCCTACGGCACGTCCACTTATGGTCCGATAACTTAGGGAAATTAAAATCAAAAACACACAGCCACCCCAAAGTTTCAGACGGCTCTGTTTACAAGAACCTCGTCTACGGTACAAGTTAAATATACAAGAAAGTGAAAAATGGATAAAGAAGTTGTGGTACGTACGTACAATGGAATATCACTCACCAATGAAATCTATGTCATCTGGCCCGTCGTGGCATAATGAGTGGATTCAGGTACGATGATTCTAAGTGAAATAAGTCACACAGAAAATGAAACATCATAAGATATCACTAATACACGGAATGTACACTTGGCTACACATGAACTGAATTACAAAACAGAACAGGGTCTCAAATTTAGAAAACCAACTTATGCTTGCTTAAGGGGAAAGGTGAGTTGGGGTGCTGCATAAAACCAGAGATAGAAATTAGCACAGATACCTTTCCATAAGCCAAATATGTAATAGTCAAGACCTACCCCTTGCTCAACGAAATGGACTAAACACCCCATATTCAACGCCTAGGAATACACCTGACTAGTAAGAATCTTCAAACCCATGGATTTATATGTCTCCGTAAGAGAATGAAGCGTGTGTACAGCGGCATGAATGCAGCAGAGAAAATCCGATAAATCCCATTATCAAAATGAATTACACAAACAAAACCCAAGGACAGTGAAATAGAGAGCAATTCTTAAATAATTCATTCAGGGCTTGTGATGCAACCTGGATTTACCACATCTACACCCACAGCTGAGTGAGACATAAGGTTGGGCGCTTCGGGCTGATAGCATTGGTGAGGTTCGATGAGCAAATGCAGACCCTTTGAAGTCATACAGCATGGTACACATTCCATGGGTCCCAACTCTCCAAGTTTAAGGGATTCTTCCTTCAGCTAAAACATGCATGGGAAACCCACAGTATGGTGCACCGTGAGACTGGCAAACGTTTTCAAATGCATCTCAGTTTTCGTCCCATTTTACTCGGGTTCACCATTCCAGACCCTTTACGAACACTCTCCCCACTTGTAGAGTCAGTGCCTTTAACCTCCTGTTGGGCACAGTTTGCAATTTCTGCGCAAGATGAACAGGAATAGAGAGAACCAATGAGAGACTAGCTGTAGGTGTCTGCACGGGCAAATTTAACGCTCATTTCATCAGGAAGAGGAATTAACCAAAGGCCCCACATGCCGTGCCGGAACCAGATTAGGGCCTGAAGCAATCCTGTGGGTTTGCGGCCAGCTCACAAGATAGCGAGTTGAAGAAAGGAGCTCAGGGGCACTGTAACTCACAAACCTGCAGAGTTATAAATGACAGCTATCGTCCAAAAATATATTGAAGGAAGGCTGCGAAGACGACTTGTAAACGGGACAGATTTGCAGGAAAACGATTTCAGGGAGTAGACGGGAATTGCATTTAAAGCATAGGAAAAGAGGCAGAACGTCGACAATGATGCTCTTGGCCAAAAAGGGCGTATGCGTTTTTTCCTGAATATATTCAGGAAAAACACATACGCCCTTTTTGGTCAACCAAGCAAGCATGTTAAAGAAATCTGCACTACAATGAAGTCTCACTGCCCCCCGGTCAAAAGGGCCATCTGAAAAAAGTGTAAAATCCAGAAAGGCAGCACAGGCCATGGAGAACAGGGAGCCTTGTTATGCTGATGGGCGGGATGTCACTTGCCAACAGCCACTCTGGAGAAGTGTATGGTGTTTCCCGGAACACCGAAAAAACAAAGCTACGGAGCCTACGGCACTTCCACTTATGGTCCTATAGCTTAGGGAAATTAAAATCAAAAACACACAGCCACCCCAAAGTGTCGGACGGCTCTGTTTACAAGAACCTCGTCTACGGTACAAGTTAAATATCCCAGAATGTGTAAAATGGATAAAGAAGTTGTGGTACGTACGTACAATGGAATATCACACAGCAATGAAATCTATGTCATCAGGCCCGTCGCGGCATAATGAGTGGATTCAGGTACGATGATTCTAAGTGAAATAAGTCACACAGAAAATGAAACATCATAAGATATCACTACTACACGGAATGTAAACTTGGCTACACATGAACTGAATTACAAAACAGAACAGGGTCTCAAATTTAGAAAACCAACTTATGCTTGCTTAATGGGAAAGGTGAGTTGGGGTGCTGCATAAAACCAGAGATAGAAATTAGCACAGATACCTTTCCATAAGCCAAATATGTAATAGTCAAGACCTACCCCTTGCTCAACGAAATGGACTAAACACCCCATATTCAACGCCTAGGAATACACCTGACTAGTAAGAATCTTCAAACCCATGGATTTATATGTCTCCGTAAGAGAATGAAGCGTGTGTACAGCGGCATGAATGCAGCAGAGAAAATCCGATAAATCCCATTATCAAAATGAATTACACAAACAAAACCCAAGGACAGTGAAATAGAGAGCAATTCTTAAATAATTCATTCAGGGCTTGTGATGCAACCTGGATTTACCACATCTACACCCAGAGCTGAGTGAGACATAAGGTTGGGCACTTCGGGCTGATAGCGTTGGTGAGGTTCGATGAGCAAATGCAGACCCTTTGAAGTCATACAGCATGGTACCCATTCCATGGGTCCCAACTCTCCAAGTTTAAGGGATTCTTCCTTCAGCTAAAACATGCATGGGAAACCCACAGTATGGTGCACCGTGTGACTGGCAAACGTTTTCAAATGCATCTCAGTTTTCGTCCCCTTTTACTCGAGTTCACCATTCCAGACCCTTTACGAACACTCTCCCCATTTGGAGAGTCAGTGCCTTTAACCTCCTGTTGGGCACAGTTTGCAATTTCTGCGCAAGATGAAAAGGAATAGGGAGAACGAATGAGAGAGTAGCTCTAGGTGTCTGCACGGGCAAATTTAACGCTCATTTCCCACCAGGAAGAGGAATTAACCAAAGGCTCAGCATGCCGTGCCGGAACCAGATTAGGGCCTGAAGCAATCCTGTGGGTTTGCGGCCAGCTCACAAGATAGCGAGTTGAAGAAAGGAGCTCAGGGGCACTGTAACTCACAAACCTGCAGAGTTATAAAAGACAGCTATCGTCCAAAAATATATTGAAGGAAGGCTGCGAAGACGACTTGTAAGCGGGACAGATTTGCAGGAAAACGATTTCAGGGGGTAGACGGGAATTGCATTTAAAGCATAGGAAAAGAGGCAGAACGTCGACAATGATGCTCTTGGCCAAAAACGGCGTATGCGTTTTTTCCTGAATATATTCAGGAAAAAACGCATACGCCCTTTTTGGCCAACCAAGCAAGCATGTTAAAGAAATCTGCACTACAATGAAGTCTCACTGCCCCCCGGTCAAAACGGCCATCTGAAAAAAGTGTAAAATCCAGAAAGGCAGCACAGGCCATGGAGAACCGGGAGCCTTCTTATGCTGATGGGCGGGATGTAAATTGCCAACAGCCACTCTGGAGAAGTGTATGGTGTTTCCCGGAACACCGAAAAAACAAAGCTACGGAGCCTACGGCACTTCCACTTATGGTCCTATAGCTTAGGGAAAATAAAATCAAAAACACACAGCCACCCCAAAGTGTCGGACGGCTCTGTTTACAAGAACCTCGTCTACGGTACAAGTTAAATATCCCAGAATGTGAAAAATGGATAAAGAAGTTGTGGTACGTACGTACAATGGAATATCACTCAGCAATGAAATCTATGTCATCAGGCCCGTCGCGGCATAATGAGTGGATTCAGGTACGATGATTCTAAGTGAAATAAGTCACACAGAAAATGAAACATCATAAGATATCACTAATACACGGAATGTAAACTTGGCTACACATGAACTGAATTACAAAACAGAACAGGGTCTCAAATTTAGAAAACCAACTTATGCTTGCTTAAGGGGAAAGGTGAGTTGGGGTGCTGCATAAAACCAGAGATAGAAATTAGCACAGATACATTTCCATAAGCCAAATATGTAATAGTCAAGACCTACCCCTTGCTCAACGAAATGGACTAAACACCCCATATTCAACGCCTAGGAATACACCTGACTAGTAAGAATCTTCAAACACATGGATTTATATGTCTCCGTAAGAGAATGAAGCGTGTGTACAGCGGCATGAATGCAACAGAGAAAATCCGATAAATCCCATTATCAAAATGAATTACACAAACAAAACCCAAGGACAGTGAAATAGAGAGCAATTCTTAAATAATTCATTCAGGGCTTGTGATGCAACCTGGATTTACCACATCTACACCCAGAGCTGAGTGAGACATAAGGTTGGGCACTTCGGGCTGATAGCATTGGTGAGGTTCGATGAGCAAATGCAGACCCTTTGAAGTCATACAGCATGGTACCCATTCCATGGGTCCCAACTCTCCAAATTTAAGGGATTCTTCCTTCAGCTAAAACATGCATGGGAAACCCACAGTATGGTGCACCGTGTGACTGGCAAACGTTTTCAAATGCATCTCAGTTTTCGTCCCCTTTTACTCGGGTTCACCATTCCAGACCCTTTACGAACACTCTCCCCACTTGGAGAGTCAGTGCATTTAACCTCCTGTTGGGCACAGTTTGCAATTTCTGCGCAAGATGAAAAGGAATTGGGAGAACGAATGAGAGACTAGCTCTAGGTGTCTGCACGGGCAAATTTAACGCTCATTTCCCACCAGGAAGAGGAATTTACCAAAGGCTCAGCATGCCGTGCCGGAACCAGATTAGGGCCTGAAGCAATCCTGTGGGTTTGCGGCCAGCTCACAAGATAGCGAGTTGAAGAAAGGAGCTCAGGGGCACTGTAACTCACAAACCTGCAGAGTTATAAATGACAGCTATCGTCCAAAAATATATTGAAGGAAGGCTGCGAAGACGACTTGTAAGCGGGACAGATTTGCAGGAAAACGATTTCAGGGGGTAGACGGGAATTGCATTTAAAGCATAGGAAAAGAGGCAGAACGTCGACAGTGATGCTCTTGGCCAAAAAGGGCGTATGCGTTTTTTCCTGAATATATTCAGGAAAAAACGCATACGCCCTTTTTGGCCAACCAAGCAAGCATGTTAAAGAAATCTGCACTACAATAAAGTCTCACTGCCCCCCGGTCAAAAGGGCCATCTGAAAAAAGTGTAAAATCCAGAAAGGCAGCACAGGCCATGGAGAACAGGGAGCCTTGTTATGCTGATGGGCGGGATGTAAATTGCCAACAGCCACTCTAGAGAAGTGTATGGTGTTTCCCGGAACACCGAAAAAACAAAGCTACGGAGCCTCCGGCATTTCCACTTATGGTCCTATAGCTTAGGGAAAATAAAATCAAAAACACACAGCCACCCCAAAGTGTCGGACGGCTCTGTTTAAAAGAACCTCGTCTACGGTACAAGTTAAATATCCCAGAATGTGAAAAATGGATAAAGAAGTTGTGGTACGTACGTACAATGGAATATCACTGAGCAATGAAATCTATGTCATCAGGCCCGTCGCGGCATAATGAGTGGATTCAGGTACGATGATTCTAAGTGAAATAAGTCACACAGAAAATGAAACATCATAAGATATCACTACTACACGGAATGTAAACTTGGCTACACATGAACTGAATTACAAAACATAACAGGGTCTCAAATTTAGAAAACCAACTTATGCTTGCTTAAGGGGAAAGGTGAGTTGGGGTGCTGCATAAAACCAGAGATAGAAATTAGCACAGATACCTTTCCATAAGCCAAATATGTAATAGTCAAGACCTACCCCTTGCTCAACGAAATGGACTAAACACCCCATATTCAACGCCTAGGAATACACCTGACTAGTAAGAATCTTCAAACCCATGGATTTATATGTCTCCGTAAGAGAATGAAGCGTGTGTACAGCGGCATGAATGCAGCAGAGAAAATCCGATAAATCCCATTATCAAAATGAATTACACAAACAAAACCCAAGGACAGTGAAATAGAGAGCAATTCTTAAATAATTCATTCAGGGCTTGTGATGCAACCTGGATTTACCACATCTACACCCAGAGCTGAGTGAGACATAAGGTTGGGCACTTCGGGCTGATAGCATTGGTGAGGTTCGATGAGCAAATGCAGACCCTTTGAAGTCACACAGCATGGTACCAATTCCATGGGTCCCAACTCTCCAAGTTTAAGGGATTCTTCCTTCAGCTAAAACATGCATGGGAAACCCACAGTATGGTGCACCGTGTGACTGGCAAACGTTTTCAAATGCATCTCAGTTTTCGTCCCCTTTTACTCGGGTTCACCATTCCAGACCCTTTACGAACACTCTCCCCACTTGGAGAGTCAGTGCCTTTAACCTCCTGTTGGGCACAGTTTGCAATTTCTGTGCAAGATGAAAAGGAATAGGGAGAACGAATGAGAGACTAGCTCTAGGTGTCTGCACGGGCAAATTTAACGCTCATTTCCCACCAGGAAGAGGAATTAACCAAAGGCTCAGCATGCCGTGCAGGAACCAGATTAGGACCTGAGGCAATCCTGTGGGTTTGCGGCCAGCTCACAAGATAGCGAGTTGAAGAAATGAGCTCAGGGGCACTGTAATTCACAAACCTGCAGAGTTATAAATGACAGCTATCGTCCAAAAATATATTGAAGGAAGGCTGCGAAGACGACTTGTAAGTGGGGCAGAATTGCAGGAAAACGATTTCAGGGGGTAGACGGGAATTGCATTTAAAGCATAGGAAAAGAGGCAGAACGTCGACAATGATGCTCTTGGCCAAAAAGGGCGTATGCGTTTTTTCCTGAATATATTCAGGAAAAAACGCATACGCCCTTTTTGGCCAACCAAGCAAGCATGTTAAAGAAATCTGCACTACAATGAAGTCTCACTGCCCCCCGGTCAAAAGGGCCATCTGAAAAAAGTGTAAAATCCAGAAAGGCAGCACAGGCCATGGAGAACAGGGAGCCTTGTTATGCTGATGGGCGGGATGTAAATTGCCAACAGCCAGTCTGGAAAAATGTATGGTGTTTCCCGGAACATCTAAAAAACAAGGCACCGGAGCTTACGGCAATTCCCCTTATGGTCCTATAGCTTAGGAAAATTAAAATCAAAAACACACAGCCACCCAAATGTCTCGGGCGGCTCTGTTTACAAGAACCTCGACTACGGTACAAGTTAAATATCCCAGAATGTGAAAAATGGATAAAGAAGTTGTGGTACGTACGTACAATGGAATATCACTCAGCAATGATATCTATGTCATCAGGCCCATCGCGGCATAATGAGTGGATTCAGGTACGATGATTCTAAATGAATTAAGTCACACAGAAAATGAAACATCATAAGATGTCACTAATACACGGAATGAAAACTTGGCTACACATGAACTGAATTACAAAACAGAACAGGGTCTCAAATTTAGAAAACCAACTTATGCTTGCTTAAGGGGAAAGGTGAGTTGGGGTGCTGCATAAAACCAGAGATAGAAATTAGCACAGATACCTTTCCATAAGCCAAATATGTAATAGTCAAGACCTACCCCTTGCTCAACGAAATGGACTAAACACCCCATATTCAACGCCTAGGAATACACCTGACTAGTAAGAATCTTCAAACCCATGGATTTATATGTCTCCGTAAGAGAATGAAGCGTGTGTACAGCGGCATGAATGCAGCAGAGAAAATCCGATAAATCCCATTATCAAAATGAATTACACAAACAAAACCCAAGGACAGTGAAATAGAGAGCAATTCTTAAATAATTCATTCAGGGCTTGTGATGCAACCTGGATTTACAACATCTACACCCAGAGCTGAGTGAGACATAAGGTTGGGCACTTCGGGCTGATAGCATTGGTGAGGTTCGATGAGCAAATGCAGACCCTTTGAAGTCATAATGCATGGTACACATTCCATGGGTCCCAACTCTCCAGGTTTATGGGATACTTCCTTCAGCTAAAACATGCATGAGAATCCCGCAGTATGGTGCACCGTGTGACCGGGAAACGATTTCAAATACATCTCAGTTTTGGTCCCCTTTTACTCGGGTTCACCATTCCAGACACTTTACTAACACTCTCCCCACTTGGAGAGTCAGTGCCTTTAACTTCAGGTTTGGCACAGTTTGCAATTTCTGCGCAAGATAAACAGGTATAGGGAGAACCAATGAGAGACTAGCTGTAGGTGTCTGCACGGGCAAATTTAACTCTCATTTCCCACTAGGATGATGAATTAACCAAAGGGTCAGCATGCCGTGCCGGAACAAGATTAGGGCCTGAAGCAATCCAGCGTGTTTGCGGCCAGCTCACAAGATAGCGAGTTGAAGAAAGGAGCTCACGGGCACTGTAACACACAAACCTGCAGTTCCAAATGACAGCTATCGTCCAAAAATATATTGAAGGAAGGCTGCGAAGACGACTTGTAAGCGGGGCAGAATTGCAGGAAAACGATTTCAGGGTGTATACGGGAATTGCATTTAAAGCATAGGAAAAGAGGCAGAACGTCGACAATGATGCTCTTCGCCAAAAAGGGCGTATGCGTTTTTTCCTGAATATATTCAGGAAAAAACGCATACGCCGTTTTTGGCCAACCAAGCAAGCATGTTAAAGAAATCTGCACTACAATGAAGTCTCACTGCCCCCCGGTCAAAAGGGCCATCTGAAAAAAGTGTAAAATCCAGAAAGGCAGCACAGGCCATGGAGAACAGGGAGCCTTGCTATGCTGATGGGTGGGTTGTAAATTGCCAACACCCAGTCTGGAGAAGTGTATGGTGTTTCCTGGAACACCTAAAAAACAAAGCAATGGAGCCTACGGCACTTCCACTTATGGTCCTATAGCTTAGGGGAATTAAAATCAAATATGCACAGCCACCTCAAAGTGTCGGACGGCTCTGTTTACATGAACCTCGTCTACAGTAAAATTTAAATATCCCAGAATGTGAAAAATGGATAAAGAAGCTGTGGTACGTACGTACAATGGAATATCACTCAGCAATGAACTCTATGTCATCAGGCCAGTCGTGGCATAATGAGTGGATTCAGGTACGATGATTCTAAGTGAAATAAGTCACACAGAAAATGAAACATCATAAGATATCACTAATACATGGAATGTAAACTTGGCTACACATGAACTGAATTACAAAACACAACAGGGTCTCAAATTTAGAAAACCAACTTATGCTTGCTTAAGGGGAAAGGTGAGTTGGGGTGCTGCATCAAACCAGAGATAGAAATTAGCACAGATAAATTCCCATAAGCCAAATATGTAATAGTCAATGCCTACACCTTGCTCAACGAAATGGACTAAACAACCCATATTCAATGCCTAGGAATACACCTGACTAGTAAGAATCTTCAAACCCATGGATTTATATGTCTCCGTAAGAGAATGAAGCGTGTGTACAGCGGCATGAATGCAGCAGAGAAAATCCGATAAATCCCATTATCAAAATGAATTACAAAAACAAAACACAAGGACAGTGAAATAGAGAGCAATTCTTAAATAATTCATTATGGGCTTGTGAGGCAACCTGGATTTACCACATCTACACCCAGAGATGAGTGAGACATAAGGTTGGGCACTTCAGGCTGATAGCATTGGTGAGGTTCGATGAGCAAATGCAGACCCTTTGAAGTCATACTTCATGGTACCAATTCCATGGGTCCCAACACTCCAGGTTTAAGGGATTCTTCCTTCAGCTAATACATGCATGGGAAACCCGCAGTATGGTGAACCGTGTGACCGGGAAATGATTTCAGATGCATCTCAGTTTTAGTCCCCTGGTACTCGGGTTCACCTTTCTAGAAGCTTTACTAACAGTCTCCCCATTTGGAGAGTCAGTGTCTTTAACCTCCTGTTTGGCACAGTTTGCAATTTCTGTGCAAGATGAACAGGAATAGGGAGAACCAATGAGAGACTAGCTGTAGGTGTCTGCACGGGCAAATGGAACGCCCATTTCCCACGAGGAAGAGGAATTAACCACAAGCTCAGCGTGCCCTGCAGGAAACAGATTAGAGCCTGAAGCAATCCTGCGGTTTTGCGGCCAGCTCACAAGAAAGCGAGCTGAAGAAAGGAGCTCAGGGGCACTGTAATTCACAAACCTGCAGAGTTATGAATGACAGCTATCGTCCCAAAATATATTGAAGTAAGTCTTCGAAGAGGACTTGAAAGCGGGGTAGAATTTCTGGAAAACGATTTCAGGGGGTAGACTGGAATTGCATTTAAAGCATAGGAAAATAGGCAGAACGTCGACAATGATGCACTTGGCCAAAAAGGGCATATGCGTTTTTTCCTGAATATATTCAGGAAAAAACGTATACGCACTTTTTGGCCAACCAAACAAGCATGTTAAAGAAATCTGCACTACAATGAAGTCTCACTGCCCCCCGGTCAAAAGGGCCATCTGAAAAAAGTGTAAAATCCAGAAATGCAGCACAGGCCATGAAGAACAGGGAGCCTTGTTATGCTGGTGGGTGGGATGTAAATTGCCAAGAGCCACTCTGGAGAAGTGTATGGTGTTTCCTGAAACACCTAAAAAACAAAGCAACGGAGCCTACGGCACTTCCACTTATGGTCCTATAGCTTAGGGAAATTAAGATCAAAAACACACAGCCACCCCAAAGTTTTAGACGGCTCTGTTTACAAGAACCTCATCTACGGTACACGTTAAATATCCCAGAAAGCGAAAAATGGATAAAGAAGTTGTGGTACATACGTACAATGGAATATCACTCACCAATGAAATCTATGTCATCTGGCCCGTCCTGGCATAATGAGTGGATTCAGTTACAATGATTCTAAGTGAAATAAGTCACACAGAAAATGAAACATCATAAGTTATCACTAATACACCGAATGTAATCTTGGCTACACATTAACTGAATTACAAAACAGAACAGGGTCTCAAATTTAGAAAACCAACTTATGATTGCTTAAGGGGAAAGGTGAGTGGGGTGCTGCATAAAACCAGAGATAGAAATTAGCACAGATACCACTCCATACGTCAAATATTTAATAGTCAAGACCTACCCCTTTCTCAACGAAATTGGCTAAACACCCTATATTCAACGCCTAGGAATACACCTGACTAGAAAGAATTTTCAAACCCATGGATTTATATGTCTCCATAAGAGAATCAAGCGTGTGTACAGCTGCATGAATGCAGCAGAGAAAATCCGATAAATCCCATTATCAAAATGAATTACAAAAACAAAACACAAGGACAGTGAAATAGAGAGCAATTCTTAAAGAATTCATTCAGGGCTTGTGATGCAACCTGGATTTACCTCATCTACACCCAGAGCAGAGTGAGACATAAGGTTGGACACTTCGGGCTGATAGCATTGGTGAGGTTCGATGAGCAAATGCAAACCATTTGAAGTCATACTGCATGGTACCCATTCCATGGGTCCCAACTCTCCAGGTTTAAGCGATTCTTCCTTCAGCTAAAACATGCATGGGAAACCCACAGTATGGTGCACCGTGTGACTGGCAAACGTTTTCAAATGCATCTCAGTTTTCGTCCCCTTTTCCTCGGGTTCAAAATTCCAGACCCTTTACTAACACTCTCCCCACATGGAGAGTCAGTGCCTTTAACCTGCTGTTTGGCAGAGTTTGCAATTTCTGCACAAGATGAACAGGATTAGGGAGAAGCAATGAGAGACTAGCTGTAGGTGTCTGCACGGGCAAATTTACCGCTCATATCCAACCAGGAAGAGGAATTAACCAAAGGCTCAGCATGCCGTGCCAGAACCATATTAGGGCCTGAAGCAATCCTGCGGGTTTGCAGCCAGCTCACAAGAAAGGGATTTGAAGAAAGGAGCTCAGGGGCACTGTAATTCACAAACCTGCAGAGTTATAAATGACAGCTATCGTCCAAAAATATATTGAAGGAAGGCTGCGAAGAGGACTTGAAAGCGGGGCAGAATTGCAGGAAAACGATTTCAGGGGGTAGACTGGAATTGCATTTAAAGCATAGGAAAAGAGGCAGAACGTCGAAAATGATGCACTTGGCCAAAAAGGGCGTATGCGATTTTTCCTGAATATATTCAGGAAAAAACGCATACGCACTTTTTGGTCAACCAAGCAAGCAAGTTAAAGAAATCTGCACTACAATGAAGTCTCACTGCCCCCCGGTCAAAATGGCCATCTGAAAAAAGTATAAAATCCAGAAATGCAGCACAGGCCATGGAGAACAGGGAGCCTTGTTATGCTGATGGGTGGGATGTAAATTGCCAAGAGCCACTCTGGAGAAGTGTATGGTGTTTCCTGAAACACCTAAAAAACAAAGCAACGGAGCCTACGGCACGTCCACTTATGGTCCGATAACTTAGGGAAATTAAAATCAAAAACACACAGCCACCCCAAAGTTTCAGACGGCTCTGTTTACAAGAACCTCGTCTACGGTACAAGTTAAATATACAAGAAAGTGAAAAATGGATAAAGAAGTTGTGGTACGTACGTACAATGGAATATCACTCACCAATGAAATCTATGTCATCTGGCCCGTCGTGGCATAATGAGTGGATTCAGGTACGATGATTCTAAGTGAAATAAGTCACACAGAAAATGAAACATCATAAGATATCACTAATACACGGAATGTACACTTGGCTACACATGAACTGAATTACAAAACAGAACAGGGTCTCAAATTTAGAAAACCAACTTATGCTTGCTTAAGGGGAAAGGTGAGTTGGGGTGCTGCATAAAACCAGAGATAGAAATTAGCACAGATACCTTTCCATAAGCCAAATATGTAATAGTCAAGACCTACACCTTGCTCAACGAAATGGACTAAACACCCCATATTCAACGCCTAGGAATACACCTGACTAGTAAGAATCTTCAAACCCATGGATTTATATGTCTCCGTAAGAGAATGAAGCGTGTGTACAGCGGCATGAATGCAGCAGAGAAAATCCGATAAATCCCATTATCAAAATGAATTACACAAACAAAACCCAAGGACAGTGAAATAGAGAGCAATTCTTAAATAATTCATTCAGGGCTTGTGATGCAACCTGGATTTACCACATCTACACCCACAGCTGAGTGAGACATAAGGTTGGGCGCTTCGGGCTGATAGCATTGGTGAGGTTCGATGAGCAAATGCAGACCCTTTGAAGTCATACAGCATGGTACACATTCCATGGGTCCCAACTCTCCAAGTTTAAGGGATTCTTCCTTCAGCTAAAACATGCATGGGAAACCCACAGTATGGTGCACCGTGAGACTGGCAAACGTTTTCAAATGCATCTCAGTTTTCGTCCCATTTTACTCGGGTTCACCATTCCAGACCCTTTACGAACACTCTCCCCACTTGTAGAGTCAGTGCCTTTAACCTCCTGTTGGGCACAGTTTGCAATTTCTGCGCAAGATGAACAGGAATAGAGAGAACCAATGAGAGACTAGCTGTAGGTGTCTGCACGGGCAAATTTAACGCTCATTTCATCAGGAAGAGGAATTAACCAAAGGCCCCACATGCCGTGCCGGAACCAGATTAGGGCCTGAAGCAATCCTGTGGGTTTGCGGCCAGCTCACAAGATAGCGAGTTGAAGAAAGGAGCTCAGGGGCACTGTAACTCACAAACCTGCAGAGTTATAAATGACAGCTATCGTCCAAAAATATATTGAAGGAAGGCTGCGAAGACGACTTGTAAACGGGACAGATTTGCAGGAAAACGATTTCAGGGAGTAGACGGGAATTGCATTTAAAGCATAGGAAAAGAGGCAGAACGTCGACAATGATGCTCTTGGCCAAAAAGGGCGTATGCGTTTTTTCCTGAATATATTCAGGAAAAACACATACGCCCTTTTTGGTCAACCAAGCAAGCATGTTAAAGAAATCTGCACTACAATGAAGTCTCACTGCCCCCCGGTCAAAAGGGCCATCTGAAAAAAGTGTAAAATCCAGAAAGGCAGCACAGGCCATGGAGAACAGGGAGCCTTGTTATGCTGATGGGCGGGATGTCACTTGCCAACAGCCACTCTGGAGAAGTGTATGGTGTTTCCCGGAACACCGAAAAAACAAAGCTACGGAGCCTACGGCACTTCCACTTATGGTCCTATAGCTTAGGGAAATTAAAATCAAAAACACACAGCCACCCCAAAGTGTCGGACGGCTCTGTTTACAAGAACCTCGTCTACGGTACAAGTTAAATATCCCAGAATGTGTAAAATGGATAAAGAAGTTGTGGTACGTACGTACAATGGAATATCACACAGCAATGAAATCTATGTCATCAGGCCCGTCGCGGCATAATGAGTGGATTCAGGTACGATGATTCTAAGTGAAATAAGTCACACAGAAAATGAAACATCATAAGATATCACTACTACACGGAATGTAAACTTGGCTACACATGAACTGAATTACAAAACAGAACAGGGTCTCAAATTTAGAAAACCAACTTATGCTTGCTTAATGGGAAAGGTGAGTTGGGGTGCTGCATAAAACCAGAGATAGAAATTAGCACAGATACCTTTCCATAAGCCAAATATGTAATAGTCAAGACCTACCCCTTGCTCAACGAAATGGACTAAACACCCCATATTCAACGCCTAGGAATACACCTGACTAGTAAGAATCTTCAAACCCATGGATTTATATGTCTCCGTAAGAGAATGAAGCGTGTGTACAGCGGCATGAATGCAGCAGAGAAAATCCGATAAATCCCATTATCAAAATGAATTACACAAACAAAACCCAAGGACAGTGAAATAGAGAGCAATTCTTAAATAATTCATTCAGGGCTTGTGATGCAACCTGGATTTACCACATCTACACCCAGAGCTGAGTGAGACATAAGGTTGGGCACTTCGGGCTGATAGCGTTGGTGAGGTTCGATGAGCAAATGCAGACCCTTTGAAGTCATACAGCATGGTACCCATTCCATGGGTCCCAACTCTCCAAGTTTAAGGGATTCTTCCTTCAGCTAAAACATGCATGGGAAACCCACAGTATGGTGCACCGTGTGACTGGCAAACGTTTTCAAATGCATCTCAGTTTTCGTCCCCTTTTACTCGAGTTCACCATTCCAGACCCTTTACGAACACTCTCCCCATTTGGAGAGTCAGTGCCTTTAACCTCCTGTTGGGCACAGTTTGCAATTTCTGCGCAAGATGAAAAGGAATAGGGAGAACGAATGAGAGAGTAGCTCTAGGTGTCTGCACGGGCAAATTTAACGCTCATTTCCCACCAGGAAGAGGAATTAACCAAAGGCTCAGCATGCCGTGCCGGAACCAGATTAGGGCCTGAAGCAATCCTGTGGGTTTGCGGCCAGCTCACAAGATAGCGAGTTGAAGAAAGGAGCTCAGGGGCACTGTAACTCACAAACCTGCAGAGTTATAAAAGACAGCTATCGTCCAAAAATATATTGAAGGAAGGCTGCGAAGACGACTTGTAAGCGGGACAGATTTGCAGGAAAACGATTTCAGGGGGTAGACGGGAATTGCATTTAAAGCATAGGAAAAGAGGCAGAACGTCGACAATGATGCTCTTGGCCAAAAACGGCGTATGCGTTTTTTCCTGAATATATTCAGGAAAAAACGCATACGCCCTTTTTGGCCAACCAAGCAAGCATGTTAAAGAAATCTGCACTACAATGAAGTCTCACTGCCCCCCGGTCAAAACGGCCATCTGAAAAAAGTGTAAAATCCAGAAAGGCAGCACAGGCCATGGAGAACCGGGAGCCTTCTTATGCTGATGGGCGGGATGTAAATTGCCAACAGCCACTCTGGAAAAGTGTATGGTGTTTCCCGGAACACCGAAAAAACAAAGCTACGGAGCCTACGGCACTTCCACTTATGGTCCTATAGCTTAGGGAAAATAAAATCAAAAACACACAGCCACCCCAAAGTGTCGGACGGCTCTGTTTACAAGAACCTCGTCTACGGTACAAGTTAAATATCCCAGAATGTGAAAAATGGATAAAGAAGTTGTGGTACGTACGTACAATGGAATATCACTCAGCAATGAAATCTATGTCATCAGGCCCGTCGCGGCATAATGAGTGGATTCAGGTACGATGATTCTAAGTGAAATAAGTCACACAGAAAATGAAACATCATAAGATATCACTAATACACGGAATGTAAACTTGGCTACACATGAACTGAATTACAAAACAGAACAGGGTCTCAAATTTAGAAAACCAACTTATGCTTGCTTAAGGGGAAAGGTGAGTTGGGGTGCTGCATAAAACCAGAGATAGAAATTAGCACAGATACATTTCCATAAGCCAAATATGTAATAGTCAAGACCTACCCCTTGCTCAACGAAATGGACTAAACACCCCATATTCAACGCCTAGGAATACACCTGACTAGTAAGAATCTTCAAACACATGGATTTATATGTCTCCGTAAGAGAATGAAGCGTGTGTACAGCGGCATGAATGCAACAGAGAAAATCCGATAAATCCCATTATCAAAATGAATTACACAAACAAAACCCAAGGACAGTGAAATAGAGAGCAATTCTTAAATAATTCATTCAGGGCTTGTGATGCAACCTGGATTTACCACATCTACACCCAGAGCTGAGTGAGACATAAGGTTGGGCACTTCGGGCTGATAGCATTGGTGAGGTTCGATGAGCAAATGCAGACCCTTTGAAGTCATACAGCATGGTACCCATTCCATGGGTCCCAACTCTCCAAATTTAAGGGATTCTTCCTTCAGCTAAAACATGCATGGGAAACCCACAGTATGGTGCACCGTGTGACTGGCAAACGTTTTCAAATGCATCTCAGTTTTCGTCCCCTTTTACTCGGGTTCACCATTCCAGACCCTTTACGAACACTCTCCCCACTTGGAGAGTCAGTGCATTTAACCTCCTGTTGGGCACAGTTTGCAATTTCTGCGCAAGATGAAAAGGAATTGGGAGAACGAATGAGAGACTAGCTCTAGGTGTCTGCACGGGCAAATTTAACGCTCATTTCCCACCAGGAAGAGGAATTTACCAAAGGCTCAGCATGCCGTGCCGGAACCAGATTAGGGCCTGAAGCAATCCTGTGGGTTTGCGGCCGGCTCACAAGATAGCGAGTTGAAGAAAGGAGCTCAGGGGCACTGTAACTCACAAACCTGCAGAGTTATAAATGACAGCTATCGTCCAAAAATATATTGAAGGAAGGCTGCGAAGACGACTTGTAAGCGGGACAGATTTGCAGGAAAACGATTTCAGGGGGTAGACGGGAATTGCATTTAAAGCATAGGAAAAGAGGCAGAACGTCGACAGTGATGCTCTTGGCCAAAAAGGGCGTATGCGTTTTTTCCTGAATATATTCAGGAAAAAACGCATACGCCCTTTTTGGCCAACCAAGCAAGCATGTTAAAGAAATCTGCACTACAATAAAGTCTCACTGCCCCCCGGTCAAAAGGGCCATCTGAAAAAAGTGTAAAATCCAGAAAGGCAGCACAGGCCATGGAGAACAGGGAGCCTTGTTATGCTGATGGGCGGGATGTAAATTGCCAACAGCCACTCTAGAGAAGTGTATGGTGTTTCCCGGAACACCGAAAAAACAAAGCTACGGAGCCTCCGGCATTTCCACTTATGGTCCTATAGCTTAGGGAAAATAAAATCAAAAACACACAGCCACCCCAAAGTGTCGGACGGCTCTGTTTAAAAGAACCTCGTCTACGGTACAAGTTAAATATCCCAGAATGTGAAAAATGGATAAAGAAGTTGTGGTACGTACGTACAATGGAATATCACTGAGCAATGAAATCTATGTCATCAGGCCCGTCGCGGCATAATGAGTGGATTCAGGTACGATGATTCTAAGTGAAATAAGTCACACAGAAAATGAAACATCATAAGATATCACTACTACACGGAATGTAAACTTGGCTACACATGAACTGAATTACAAAACATAACAGGGTCTCAAATTTAGAAAACCAACTTATGCTTGCTTAAGGGGAAAGGTGAGTTGGGGTGCTGCATAAAACCAGAGATAGAAATTAGCACAGATACCTTTCCATAAGCCAAATATGTAATAGTCAAGACCTACCCCTTGCTCAACGAAATGGACTAAACACCCCATATTCAACGCCTAGGAATACACCTGACTAGTAAGAATCTTCAAACCCATGGATTTATATGTCTCCGTAAGAGAATGAAGCGTGTGTACAGCGGCATGAATGCAGCAGAGAAAATCCGATAAATCCCATTATCAAAATGAATTACACAAACAAAACCCAAGGACAGTGAAATAGAGAGCAATTCTTAAATAATTCATTCAGGGCTTGTGATGCAACCTGGATTTACCACATCTACACCCAGAGCTGAGTGAGACATAAGGTTGGGCACTTCGGGCTGATAGCATTGGTGAGGTTCGATGAGCAAATGCAGACCCTTTGAAGTCACACAGCATGGTACCAATTCCATGGGTCCCAACTCTCCAAGTTTAAGGGATTCTTCCTTCAGCTAAAACATGCATGGGAAACCCACAGTATGGTGCACCGTGTGACTGGCAAACGTTTTCAAATGCATCTCAGTTTTCGTCCCCTTTTACTCGGGTTCACCATTCCAGACCCTTTACGAACACTCTCCCCACTTGGAGAGTCAGTGCCTTTAACCTCCTGTTGGGCACAGTTTGCAATTTCTGTGCAAGATGAAAAGGAATAGGGAGAACGAATGAGAGACTAGCTCTAGGTGTCTGCACGGGCAAATTTAACGCTCATTTCCCACCAGGAAGAGGAATTAACCAAAGGCTCAGCATGCCGTGCAGGAACCAGATTAGGACCTGAGGCAATCCTGTGGGTTTGCGGCCAGCTCACAAGATAGCGAGTTGAAGAAATGAGCTCAGGGGCACTGTAATTCACAAACCTGCAGAGTTATAAATGACAGCTATCGTCCAAAAATATATTGAAGGAAGGCTGCGAAGACGACTTGTAAGTGGGGCAGAATTGCAGGAAAACGATTTCAGGGGGTAGACGGGAATTGCATTTAAAGCATAGGAAAAGAGGCAGAACGTCGACAATGATGCTCTTGGCCAAAAAGGGCGTATGCGTTTTTTCCTGAATATATTCAGGAAAAAACGCATACGCCCTTTTTGGCCAACCAAGCAAGCATGTTAAAGAAATCTGCACTACAATGAAGTCTCACTGCCCCCCGGTCAAAAGGGCCATCTGAAAAAAGTGTAAAATCCAGAAAGGCAGCACAGGCCATGGAGAACAGGGAGCCTTGTTATGCTGATGGGCGGGATGTAAATTGCCAACAGCCAGTCTGGAAAAATGTATGGTGTTTCCCGGAACATCTAAAAAACAAGGCACCGGAGCTTACGGCAATTCCCCTTATGGTCCTATAGCTTAGGAAAATTAAAATCAAAAACACACAGCCACCCAAATGTCTCGGGCGGCTCTGTTTACAAGAACCTCGACTACGGTACAAGTTAAATATCCCAGAATGTGAAAAATGGATAAAGAAGTTGTGGTACGTACGTACAATGGAATATCACTCAGCAATGATATCTATGTCATCAGGCCCATCGCGGCATAATGAGTGGATTCAGGTACGATGATTCTAAATGAATTAAGTCACACAGAAAATGAAACATCATAAGATGTCACTAATACACGGAATGAAAACTTGGCTACACATGAACTGAATTACAAAACAGAACAGGGTCTCAAATTTAGAAAACCAACTTATGCTTGCTTAAGGGGAAAGGTGAGTTGGGGTGCTGCATAAAACCAGAGATAGAAATTAGCACAGATACCTTTCCATAAGCCAAATATGTAATAGTCAAGACCTACCCCTTGCTCAACGAAATGGACTAAACACCCCATATTCAACGCCTAGGAATACACCTGACTAGTAAGAATCTTCAAACCCATGGATTTATATGTCTCCGTAAGAGAATGAAGCGTGTGTACAGCGGCATGAATGCAGCAGAGAAAATCCGATAAATCCCATTATCAAAATGAATTACACAAACAAAACCCAAGGACAGTGAAATAGAGAGCAATTCTTAAATAATTCATTCAGGGCTTGTGATGCAACCTGGATTTACAACATCTACACCCAGAGCTGAGTGAGACATAAGGTTGGGCACTTCGGGCTGATAGCATTGGTGAGGTTCGATGAGCAAATGCAGACCCTTTGAAGTCATAATGCATGGTACACATTCCATGGGTCCCAACTCTCCAGGTTTATGGGATACTTCCTTCAGCTAAAACATGCATGGGAATCCCGCAGTATGGTGCACCGTGTGACCGGGAAACGATTTCAAATACATCTCAGTTTTGGTCCCCTTTTACTCGGGTTCACCATTCCAGACACTTTACTAACACTCTCCCCACTTGGAGAGTCAGTGCCTTTAACTTCAGGTTTGGCACAGTTTGCAATTTCTGCGCAAGATAAACAGGTATAGGGAGAACCAATGAGAGACTAGCTGTAGGTGTCTGCACGGGCAAATTTAACTCTCATTTCCCACTAGGATGATGAATTAACCAAAGGGTCAGCATGCCGTGCCGGAACAAGATTAGGGCCTGAAGCAATCCAGCGTGTTTGCGGCCAGCTCACAAGATAGCGAGTTGAAGAAAGGAGCTCACGGGCACTGTAACACACAAACCTGCAGTTCCAAATGACAGCTATCGTCCAAAAATATATTGAAGGAAGGCTGCGAAGACGACTTGTAAGCGGGGCAGAATTGCAGGAAAACGATTTCAGGGTGTATACGGGAATTGCATTTAAAGCATAGGAAAAGAGGCAGAACGTCGACAATGATGCTCTTCGCCAAAAAGGGCGTATGCGTTTTTTCCTGAATATATTCAGGAAAAAACGCATACGCCGTTTTTGGCCAACCAAGCAAGCATGTTAAAGAAATCTGCACTACAATGAAGTCTCACTGCCCCCCGGTCAAAAGGGCCATCTGAAAAAAGTGTAAAATCCAGAAAGGCAGCACAGGCCATGGAGAACAGGGAGCCTTGCTATGCTGATGGGTGGGTTGTAAATTGCCAACACCCAGTCTGGAGAAGTGTATGGTGTTTCCTGGAACACCTAAAAAACAAAGCAATGGAGCCTACGGCACTTCCACTTATGGTCCTATAGCTTAGGGGAATTAAAATCAAATATGCACAGCCACCTCAAAGTGTCGGACGGCTCTGTTTACATGAACCTCGTCTACAGTAAAATTTAAATATCCCAGAATGTGAAAAATGGATAAAGAAGCTGTGGTACGTACGTACAATGGAATATCACTCAGCAATGAACTCTATGTCATCAGGCCAGTCGTGGCATAATGAGTGGATTCAGGTACGATGATTCTAAGTGAAATAAGTCACACAGAAAATGAAACATCATAAGATATCACTAATACATGGAATGTAAACTTGGCTACACATGAACTGAATTACAAAACACAACAGGGTCTCAAATTTAGAAAACCAACTTATGCTTGCTTAAGGGGAAAGGTGAGTTGGGGTGCTGCATCAAACCAGAGATAGAAATTAGCACAGATAAATTCCCATAAGCCAAATATGTAATAGTCAATGCCTACACCTTGCTCAACGAAATGGACTAAACAACCCATATTCAATGCCTAGGAATACACCTGACTAGTAAGAATCTTCAAACCCATGGATTTATATGTCTCCGTAAGAGAATGAAGCGTGTGTACAGCGGCATGAATGCAGCAGAGAAAATCCGATAAATCCCATTATCAAAATGAATTACAAAAACAAAACACAAGGACAGTGAAATAGAGAGCAATTCTTAAATAATTCATTATGGGCTTGTGAGGCAACCTGGATTTACCACATCTACACCCAGAGATGAGTGAGACATAAGGTTGGGCACTTCAGGCTGATAGCATTGGTGAGGTTCGATGAGCAAATGCAGACCCTTTGAAGTCATACTTCATGGTACCAATTCCATGGGTCCCAACACTCCAGGTTTAAGGGATTCTTCCTTCAGCTAATACATGCATGGGAAACCCGCAGTATGGTGAACCGTGTGACCGGGAAATGATTTCAGATGCATCTCAGTTTTAGTCCCCTGGTACTCGGGTTCACCTTTCTAGAAGCTTTACTAACAGTCTCCCCATTTGGAGAGTCAGTGTCTTTAACCTCCTGTTTGGCACAGTTTGCAATTTCTGTGCAAGATGAACAGGAATAGGGAGAACCAATGAGAGACTAGCTGTAGGTGTCTGCACGGGCAAATGGAACGCCCATTTCCCACGAGGAAGAGGAATTAACCACAAGCTCAGCGTGCCCTGCAGGAAACAGATTAGAGCCTGAAGCAATCCTGCGGTTTTGCGGCCAGCTCACAAGAAAGCGAGCTGAAGAAAGGAGCTCAGGGGCACTGTAATTCACAAACCTGCAGAGTTATGAATGACAGCTATCGTCCCAAAATATATTGAAGTAAGTCTTCGAAGAGGACTTGAAAGCGGGGTAGAATTTCTGGAAAACGATTTCAGGGGGTAGACTGGAATTGCACTTAAAGCATAGGAAAAGAGGCAGAATATCGACAATGATGCACTTGGCCAAAAAGGGGCGTATGCCTCTTTTCAGCCAACCAAGCAAGCGTGTAAAGTATATCTGCACTACAATGAAGTCTCACTGCCCCCCGGTCAAAAGGGCCATCTGAAAAAAGTGTAAAATCCAGAAAGGCAGCACAGGTCATGGAGAACAGGGAGCCTTGTTATGCTGATGGTCGGCATGTAAATTGCCAACAGCCACTCTGGAGAAGTGTATGGTGTTTCTTGAAACACGTAGGAAACAAAGCAACACAGCCTATGGCACTTCCACTTATGGTCCTATAGCTTAGGGAATTTAAAATCAAAAACACACAGCCACCCCAAAGTTTGGGACGGCTCTGTTTACAAGAACCTCGTCTACGGTACAAGTTAAATATCCGAGAAAGCAAAAAATGGATAAAGAAGTTGTGGTACATACGTACAATGGAATATCACTCAGCAATGAAATCTACGTCATCAGGCCCGTAGCGGCATAATGAGTGGATTCAGGTACGAGGATTCTACGAGAAATAAGTCACACAGAAAAAGAAACATCATAAGATATCACTAATACACGGAATGTAAACTTGGCTACACATCAACTGAATTACAAAACAGAACAGGGTCACAAATTTAGAAAACCAACTTATGCTTGCTTATGGGGAAAGGTGAGTTGGGGTGCTGCATAAAACCAGAGATGGAAATTAGCACAGATACCGTTCCATAAGCCAAATATATAATAGACAAGACCTACTCCTTGCTCAAGGAAATGGACTCAAAACCACATATTCAACGACTGGCAATATACCTGACAAGTAAGAATCTTAAAACCCATAGATTTATATGTCTCCATAAGGAAATCAAGCGTGTGTACAGCGGACTAAACGCAGCAGTGAAAATCCGATAAATCCCATTATCAAAATAAATTTCAAAAACAAAACACAATGACAGTGAATTAGAGAGCAATTCTTAAATAATTCATTCAGGGCTTGTGATGCAACCTGGATTTACCACATCTACACCCAGAGCTGGGTGAGACATAAGGCTGGACACTTCGGGCTGATAGCATTGGTGAGGTTCGGTGAGCAAACGCAGACCCTTTGAAGTCATACTGCATGGTACCCATTCCATGGGTCCCAAATCTCCAGGTTTAAGGGATTCTTCCTTCACCTAAAACATGCATGGGAAACCCAGAGTATGGTCCACCGTGTGATTGGGAAACGTTTTCAAATGCATCTCAGGTTTCGTCCCCTGGTACTCGGGTTACCATTCCAGACGTTTAGTAACACTCTCCCCACTTGGAGAGTCAGTGCCTTTAACCTCCTGTTTGGCACAGTTTGCAATTTCTGTGCAAGATGAACAGGAATAGGGAGAACCAATGAGAGACTAGCTCCAGGTTTATGCATGGGCAAATGGAACGCTCATTTCCCACCAGGAAGAGGAATTAACCAAAGGCTCAGCATGCCCTGCCAAAAAAGATTAGGGCCTGAAGCAATCCTTCAGTTTTGCGGCCAGCTCACAAGAAAGCGAGCTGAAGAAAGGAGCTCAAGGGCACTGTGTTTCACAAACCTGCAGAGTTATGAATGACAGCTATCGTCCAAAAATGTATTGAAGTAAGTCTTCGAAGAGGACTTGAAAGCGGGACAGAATTTCAGGAAAACGAGTTCAGGGGGTAGACTGGAATTGCACTTAAAGCATAGGAAAATAGGCAGAACGTCGACAATGATGCATTTGGCCAAAAAGGGCATATGCGTTTTATCCTGAATATATTCAGGAAAAAACGCATACGCCCATTTTTGGCCAACCAAGCAAGCGTGTTTAGGAAATCTGCACTACAATGAAGTCTCACTGCCCCCCGGTCAAAAGGGCCATCTGAAAAAAGTGTAAAATCCAGAAAGGCAGGACAGGTCATGGAGAACAGGGAGCCTTGTTATACTGATGGGCGGAATGTAAATGGCCAACAGCCACTCTGGAGAAGTGTATGGTGTTTCCTGAAACACGTAGGAAACAAAGCAACACAGCCTATGGCACTTCCACTTATGGTCCTATAGCTTAGGGAAATTAAAATCAAAAACACACAGCCACCCCAAAGTTTGGGACGGCTCTGTTTACAAGAACCTCGTCTACGGTACAAGTTAAATATCCGAGAAAGCAAAAAATGGATAAAGAAGTTGTGGTACGTACGTATAATGGAATAACACTCAGCAATGAAATCTACGTCATCAGGCCCGTAGCGGCATAATGAGTGGATTCAGATACGAGGATTCTACGAGAAATAAGTCACACAGAAAAAGAAACATCATAAGATATCACTAATACACGGAATGTAAACTTGGCTACACATGAACTGAATTACAAAACAGAACAGGGTCGCCAATTTAGAAAACCAACTTATGCTTGCTTTTTGGGAAAGGTGAGTTGGGGTGCTGCATAAAAACAGAGATTGAAATTCGCACAGACACCGTTCCATACGCCAAATATGTAATAGACAAGACCTACTCCTTGCTCAATGAAATAGACTCAACACCCCATATTCAACGCCTAGGATTATACCTGCCTAGGAAGAATCTTAAAACCCATGGATTTATATGTCTCCGTAAGAGAATCAAGCGTGTGTTCAGTGGCCTAAACGCAGCAGTGAAAATCCGATAAATCACATTATCAAAATAAATTTCAAAAACAAAACACAATGACAGTGAAATAGAGAGCAATTCTTAAATAATTCACTCAGGGCTTCTGATGCAACCTGGATTTACCACATCTACACCCAGAGATGGGGAGACATAAGGCCGGACACTTCGGCCTGATAGCTTTGGTGAGGTTTGGTGAGCAAATGCAGACCCTTTGAAGTCATACTGCATGGTACCCATTCCATGGGTCCCAACTCTCCAGGTTTAAGGGATTCTTTCTTCCGCTAAATCATGTATGGGAAACCCAGAGTGTGGTCCACCATGTGATTGGGAAACGTTTTCAAATGCATCTCAGTTTTCGTCCCCTTTTACTCGGGTTCACAATTCCAGACACTTTACGAACACTCTCCCCACTTGGAGAGTCAGTGCCTTTAACCTCCTCTTGGGCACAGTTTGCAATTTCTGCGCAAGATGAAAAGGAATAGGGAGAACGAATGAGAGACTAGCTCTAGGTGTCTGCACGGGCAAATTTAACGCTCATTTCATCAGGAAGAGGAATTAACCAAAGGCTCAGCATGCCGTGCCGTAACCAGATTAGGGCCTGAAGCAATCCTGTGGGTTTGCCGCCAGCTCACAAGATAGCGAGTTGAAGAAATGAGCTCAGGGGCACTGTAACTCACAAACTTGCAGAGTTATAAATGACAGCTATCGTCCAAAAATATATTGAAGGAAGGCTGCGAAGACGACTTGTAAGTGGGGCAGAATTGCAGGAAAACGATTTCAGGGGGTAGACGGGAATTGCATTTAAAGAATAGGAAAAGAGGCAGAACGTCGACAATGATGCTCTTGGCCAAAAAGGGCGTATGCGTTTTTTCCTGAATATATTCAGGAAAAAACGCATACGCCCTTTTTGGCCAACCAAGCAAGCACGTTAAAGAAATCTGCACTACAATGAAGTCTCACTGCCCCCCGGTCAAAAGGGCCATCTGAAAAAAGTGTAAAATCCAGAAAGGCAGCACAGGCCATGGAGAACAGGGAGCTTTGTTATCCTGATGGGCGGGATGTAAATTGCCAACAGCCACTCTGGAGAAGTGTATGGTGTTTCCCGGAACACCGAAAAAACAAAGCTACGGAGCCTACGGCACTTCCACTTATGGTCCTATAGCTTAGGGAAATTAAAATCAAAAACACACAGCCACCCCAAAGTGTCGGACAGCTCTGTTTACAAGAACCTCGTCTACGGTACAAGTTAAATATCCCAGAATGTGAAAAATGGATAAAGAAGTTGTGGTACGTACGTACAATGGAATATCACTCAGCAATGAAATCTATGTCATCAGGCCCGTCGCGGCATAATGAGTGGATTCAGGTACGATGATTCCAAGTGAAATAAGTCACACAGAAAATGAAACATCATAAGATATCACTAATACACGGAATGTAAACTTGGCTACACATGAACTGAATTACAAAACAGAACAGGGTCTCAAATTTAGTAAACCAACTTATGCTTGCTTAAGGGGAAAGGTGAGTTGGGGTGCTGCATAAAACCAGAGATAGAAATTAGCACAGATACCTTTCCATAAGCCAAATATGTAATAGTCAAGACCTACCCCTTGCTCAACGAAATGGACTAAACACCCCATATTCAACGCCTAGGAATACACCTGACTAGTAAGAATCTTCAAACCCATGGATTTATATGTCTCCATAAGAGAATGAAGCGTGTGTACAGCGGCATGAATGCAGCAGAGAAAATCCGATAAATCCCATTATCAAAATGAATTACACAAACAAAACCCAAGGACAGTGAAATAGAGAGCAATTCTTAAATAATTCATTCAGGGCTTGTGATGCAACCTGGATTTACCACATCTACACCCACAGCTGAGTGAGACATAAGGTTGGGCACTTCGGGCTGATAGCATTGGTGAGGTTCGATGAGCAAATGCAGACCCTTTGAAGTCATACAGCATGGTACCCATTCCATGGGTCCCAACTCTCCAAGTTTAAGGGATTCTTCCTTCAGCTAAAACATGCATGGGAAACCCACAGTATGGTGCACCGTGTGACTGGCAAACGTTTTCAAATGCATCTCAGTTTTCGTCCCCTTTTACTCGGGTTCACCATTCCAGACCCTTTACAAACACTCTCCCCACTTGGAGAGTCAGTGCCTTTAACCTCCTGTTGGGCACAGTTTGCAATTTCTGCGCAAGATGAAAAGGAATAGGGAGAACGAATGAGAGACTAGCTCTAGGTGTCTGCACGGGCAAATTTAACGCTCATTTCCCACCAGGAAGAGGAATTAACCAAAGGCTCAGCATGCCGTGCCGGAACCAGATTAGGGCCTGAAGCAATCCTTTGGGTTTGCCGCCAGCTCACAAGATAGCGAGTTGAAGAAAGGAGCTCAGGGGCACTGTAACTCACAAACCTGTAGAGTTATAAATGACAGCTATCGTCCAAAAATATATTGAAGGAAGGCTGCGAAGACGACTTGTAAGTGGGGCAGAATTGCAGGAAAACGATTTCAGGGGGTAGACGGGAATTGCATTTAAAGAATAGGAAAAGAGGCAGAACGTCGACAATGATGCTCTTGGCCAAAAAGGGCGTATGCGTTTTTTCCTGAATATATTCAGGAAAAAACGCATACGCCCTTTTTGGCCAACCAAGCAAGCACGTTAAAGAAATCTGCACTACAATGAAGTCTCACTGCCCCCCGGTCAAAAGGGCCATCTGAAAAAAGTGTAAAATCCAGAAAGGCAGCACAGGCCATGGAGAACAGGGAGCTTTGTTATCCTGATGGGCGGGATGTAAATTGCCAACAGCCACTCTGGAGAAGTGTATGGTGTTTCCCGGAACACCGAAAAAACAAAGCTACGGAGCCTACGGCACTTCCACTTACGGTCCTATAGCTTAGGGAAATTAAAATCAAAAACACACAGCCACCCCAAAGTGTCGGACAGCTCTGTTTACAAGAACCTCGTCTACGGTACAAGTTAAATATCCCAGAATGTGAAAAATGGATAAAGAAGTTGTGGTACGTACGTACAATGGAATATCACTCAGCAATGAAATCTATGTCATCAGGCCCGTCGCGGCATAATGAGTGGATTCAGGTACGATGATTCCAAGTGAAATAAGTCACACAGAAAATGAAACATCATAAGATATCACTAATACACGGAATGTAAACTTGGCTACACATGAACTGAATTACAAAACAGAACAGGGTCTCAAATTTAGTAAACCAACTTATGCTTGCTTAAGGGGAAAGGTGAGTTGGGGTGCTGCATAAAACCAGAGATAGAAATTAGCACAGATACCTTTCCATAAGCCAAATATGTAATAGTCAAGACCTACCCCTTGCTCAACGAAATGGACTAAACACCCCATATTCAACGCCTAGGAATACACCTGACTAGTAAGAATCTTCAAACCCATGGATTTATATGTCTCCGTAAGAGAATGAAGCGTGTGTACAGCGGCATGAATGCAGCAGAGAAAATCCGATAAATCCCATTATCAAAATGAATTACACAAACAAAACCCAAGGACAGTGAAATAGAGAGCAATTCTTAAATAATTCATTCAGGGCTTGTGATGCAACCTGGATTTACCACATCTACACCCACAGCTGAGTGAGACATAAGGTTGGGCACTTCGGGCTGATAGCATTGGTGAGGTTCGATGAGCAAATGCAGACCCTTTGAAGTCATACAGCATGGTACCCATTCCATGGGTCCCAACTCTCCAAGTTTAAGGGATTCTTCCTTCAGCTAAAACATGCATGGGAAACCCACAGTATGGTGCACCGTGTGACTGGCAAACGTTTTCAAATGCATCTCTGTTTTCGTCCCCTTTTACTCGGGTTCACCATTCCAGACCCTTTACAAACACTCTCCCCACTTGGAGAGTCAGTGCCTTTAACCTCCTGTTGGGCACAGTTTGCAATTTCTGCGCAAGATGAAAAGGAATAGGGAGAACCAATGAGAGACTAGCTCTAGGTGTCTGCACGGGCAAATTTAATGCTCATTTCCCACCAGGAAGAGGAATTAACCAAAGGCTCAGCATGCCGTGCCGGAACCAGATTAGGGCCTGAAGCAATCCTGTGGGTTTGCGGCCAGCTCACAAGATAGCAAGTTGAAGAAAGGAGCTCAGGGGCACTGTAACTCACAAACCTGCAGAGTTATAAATGACAGCTATCGTCCAAAAATATATTGAAGGAAGGCTGCGAAGACGACTTGTAAGCGGGACAGATTTGCAGGAAAACGATTTCAGGGGGTAGACCGGAATTGCATTTAAAGCATAGGAAAAGAGGCAGAACGTCGACAATGATGCACTTGGTCAAAAAGGGCGTATGCGTTTTTTCCTGAATATATTCAGGAAAAAACGCATACGCCCTTTTTGGCCAACCAAGCAAGCATGTTAAAGAAATCTGCACTACAATGAAGTCTCACTGCCCCCCGGTCAAAAGGGCCATCTGAAAAAAGTTTAAAATCCAGAAAGGCAGCACAGGCCATGGAGAACAGGGAGCCTTGTTATGCTGATGGGCGGGATGTAAATTGCCAACAGCCACTCTGGAGAAGTGTATGGTGTTTCCCGGAACACCGAAAAAACAAAGCTACGGAGCCTACGGCACTTCCACTTATGGTCCTATAGCTTAGGGAAATTAAAATCAAAAACACACAGCCACCCCAAAGTGTCGGACAGCTCTGTTTACAAGAACCTCGTCTACGGTACAAGTTAAATATCCCAGAATGTGAAAAATGGATAAAGAAGTTGTGGTACGTACGTACAATGGAATATCACTCAGCAATGAAATATATGTCATCAGGCCCGTCGCGGCATAATGAGTGGATTCAGGTACGATGATTCTAAGTGAAATAAGTCACACAGAAAATGAAACATCATAAGATATCACTAATACACGGAATGTAAACTTGGCTACACATGAACTGAATTACAAAACAGAACAGGGTCTCAAATTTAGTAAACCAACTTATGCTTGCTTAAGGGGAAAGGTGAGTTGG
The DNA here is from genome assembly GCF_059928025.1 of Delphinapterus leucas. Lineage (NCBI taxonomy): Eukaryota > Metazoa > Chordata > Mammalia > Artiodactyla > Monodontidae > Delphinapterus > Delphinapterus leucas. Next base: position 15,945,792 of record NW_028322236.1, on the reverse strand, counting down.
GGTGCTGCATAAAACCAGAGATAGAAATTAGCACAGATACCTTTCCATAAGCCAAATATATAATAGTCAAGACCTACCCCTTGCTCAACGAAATGGACTAAACACCCCATATTCAACGCCTAGGAATACACCTGACTAGTAAGAATCTTCAAACCCATGGATTTATATGTCTCCGTAAGAGAATGAAGCGTGTGTACAGCGGCATGAATGCAGCAGAGAAAATCCGATAAATCCCATTATCAAAATGAATTACACAAACAAAACCCAAGGACAGTGAAATAGAGAGCAATTCTTAAATAATTCATTCAGGGCTTGTGATGCAACCTGGATTTACCACATCTACACCCACAGCTGAGTGAGACATAAGGTTGGGCACTTCGGGCTGATAGCATTGGTGAGGTTCGATGAGCAAATGCAGACCCTTTGAAGTCATACAGCATGGTACCCATTCCATGGGTCCCAACTCTCCAAGTTTAAGGGATTCTTCCTTCAGCTAAAACATGCATGGGAAACCCACAGTATGGTGCACCGTGTGACTGGCAAACGTTTTCAAATGCATCTCAGTTTTCGTCCCCTTTTACTCGGGTTCACCATTCCAGACCCTTTACAAACACTCTCCCCACTTGGAGAGTCAGTGCCTTTAACCTCCTGTTGGGCACAGTTTGCAATTTCTGCGCAAGATGAAAAGGAATAGGGAGAACCAATGAGAGACTAGCTCTAGGTGTCTGCACGGACAAATTTAATGCTCATTTCCCACCAGGAAGAGGAATTAACCAAAGGCTCAGCATGCCGTGCCGGAACCAGATTAGGGCCTGAAGCAATCCTGTGGGTTTGCGGCCAGCTCACAAGATAGCGAGTTGAAGAAAGGAGCTCAGGGGCACTGTAACTCACAAACCTGCAGAGTTATAAATGACAGCTATCGTCCAAAAATATATTCAAGGAAGGCTGCGAAGACGACTTGTAAGCGGGACAGATTTGCAGGAAAACGATTTCAGGGGGTAGACCGGAATTGCATTTAAAGCATAGGAAAAGAGGCAGAACGTCGACAATGATGCACTTGGTCCAAAAGGGCGTATGCCTTTTTTCCTGAATATATTCAGGAAAAAACGCATACGCCATTTTTGGCCAAGCAAGCAAGCATGTTAAAGAAATCTGCACTACAATGAAGTCTCACTGCCCCCCGGTCAAAAGGGCCATCTGAAAAAAGTGTAAAATCCAGAAAGGCAGCACAGGCCATGGAGAACAGGGAGCCTTGTTATGCTGATGGGCGGGATGTAAATTGCCAACAGCCACTCTGGAGAAGTGTATGGTGTTTCCCGGAACACCGAAAAAACAAAGCTACGGAGCCTACGGCACTTCCACTTATGGTCCTATAGCTTAGGGAAATTAAAATCAAAAACACACAGCCACCCCAAAGTGTCGGACGGCTCTGTTTACAAGAACCTCGTCTACGGTACAAGTTAAATATCCCAGAATGTGAAAAATGGATAAAGAAGTTGTGGTACGTACGTACAATGGAATATCACTCAGCAATGAAATCTATGTCATCAGGCCCGTCGCGGCATAATGAGTGGATTCAGGTACGATGATTCTAAGTGAAATAAGTCACACAAAACAAGAAACATCATAAGATATCACTAATACACGGAATGTAAACTTGGCTACACATGAACTGAATTACAAAACAGAACAGGGACTCAAATTTAGAAAAGCAACCAATGCTTGCTTAAGGGCAAAGGTGTGTAGGGGTGCTGCATAAAACCAGAGATTGAAATTAGCACAGATACCGTTCCATAAGCCAAATATGTAATAGTCAAGACCTACTCCTTGCTCAACAACATGGACTCAACACCGCATATTCAACGCCTAGGAATACACCTGACTAGTAAGAATCTTCAAACCAATGGATTTATATGTCTCTGTAAGAGAATCAAGCGTGTGTACAGCGGCATAAAAGCAGCAGAGAAAATCCGATAAATCCCGTTATCAAACTGAATTACAAAAACAAAACACAATGACAGTAAAATAGAGAGCAATTCTTAAATAATTCATTCAGGGCTTGTGATGCAACCTGGATTTACCACATCTACACCCAGAGCTGGGTGAGACATAAGGCTGGACACTTCTGACTGATAGTATTGGTGAGGTTCAGTGAGCAAATGCAGACCCTTTGAAGTCATACTGCATGGTACCCATTCCATGGGTCCCAACTCTCCAGGTTTAAGGAATTCTTCCTTCAGCTTAAACATGCTTGGGAATCCCAGAGTATGGTCTGCCGTGTGACTGGGAAACGATTTTAAATGCTTCTCAGGTTTCGTTCCCTGGTACTTGGGTTCACCATTCCAGACGCTTTACTAACTCTCTACCCACTTGGAGAGTCAGTGCCTTTAACCTCCTGTTTGGCACAGTTTGCAATTTCTGCGCAAGATGAACAGGAATAGGGAGAACCAATGAGAGACTAGCTTTAGGGTCTGCACGGGCAACTTAAATGTTCATTTCCCACCAGAAAGAGGAATTTACCAAAGTCTCAGCGTGCCGTGCCGAAACCATTTTAGGGCCTGAAGCAATCCTGTGGGTTTGCGGCCAGCTCACAAGCAAGCGAGTTGAAGAAAGGAGCTCAGGGACACTGTAATTAACAAACCTGCAGAGTTATAAATGACAGGTATCATACAAAAATATATTGAAGTAAGGCTGCGAAGAGGGCTTGAAACGGGGCAGAATTCCAGGAATATGATTTCAGGAGGTAGACGGGCAGCGCTCTGAAAGCATAGGAGAAGAGGCCGATCCTCGACAATGATGCACTTGGTCAAAAAGTGCATATGCGTTTTTTCAGGGCCCTCATTAAAGAAGGTAGGAGGCTCCCAGCATGCTTTCGTGGCCAACAGTGGGCCCACATCGCCAAGGCGATGTGAGCCAGCCAGGCAGGAGTGACCTCACATCAGAGGGCCCACCTCACAGAAGGGTAAGGAACCCAGCCAGGATCAGACTCTCACCAGAGTGCCCACATCAGCAAGGGGCTGTGAACCACGCAGGAGTATCATCACACCCGTGGGGCCACATCATCAAAAGTTGAGGTACACAAAAAATGTGGCCTCAAACCAGAGGACCCACATCACCATGAGTTTCGGAGCGAGGCAGGCAGGATTAACCTCACAACACATGGCCCATTGTATAAAAAAGGTGAGGAACCCAGCAGTTGGAACATCCCAGCAGGCGGCCCAGAGCACCGAGGCTATGGGATCCAGGCAGTGATGAACTCACAACAGAGGGCCCTCATCATGAAACTGTGAGCAAACCAGCCGTTGTGACCTCAGAGCACAAGGCCCACATCCCCATGGGGAAGGGAACCAAGCAGGAGTGTCATCGCACCAGTGGGCACACATCAGAAAATGTGGGGAGCCCAGCAGTTAGGGCCTGACGCCAGAGGGCTCTCATCACCGAGGAGAGGAGGCTCCCAGCAGGCTCCAACTGCTACCAGAGGGCCGCCATCACCAATGCGGGATGTGCCAGCCAGGCAGGAGTGACCTCAGAGCAGAAGGCCCACCTCACAAAAGTGTGAGGAACCCAAAGAGGATCAGACTCTCACCACAGGGCCCACATCACCAAGGGAATGGGAACCAGGCTGGAGTGTCCTCACACCAGTGAGGCGTCATCACCGAAATGTGAGTGACCCAGCACACGTGGCCTCAAACCAGAGGACACACATCACAAAGGGGCTGGGAGTGACGCAGGCAGGAGGAGCCTCAAAACATAGGGCCCATGGAATAAAAATGGTGAGGAATCCAGCAGCTGGAACCTCCCAGCAGGCGTCCAGGAGCAGCGAGGCTATGGGATCCAGACCTGACTGAACTCAAAACAGAGGGCCCTCATCATGAAACTCTGAGCAACCCAGCCGTTGGGACCTCAGAGCAGAAGGCCCACATTCCCATGTGGTTGGGAACATGGCATAAGTGTACCCGCACCACAGGGCACACATCAGAGAATTTTGGGAGCTCAGAAGTTAGGGCCTGATGCCAGAGGGCCCTCATTACCAAGGGGAGGAGACTCCAAGCAGGCACCAACTCCCAACTGAGGGCCCATGTCGCCAAGGGGACGTGTGACAGCCAGGCAGGAGTGACCTCACAGCAGAGGGCCTACCTCACAGAAGGGTGAGGAACCCAGCCAGGATAAGACTCTCACCAGAGGGCCCACATCACCAAGGGGATCAGAAACAGGCAGGACTGTCTTCACACCAGTGTGGCCACATCATAGAAAGGTGAGGAACCCAGCACATGTGGCCTAAACCAGAAGACCCACATCTCCAAGGGGCTCGGAGTGAGGCAGGCAGGAGGAGCCTCAAAACACAGGGCCCATAGAATAAAAAAGCTGAGGAATCCTGCAGTGGGAACCTCCCAGCAGGCGGCCCAGAGCACCGAGTCTATGCGATCCAGGCTGCAGTGAACTCACAGCAGAGGGCCCACATCATGAAACTGTGAGCAACCCATCCATTGGGACCTCAGAGCAGAAGGCCCACATCCCCATGGGGATGGGAACCTCGCAGGAGTGTCCTCACACCACTTAGCACGTATCAGAAAATGTGGGTACCCAGCAGTTAGGGCCTGATGCAAGAGGGCCGTCATCACCGAGGGGAGGAGGCTCCCAGCAGGCTCCAACTGCCACAAGAGGGCCGATGTTGCCCTGGCGGGGTGTGCCAGCCAGGCAGGAGTGACCTCACAGCAGAGGGCCCACCTCACAGAAGGGTGAGGAACCCAGCCAGGATCAGACTCTCACCAGAGGGCCCACATCATCAAAGGGATAGGAACCAGGCAGGAGTGTCCTCACACCAGTGGGGCCACATCATCGAAAGCTGAGGGACCCAGCACACGTGGCCTCAAACAAGAGGACATACATCACCAAGGGGCTGGGAGTGAGGCAGGCAGGAGGAGTCTCAAAACAGAGGGCCCATAGAAGAAAAAAGGTGAGGAATCCTGCAGTTGGAACCTCCCAGCAGGTGGCCAGGAGCAGCGAGGCTATGGAATCCAGGCCGGAGTGAACTCACACCTGAGGGCCCTCATCATGAAACTGAGCAACCCAACGTTGGGACCTCAGAGCAGAAGGCCCACATTCCCATGGGGTTGGGAAACTGGCAGGAGTGTACTCGCGCCACAGGGCGCACATCAGAAAATTTTTGGAGCCCAGGAGTTACGGCCTGACACCAGAGGGCCCTCATTACCGAGGGGAGGAGACTCCCAGCAGGCACCAACTCCCACCAGAGGGCCGACGTCGCCAAGGCGGGGTGTGCCAGCCAGGCAGGAGTGACCTCAGAGAAGAGGTCCCACCTCACAGAAGTGTGAGTAACCCAACCAGGATCTGACTCTCACCGGAGGGCCCACATCACCAAGAGGATGGGAACCAGGCAGGAGTGTCCTCACACCAGTGGGGCCACATCAGCCAAAGGTGAGGAACCCAGCACATGTGGCCTCAAACCAGAGGACACACATCACCAAGGGGCTGGGAGTGAGGCAGGTGTCTGGAGGGGCACATTTAACTCTAATTTCCCACCAGGAAGAGGAATTAACCAAAGGCTCAGAGTGACGTGCTGGACCCTGATTACGGCCTGAAGCAAACCTGCGGTTCTGTGGCCAGCTTTCAAGGAAACGAGTTTTAAAGGAAATCACGGGCACTGTAATTCACAAACCTGCAGAGTTATAAATGACAGCTATTGGCAAAAATATATTGAAGTAAGTCTGCAAAGAGGACTTGAAAACGAGGCAGAATTGCAGGAATCATATTTCAGGAGGTAGATTGGAATTGCATTTAAAGTATGTGAAAAGCGGCAGATCTTTGACAGTGATGCACTTGGACAAAAGGGCGTATACATTTTTTCCTGAATATATTCAGGAAAAAACGCATATGCCCTTTTTGGCCAACCAAGCACTCGAGCAATGGAAATCCGCACTACAATGAAGTCTCATTTCCCATTCGTCAAAAGGGCCATCTGAAAAAAGTGTAAAAACCAGATACACAGGACAGGCCATGGAGAACAGGGAGCCTTGTTATGCTGATGGGCGGGATGTAAATTGCCAACAGACACTCTGGAGATGTTTATGGTGTATCCTGAAACATCTGAAAAACAAAGCTACAGACCCTAGGGCACTTCCACTTTTGGCCCTATAGCTTAGGAAAATTAAAATCAACAAGACACAGCCAACACAAAATTTAGGGCTGCTGTGTTTACAAGAACCTCGAATCCAGTACAAGTTAAATATCCCAGAAAGAAAAAAATGGATAAAGGAGTTGTGCTACTTACGTACAACGGAATATCACTCAGCAATGAAATCAATGTCATCAGGCCTGTAGCAGCAAATTGAGTGGATTTAAGTATGATGATTCTAAGAGAAATAGAGAAATATGTCACAGAGTAAGATAATTATCATAAGATATCACTAATAGAGAGAGTGTAAACTTGGCTACACATAAACTGAATTACAAAACCGAACAGAGTCTCACATTTAGATAAAAACTTATGCTTGCTTAAGGGGAAAGTTGAGTTGGGGTGCTGTATAAAACCAGAGATTGTAATTAGCACACATACCGTTCCATAAGCCAAATATGTAATAGACAAGACCTACTCTTTGCTCAACGAAATAGACTCATCCATGGTGTATCACCTCACACCTGTTAGAATGGGCATCATCAGAAAATCTACAAACAACAGATGCTGGAAAGGGTGTGGAGATAAGGAACCCTCTTCCACTATTGTTGGGAATGTAAATTGATACAGTCACTGTGGAGAACATTATGGAGTTTCTTATAAAACTAAGAATAGAATTACCATATGATACAGCAATGCCACTACTGGGCATATACCCAGACAAAACCATAAATCAAAAAGAGACATTCACCGCAATGTTCACTGCATCACTATTTACAATATCCAGGTAATGGAAGCAACCTAAATGCCCACAGACAGACGAATGCATAAAGATGTGCTACATATATAAAATGGAATATCACTAAGCCATAAAAAGGAATGAAATTGGGTCATTTGTAGAGACGTTGATGGATCTAGAGACTGTCATACAGAGTGAAGTAAGTCAGAAATAGAAAAACAAATCTTGTATATTAATGCATATATGTGGAACCTAGAAAAATTGTACAGATGAACCGTTTTGCAAGGCAGAAATAGAGCAACAGATGTAGACAACAAACGTATGGACACCAAGGGGGGAAAGCTGTTGGGGGGTGGTGGTGGGAGGAGTTGAGAGATTGGGATTGGCATGTATACATTTATATGTATAAAATCGATAACCAAAAAGAACCTGCTGTATAAAAAAATAAAATAAAATTCCAAATTACAAAAAGTAAAACAGACAAAATATTCTTCCCTTCACATACATGTATTTATATGAATAAATTATTTCCATGCTTATATCTGTAAATACAAAAAAGAGGAATAAAATCTACCTTGAACCAAAAACGAAAGAAAGAAAACAAAAGAGAACCCACCAGTTACACAGAGGAAAACCGTATCAGGGCACTTGCTCCAGTTGTAAACAATTCTGAAGTTGGTCAGTGGTGGGGAATCATCTCCCATTCAGCCAGCAGGCCCCACGCAACAAGCGTCCTCATTGCAAAGCTGGGGGACCGTGCCGAGGCATCTGTGAGTAAACGTGGGCTGAGCCCCAGGCCAGCTGCTGCTGAAATGTTCCCACCCTTCCCAGGTAAAACACCTGAATATGTACAAGGACTTGAAAGCCTAGAGGAAGGGCCATGGAGCCACATGAGCACCAGCATGCCAGCCGACTTGGTGCCTGCAGGTCAGCCAGGATGGTCCTGGCCCTGGGTGCTCTTCTGGAAGCTTTCCATTTCCCTGCCTGAGATACCCCTGCTGTCCCGGCCCCCACTGCTTTCTTCCTCACTCACCTCTGCCCAGGGAGAAATTCCAGCGGCAGGTATGGGTGACACATCCTCTTCTTTAGCAGGTGGCATCTTGGCAACTGCTGCAGAAAGTCCAGCAGAGCCCCACTCACACTGGGCCACCCACAAAGCCATGGCCTCTCACTCCCTCCCACCAGTCCAGCCCCGAGACTGCTGACAGGGCAGAGAAAATGGCGTCAGGCACAGCTGCAGGGGCTCTTGCTGCCTGGAGCGGTGTTTATATTGATCTCAACCCAGGCACACCTGGGGAGGGCTGGCCGGCACGGTCAGGCTTCCCAGGCCAGCCAATAATCACCCCTCAGGGGCTCACAGTTGCAGATACTGGAACTTGCTGAATCGGCCAGGTCCAAGGAAGAGGTGTGGGCTCCTGAGAGTCAGGATAGACAAGGGGCTGCAGCTCTGGCTTGTTTTCTAATTATATTATCTGGCCCATGAGTGGGAGACAACTTCAAGAAAACCCTCTCCTAATGAGAGGAACCCAGGTGTCAGGGAGAGGAGGGGTGGGTGGTGGGTGGAGACAGAGGCCTGGTGCCCCGGGTGCAGTGGAAGTCTCTGGAAGACCAGGTGGAGGGAGGCCACACAGAGTGATGCCCAGGGTCACAGACCTGTCGGAGCTGCCGTTTCTTAGTTCAAGTCCTGCTCTGACGTGCTCTGTGTCAGATCTGAGTGACAGGTGAGCTGGGAGTGCTCTGCAATGAGGGCGATGTGCATGGTTCCTGTGTGCCCAGCCCTGCCTCAGTACCTGCAAGTGTAGCTCTGTATCCGGGGAGGGGTCTGACCACGAGAGCCCTATGGGCTGCAGGGGAACCTGCCCAGGGATCCCCATATCCTGGGAGGGGCCTGGACACGAGAGCCCCGTGGGCTGGGGTGGGGGTGAGGTACCTGCCCAGGTGAGCTCCATATCCTGGGATTGGCCTGACCTCGAGAGCCCCATGGGCTGCTGGAGTCCTGGTAAAGGATGTCAGGACAGTCAGTGAAGCCACCGAGGATAGACCTCCAGTAGTTCCTAAATCCTACACCCTGCTGGTCATTCTACCAACCACCAGGACATGGTATTCTGTATTAGTCTTCAATGATGCCTTCTTTTGTATTCTAGTAGTCCCAGAGTCACAAGAAATTTTGGCTTGTGAGTGGCAGGACTCAACATACACCTAAAAAAATACTTCCGGGCCGTGTTGCCCCAAGGGTTCAAAAATTCCCACACCATCTTTGGGGAAAGCTCAGCTAAAGACCTAAAAGTTCTACCTCTGGAAAAGGAAACACTCCTTCAATATGCAGACGACATTCTGATCGCCAGCCCTACTAAGGAGACCTCTGAACTACCAAGCCAATAAAGGATACAAGTTGTCCAAGAAAGAGCTCAAATATCACAGACTACGGTGACCTGCCTGGGCTTCATTCTCACAGAAGGTCGGAGAAGCCCATCCCAGGAAAGGGAAGAAACAATTTACAGCCTTACCCATTTCTAAAACTAGAAGACAGCTTAGGGGTTCCTGGGGAGGCCAGGGTTTGCTGCTTCTGGATCCCTAACTACAGTCTACTAGCTGGGTCTCTATATGAAACACTGAAAGGAAAAGATGATGATCCTTTTGAATAGAATCCAGAAGTGGCCTTTCAAGAATGGAAAGAGCAGTCAATTCAGACCCTTGCCCTGGAACTCCCTAATTTAGCTAAACCCTTTGACCTTTACATTCCTGGTGAACGGTGAATCGCCATTGGAGTATTAGTGCAAAACCTGGGACCACTTGAAATGGAACAATGCAAGAATGCCATCCAGGTAGGATAAACTACGGTCACCAAGGGGCTTGGCCCACCGCCACATCTGGCCAAGATACTGGCAGTATCTGAAAACCTGGAAATCAGCAGCCCAAAAGGCCACCTCCCTCCTAAGGGAAAAGGACCCCACGTGGTGATCCTAACCCCCAACCATGCCCTGAAGTTGCAGGGTTTGCTCCGTGGGCACACTGACCTTGAGTGAGGAGGCCCTCCAACTCCAACCTCCAGAGAGATAACCGGGGCAAAGGGGCACCATGACGACTCGTGTGACCATCACTTGACCTGGAGTTTCTCTCATAAAACAACAAGAGTGTGTCCCAAAAGAGTAGACTACTGCTTGCAGGACTTACTGCACCCAGAGGGGAGGTAATAATCTTGGCGGGGGAACCGTATATCACGCTGTCACCATAGAAGAGCCTACAGACACTGTGATGATGGTGGCCAATAAGACCGGCTGGACTCCTGTTTACTTCAAAAGGCTGTTGACTCAGTGGCCATCATGGTCCTTCATCACCACTGACCCTGGACTGTCTGGGAGTTGAGCAGGCAGGGTCCTGACACCTGGTGCTGTTTTTACGTTAATTCAGGGGCCTAATTGAAGAAAGCGCAGACTACTGGTCAGAGCATCTAGGCTGGCAGAAACGGTCAGCCTAAGGTGGCCGAACAAATGTGGGGCGGGGTGAAACTGGACCTCACAGCGTCACTGCACATCTCCTTCCTGGACCCTTAAAGGTCATTAGAATCTATAACACTACCAATACTTGTGCTCAGGCGGACGAGCAGGGAGGCAGGAGGCCTGCGGACAATCAACGTCACCTGGAGGCTGCTGGGGAGAAGTTCTGACCCTCGCCCACGGGTATGAGGGCTCCTAACTCAGCACTCAGCAGTTACAGATGAAGGGTCTGCACCCTCAGCACTCTAAGAATGAGGAAGGGGACAAAATGCAGAAGAGGGGTTTGTCCCAGGCAAAGCCCCTTAAAAATCCCTGGGAGATAAAAATAGAATCTGGGCAATAAAATAAAGTCTAACCTTTTATATCCTTTGTGCTTTGTCTAATTTCATGTGCTCCTAGGGTCCCACATGCAGAGGTTCAACAGCCGGCACTTCAGACCAGATTTCCTAGTGCAGAATGGCTGGGTCAACACCTCAGCTCCTGGGGCACGGTGCAGACTCTGCGATATAGAGCCTGAGCTGCAGCCAACTGGGCACTCGAGAGCTCCGCCCCCTCCCTCCCACTGACTCTGACAGGATCTCTACACAGCAGCCCAGCCTACAGCCCACGGGGTAGCACATGCTCTCACCTCTCCATTCTCTGATCAAAATATAAAATTTCCTTTGCTTCTGAACCAAACTCAGTCTCAATCTGTTGGCTCCAATGACACTGGGCAGGGGGACACTTGTTGGGGTCCACTCTGGAGGATCAGTAACAGAAATTGAGAACATTGTAACTTCAATGAACAGATGTGTGAGCCAAACTGTAATTAACATAGAACAGTGTATAAGGCTCGGGCAAAATAAGATGTTTCTAACACTTCCATTTGATATTTCCATCACTTTATTATAAGCAAGTTCAGTGAAAAGGTCTTATTTGTCAGGTCAATACTAGAGAAACGAAGTGATTTCTTTCCAAGGATGTACATCTAATAATCTTGGTTAAAGCTTCAATCTTGTTTTAAATGCTTTTCCATTGAAAATTATACCTCTCTTTCAGCTCCCCCATTTCTGAGAAGTATAAAATCTTATAATTTATTAAGACCAAATGGGAAAGGTGGGAGGAGGGATAAATTAACAGTTTGGGATTAACACATACACACTGCTATGTATAAAATCGATCATCAACAAGGAACTACTGTATAGCACAGGGAACTACACTCAATATTTTGCAATAACCTATAAGGGGAAATAATCTGAAAAAGAATAGATGTTTTTATTGACATCATCTATTAATGACAGTTAAAATGGAACCTAAGGGAAGCCAGTGGTGAGTGCTTCTGACCCTGAAGACTTCAATCATCTAAAGTTTGGACTCTGCCTACTTCCCAAGGCCCTTAATGAACCTATGTGTAGCCGTAGCTTAAAAAATTCCCCAGTTTCGGTTGTGGAGAGACACTGATTTTGAAAAAGCCCTGGTGTTCTCCTCACATGAATGGGACACTTCCTACACCTAAAACATGCCTGTCACACCCAGAGGATGGTATACCGTCTGATCGGTAAGAGTTTGGAAAAGGCATCTCATCTCCTCATCTCCTGGTGCTCGGGTTCACCCCTCCAGTGTCTTTACGAAGAGTCTCCTCACTTGGAGATGTCAGCACTGTCAACATCCTGTTTGGAATTTGTCCAGAGGATGAAGCAGAAGGAGGAGGAACAATGAGAGACAAGTCCTAGGTGTTCGGACAGGCACATGTCACTCTAATTTCCAATCAGGAAGACGAATTGACCAAAGGCTAGGGTTGCCCATGGAAACAGAATAGGGCTTGAGGAAATCCCACTGCTTTGTGGCCAGTTCCCATAAACAGAAGTTGAAAAACGGAACTCAGGGACACTAAAATTCACGAAACTGCAGAGTTGAAAATATCTATCACTGAAAAATGTCTTGGGGAAAGTCAGAGAAAAGGACTTGTAAGCAACAGAGAATGGCAGGAAAGGGATTGGAAGAAGTAGAAAGGACTCGCCATTAAGCACAAGAAAAGGGGCTGAACATTGCCAACATTGCAGTTGGCCAAAAAGGGTGTATGCGTCTTTTTCTGTATATATTCAAGAAAAGGGCATACACTTTTTTAGCCAACCAAACAGGTGGGCACTGGAAATCAATACTACAAAACATATCACTTCGCATCAGTCAGAAGAGCCTTCCTCGTAAAGTGTAAACACCAGAAATGCAGGACAGGGCAAGGAGAAAAGGGAGCCCTGTGAGGCTTAGAGTGAAAATATATATTGCCAATGGTCACTCTTGATAAGTGTATTGTGTTTATTAAAGAATCTAAAAAATGAGCTACAGGGCACTTGCACTCATGGATGTATATCTTGGGAAAAACAAAAATGGAGAGGACACAGGCACCCCAATGTTTACCGCCTCTCTGTTTAAAAGATCCTCGACTAGGATATAATTTATATGTCTGTGGAGGGAAAAAATGGATAGAGATGTGGCACTTATGTATAGTGGAATATTACTCAGCCTGAAAATCAATGAAATATGGCCAGCTGTAACAACCCCAGAGGAGTTACGTAAGATCATTCGAAGTCACATAATTCAAAAAGAAAAAGACATACGATACTACTAATACATGGAATATAAACGAGGCTACAAATGAACTGAATTACAAAACAGAACGGGGTCTCAGATTTAGAAAACCAACTTATGCATGCTTAAGGATAAAGGAGAGTTGGGGTGCTGCATAAAACCAGAGATTGAAATTAGCACAGATACCGTTCCATAAGCCAAATATGTAATAGAAAAAACCTACTCCCTGGCCAACGAAATGGACTCAACACCCCATATTCAGCACCTAGGAATATACGGGACGAGTAAGAGTCTTAATACTTATGGATTTATATGTCTCAATAAGAGAATCAAGCGTGTGTACAGTGACATAAACGCAGCAGTGAAAATCAGCTAAATCCCATTATCAAAATAAATTTCAAAAACAAAACACAATGACAGTGAAATAGAGAGCAATTCTTAAATAATTCATTCAGGGCTTGTGATGCAACCTGGGTTTACCACATCTACACCCAGAGATGGGTGAGACATAAGGCTGGACACTTCGGGCTGATAGCATTGGTGAGGTTCGATGAGCAAATGCAGACCATTTGAAGTCATACTGCATGGTAAAAATTTCCATGGGTCCCAACTCCGCAGGTTTAAACGATCCTTCCTTCAGCTAAAGCATGCATGGGAAACCCACAGTATGGTGCACCGTGTGACCGGGAAACGTTTTCTAATGCATCTCAGTTTCCGTCCTCTTTAACTCGGGTTCACAATTCCAGAACCTTAACTAACACTCTCCCCACTTGGAGAGTCAGGGCCTTTAACCTCCTGTTTGGCACAGTTTGCAATTTCTGCGCAAGATGAACAGGAATAGGGAGAACCAATGAGAGACTAGCTGTAGGTGTCTGCACGGGCAAATTTAACGCTCATTTCCAACCAGGAACAGCAATTAACCAACCGCTCAGCATGCCGTGCCGGAACAAGATTAGGGCCTGAAGCAATCCTGCGGGTTTGCGGCCAGCTCACAAGAAAGCGATTTGAAGAAAGGAGCTCAGGGGCACTGTAATTCACAAACCTGCAGAGTTATAAATGACAGCTATCGTCCAAAAACATATTGAAGGAAGGCTGCGAAGAGGACTTGAAAGCGGTCAGAATTGCAAGAAAACGATTTCAGAGGGTAGACTGGAATTGCATTTAAAGAAGAGGAAAAGAGGCAGAACGTCGACAATGATGCACTTGGCCCAAAAGGGCGTATGCGTTTTTTCCTGAATATATTCAGGAAAAAACGCATACGCCCTTTTTGGCCAACGAAGCAAGCATGTTAAAGAAATCTGCACTACAATGAAGTCTCACTGCCCCTGGTCAAAAGGGCCATCTGAAAAAAGTGTAAAATCCAGAAATGCAGCACAGGCCATGGAGAACAGGGGACCTTGTTATGCTGATGGGTGGGATGTAAATGGCCAAGAGTCACTCTGGAGAAATGTATGGTGTTTCCTGAAACACCTAAAAAACAAAGCAATGGAGCCTACGGCACTTCCACTTATGGTCCTATAGCTTAGGGAAATTAAAATAAAAATCACACAGCCACCCCAAAGTTTCAGACGGCTCTGTTTACAAGAACCTCGTCTACGGTACAAGTTAAATATCCCAGAAAGCGAAAAATGAATAAAGAAGTTGTGGTACGTACGTACAATGGAATATCAGTCACCAATGAAATCTATGTCATCTGGCCTGTCGTGGCATAATGAGTGGATTCAGGTACGATGATTCTAAGTGAAATAAGTCACACCGAAAATGAAACATCATAAGATATCACTAATACGCCGAATGTAATCTTGGCTACACATGAACTGAATTACAAAACAGAACAGGGTCTCAAATTTACAAAACCAACTTATGTTTGCTTAAGGGGAAAGGTGAGTTGGGGTGCTGCATAAAACCAGAGATAGAAATTAGCACAGATACCATTCCATACGTCAAATATGTAATACTCAAAACCTACCACTTGCTCAACGAAATAGGCTAAGCACCCTATATTCAACGCCTAGGAATACACCTGACTAGTAAGAATCTTCAAACCCATGGATTTATATGTCTCCATAAGAGAATCAAGCGTGTGTACAGCTGCATGAAGGCAGCAGAGAAAATCCGATAAATCCCATTATCAAAATGAATTACAAAAACAAAACACAATGAAAGTGAAATAGAGAGCAATTCTTAAATAATTCATTCAGGGCTTGTGATGCAACCTGGATTTACCTCATCTACACCCAGAGCTGAGTGAGACATAAAGTTGGACACTTCGGGCTGATAGCATTGGTGAGGTTCGATGAGCAAATGCAGACCATTTGAAGTCATACTGCATGGTAGCCTTTCCATGGGTCCCAACTCTCCAGGTTTAAGCGATTCTTCCTTCAGCTAAAACATGCATGGGAAACCCACAGTATGGTGCACCGTGTGACCGGGAAACGTTTTCAAATGCATCTCAGTTTTCGTCCCCTTTTACTCGGGTTCACAATTCCAGACACTTTACTAACACTCTCCCCACTTGGAGAGTCACTGCCTTTAACCTGCTGTTTGGCACAGTTTGCAATTTCTGCGCAAGATGAACAGGAATAGGGAGAACCAATGAGAGACTAGCTATAGGTGTCTGCACGGGCAAATTTAACGCTCATTTCCTACCAGAAAGAGGAATTAACCAAAGGCTCAGCATGCCGTGCCGGAACAAGATTAGGGCCTGAAGCAATCCTGCGGGTTTGCGGTCAGCTCACAAGAAAGCGATTTGAAGAAAGG
Organism: Delphinapterus leucas; assembly: GCF_059928025.1. Lineage (NCBI taxonomy): Eukaryota > Metazoa > Chordata > Mammalia > Artiodactyla > Monodontidae > Delphinapterus > Delphinapterus leucas. Next base: position 15,930,095 of record NW_028322236.1, on the reverse strand, counting down.
AGCTCAGGGGCACTGTAATTCACAAACATGCAGAGTTATAAATGACAGCTATCGTCCAAAAATATATTGAAGGAAGGCTGCGAAGAGGACTTGAAAGTGGGGCAGAATTGCAGGAAAACGATTTCAGGGGGTACACTGGAATTTCATTTAAAGCATAGGAAAAGTGGCAGAACGTCGACAATGATGCACTTGGCCAGAAAGGGCGTATGCGTTTTTTCCTGAATATATTCAGTAAAAAACGCATACGTCCTTCTTGGCCAACCAAGCAAGCATGTTAAAGAAATCTGCACTACAATGAAGTCTCACTGCCCCCCGGTCAAAAGGGCCATCTGAAAAAAGTGTAAAATCCAGAAATGCAGCACAGGCCATGGAGAACAGGGAGCCTTGTTATGCTGATGGGTGGGATGTAAATTGCCAACAGCCACTCTGGAGAAGTGTATGGTTTTTCCTGAAACACCTAGAAAGCAAAGCAACGGTGCCTACGGCACTTCCACTTATGGTCCTATAGCTTAGGGAAATTAAAATCAAAAACACACAGCCACCCCAAAGTTTCAGACGGCTCTGTTTACAGAACCTCGACTACGGTACAAGTTAAATATCCCAGAAAGCGAAAAATGGATAAAGAAGTTGTGGTACGTACGTACAATGGAATATCACTCACCAATGAAATCTATGTCATCTGGCCCGTCGTGGCATAATGAGTGGATTCAGGTACGATGATTCTAAGTGAAATAAGTCACACAGAAAATGAAACATCATAAGATATCACTAATACACCGAATGTAATCTTGGCTACACATGAACTGAATTACAAAACAGAACAGGGTCTCAAATTTAGAAAACCAACTTATGTTTGCTTAAGGGGAAAGGTGAGTTGCGGTGCTGCATAAAACCAGAGATAGAAATTAGCACAGATACCATTCCATACGTCAAATATGTAATAGTCAAGACCTACCCTTTGCTCAACGAAATGGGCTAAACACCCTATATTCAACGCCTAGGAATACACCTGACTAGACAGAATCTTCAAACCCATGGATTTATATGTCTCCATAAGAGAATCAAGCGTGTGTACAGCTGCATGAAGGCAGCAGAGAAAATCCGAGAAATCCCATTATCAAAATGTATTACAAAAACAAAACACAATGACAGTGAAATAGAGAGCAATTCTTAAATAATTCATTCAGGGCTTGTGATGCAACCTGGATTTACCTCATCTACACCCAGAGCTGAGTGAGACATAAGGTTGGACACTTCGAGCTGATAGCATTGGTGAGGTTCGATGAGCCAATGCAGACCATTTGAAGTCATACTGCATGGCACACATTCCATGGGTCCCAACTCTCCAGGTTTAAGCGATTCTTCCTTCAGCTAAAACATTCATGGGAAACCCACAGTATGGTGCACCCTGAGATAGGGAAACGTTTTCAAATGCATCTCAGTTTTTGTCCCCTTTTACTCGGGTTCACAATTCCAGACCCTTTACTAACACTGTCCCCACTTGGAGAGTCAGTGCCTTTAACCTGCTGTTTGGCACAGTTTGCAGTTTCTGCGCAAGATGAACAGGAATAGGGAGAACCAATGAGAGACTAGCTGTAGGTGTCTGCACGGGCAAATTTAACGCTCATTTCCCACCAGGAAGAGGAATTAACCAAACACTCAGCATGCCGTGCCGGAACTAGATTAGGGGCTGAAGCAATCCTGCGGGTTTGTGGCCAGCTCACAGGAAAGCGATTTGAAGAAAGGAGCTCAGGGGCACTGTAATTCACAAACATGCAGAGTTATAAATGACAGCTATCGTCCAAAATATAATGAAGGAGGGCTGCGAAGAGGACTTGAAAGCGGGGCAGAATTGCAGGAAAACGATTTCAGGGGGTAGACTGGAATTGCATTTAAAGCATAGGAAAAGAGGCAGAACGTCGACAATGATGCACTTGGCCAAAAAGGGCGTATGCGTTTTTTCCTGAATATATTTAGGAAAAAACGCATACGCCTTTTTGGCCAACCAAGCAAGCATGTTAAAGAAATCTGCACTACAATGAAGTCTCACTGCCCCCCGGTCAAAAGGGCCATCTGAAAAAAGTGTAAAATCCAGAAATGCAGCACAGGCCATGGAGAACAGGGAGCCTTGTTATGCTGATGGGTGGGATGTAAATTGCCAAGAGCCACTCTGGAGAAGTGTATGGTGTTTCCTGAAACACCTAAAAAACAAAGCAACGGAGCCTACGGCACTTCCACTTATGATCCTATAGCTTAGGGAAATTAAAATCAAAAACACACAGCCACCCCAAAGTTTCAGACGGCTCTGTTTACAAGAACCTCGTCTACGGTACAAGTTAAATATCCCAGAAAGCGAAAAATGAATAAAGAAGTTGTGGTACGTACGTACAATGGAATATCACTCACCAATGAAATCTATGTCATCTGGCCCGTCGTGGCATAATGAGTGGATTCAGGTACGATGATTCTAAGTGAAATAAGTCACACAGAAAATGAAACATCATAAGATATCACTAATACACCGAATGTAATCTTGGCTACACATGAACTGAATTACAAAACAGAACAGGGTCTCAAATTTAGAAAACCAACTTATGTTTGCTTAAGGGGAAAGGTGAGTTGGGGTGCCGCATAAAACCAGAGATAGAAATTAGCACAGATACCATTCCATACATCATATATGTAATAGTCAAGGGGGCTTCCCTGGTGGCGCACTGGTTGAGAGTCCGCCTGCCGATGCAGGGGACGCGGGTTCGTGCCCCGGTCCGAGAGGATACCACATGCAGCGGAGCTATTGGCCCCGTGAGTCATGGCAGTTGAGCCTGCGCGTCCGGAGCCTGTGCTCCGCAACGGGAGAGGCCACAACACTGAGAGGTCCGTGTACAGGAAAAAAAAAAAATATGTAATAGTCAAGACCTACCCCTTGCTCAACGAAATGGGCTAAACACCCTATATTCAACGCCTAGGACTACACCTGACTAGTAAGAATCTTCAAACCCATGGATTTATATGTCTCCATAAGAGAATCAAGCATGTGTACAGCTGCATGAAGGCAGCAGAGAAAATCCGATAAATCCTATTATCAAAATGAATTACAAAAACAAAACACAATGACAGTGAAATAGAGAGCAATTCTTAAATAATTCATTCAGGGCTTGTGATGCAACCTGGATTTACCTCATCTAAACACAGAGCTGAGTGAGATATAAGGTTGGACACTTCGGGCTGATACCACTGGTGAGGTTCGATGAGGAAATGCAGACAATTTGAAGTCATACTGCATGGTAACCATTCCATGAGTCCCAACTCTCCAGGTTTAAGCGATTCTTCCTTCAGCTAAAGCATGCATGGGAAGCCCACAGTATGGTGCACCGTGTGACCAGGAAACGTTTTCAAAGGCATCTCAGTTTCCGTCCCCTTTTACTCGGGTTCACAATTCCAGACCCTTTTCTAACACTCTCCCCACTTGGAGAGTCAGTGCCTTTAACCTCCTGTTTGGCACAGTTTGCAATTTCTGCACAAGATGAACAGGAATAGGGAGATCCAATGAGAGACTAGCTGTAGGTGTCTGCCCGGGCAAATTTAACGGTCATTTCCCACCAGAAAGACGAATTAACCAAAGGCGCAGCATGCCGTGCCAGAACCAGATTAGGGCCTGAAGCAATCCTGCGGGTTTGCGGCCAGCTCACAAGAAAGCGATTTGAAGAAAGGAGCTCAGGGGCACTGTAATTCACAAACCTGCAGAGTTATAAATGACAGCTATCGTCCAAAAACATATTGAAGGAAGGCTGCGTAGAGGACTTGAAAGCGGTCAGAATTGCAAGAAAACGATTTCAGAGGGTAGACTGGAATTGCATTTAAAGAATAGGAAAAGAGGCAGAACGTCGACAATGATGCACTTGGCCCAAAAGGGCGTATGCGTTTTTTCCTGAATATATTCAGGAAAAAACGCATACGCCCTTTTTGGCCAACCAAGCAAGCATGTTAAAGAAATCTGCACTACAATGAAGTCTCACTGCCCCCGGTCAAAAGGGCCATCTGAAAAAAGTGTAAAATCCAGAAATGCAGCACAGGCCATGGAGAACAGGGGACCTTGTTATGCTGATGGGTGGGATGTAAATGGCCAAGAGTCACTCTGGAGAAATGTATGGTGTTTCCTGAAACACCTAAAAAACAAAGCAATGGAGCCTACGGCACTTCCACTTATGGTCCTATAGCTTAGGGAAATTAAAATAAAAATCACACAGCCACCCCAAAGTTTCAGACGGCTCTGTTTACAAGAACCTCGTCTACGGTACAAGTTAAATATCCCAGAAAGCGAAAAATGAATAAAGAAGTTGTGGTACGTACGTACAATGGAATATCAGTCACCAATGAAATCTATGTCATCTGGCCTGTCGTGGCATAATGAGTGGATTCAGGTACGATGATTCTAAGTGAAATAAGTCACACCGAAAATGAAACATCATAAGATATCACTAATACGCCGAATGTAATCTTGGCTACACATGAACTGAATTACAAAACAGAACAGGGTCTCAAATTTACAAAACCAACTTATGTTTGCTTAAGGGGAAAGGTGAGTTGCGGTGCTGCATAAAACCAGAGATAGAAATTAGCACAGATACCATTCCATACGTCAAATATGTAATACTCAAAACCTACCACTTGCTCAACGAAATAGGCTAAGCACCCTATATTCAACGCCTAGGAATACACCTGACTAGTAAGAATCTTCAAACCCATGGATTTATATGTCTCCATAAGAGAATCAAGCGTGTGTACAGCTGCATGAAGGCAGCAGAGAAAATCCGATAAATCCCATTATCAAAATGAATTACAAAAACAAAACACAATGACAGTGAAATAGAGAGCAATTCTTAAATAATTCATTCAGGGCTTGTGATGCAACCTGGATTTACCTCATCTACACCCAGAGCTGAGTGAGACATAAAGTTGGACACTTCGGGCTGATAGCATTGGTGAGGTTCGATGAGCAAATGCAGACCATTTGAAGTCATACTGCATGGTAACCATTCCATGAGTCCCAACTCTCCAGGTTTAAGCGATTCTTCCTTCAGCTAAAGCATGCATGGGAAGCCCACAGTATGGTGCACCGTGTGACCAGGAAACGTTTTCAAAGGCAACTCAGTTTCCGTCCCCTTTTACTCGGGTTCACAATTCCAGACCCTTTTCTAACACTCTCCCCACTTGGAGAGTCAGTGCCTTTAACCTCCTGTTTGGCACAGTTTGCAATTTCTGCACAAGATGAACAGGAATAGGGAGATCCAATGAGAGACTAGCTGTAGGTGTCTGCCCGGGCAAATTTAACGGTCATTTCCCACCAGAAAGACGAATTAACCAAAGGCGCAGCATGCCGTGCCAGAACCAGATTAGGGCCTGAAGCAATCCTGCGGGTTTGCGGCCAGCTCACAAGAAAGCGATTTGAAGAAAGGAGCTCAGGGGCACTGTAATTCACAAACCTGCAGAGTTATAAATGACAGCTATCGTCCAAAAACATATTGAAGGAAGGCTGCGAAGAGGACTTGAAAGCGGTCAGAATTGCAAGAAAACGATTTCAGAGGGTAGACTGGAATTGCATTTAAAGAATAGGAAAAGAGGCAGAACGTCGACAATGATGCACTTGGCCCAAAAGGGCGTATGCGTTTTTTCCTGAATATATTCAGGAAAAAACGCATACGGCCCTTTTGGCCAACCAAGCAAGCATGTTAAAGAAATCTGCACTACAATGAAGTCTCACTGCCCCACGGTGAAAAGGGCCATCTGAAAAAAGTGTAAAATCCAGAAATGCAGCACAGGCCATGGAGAACAGGGTGCCTTGTTATGCTGATGGGTGGGATATAAATTGCCAAGAGCCACTCTGGAGAAGTGTATGGTGTTTCCTGAAACACCTAAAAAACAAAGCAACGGAGCCTACGGCACTTCCACTTATGGTCCTATAGCTTAGGGAAATTAAAATCAAAAACACTCAGCCACCCCAAAGTTTCAGACGGCTCTGTATACAAGAACCTCGTCTACGGTACAAGTAAAATATCCCCGAAAGCGAAAAATGGAGAAAGAAGTTGTGGTACGTACGTACAATGGAATATCACTCACCAATGAAATCTATGTCATCTGGCCCGTCGTGGCATAATGAGTGGATTCAGGTACGATGATTCTAAGTGAAATAAGTCACACAGAAAATGAACCATCATAAGATATCACTAATACACCGAATGTAATCTTGGCTACACATGAACTGAATTACAAAACAGAACAGGGTCTCAAATTTAGAAAACCAACTTATGTTTGCTTAAGGGGAAAGGTGAGTTGGGGTGCTGAATAAAACCAGAGATAGAAATTAGCACAGATACCATTCCATACGTCAAATATGTAATAGTCAAGACCTACCCCTTGCTCAACGAAATGGGCTAAGCACCCTATATTCAACGCCTAGGAATACACCTGACTAGTAAGAATCTTCAAACCCATGGATTTATATATCTCCATAAGAGAATCAAGCGTGTGTACAGCTGCATGAAGGCAGCAGAGCAAATCCGATAAATCCTATTATCAAAATGAATTACAAAAACAAAACACAATGACAGTGAAATAGAGAGCAATTCTTAAATCATTCATTCAGGGCTTGTGATGCAACCTGGATTTACCTCACCTACACCCAGAGCTGAGTGAGACATAAGGTTGGACACTTGGCGCTGATAGCATTGGTGAGGTTCGATGAGCAAATGCAGACCATTTGAAGTCATACTGCATAGTACCCATTCCATGGGTCCCAACTCTCCAGGTTTAAGTGATTCTTCCTTCAGCTAAAACATGCATGGGAAACCCACAGTATGGTGCACCTTGTGACCGGGAAACGTTTTCAAATGCATCTCAGTTTTCGTCCCCTTTTACTCGGGTTCACAATTCCAGACCCTTTACTAACACTCTCCCCACTTGGAGAGTCAGTGCCTTTAACCTGCTGTTTGGCACAGTTTGCAATTTCTGCGCAAGATGAACAGGAATAGGGAGAACCAATGAGAGACTAGCTGTAGGTGTCTGCACGGGCAAATTTAACGCTCATTTCCAACCAGGAAGACGAATTAACCAAAGGCTCAGCATGCCGTGCCGGAACAAGATTGGGCCTCAAGCAAGCCTGCAGGTTTGCTGCCAGCTCAAAAGAAAGCAATTTGAAGAAAGGAGCTCAGGGGCACTGTAATTCACAAACCTGCAGAGTTATAAATGACAGCTATCGTCCAAAAATATATTGAAGGAAGGCTACGAAGAGGACTTGAAAGCGGGGCAGAATTGCAGGAAAACAATTTCAGGTGGTGGACTGGAATTGCATTTAAAGCATAGGAAAAGAGGCAGAACGTCGACAATGATGCACTTGGCCAAAAAGGGCGTATGCGTTTTTTCCTGAATATATTCAGGAAAAAACGCATACGCACTTTTTGGACAACCAAGCAAGCATGTTAAAGAAATCTGCACTACAATGAAGTCTCACTGCCCCCCGGTCAAAAGGGCCATCTGAAAAAAGTGTAAAATCCAGAAATGCAGCACAGGCCATGGAGAAAGGGAGCCTTGTTATGCTGATGGGTGGGATGTAAATTGCCAACAGCCACTCTGGAGAAGTGTATGGTGTTTCCTGAAACACCTAAAAAACAAAGCAACGGAGCCTATGGCACTTCCACTTATGGTCCTATAGATTAGGGAAATTAAAATCCACAACACACAGCCACCCCAAAGTTTCAGACGGCTCTGTTTACAAGAACCTCATCTATGGTACAAGTTAAATATCCCAGAAAGCGAAAAATGGATAAAGAAGTTGCGGTACGTACGTAAAATGGAATATCACTCACCAATGAAATCTATGTCATCTGGCCCGTCGTGGCATAATGAGTGGATTCAGGTACGATGATTCTAAGTGAAATAAGTCACACAGAAAATGAAACATCATAAGATATCACTAATACACGGAATGTAATCTTGGCTACACATGAACTGAATTACAAAACAGAACAGGGTCTCAAATTTAGAAAACCAACTTATGTTTGCTTAAGGGGAAAGGTGAGTTGGGGTGCTGCATAAAACCAGAGATAGAAATTAGCACACATACCATTCCATACGTCAAATATGTAATAGTCAAGACCTACCCCTTGCTCAACGAAATGGGCTAAACACCCTATATTCAACGCCTAAGTATACACCTGACTAGAAAGAATGTTCAAACCCATGGATTTATATGTCTCCATAAGAGAATCAAGCATGTGTACAGCTGCATGAAAGCAGGAGAGAAAATCCGATAAATCCCATTATCAAAATGAATTACAAAAACAAAACCCAAGGACAGTGAAATAGAGAGCAATTCTTAAATAATTCATTCAGGGCTTGTGATGCAACCTGGATTTACCTCACCTACACGCAGAGCTGAGTGAGACATAAGGTTGGACACTTGGCGCTGATAGCATTGGTGAGGTTCGATGAGCAAATGCAGACCATTTGAAGTCATACTGCATGGTACCCATTCCATGGGTCCCAACTCTCCAGGTTTAAGGGATTCTTCCTTCAGTTAAAGCATGCATGGGAAACCCACAGTATGGTGTACCGTGTGACCGGAAACGTTTTCAAATGCATCTCAGTTTTGGTCCCCTTTTACTCGGATTCACAATTCCAGACCCTTTACTAACACTCTCTCCACTTGGAGAGTCAGTGCCTTTAACCTCCTGTTTGGCACAGTTTGCAATTTCTGCGCAAGATGAACAGGAATAGGGAGAACCAATGAGAGACTAGCTGTAGGTGTCTGCAGGGGCAAATTTAACGCTCATTTCCCACCAGGAAGAGGAATTAACCAAAGGCTCAGCATGTCATGCCAGAACATGATTGGGCCTGAAGCAATCCTGCAGGTTTGCTGCCAGGTCAAAAGAAAGTGATTTTAAGAAAGGAGCTGAGGGGCACTGTAATTCACAAACCTGCAGAGTTATAAATGACAGCTATCGTCCAAAAATATATTGAAGGAAGGCTGCGAAGAGGACTTGAAAGCGGGGCAGAATTGCAGGAAAACGATTTCAGGGGGTAGACTGGAATTTCACTTAAAGCATAGGAAAAGAGGCAGAACGTCGACAGTGATGCACTTGGCCAAAAAGGGCGTATGCGTTTTTTCCTGAATATATTCAGGAAAAATCGCATACGCACTTTTTGGCCAACCAAGCAAGCATTTTAAAGAAATCTGCACTACAATGACGTCTCACTGCCCCCCGGTCAAAAGGGTCATCTGAAAAAAGTGTAAAATCCAGAAATGCAGCACAGGCCATGGAGAACAGGGAGCCCTGTTATGTTGATGGGCGGGATATAAATTGCCAAGAGCCACTCTGGAGAAGTGTATGGTGTTTCCCGAAACACCGAAAAAACAAAGCAACGGAGCCTACGGCACTTCCACTTATGGCCCTATAGGTTAGGGAAATTAAAATCCAAAACACACAGCCACCCCAAAGTTTCAGACGGCTCTGTTTACAAGAACCTCTTCTACTGTACAAGTTAAATATCCCAGAATGCGAAAAATGGATAAAGAAATTGTGGTACGTACGTACAATGGAATATCACTCACCAATGAAATCTATGTCATCAGGCCCATCGTGGCATAATGAATGGATTCAGGTACGATGATTCTAAGTGAAAAAGTCACACAGAAAATGAAACATCATAAGATATCACTAATACACGGAATGTAATCTTGGCTACACATGAACTGAATTACAAAACAGAACAGGGTCTCAAATTTAGAAAACCAACTTATGTTTGCTTAAGGGGAAAGTGAGTTGGGGTGCTGCATATAACCAGAGATAGAAATTAGCACAGATACCATTCCATAAGTCAAATATATAATAGTGAAGACCTACCCTTTGCGCAACGAAATGGGCTAAACACCCTATATTCAACGCCTAGGAATACACCTGACTAGTAAGAATCTTCAAACCCATGGATTTATATGTCTCCATAAGAGAATCAAGCGTGTGTACAGCTGCATGAAGGCAGCAGAGAAAATCCGATAAATCCCATTATCAAAATGAATTACAAAAACAAAACACATTGACAGTGAAATAGAGAGCAATTCTTAAATAATTCATTCAGGGCTTGTGATGCAACCTGGATTTACCTCATCTACACCCAGAACTGAGTGAGACATAAGGTTGGACACTTCGGGCTGATAGCATTGGTGAGGTTCGATGAGCAAATGCAGACCATTTGAAGTCATACTGCATGGTAAAAAATTCCATGTGTCCCAACTCTGCAGGTTAAAGCGATCCTTCCTTCAGCTAAAACATACATGGGAAACCCACAGTATGGTTCACCGTGTGACTGGCAAACGTTTTCAAATGCATCTCAGTTTTCGTCCCCTTTTACTCGGGTTCACCATTCCAGACCCTTTACGAACACTCTCCCCACTTGGAGAGTCAGTGCCTTTAACCTCCTGTTGGGCACAGTTTGCAATTTCTGCGCAAGATGAAAAGGAATAGGGAGAACCAATGAGAGACTAGCTCTAGGTGTCTGCACGGGCAAATTTAACGCTCATTTCCCACCAGGAAGAGGAATTAACCAAAGGCTCAGCATGCCGTGCCAGAACCAGATTAGGGCCTGAGGCAATCCTGTGGGTTTGCGGCCAGCTCACAAGATAGCGAGTTGAAGAAAGGAGCTCAGGGGCACTGTAACTCACAAACCTGCAGAGTTATAAATGACAGCTATCGTCCAAAAATATATTGAAGGAAGGCTGCGAAGACGACTTGTAAGTGGGGCAGAATTGCAGGAAAACGATTTCAGGGGGTACACGGGAATTGCATTTAAAGCATAGGAAAAGAGGCAGAACGTCGACAATGATGCTCTTGGCCAAAAAGGGCGTATGCGTTTTTTCCTGAATATATTCAGGAATAAACGCATACGCCCTTTTTGGCCAACCAAGCAAGCATGTTAAAGAAATCTGCACTACAATGAAGTCTCACTGCCCCCCGGTCAAAAGGGCCATCTGAAAAAAGTGTAAAATCCAGAAAGGCAGCACAGGCCATGGAGAACAGGGAGCCTTGTTATGCTGATGGGCGGGATGTAAATTGCCAACAGCCACTCTGGAGAAGTGTATGGTGTTTCCCGGAACACCGAAAAAACAAAGCTACGGAGCCTACGGCACTTCCACTTATGGTCCTATAGCTTAGGGAAATTAAAATCGAAAACACACAGCCACCCCAAAGTGTCGGACGGCTCTGTTTACAAGAACCTCGTCTACGGTACAAGTTAAATATCCCAGAATGTGAAAAATGGATAAGGAAGTTGTGGTACGTACGTACAATGGAATATCACTCAGCAATGAAATCTATGTCATCAGGCCCGTCGCGGCATAATGAGTGGATTCAGGTACGATGATTCTAAGTGAAATAAGTCACACAGAAAATGAAACATCATAAGATATCACTACTACACGGAATGTAAACTTGGCTACACATGAACTGAATTACAAAACAGAACAGGGTCTCAAATTTAGAAAACCAACTTATGCTTGCTTAAGGGGAAAGGTGAGTTGGGGTGCTGCATAAAACCAGAGATAGAAATTAGCACAGATACATTTCCATAAGCCAAATATGTAATAGTCAAGACCTACCCCTTGCTCAACGAAATGGACTAAACACCCCATATTCAACGCCTAGGAATACACCTGACTAGTAAGAATCTTCAAACCCATGGATTTATATGTCTCCGTAAGAGAATGAAGCGTGTGTACAGTGGCATGAATGCAGCAGAGAAAATCCGATAAATCCCATTATCAAAATGAATTACACAAACAAAACCCAAGGACAGTGAGATAGAGAGCAATTCTTAAATAATTCATTCAGGGCTTGTGATGCAACCTGGATTTACCACATCTACACCCAGAGCTGAGTGAGACATAAGGTTGGGCACTTTGGGCTGATAGCATTGGTGAGGTTCGATGAGCAAATGCAGACCCTATGAAGTCATACAGCATGGTACCCATTCCATGGGTCCCAACTCTCCAAGTTTAAGGGATTCTTCCTTCAGCTAAAACATGCATGGGAAACCCACAGTATGGTGCACCGTGTGACTGGCAAACGTTTTCAAATGCATCTCAGTTTTCGTCCCCTTTTACTCGGGTTCACCATTCCAGACCCTTTACGAACACTCTCCCCACTTGGAGAGTCAGTGCCTTTAACCTCCTGTTGGGCACAGTTTGCAATTTCTGCGCAAGATGAAAAGGAATAGGGAGAACGAATGAGAGACTAGCTCTAGGTGTCTGCACGGGCAAATTTAACGCTCATTTCCCACCAGGAAGAGGAATTAACCAAAGGCTCAGCATGCCGTGCCAGAACCAGATTAGGGCTTGAAGCAATCCTGTGGGTTTGCGGCCAGCTCACAAGATAGCGAGTTGAAGAAAGGAGCTCAGGGGCACTGTAACTCACAAACCTGCAGAGTTATAAATGACAGCTATCGTCCAAAAATATATTGAAGGAAGGCTGCGAAGACGACTTGTAAGTGGGGCAGAATTGCAGGAAAACGATTTCAGGGGGTAGACGGGAATTGCATTTAAAGCATAGGAAAAGAGGCAGAACGTCGACAATGATGCTCTTGGCCAAAAAGGGCGTATGCGTTTTTTCCTGAATATATTCAGGAAAAAACGCATACGCCCTTTTTGGCCAACCAAGCAAGCATGTTAAAGAAATCTGCACTACAATGAAGTCTCACTACCCCCCGGTCAAAAGGTCCATCTGAAAAAAGTGTAAAATCCAGAAAGGCAACACAGGCCACGGAGAACAGGGAGCCTTGTTATGCTGATGGGCGGGATGTAAATTGCCAACAGCCACTCTGGAGAAGTGTATGGTGTTTCCCGGAACACCGAAAAAACAAAGCTACGGAGCCTACGGCACTTCCACTTATGGTCCTATAGATTAGGGAAATTAAAATCAAAAACACACAGCCACCCCAAAGTGTCGGACGGCTCTGTTTACAAGAACCTCGTCTACGGTACAAGTTAAATATCCCAGAATGTGAAAAATGGATAAAGAAGTTGTGGTACGTACGTACAATGGAATATCACTCAGCAATGATATCTATGTCATCAGGCCAGTAGTGGCATAATGAATGGATTCAGGTATGATGATTTTACGTGAAATAAGTCACACAGAAAAAGAAACATCATAAGTTATCACTAACACATGGAATGTAAACTTGGCTACACATGAACTGATCTACAAAACAGAACACGGTCTCAAATTTAGAAAACGAACTTACGCTTGCTTATGGGGAAAGGTGAGTTGGCGTGCTGCATAAAACCAGAGATTGAAATTAGCACAGATATCTTTCCATAAGCCAAATATATAATAGACAAGACCTACTCCTTGCTCAACGAAATGAACTCAACACCCCATATTCAACGCCTCGGAATATACCTGACTAGTAAGAATCTTAAAACCCCTGGATTTATATGTCTCCGTAAGAGAATCAAGCGTGTGTACAGTGGCCTAAACGCAGCAGTGAAAATCGGATAACTTCCTTTATCAAAAAAAATTTCAAAAACAAAACACAATGACAGTGAAATAGAGAGCAATTCTTAAATAATTCATTCAGGGCTTGTGATGCAACCTGGATTTACCACATCTACACCCAGAGCTGGGTGAGACATAAGGCTGGACCCTTCACGCTGATATCATTGGTGAGGCTCGGTGAGCAAATGCAGACCGTTTGAAGGCATACTGCATGGTACCCATTCCATGGGTCCCAACTCTCCAGGTTTAAGGGATTCTTCCTTCAGCTAAAACATGCATGAGAAACGCAGAGTATATTCCACCATGTGATTGCAAAACGTTTTCAAATGCATCTCAGTTTTTGTGCCCTGGTACTCGGGTTCACCATTCCAGACGCTTTACTAACACTCTCCCCACTTGGAGAGTCAATGCCTTTAACATCCTGTTCAGCACAGTTTGCAATTTCTGAGCAAGATGAACAGGAATAGGGAGAACCAATGAGAGACTAGCTGTAGGTGCCTGCACGGGCAAGTGTAACGACCATTTCCCACCAGGAAGAGGAATTAACCAAAGGGTCAGCGTGCCCTGCCAGAAACAGATTAGCGCCTGAAGCATTCCTGCGGTTTTCGGCCAGCTCACAAGAAAGCGAGTTGAAGAAAGGAGCTCAGGGGCACTCTAATTCACAAACCTGCAGAGTTATGAATGACAGCTATTGTACAAAAATATATTGAAGTAAGTCTGCGAAGAGGACTGGAAAGGGGGGCAGCATATGAGGAAAACTATTTCAGGGGGTAGACTGGAATTGCACTTAAAGCATAGGAAATGAGGCAGAATGTCGACAATGATGCACTTTGCCAAAAAGGGCGTATGCATTTTTTCCTGAATATATTCAGGAAAAAACGCATACACCCTTGATGGCCAACCAAGCAAGCCTGTAAAGGAAATCTGCACCAAGGGCAGAAAGCTGTTGGGGGGATGGTGGTGTGAAGAGTTGAGAGATTGGGATTGACATGTATACATTTATATGTATAAAATAGATAACCAATAAGAACCTGCTGTATAAAAAATAAGATTAAAAATTAAAAAAAATAAAATTAAAAAGTAAAACAGAAAAAATATTCTTCCCTCCACATACATGTATTTATATGAATAAATTATTTCTATGCTTATATTTGTAAATGCAAAAAAGAGGAATGAAATCTACCTTGAACCAAAAACGAAAAATAGAAAAAACAAACAGAATCCACAAGTTACACAGAGGAAACCCGTATCAGGACACTTGCTCCAGTTGTAAACAATTCTGAAGTTGGTCAGTGGTGGGGAATCATCTCCCATACAGCCAGCAGGCCCCACGCAACAAGCGTCCTCATTGCAAAGCTGGGGGACCGTGCTGAGGCATCTGTGAGTAAACGTGGTCCGAGCCCCAGGCCAGCTGCTGCTGAAATGTTCCCACCCTTCCCAGATAAAACACCTGAATATGTTCAAGGACTTGAAAGCCTAGAGGAAGGGCAATGGAGCCACACGAGTGATTGCATGCCAGCCAACTTGGTGCCTGCAGGCCAGCCAGGATGGTCCTGGCCCTGGGTGCTCTTCTGGAAGCTTTCCATTTCCCTGCCTGAGATACCCCTCCTGTCCCGGCCCCCACTGATTTCTTCCTTCCTCACGTCTGCCCAGGGAGAAATTCCAGCGCCAGGTATGGGTGACACATCCTCTTCTTTAGCAGGTGGCATCTTGACAACTGCTGCAGAAAGTCCAGCAGAGCCCCACTCACACTGGGCCACCCACAACGCCGTGACCTGTCACTCCCTCCCACCAGCCCAGCCCCGAGACTGCTGACAGGGCAGAGAAAATGGCGTCAGGCACAGCTGCAGGGGTTCTTGCTGCCTGGAGCGGTGTTTATATTGATCTCAAAACAGGCACACCTGGGGAGGGCTGGCCGGCATGGTCAGGCTGCCCAGGTCAGCCAATCATCACCCCTCAGGGTCTCACAGTTGCAGAAAATGGAACTTGCTGAATCGGCCAGGTCCAAGGAACAGGTGTGGGCTCTTGAGAGTCAGGATAGACAATGGGCTGCAGCTCTGGCTTGTATTCTAATCATTTTATCTGGCCCATGAGTGGGAGACAGCTTCAAGAAAACCCTGGCCTAATAAGAGGACCCCAGGAGTCAGGGAGAGGAGGGGTGGGTGGTGGGTGGAGACAGAGGCCTGGTGCCCCGGGTGCAGTGGAAGTCTCTGGAAGACCAGGTGGTGGCAGGCCGTACAGAGTGATGCCCAGGGTCACAGACCTGTCGGAGTTGCTATTTGTTAGTTCAAGTCCTGCTCTGAGGTGCTCTGTGTCAGATCTGAGTGACAGGTGAGCTGAGAGTGCTCTGCAATGAGGGCAATGTGCACGGTTCCTGTGTGCCCTGCCCTGCCACAGTACCTGCAAGTGTAGCTCTGTATCCTGGGAGGGAGCTGACCACGAGAGCCCCATGGGCTGCAGGGGACCTGCCCAGGGAACCCCATATCCTGGGATGGGCCTGACCATGAGAGCCCCATGGGCTGGTGTGGAGGTGGGGTACCTGCCCAGGTGAGCTCCATATCCTGAGATTGGCCTGACCACGAGAGCCCCATGGGCTGCCAGGGGCCTGGTAAAGATGTCAGGATCGTCAGTGAAGCCACCGAGTATATACCTCCAGTAGTTCCTAATTCCTACACCCTGCTGGTCATTCTACCAACCACCAGGAGACGGTATTCTGTATTAGTCTTCAATGATGCCTTCTTTTGTATGCCATTAGTCCCAGAGTCACAAGAAATTTTGGCTTGTAAGTGGCAGGACTCAACATACAACTAAAACAATACATCCAGGCCGTCTTGCCCCAAGTGTTCAAAAATTCCCACACCATCTTTGGGGAAAGCTTAGCTAAAGACGTAAAAGTTCTACCTCTGGAAAAGGAAACACTCCTTCAATATGCTGACGACATTCTGATCGCCAGCCCTACTAAGGAGACCTCTGAACTACCAAGCCAATAAAGGATAGAAGTTGTCCAAGAAAAAGCTCAAATATCACAGACTACGGTGACCTGCCTGGGCTTCATTCTCACAGAAGGTCGGAGAAGCTCATCCCAGGAAAGGGAAGAAACAATTTACAGCCTTACCCCTTTCTAAAACTAGAAGACAGCTTAGGGGTTCCTGGGGAGGCCAGAGTTTGCTGCTTCTGGATCCCTAACTACAGTCTACTAGCTGGGCCTCTATATGAAACACTGAAAGGAAAAGATGATGATCCTTTTGAATAGAATCCAGAAGTGGCCTTTCAAGAATGGAAAGAGCAGTCAATTCAGACCCTTGCCCTGGAACTCCCTAATTTAGCTAAACCCTTTGACCTTTACATTCCTGGTGAAAGGTGAATTGCCATTGGAGTATTAGTGCAAAACCTGGGACCACTTGAAATGGAACAATGCAAGAATGCCATCCAGGTAGGATAAACTATAGTCACCAAGGGGCTTGGCCCACTGCAACATCTGGCCAACATACTGGCGGTATCTAAAAACCTGGAAATCAGCAGCTCAAAAGGCCACCTCCCTCCTAAGGGAAAAGGACCCCACGTGGTGTTCCTAACCCCCAACCATGCCCTGAAGTTGCAGGGTTTGCTCCGTGGGCACACTGACCTCCAGTGAGGAAGCCCTCCTACTCCAACATCCAGAGAGATATCCGGGGGCAACGGGGCACCATGACGACACATGTGACCATCACTTGACCTGGAGTTTCTCTCATAAAACAACAAGAGTGTGTCACAAAAGAGTAGACTACTGCTTGCAGGACTTACTGCACCCAGAGGGGAGGTAATAATCTTGGCAGGGGAACCGTATATCACGCTGTCACCATAGAAAAGCCTACAGACACTGTGATGATGGTGACCAGTAAGACCGGCTGGACTCCTGTTTACTTCAAAAGGCTGTTGACTCAGTGGCCATCATGGTCCTTCATCACAACTGACCCTGGACTGTCCGGGAGTTGAGCAGGCAGGGTCCTGACACCTGGTGCTGTTTTTACGTTAATTCAGAGGCCTAATTGAAGAAAGTGCAGACTACTAGTCAGAGCATCTAGGCTGGCAGAAACGGTCAGCCTAAAGTGTCTGAACAAATGTGTGGCGGGGTGAAAGTGGACCTCACAGCGTCACTGCACATTTCCTTCCCGGACCCTTAAAAGTCATTAGAATCTATAACACTTCCAATGCTCATGCTCAGGCAGATGAACAGGGAGGCTGGAGGCCTGGGGACAATCAACGTCACCTAGAGGCTGCTGGGGAGAAGTTCTGACCCTCGCCCACGGGTATAAGGGCTCCTAACTCAGCACTCAGCAGTTACAGAAGAAGGGTCTGCACCCTCAGCACTCCAAGAATGAGGAAGAGGACAAAAGGCAGAAGAGGGGTTTGTCCCAGGCAAAGCCCATTAAAAATCCCTGGGAGATAAAAATAGAATCTGGGCAATAAAATAAAGTCTAACCTTTTTTATCCTTTGTGCTTTGTCTAATTTCATGTGCTCCTAGGGTCCCGCATACAGAGGTTCCACACCCGGCACTTCAGACCAGATTTCCTAGTACAGAATGGCTGGGTCGACACATCAGGTCCTGGGGCCCAGTGCAGACTCCGCGATATAGAGCCTGAGCTGCAGCCAACAGGGCCCTCGAGAGCTCTGCCCCCTCCCTCCCACTGAATCTGACAGGATCTCTACACAGCAGCCCAGCCCACAGCCCACGGGGTAGCACATGCTCTCACCTCTCCATTCTCTGATCAAAATATAAAGTTTCCTTTGCTTCTGAACCAAACTCAGTCTCGATCTTTTGGCTCCAATGACACTGGGCGTGGGGACACTTGTTGGGGTCCACTCTGGAGGATCAGTAACAGAAATTGAGAACGCTGTAACTTCAATGAACAGATGTGTGAGCCAAACTATAATTAACATAGAACAGTGTATAAGGCTCGGGTAAAATAAGATGTTTCTAACACTTCCATTTGATATTTCCATCACTTTATTATAAGCAAGTTCAGTGAAAAGGTTTGTCTTATTTGTCAGGTCAATATTAGAGAAGCGAAGTGATTTCTTTCCAAGGATGTACATCTAATAATCTTGGTTAAATCTTCAATCTTGTTTTAAATGCTTTTCCATTGAAAATGATACCTCTCATTCAGCTCCCCCATTTCTGAGAAGTATAAAATCTTATAATTTATTATTACCAAAGTGGAAAGGTGGGAGGAGGGATAAATTAACAGTTTGGGATTAACACATACACACTGCTATGTATAAAATAGATCATCAACAAGGAACTACTCTATAGCACAGGGAACTACACTCAATATTTTGCAATAACCTATAAGGGGAAATAATCTGAAAAAGAATAGATATTTTTATTGACATCATCTATCAATGACAGTTAAAATGGAACCTAAGGGAAGCCGGTGGTCAGTGCTTCTGACCCTGAAGACTTCAATCATCTAAAGTTTGGACTCTGCCTACTTCCCAAGGCCCTTAATGAACATATGTGTAGCCGTAGCTTAAAAAATTCCCCAGTTTGGGTAGCGGAGAGACACTGATTTTGAAAAAGCCCTGGTGTTCTCCTCACATGAACGGGACACTTCCTACAGCTAAAACATGCCTGTCACACCCAGAGGATGGTATATCGTCTGATCGGGAAGAGTTTGGAAAAGGCATCTCATCTCCTCATCTCCTGGTGCTCGGGTTCACCACTCCGGCGTCTTTACTAACAGTCTCCCCACTTGGAGATGTCAGCACTGTCAACATCCTGTTGCACACAGTTTGGAATTTGTCCAAGGATGAAGCAGAAGGAGGAGGAACAATGAGAGACAAGTCCTAGGTTTTCGGACAGACATATGTCACTCTAATTTCCAATCAGGAAGACGAATTGACCAAAGGCTAGGGTTGCCCATGGAAACAGAATAGGGCTTGAGGAAATCCCGCTGCTTTGTGGCCAGTTCCCATAAACACAAGTTGAAAAATGGAACTCAGGGACACTAAAATTCACGAAACTGCAGAGTTGAAAATATCTATCACTGAAAAATGTCTTGAGGAAAGTCAGAGAAAAGGACTTGTAAGCAACGGAGAATGGCAGGAAAGGGATTGGATGAGGTAGAAAGGACTCGCCATTAAGCACAAGAAAAGGGGCTGAACATTGCCAACATTGCAGTTGGCCAAAAAGGGTGTATGCATCTTTTTCTGTATATATTCAAGAAAAGGGCATACACTTTTTTAGCCAACCAAACAGGTGGGCACTGGAAATCAATACTACAAAACATATCACTTCGCATCAGTCAGAAGAGCCTTCCTCATAAAGTGTAAACACCAGAAATGCAGGACAGGGCAAGGAGAAAAGGGAGCCCTGTGAGGCTTATAGTGGAAATGTATATTGCCAACGGTCACTCTGGAAAAGTGTATTGTGATTACTAAAGCATCTAAAAAATGAGCTACAGAGCACAGGGCACTTGCACTCATGGACGTATATCTTGGGAAAAAGAAAAATCGAGAGGACACAGGCACCCCAATGTTTACCGCCTCTCTGTTTAATATATCCTCGATTAGGATATAATTTATATGTCTCTGGAGGGAAAAAATGGACAGAGGTGTGGCACTTATGTAGAGTGGAATATTACTCAGCCTGAAAATCAATGAAACATGGCCAGTTGTAACAACCCCAGAGGAGTTACGTATGATCATTTGAAGTCACATAATTCAAAAAGACAAAGACATACGATATTACTAATACATGGAATGTAAACGTGGCTACAAATGAACTGAATTACAAAAGAGAACGGGGTCTCAAATTTAGAAAACCAACTTATGCTTGCTTAAGGATCAAGGAGAGTTGGGGTGCTGCATAAAACCAGAGATTGAAATTAGCACAGATACCGTTCCATAAGCCAAATATGTAATAGAAAAAACCTACTTCCTGGTCAACAAAATGGACTCAACACCCCATATTCAGTGCCTTGGAATATACAGGATGAGTAAGAGTCTTAATACCTATGGATTTATATGTCTCCATAAGAGAATCAAGCGTGTGTACAGTGACAAAAACGCAGCAGTGAAAATCAGCTAAATCCCATTATCAAAATAAATTTCAAAAACAAAAAAAATGACAGTGAAATAGAGAGCAATTCTTAAATAATTCATTCAGGGCTTGTGATGCAACCTGGATTTACCTCATCTACACCCAGAGCTGAGTGAGACATAAGGTTGGACACTTCGGGCTGACAGCATGGATGAGGTTCGATGAGCAAATGCAGACCGTTTGTAGTCATACTGCATAGTACCCATTCCATGGGTCCCAACTCTCCAGGTTTAAGGGATTCTTCCTTCAGCTAAAACATGCATGGGAAACCCACAGTATGGTGCACTGTGTGACTGGCAAACGTTTTCAAATGCATATCAGTTTTCGTCCCCTTTTACTCGGGTTCACCATTCCAGACCCTTTACTAACACTCTCCCCACTTGGAGAGTCAGTGCCTTTAACCTCCTGTTTGGCACAGTTTGCAATTTCTGCGCAAGATGTACAGGAATAGGGAGAACCAATGAGAGACTAGCTGTAGGTGTCTGCAGGGGCAAATTTAACGCTCATTTCCCACCAGGAAGAGGAATTAAACAAAGGCTCAGCATGCCGTTCCGGAATCAGATTAGGGCCTGAAGCAATCCTCCGGGTTTGTGGCCAGCTCACAAGAAAGCGAGTTGAAGAAAGGAGCTCAGGGACACTATAATTCACAAACCTGCAGAGTTATAATTGACAGCTATCGTCCAAAAATATATTGAAGTTAGGCTGCGAAGATACTTGAAAGCGGGGCAGAATTGCAGGAAAACGATTTCAGGGGGTAGACTGGAATTGCATTTAAAGCATAGGAAAAGA
This sequence comes from Delphinapterus leucas, assembly GCF_059928025.1. Classification (NCBI taxonomy): domain Eukaryota; kingdom Metazoa; phylum Chordata; class Mammalia; order Artiodactyla; family Monodontidae; genus Delphinapterus; species Delphinapterus leucas. The sequence continues at coordinate 15,908,680 of NW_028322236.1, read as the reverse complement.
GGCAGGACGTCGACAATGATGCTCTTGGGCAAAAAGAGCCTGTGCGTTTTTTCCTGAATATATTCAGGAAAAAACGCTTACGCCCTTTTTGGCCAACCAAGCAAGCATGTTAAAGTAATCTGCACTACAATGAAGTCTCACTGCTCCCGGTCAAAATGGCCATCTGAAGAAATGTAAAATCCAGAAAGGCAGGACAGGTCATGCAGAACAGGGAGACTTGTTATGCTGATGGGCGGGATGAAATTTGCCAACAGCCACTCTGGAGAAGTGTATGGTGTTTCCTGAAACACGTAGGAAACAAAGCCACACAGCCTATGGCACTTCCACTTAGGGTCCTATAGCTTAGGGAAATTAAAATCAAAAACACAGAGCCACCTCAAAGTTTGGGACGGCTCTGTTTACAAGAACCTCGTCTACGGCACAAGTTCAATATCCGAGAAAGCAAAAAATTAATAAAGAATTTGTGATACGTACGTACAATTGAATATCACTCAGCAATGAGATCTACGTCATCAGGCCCATAGCGGCATAATGAGTGGATTCAGGTACGACGATTCTACGAGAAATAAGTCACAGAAAAAGAAACATCATAAGATATCACTAATACACGGAACGTAAACTTGGCTACACATGAACTGAATTACAAAACAGAACAGGGTCTCAAATTTAGAAAACCAACTTATGCTTGCTTATGGGGAAAGGTGAGTTGGGGTGCTGCATAAAACCAGAGATTGAAATTAGCACAGATACCGTTCCATAAGCCAAATATATAATAGACAAGACCTACACCTTGCTCAATGAATTGGACTCAACACCCCATATTCAACGCCTGGGATTATAACTGACAAGTAAGAATCTTAAGACCCATGGATTTATAAGTCTCCATAAGGAAGTCAAGCGTGTGTACAGTGGCCTAAACGCAGCAGTGAAAATCCGATAAATCCCATTATCAAAATAAATTTCAAAAACACAACACAATGACAGTGAAATAGAGAGCAATTATTATATAATTCATTCAGGGCTTGTGATGCAGCCTGGATTTACCACATCTACACCCAGAGCTGGGTGAGACATAAGGCTGGACACTTCGGGCTGATAGCATTGGTGAGGTTCGGTGAGCTAACGCAGACCCTTTGAAGTCATACTGCATGGTACCCATTCCATGGGTCCCAACTCTCCAGGTTTAAGGGATTCTTCCTTCAGCTAAAACATGCATGGGAAACCCAGAGTATGGTCCACCGTGTGATTGGGAAACGTTTTCAAATGCATCTCAGGTTTCGTCCGCTGGTACTCGGGTTCACCGTTCCAGACGCTTTACTAACACTCTCCCCACTTGGAGAGTCAGTGCCTTTAACCTCCTGTTTGGCACAATTTGCAAATTCTGCGCAAGATGAACAGGAATAGGGAGAACCAATGAGAGACTAGCTGTAGGTGTCTGCACGGGCAAATGGAACGCTCATTTCCCACCAGGAAGAGGAATTAACCAAAGGCTCAACGTGCCCTGCCGGAACCAGATTAGGGCCTGAAGCAATCCTGCGGTTTTGCGGCCAGCTCACATGAAAGCGAGTTGAAGGAAGGAGCTCAGGGGCACTGTAATTCACAAACCTGCAGAGTTATGAATGACAGCTATCGTCCAAAAATGTATTGAAGTAAGTCTTCGAAGAGGACTTGAAAGCGGGGCAGAATTTCAGGAAAACGATTTCAGGGGGTAGACTGGAATTGCACTTAAAGCATAGGAAAAGAGGCAGAATGTCGACAATGATGCACTTGGCCAAAAAGGGCATATGCGTTTTTTCCTGAATATATTCAGGAAAAAACGCATATGCAATTTTTGGCCAACCACGTAAGCGTGTAAAGGAAATCTGCACTACAATGAAGTCTCACTGCCCCCCGGTCAAAAGGGCCATCTGAAACAAGTGTAAAACCCAGAAAGGCAGGACAGGTCATGGAGAACAGGGAGCCTTGTTATGCTGATGGGTGGGATGTAAATTCCCAACAGCCACTCTGGAGAAGTGTATGGTTTTTCCTGAAACACGTAGGAAACAAAGCAACACAGCCTATGGCACTTCCACTAATGGTCCTAGAGCTTAGGGAAATTAAAATCAAAAACACACATCCACCCCAAAATTTGGGACGGCTCTGTTTACAAGAACCTCGTCTATGGTACACGTTAAATATCCAAGTAAGCAAAAAATGGATAAAGAAGTTGTGGTACGTACGTACAATGGAATATCACTCAGCAATGAGATCTACGTCATCAGGCCCGTAGCGGCATAATGAGTGGATTCAGGTAGGACGATTCTACGAGACATAAGTCACACATAAAAAGAAACATCATAAAATATCACTAATACACGGAACGTAAACTTGGCTACACATGAACTGAATTAAAAAACAGAACAGGGTCTCAAATTGAGAAAACCAACTTATGCTTGTTTATGGGGAAAGGTGAGTTGGGGTGCTGCATAAAACCAGAGATTGAAATTAACACAGATACCGTTCCATAAGCCAAATATATAATACACAAAACCTACTCCTTGCTCAACGAAATGGACTCAACACCCCATATTCACCGCCTGGGAATATACCTGACAAGTAAGAATCTTAAAACCCATGGATTTATATGTCTCCATAAGGAAATCAAGCATGTGTACAGCGACCTAAACGCAGCAGTGAAAATCTGATAAATCCCATTATCAAAATAAATTTCAAAAACAAAACACAATGACAGTGAAATAGAGAGCAATTCTTAAATAATTCATTCAGGGCTTGTGATTCAACCTGGATTTACCACATCTACACCCAGAGCTGGGTGAGACATAAGGCTGGACACTTTACTCTGATAGCATTGTTGAGTTACGGTGAGCAAACACAGACCCTTTGAAGTCATACTGCATGGTACCCATTCCATGGGTCCCAACTCTCCAGGTTTAAGGGATTCTTCCTTCAGCTAAAAGATGCATGGGAAACCCAGTGTATGTTCCACCGTGTGATTGGGAAACGTTTTCAAATGCATCTCAGTTTTCGTCCCCTGGTACTCGGGTTCACCATTCCAGACGCTTTACTAACACTCTCCCCACTTGGAGAGTCAGTGCCTTTAACCTCCTGTTTGGCACAGTTTGCAATTTCTGCGCAAGATGTACAAGAATAGGGAGAACCAATGAGAGACTAGCTGTAGGTTTCTGCACGGGCAAATGGAACGCTCATTTCCCACTAGGAAGAGGAATTAACCAAAGGCTCAGCGTGCCCTGCCGGAACCAGATTAGGGCCTGAAGCAATCCTGCGGTTTTGCGGCCAGCTCACAAGAAAGCGAGTTGAAGAAAGGAGCTCAGGGGCACTGTAATTCACAAACCTGCAGAGTTATGAATGACAGCTATCGTCAAAAATGTATTCAAGTATGTCTTAGAAGAGGACTTGAAAGTGGGGCAGAATTTCAGGAAAACGATTGCAGGGTGTACACCGGAATTGCACTTAAAGCATAGGATAAGAGGCAGAATGTCCACAATGATGCACTTGGCCAAAAAGTGCGTATGCGTTTTTTCCTGAATATATTCAGGAAAAAACGCATACGCACTTTTTGGACAACCAAGCAAGCGTGTAAAGGAAATCTGCACTACAATGAAGTCTCACTGCCCCCCGGTCCAAAGGGCTATCTGAAAAAAGTGTAAAATCCAGAAAGGCAGGACAGGTCATGGAGAACAGGGAGCCTTGTTATGCTGATGGGCGGGATGTAAATTGCAAACAGCCAATCTGGAGAAGTGTATGGTGTTTCCTGAAACACGTAGGAAACAAAGCCACACAGCCTATGGCACTTCCACTTAGGGTCCTATAGCTTAGGGTAATTAAATTCAAAAACACACAGCCACCCCAAAATTTGGGACGGCACTGTTTACAAGAACCTCGTCTACGGTACAAGTTAAATATCCGAGAAAGCAAAAAATGGATAAAGAAGTTGTGGTACCTACGTACAATGGAATATCACTCAGCAATGAAATCTATGTCATTAGGCCCGTCGCGCCAAAATGCGTGGATTCAGGTACGATGATTCTAAGTGAAATAAGTCACACAGAAAATGAAACATCATAAGATATCACTAATATACGGAATATAAACTTGGCTACACATGAACTGAATTACAAAACAGAACAGGGTCTCAAATTTAGAAAACCAACTTATGCTTGCTTAAGTGGAAAGGTGAGTTGGGGTGCTACATAAAACCAGAGATAGAAATTAGCACAGATACCTTTCCATAAGCCAAATATGTAATAGTCAAGACCTACCCCTTGCTCAACGAAATGGACTAAACACCCCATATTCAACGCCTAGGAATACACGTGACTAGTAAGAATCTTCAAACCCATGGATTTATATGTCTCTGTAAGAGAATAAAGAGTGCGTACAGTGTCATGAGTGTAGCAGAGAAAATCCGATAAATCCCATTATCAAAATTAATTACAAAACCAAAACACAAGGACAGTGAAATAGAGAGCAATTCTTAAATAATTCATTCAGGGCATGTGATGCAACCTGGATTTACCATATCTACACCCAGAGCTGAGTGAGACATAAGGTTGGGCACTTCGGGCTGATAGCATTGGTGAGTTTCGATGAGCAAATGCAGACCCTTTGAAGTCATACTGCATGGTACCCTTTCCATGGGTCCCAACTCTCCAGGTTTAAGGGATTCTTCCTTCAGCTAAAACATGCATGGGAAACCCACAGTATGGTGCACCATGTGACCGGGAAACGTTTTCAAATGCATCTCTGTTTTTGTCCCCTTTTACTCGGGTTCACCATTCCAGACCCTTTACTAACACTCTCCCCACTTGGAGAGTCAGTGCCTTTAACCTCCTGCTGGGCACAGTTTGCAATTTCTGCGCAAGATGAACAGGAATAGGGAGAACCAATGAGAGACTAGCTGTAGGTGTCTGCACGGGCAAAATTAACTCTCATTTCCCACCAGGAAGAGGAATTAACCAAAGGCTCAGCATGCCGTGCCGGAAACAGATTAGGGCCTGAAGCAATCCTGCGGGTTTGCGGCCACCTCACGAGATAGCGAGTTGAAGAAAGGTGCTCGGGGCACTGTAACTCACAAACATGCAGAATTTTAAATGAGAGCTATCGTCCAAAAATATATTGAAGGAAGGCTGCGAAGAGGACTTCTATGCGGGAAGAATTGCAGGAAAACGATTTCGGGGGTAGACGGGAATTGCATTTAAAGCATAGGAAAAGAGGCAGAACGTCGACAATGATGCTCTTTGCCAAAAAGGGTGTATGCGTTTTTTCCTGAATATAATCAGGAAAAAACGCATATGCCCTTTTTGGCCAACCAAGCAAGCATGTTAAAGAAATCTGCACTACAATGAAGTCTCACTGCCCCCCTGTCAAAAGGGCCATCTGAAAAAAGTGTAAAATCCAGAAAGGCAGCAAAGGCCATGGAGAACAGGGAGCCTTGTTATGCTGATGGGCGTGATATAAATTGCCAACAGCCACTCTGGAGAAGTGTATGGTGTTTCCTGGAACACCTAAAAAACAAAGCACCGGAGCCTACGGCACTTCCACTTATGTTCCTATAGCTTAGGGAAATTAAAATAAAAAACACACAGCCACCCCAAGTGTCGGACGGCTCTGTTTACAAGAACCTCGTCTACGGTACAAGTTAAATATCCCAGAATGTGAAAAATGGATAAAGAATTTGTGGTACGTACGTACAATGGAATATCACTCAGCAATGAAATCTATGTCATCAGGCCCGTCGCGGCATAATGAGTGGATTCAGGTACGAAGATTCTAAGTGAAATAAGTCACACAGAAAATGAAACATCATAAGATATCACTAATACACGGAATGTAATCTTGGCTACACATGAACTGAATTACAAAACAGAACAGGGTCTCAAATTTAGAAAACCAACTTATGTTTGCTTAAGGGGAAATGTGAGTTGGGGTGCTGCATAAAACCAGAGATAGTAATTAGCACAGATACCTTTCCATAAGCCAAATATGTAATAGTCAAGACCTACCCCTTGCTCAACGAAATGGACTAAACACCCCATATTCAACGCCTAGGAATACACCTGACTAGTAAGAATCTTCAAACCCATGGATTTATATGTCTCCGTAAGAGAATGAAGCGTGTGTAGAGCAGCATGAATGCAGCAGAGAAAATCCGATAAATCCCATTATCAAAATCAATTACAAAAAGAAAACACAAGGACAGGGAAATACAGAGCAATTCTTAAATTATTCATTCAGGGCTTGTGATGCAACCTGGATTTACCACATCTCCACCCAGAGCTGAGTGAGACATAAGGTTGGGCACTTCACGCTGATAGCATTGGTGAGGTTCGATGAGCAAATGCAGACCCTTTGAAGTCATACTGCATGGTACCCGTTCCTTGGGTCCCAACTCTCCAGGTATAAGGGATTCTTCCTTCAGCTAAAACATGCATGGGAGACCCACAGTATGTTGCACCGTGTGAACGGGAAACGTTTTCAAAGGCATCTCAGTTTTCGTCCCCTTTTATTCGGGTTCACCATTCCAGACAGTTTACTAACACTCTCCCCACTTGGAGAGTCAGTGCCTTTAACCTCCTGTTTGGCAGAGTTTGCAATTTCTGCGCAAGATGAACAGGAATAGGGAGAACCAATGAGAGACTAGCTGTATGTGTCTGCACGGGCAAATTTAACGCTCATTTCCCACCAGGAAGAGGAATTAACCAAAGGCTCAGCATGCCGTGCCGGAACCAGATTAGGGCCTGAAGCAATCCTGCGGGTTTGCGGCCAGCTCACAAGATAGCGAGTTGAAGAAAGGAGCTCAGGGACACTATAATTCACAAACCTGCAGAGTTATAATTGACAGCTATCGTCCAAAAATATATTGAAGTTAGGCTGCGAAGATACTTGAAAGCGGGGCAGAATTGCAGGAAAACGATTTCAGGGGGTAGACTGGAATTGCATTTAAAGCATAGGAAAAGAGGCAGAACGTCGACAATGATGCTCTTGGGCAAAAAGAGCGTGTGCGTTTTTTCCTGAATATATTCAGGAAAAAACGCATACGGCCTTTTTGGCCAACCAAGCAAGCATGTTAAAGTAATCTGCACTACAATGAAGTCTCATCTCCCCCATGGTCAAAAGGGCCATCTGAAAAAAGTGTAAAATCCAGGAAGGCAGCACAGGCCATGGAGAACAGGAAGCCTTCTTATGCTGATGGGCGGGATGTAAATTGCCAACAGCCACTCTGGAGAAGTGTATGGTGTTTCCTCAAACACCTAAAAAAAAAAGCAACGGCGCCTACGGCACTTCCACTTATGGTCCTATAGTTTAGGGAAATTAAAATAAAAAAGACGCAGCCACCCCAAATTTTCGAATGGCTCTGTTTACAATATACTCATCTATGGTACAAGTTAAATATCCCAGAAAGCGGAAAATGGATAAAGAAGTTGTGCTACGAACGTACAATGGAATATCACACAGCAATGAAATCTATGTCTTCAGGCCCGTCGCGGCATAACGAGTGGATTCAGGTATGAAGACTCTAAGTGAAATTAGTCACACAGAGAAAGAAACATCATAAGATACCACTAATACACGGAATGTAAACTTGGCTACACATGAACTGAATTACAAAACAGAACAGGGTCTCAAATTTAGAAAACCAATCAATGCTTGCTTAAGGCGAAAGGTGAGTTGGGGTGCTACATAAAACCAGAGATTGAAATTAGCACAGATACCGTTCCATAAGTCAAATATGCAATAGTCAAGACCTACTCCTTGCTCAATAAAATGGACTCAACACCCCAAATTCAACGCCTAGGAATATACCTGACTAGTAAGAATCTTAAAACCCATGGATTTATATGTCTCCATAAGACAATCAAGCGTGTGTACAGCGGTATAAACGCAGCAGTGAAAATCCGATAAATCCCATTATCAAAATGAATTATAAAAACAAAACACAATGACAGTGAAATAGAAAGCAATTCTTAAATAATTCATTCAGGACTTGTGATGCAACCTGGATTTACCATATCTACACACAGAGCTGGGTGAGACATAAGGCTGGACACTTTGAGCTGATAGCATTGGTGAGGTTCGGTGAGCAAATGCAGACCCTTTGAAGTCATACTGCATGATACCCATTCCATGGGTCCCAACTCTCCAGGTTTAAGGGATTCTTCCTTTAGCTAAAACATGCATGGGAAACCCAGAGTATGGTCCCTGTGACTGCGCAACATTTTTAAATGCATGTAAGTTTTCGTCCCCTGATACTCGGGTTGACCATTCCGGACGGTATAATAACACTCTCCCCGCTTGGAGAGTCAGTGCCTTTAACCTCCTGTTTGACACAGTATGCAATTTCTGCGCAAGATGAAAAGGAATAGGGAGAAACAATGAGAGACTAGCTGTAGGTGTCTGCACGGGCAAATTTATGCTCATTTCCCTCCAGGAAGTGGAATTAACCAAAGGCTCAGCATGCCGGGCCGGAACCAGATTAGGGCCTGAAGCAATCCTGCGGTTTTGCGGCCAGCTCACAAGGAAACGAGTTGAAGAAAGGAGCTCAGGGGCACTGACATTCACAAACCTGCAGAGTTATAAATGCCAACTATCGTCCAGAAATACATTGAAGAAGGCTGCGAAGAGGACTTGACAGCGGGGCAGAATTGCTGGAAAACGATTTCAGGGGGTAGACTGGAATTGCATTTAAAGCATAGAAAAGAGTCATAACGTCGACAATGATGCACTTGGCCAAAAAGGGCGTATGCGTTTTTAACTGAATATATTCAGGAAATAACGCATACGCACTTTTTGGCCAACCAAGCAAGCGTGTAAAGGAAATCTGCACTACAATGAAGTCTCACTGCCCCCCGGTCAAAAGGGCCTTCTGAAAAAAGTGTAAAATCCAGAAAGGCAGGACAGGCCATGGAGAACAGGGAGACTTGTTATGCTGATGGACGGGATATAAATTGCCAACCGCCACTCTGGAGAAGTGTATGGTGTTTCCTGAAACACCTAAAAAGCAAAGCAACGGAGCCTACGGCACTTCCACTTATGGTCCTATAGCTTACAGAATTAAAATCAAAAACACACAGCCACCCCAAAGTTTCGGACGGCTCTGTTTACAAGAACACCGTCTGCGGAACAAGTTAAATATCCCAGAACGTTAAAAATGGATAAAGAAGTTGTGGTACGTACGTACAATGTAATATCACTCAGCAATGAAATCTAGGTCATCAGGCCCGTCGCGGCATAATGAGTGGATTCAGGTACGATGATTCTAAGTGAAATAAGTCACACAGAAAATGAAACATCATAAGATATCACTAATACACGGAATGTAAACTTGGCTACACATGAACTGAATTACAAAACAGAACAGGGTCTCAAATTTAGAAAACCAACTTATGCTTGCTTAAGGGGAAAGGTGAGTTGGGGTGGTGCATCAAACCAGAGATAGAAATTAGCACAGATACCTTTCCATAAGCCAAATATGTCATAGTCAAAACCTACACCTTGCTCAACGAAATGGACTAAACACCCCATATTCAACGCCTAGGAATACACCTGACTAGTAAGAATCTTCAAACCCATGGATTTATATGTCTGCATAAGAGAATCAAGCGTGTGTACAACTGCATGAATGCAGCAGAGAAAATCCGATAAATCCCATTATCAAAATGAATTACAAAAACAAAACACAATGACACTGAAATAGAGAGCAATTCTTAAATAATTCATTCAGGGCTTGTAATGCACCCTGGATTTACCACATCTACACCCAGAGCTGAGTGAGACATAAGGTTGGACACTTCGTGCTGATAGCATTGGTGAGGTTCGATGAGCAAACGCAGACCCTTTGAAGTCATACTGCATGGTACCCATTCCATGGGTCCCAACTTTCCAGGTTTACAGGATTCTTCCTTCACCTAAATCATGCACCTGAATCCCAGAGTATGGTCCACCATGTGACTGGGAAGCGATTTTAAATGCCTCTCAGGTTTCGTCCCTTGGTACTCAGGTTCACCATTCCAGACGCTTTACTAACTCTCTCCCCACTTGGAGAGTCAGTGCCTTTAACCTCCTGTTGGGCACAGTTTGCAATATCTGCGCAAGATGAACAGGAATAGGGAGAACCAATGAGAGACTAGCTGTAGTTGTCTGCACGGGCAAATTTAACGCTCATTTCCCACCAGAAAAAGGAATTTTCCAAACGCTCAGCATGCTGTGCGGAAACCAGATTAGGGCCTGAAGCAATCCTGCGGTTTTGCGGCCAGCTCACAAGAAAGCTAGTTGAAGAAAGGAGCTCAGGGACACTGTAATTAACAAACCTGCAGAGTTATAAATGGCAGGTATCAAACAAAAATATATTGAAGTAAGGCTGCGAAGAGGACTTGAAAGTGGGGCAGAATTCCAGTAATATGATTTCAGGAGGTAGACGGGAAGTGCTCTGAAAGCATAGGAGAAGAGGCAGATTCTCGACAATGATGCACTTGGTCAAAAAGTGCATATGAGTTTTTTCAGGGCCCTCATTAAAGAGGGTAGGGGGCTCCCAGCATGCTTTCGTGGCCAACAGAGGGCCCACATCGCCAAGGCGATGTGAGCCAGCCAGGCAGGAGTGACCTCACATCAGAGGGCCCACCTCACAGAAGGGTAAGGAACCCAGCCAGGATCAGACTCTCACCAGAGTGCCCACATCAGCAAGGGGCTGTGAACCAGACAGGAGTGTCATCACACCCATGGGGCCACATCATCAAAGGTTGAGGTACCCAGGAAATGTGGCCTCAAACCAGAGGACCCACATCACCATGGGTCTCAGAGCGAGGCAGGCAGGATTAACCTCACAACACATGGCCCATTGTATAAAAAAGGTGAGGAATCCAGCAGTTGGAACATCCCAGCAGGCGTCCCAGAGCACCAGGGCTATGGGATCCAGGCAGTGATGAACTCACAACAGAGGTCCCTCATCATGAAACTGTGAGCAAACCAGCCGTTGTGACCTCAGAGCACAAGGCCCACATCCCCATGGGGAAGGGAACCAAGCAGGAGTGTCATCACACCAGTGGGCACACATCAGAAAATGTGGGGAGCCCAGCAGTTAGGGCCTGACGCCAGAGGGCTCTCATCACCGAGGAGAGGAGGCTCACAGCAGGCTCCAACTGCTACCAGAGGGCCGCCATCGCCAATGCGGGATGTGCCAGCCAGGCAGGAGTGACCTCAGAGCAGAGGGCCCACCACACAAAAGTGTGAGGAACCCAAAGAGGATCAGACTCTCACCACAGGGCCCACATCACCAAGGGAATGGGAACCAGGCTGGAGTGTCCTCACACCAGTGGGGCCTCATCACCGAAATGTGAGTGACCCAGCACACGTGGCTTCAAACCAGAGGACACATATCACCAAGGGGCTGGGAGTGAGGCAGGCAGGAGGAGCCTCAAAACATAGGGACCATAGAATAAAAATGGTGAGGTATCCCGCAGTTGGAACCTCCTAGCAGGCGGCCAGGAGCAGCGAGGCTATGGGATCCAGACCTGACTGAACTCAAAACAGAGTGCCCTCATCATGAAACTGTGAGCAACCCAGCCGTTGGGACCTCAGAGCAGAAGGCCCACATTCCCATGTGGCTGGGAACATGGCATAAGTGTACTCGCACCACAGGGCACACATCAGAGAATTTTGGAAGCCCAGAAGTTAGGGCCTGACGCCAGAGGGCCCTCATTACCAAGGGGAGGAGACTCCAAGCAGGCACCAACTCCCAACTGAGGGCCCATGTCGCCAAGGTGACGTGTGACAGCCAGGCAGGAGTGACCTCACAGCAGAGGGCCTACCTCACAGAAGGGTGAGGAACCCAGCCAGGATAAGACTCTCACCAGAGGGCCCACATCACCAATGGGATCAGAAACAGGCAGGACTGTCTTCACACCAGTGTGGCCACATCATAGAAAGGTGAGGAACCCAGCACATGTGGCCTAAACCAGAGGACCCACATCTCCAAGGGGCTCGGAGTGAGGCAGGCAGGAGGAGCCTCACAACACAGGGACCATAGGATAAAAAAGCTGAGGAAACTTGCAGTGTGAACCTCCCAGCAGGCGGCCCAGAGCACCAAGTCTATGCGATCCAGGCTGCAGTGAACTCACAGCAGAGGGCCCACATCATGAAACTGTGAGCAACCCAGACATTGGGACCTCAGAGCAGAAGGCCCACATCCCCATGGGGATGGGAACCTCGCAGGAGTGCCCTCGCACCACTTAGCACGTATCAGAAAATGTGGGTACCCAGCAGTTAGGGCCTGACGCAAGAGGGCCCTCATCACCGAGGGGAGGAAGCTCCCAGCAGGCTACAACTGCCACAAGAGGGCCGATGTTGCCCAGGCGGGGTATGCCAACCAGGCAGGAGTGAGCTCACAGCAGAGGACCCACCTCACAGAAGGGTGAGGAACCCAAACAGGATCAGACTCTCACCAGAGGGCCCACATCATCAAGGGGATAGGAACCAGGCAGGAGTGTCCTCACACCATTGGGGCCACATCATCAAAAGGTGAGGGACCCAGCACACGTGGCCTCAAACCAGAGGACACACATCACCAAGGGGCTGGGAGTGAGGCAGGCAGGAGGAGTCTCAAAAAAGAGGGCCCATAGAAGAAAAAAGGTGAGGAATCCCGCAGTTGTAACGTCCCAGCAGGTGGCCAGGAGCAGCATGGCTATGGGATCCAGGCCGGAGTGAACTCACACCAGAGGGCCCTCATCATGAAACTGAGCAACCCACCGTTGGGACCTCAGAGCAGAAGGCCCACATTCCCATGGGGTTGTGAACTTGGCAGGAATGTACTCGCACCACAGGGCGCACATCAGAAAATTTTGGGAGCCCAGGAGTTAGGGCCTGATGCCAGAGGGCCCTCATTACCAAGGGGAGGAGACTCCCAGCAGGCACCAACTCCCACCAGATGGCCGACGTCACCAAGGCGGGGTGTGCCAGCTAGGCAGGACTGACCTCAGAGAAGAGGGCCTACCTCACAGAAGTGTGAGTAACACAACCAGGATCAGACTCTCACCGGAGGGCCCACATCACCAAGGAGATGGGAACCAAGCAGGAGTGTCCTCACACCAGTGGGGCCACATCAGCCAAAGGTGAGGAACCCAGCACATGTGGCCTCAAACCAGAGGACACACATCACCAAGGGGCTGGGAGTGAGGCAGGTGTCTGGAGGGGCACATTTAACTCTAATTTCCCACCAGGAAGAGGAATTAACCAAAGGCTCAGAGTGCCGTGCCGGACCCTGATTATGGCCTGAAGCAAACCTGCGGTTCTGTGGCCAGCTTTCAAGGAAACGAGTTAAGAAAGGAAATCACGGGCACTGTAATTCACAAACCTGCAGAGGTATAAATGACAGCTATTGGCAAAAATATATTGAAGTAAGTCTGCAAAGAGGACTTGAAAACGAGGCAGAATTGCAGGAATCATATTTCAGGAGGTAGATTGGAATTGCATTTAAAGCATGTGAAATGCGGCAGATCTTCGACAATGATGCACTTGGACAAAAGTGCATATACATTTTTTCCTGAATATATTCAGGAAAAAACGCATATGCCCTTTTTGGCCAACCAAGCACTCGAGCAATGGAAATCCGCACTACAATGAAGTCTTATTTCCCATTCGTCAAAAGGGCCATCTGAAAAAAGTGTAAAAACCAGAAACACAGGACAGGCCATGGAATAAAGGGAGCCTTGTTATGCTGATGGGTGGGATGTAAATTGCCAACAGACACTCTGGAGATGTTTATGGTGTATCCTGGAACATCTGACAAACAAAGCTACAGACCCTAGGGCACTTCCACTTTTGGCCCTATAGCTTTGGAAAATTAAAATCAAGAAGACACAGCCAACACAAAATTTAGGGCTGCTGTGTATACAAGAACCTCGAGTCCAGTACAAATTAAATATCCCAGAAAGAAAAAAATGGATAAAGGAGTTGTGCTACTTACGTACAACGGAATATCACTCAGCAATGAAATCAATGTCATCAGGACTGTAGCAGCAAATTGAGTGGATTTAAGTATGATGATTCTAAGAGAAATATGTCACACAGAGTAAGATAATTATCATAAGATATCACTAATAGAGAGAGTGTAAACTTGGCTACACATAAACTGAATTACAAAACCGAACAGAGTCTCACATTTAGATAAAAACTTATGCTTGCTTAAGGGGAAAGTTGAGTTGGGGTGCTGTATAAAACCAGAGATTGAAATGAGCACACATACCGTTCCATAAGTCAAATATGTAATAGACAAGACCTACTCTTTGCTCAATGAAATAGACTCATCCAAGATGTATCACCTCACACCTGTTAGAATGGGCATCATCAGAAAATCTACAAACAACAAATGCTGGAAAGGGTGTGGAGATAAGGAACCCTCTTCCACTATTGTTGGGAATGTAAATTGATACAGTCACTGTGGAGAACATTATGGAGTTTCTTATAAAACTAAGAATAGAATTACCATATGATACAGCAATCCCACTACTGGGCATATACCCAGACAAAACCATAAATCAAAAAGAGACATTCACTGCAATGTTCATTGCATCACTATTTACAATATCCAGGTAATGGAAGCAACCTAAATGCCCACAGACAGACGAATGCATAAAGATGAGGTACATATATAAAATGGAATATTACTAAGCCATAAAAAGGAATGAAATTGGGTCATTTGTAGAGACGTTGATGGATCTAGAGACTGTCATACAGAGTGAAGTAAGTCAGAAATGGAAAAACAAATCTTGTATATTAATGCATATATGTGGAACCTAGAAAAATTGTACAGATGAACCGTTTTGCAAGGCAGAAATAGAGCAACAGATGTAGACAACAAACGTATGGACACCAAGGGGGGAAAGCTGTTAGGGGGTGGTGGTGGGAGGAGTTGAGAGATTGGGATTGGCATGTATACATTTATATGTATAAAATAGATAACCAACAAGAACCTGCTGTATAAAAAATTAAAATAAAATTCAAAATTAAAAAAAGTAAAACAGAAAAAATATTCTTCCCTTCACATACATGTATTTATATGAATAAATTATTTCCATGCTTATATCTGTAAATACAAAAAAGAGGAATAAAATCTACCTTGAACCAAAAATGAAAAAAAGAAAAAAAATACAGAACCCACAAGTTACACAGAGGAAAACCGTATCAGGGCACTTGCTCCAGTTGTAAACAATTCTGAAGTTGGTCAGTGGTGGGGAATCATCTCCCATTCAGCCAGCAGGCCACACGCAACAAGCATCCTCATTGCAAAGTTGGGGGACCGTGCCGAGGCATCTGTGAGTAAACGTGGGCCGAGCCCCAGGCCAGCTGCTGCAGAAATGTTCCCACCTTTCACAGGTAAAACACCTGAATATGTACAAGGATTTGAAAGCCTAGAGGAAGGGCCATGGAGCCACATGAGCGACAGCATGTCAGCCGACTTGGTGCCTGCAGGCCAGCCAGGATGGTCCTGGCCCTGGGTACTCTTCTGGAAGCTTTCCATTTCCCTGCCTGAGATACCCCTGCTGTCCCGGCCCCCACTGATTTCTTCCTTCCTCACCTCTGCCCAGGGAGAAATTCCAGCAGCAGGTATGGGTGACACATCCTCTTCTTTAGCAGGTGGCATCTTGGCAACTGCTGCAGAAAGTCCAGCAGAGCCCCACTCACACTGGGCCACCCACAAAGCCGTGGCCTCTCACTCCCTCCCACCAGCCCAGCCCCGAGACTGCTGACTGGGCAGAGAAAATGGCCTCAGGCACAGCTGCAGGGGCTCTTGCTGCCTGGAGCGGTGTTTATATTGATCTCAACCCAGGCACACCTGGGGAGGACTGGCCGGCACGGTCAGGCTTCCCAGGCCAGCCAATAATCACCCCTCAGGGGCTCACAGTTGCAGAAACTGGAACTTGCTGAATCGGCCAGGTCCAAGGAACAGGTGTGGGCTCCTGAGAGTCAGGATAGACAAGGGACTGCAGCTCTGGCTTGTTTTCTAATTATATTATCTGGCCCATGAGTGGGAGACAACTTCAAGAAAACCCTCTCCTAATGAGAGGAACCCAGGAGTCAGGGAGAGGAGGGGTGTGTGGTGGGTGGAGACAGAGGCCTGGTTCCCCGGGTGCAGTGGAAGTCTCTGGAAGACCAGGTGGAGGGAGGCCACACAGAGTGATGCCCAGGGTCACAGACCTGTCAGAGCTGCTGTTTGTTAGTTCAAGTCCTGCTCTGAGGTGCTCTGTGTCAGATCTGAGTGACAGGTGAGCTGGGAGTGCTCTGCAATGAGGGCGATGTGCACGGTTCCTGTGTGCCCAGCCCTACCACGGTAACTGCAAGGGTAGCTCTGTATCCTGAGAGGGGCCTGACCACGAGAGCCCCGTGGTCTGGAGTGGGGGGTAGGGTCCCTGCTCAGGTGATCTCCATATCCTGGGATTGGCCTGATATCGAGAGCCCCATGGGCTGCTGGAATCCTGGTAAAAGATGTCAGGACAGTCAGTGAAGCCACCGAGGATAGACCTCCAGTAGTTCCTAAATCCTACACCCTGCTGGTCATTCTACCAACCACCAGGACATGGTATTCTGTATTAGTCTTCAATGATGCCTTCTTTTGTATTCCATTAGTGTCAGAGTCACAAGAAATTTTGGCTTGTGAGTGGCAGGTCTCAACATACAACTAAAACAATACTTCTGGGCCGTCTTGCCCCAAGGGTTCAAAAATTCCCACACCATCTTTGGGGAAAGCTCAGCTAAAGACCGAAAAGTCCTACCACTGGAAAAAGAAACACTCCTTCAATATGCAGACGACATTCTGAACACCAGCCCTACTAAGGAGACCTCTGAACTACCAAGCCAATAAAGGATACAAGTTGTCCAAGAAAAAGCTCAAATATCACAGACTACGGTGACCTGCCTGGGCTTCATTCTCACAGAAGGTCGGAGAAGCCCATCCCAGGAAAGGGAAGAAACAATTTACAGCCTTACCCATATCTAAAACTAGAAGACAGCTTAGGGGTTCCTGGGGAGGCCACGGTTTGCTGCTTCTGGATCCCTAACTACAGTCTACTAGCTGGGCCTCTATATGAAACACTGAAAGGAAAAGATGATGATCCTTTTGAATAGAATCCAGAAGTGGCCTTTCAAGAATGGAAAGAGCAGTCAATTCAGACCCTTGCCCTGGAACTCCCTAATTTAGCTAAACCCTTTGACCTTTACATTCCTGGTGAACGGTGAATCGCCATTGGAGTATTAGTGCAAAAACTGGGACCACTTGAAATGGAACAATGCAAGAATGCCATCCAGGTAGGATAAACTACGGTCACCAAGGGGCTTGGCCCACTGCCACATCTGGCCAAGATACTGGCGGTATCTAAAATCCTGGAAATCAGCAGCCCAAAAGGCCACCTCCCTCCTAAGGGAAAAGGACCCCAAGTGGTATTCCTAACACCCAATGATGCCCTGAAGTTGCAGGGTTTGCTCTGTGGGCACACTGACCTCGAGTGAGGAGGCCTTCCAACTCCAAACTCCAGAGAGATAACCGGGGGCAACGGGGCACCATGACGACTCAAGTGACCATCACTTGACCTGGAGTTTCTCTCATAAAACAACAAGAGTGTGTCCCAAAAGAGTAGACTACTGCTTGCAGGACTTACTGCCCCCAGAGCGGACCTAATAATCCTGGCGGGGGAACCGTATATCACGCTGTCACCATAGAAAAGCCTACAGACACTGTGATAATGTTGGCCAATAAGACCGGCTGGACTCCTGTTTACTTCAAAAGGCTGTTGACTCAGTGGCCATCATGGTCCTTCATCACACATGACCCTGGACTGTCTGGGAGTTGAGCGGACAGGGTCCTGACACCTGGTGCTCTTTTTACGTTAATTCAGGGGCCTAATTGAAGAAAGTGCAGACTACTGGTCAGAGCATCTAGGCTGGCAGAAACGGTCAGCCTAAGGTGGCCGAACAAATGCGGGGCGGGGTGAAACTGGACCTCACAGCATCACTGCACATCTCCTTCCTGGACCCTTAAAGGTCATTAGAATCTATAACACTTCCAATACTGGTGCTCAGGCAGACTAGCAGGAAGGCAGGAGGCCTGGGGACAATCAACGTCACCTGGAGGCTGCTGGGGAGAAGTTCTGACCCTCGCCCACGGGTATGAGGGCTCCTAACTCAGCACTCAGCAGTTACAGAAGAAGGGTCTGCACCCCCAGCACTCCAAGAATGAGGAAGGGGACAAAAGGCAGAAGAGGGGCTTGTCCCAGGCAAAGCCCCTTAAAAATCCCTGGGAGATAAAAATAGAATCTGGGCAATAAAATAAAGTCTAACCTGTTTTATCCTTTGTGCTTTGTCTAATTTCACGTGCTCCTAGGGTCCCGCATACAGAGGTTCCACACCCGGCACTTCAGACCAGATTTTCTAGTGCAGAATGGCTGGGTCGACACCTCAGCTCCTGGGGCACAGTGCACACTCCGTGATATAGAGCCTGAGCTGCAGCCAACCGGGCCCTCAAGAGATCCCCCCCTCCCTCTGACTGACTCTGACAGGATCTCTACACAGCAGCCCAGCCCACAGCCCACGGGGTAGCACATGCTCTCACCTCTGCATTCTCTGATCAAAATATAAAGTTTCCTTTGCTTCTAAACCAAACTCAGACTCGATCTGTTGGCTCCAATGACACTGGGCAGGGGGACACTTGTTGGGGTCCACTCTGGAGGATCAATAACAGAAATTGAGAACATTGTAACTTCAATGAACAGATGTGTGAGCCAAACTGTAATTAACATAGAACAGTGTATAAGGCTCGGGTAAAATAAGATGTTTCTAACACTTCCATTTGATATTTCCATCACTTTATTATAAGCAAGTTCAGTGAAAAGGTTTGTCTTATTTGTCAGGTCAATATTAGAGAAATGAAGTGATTTCTTTCCAAGGATGTACATCTAATAATCTTGGTTAAGGCTTCAATCTTGTTTTAAATGCTTTTCCATTGAAAATGATACCTCTCTTTCAGCTCCCCCATTTCTGAGAAGTATAAAGTCTTATAATTTATTATTACCAAAGGGGAAAGGTGAGAGGAGGGATAAATTAACAGTTTGGGATTAACACATACACACTGCTATGTATAAAATCGATCATCAACAAGGAACTGCTGTATAGCACAGGGAACTACACTCAATATTTTGCAATAACCTATAAGGGGAAATAATCTGAAAAAGAATAGATATTTTTATTGACATCATCTATCAATGACAGTTAAAATGGAACCTAAGGGAAGCCGGTGGTGAGTGCTTCTGACCAGGAAGACTTCAATCATCTAAAGTTTGGACTCTGTCTACTTCCCAAGGTCCTTAATGAACATATGTGTAGCCGTAGCTTAAAAAATTCCCCAGTTTGGGTAGCGGAGAGACACTGATTTTGAAAAAGCCCTGGTGTTCTCCTCACATGAATGGGACCCTTCCTACAGCTAAAGCATGCCTGTCACACCCAGAGGATGGTATACCGTCTGATCGGGAAGAGTTTGGAAAAGGCATCTCATCTCCTCATTTCCTGGTGCTCGGGTTCACCCTTCCAGCGTCTTTACTAACAGTCTCCCCACTTGGAGATGTCAGCACTGTCAACATCCTGTTGCATACAGTTTGGAATTTGTCCAGAGGATGAAGCAGAAGGAGGAGGAACAATGAGAGACAAGTCCTAGGTTTTCGGACAGACATATGTCACTCTAATTTCCAATCAGGAAGACGAATTGACCAAAGGCTAGGGTTGCCCATGGAAACAGAATAGGGCTTGAGGAAATCCCGCTGCTTTGTGGCCAGTTCCCATAAACACAAGTTGAAAAATGGAGCTCAGTGGCACTAAAATTCACGAAACTGCAGAGTTGAAAATATCTATCACTGAAAAATGTCTTGAGGAAAGTCAGAGAAAAGGACTTGTAAGCAACGGAGAATGGCAGGAAAGGGATTGGAAGAGGTAGAAAGGACTCGCCATTAAGCACAAGAAAAGGGGCTGAACATTGCCAACATTGCAGTTGGCCAAAAAGGGTGTATGCGTCTTTTTCTGTATATATTCAAGAAAAGGGCATACACTTTTTTAGCCAACCAAACAGGTGGGCACTGGAAATCAATACTACAAAACATATCACTTCGCATCAGTCAGAAGAGCCATCCTCATAAAGTGTAAACACCAGAAATGCAGGACAGGGCAAGGAGAAAAGGGAGCCCTGTGAGGCTTATAGTGGAAATGTATATTGCCAACGGTCACTCTGGAGAAGTGTATTGTGTTTAATAAAGCATCTGAAAAATGAGCTACAGAGCACAGGGCACTTGCACCCATGGACGTATATCTTGGGAAAAACAAAAATCGAGAGGACACAGGCACCCCAATGTATACCGCCTAATTGTTTAAAAGATCCTCGACCAGGATATAACTTAAATGTCTCTGGAGGGAAAAAATGGATACAGATGTGGTGCTTATGTAGAGTGGAATATGACTCAGCCTGGAAATCAATGCAATATGGCCACTTGTAACAACTCCAGAGGAGTTACGTATGATCATTCAAAGTCACAGAATTCAAAAAGAAAAAGACATACTATATCACTAATACATGGAATGTAAGCTTGGCTACACATGAACTGAATTACAAAACAGAACAGGGTCTCAAATATAGAAAACCAACTTATTCTTGCTTAAGGATAAAGGTGAGTTGGGGTGCTGCATAAAACCAGAGATTGAAATTAGCACAGATACTGTTCCATAAGCCAAATATGTAATAGTCAAGACCTACTGCTTGCTCAACAAAATGGACTCAGAACCCCATATTCAACGCCTAGGAATATACCTGACTAGTAAGAATATTAAAACCCATGGATTTATATGTCTTCATAAGAGAATCAAGTGTGTGTACAATGGCATGAACGCAGCAGTGAAAATAAGATATATCCCATTATCAAAATAAATTTCAAAAACAAAACACAATGACAGTGAAATAGAGAGCAATTCTTAAATAATTCATTCAGGGCTTGTGATGCAACCTGGATTTACCACATCTACACCCAGAGCTGGGTGAGACATAAGGCTGGACACTTCGGGCTGATAGCATTGGTGAGGTTCGTTGAGCAAATGCAGACACTTTGAAGTCATACTGCATGGTACCCATTCGAATGATCGCAACTCTCCAGGTTTAAAGGATTCTTCTTTCATCTAAAATATGCATGGGTAACCCAGAGTATGGTCCAACATGTGACCAGGAAACGTTTTAAAATGAATCTCATGTTTCATCCCCTGGTACTCGGTTTCACCATTTCAGACGCTTTACTAACACTCTCCCCACTTGGAGAGTCAGTGCCTTTAACCTCCTGTTGGGCACAGTTTGCAATTTCTGCGCAAGATGAACAGGAATAGGGAGAACCATTGAGAGACTAGCTGTAGGTGCCTGCACGGGCAAATGGAATGCTCATTTCCCACCAGGAAGAGGAATTAACCAAAGGCTCAGCGTGCCCTTCCGGAAACAGATTAGGGCCTGAAGCAATCCTGCGGTTTTGCGGCCAGCTCACAAGAAAGCGAGTTGAAGAAAGGAGCTCAGGGGCACTGTAATTCAAAAACCTGCAGAGTTATGAATGGCAGCTATCGTCCAAAAATATATTGAAGGAAGGCTGCGAAGACGACTTGTAAGCGGGACAGATTTGCAGGAAAACGATTTCAGGGGGTAGACGGGAATTGCATTTAAAGCATAGGAAAAGAGGCAGAACGTCGACAATGATGCTCTTGGCCAAAAAGGGCGTATGCGTTTTTTCCTGAATATATTCAGGAAAAAACGCATACGCCCTTTTTGGCCAACCAAGCAAGCATGTTAAAGAAATCTGCACTAGAATGAAGTCTCACTGCCCCCCGGTCAAAAGGGCCATCTGAAAAAAGTGTAAAATCCAGAAAGGCAACACAGGGCATGGAGAACAGGGAGCCTTGTTATGCTGTTGGGCGGGATGTAAATTGCCAACAGCCACTCTGGAGAAGTGTATGGTGTTTCCCGGAACACCAAAAAAACAAAGCTACGGAGCCTACGGCACTTCCACTTATGGTCCTATAGCTTAGGGAAATTAAAATCAAAAACACACAGCCACCCCAAAGTGTCGGACGGCTCTGTTTACAAGAACCTCGTCTACGGTACAAGTTAAATATCCCAGAATGTGAAAAATGGATAAAGAAGTTGTGGTACGTACGTACAATGGAATATCACTCAGCAATGAAATCTATGTCATCAGGCCCATCGCGGCATAATGAGTGGATTCAGGTACGATGATTCTAAGTGAAATAAGTCACACAGAAAATGAAACATCATAAGATATCACTACTACACGGAATGTAAACTTGGCTACACATGAACTGAATTACAAAACAGAACAGGGTCTCAAATTTAGAAAACCAACTTATGCTTGCTTAAGGGGAAAGGTGAGTTGGGGTGCTGCATAAAACCAGAGATAGAAATTAGCACAGATACCTTTCCATAAGCCAAATATGTAATAGTCAAGACCTACCCCTTGCTCAACGAAATGGACTAAACACCCCATATTCAACGCCTAGGAATACACCTGACTAGTAAGAATCTTCAAACCCATGGATTTATGTCTCCGTAAGAGAATGAAGCGTGTGTACAGCGGCATGAATGCAGCAGAGAAAATCCGATAAATCCCATTATCAAAATGAATTACACAAACAAAACCCAAGGACAGTGAAATAGAGAGCAATTCTTAAATAATTCATTCAGGGCTTGTGATGCAACCTGGATTTACCACATCTACACCCAGAGCTGAGTGAGACATAAGGTTGGGCACTTCGGGCTGATAGCATTGGTGAGGTTCGATGAGCAAATGCAGACCCTTTGAAGTCATACAGCATGGTACCCATTCCATGGGTCCCAACTCTCCAAATTTAAGGGATTCTTCCTTCAGCTAAAACATGCATGGGAAACCCACAGTATGGTGCACCGTGTGACTGGCAAACGTTTTCAAATGCATCTCAGTTTTCGTCCCCTTTTACTTGGGTTCACCATTCCAGACCCTTTACGAACACTCTCCCCACTTGGAGAGTCAGTGCCTTTAACCTCCTGTTGGGCACAGTTTGCAATTTCTGCGCAAGATGAAAAGGAATAGGGAGAACGAATGAGAGACTAACTCTAGGTGTCTGCACGGGCAAATTTAACGCTCATTTCCCACCAGGAAGAGGAATTAACCAAAGGCTCAGCATGCCGTGCCGGAACCAGATTAGGGCCTGAAGCAACCCTGTGTGTTTGCGGCCAGCTCACAAGATAGCGAGTTGAAGAAAGGAGCTCAGGGGCACTGTAACTCACAAACCTGCAGAGTTATAAATGACAGCTATCGTCCAAAAATATATTGAAGGAAGGCTGCGAAGACGACGTGTAAGCGGGACAGATTTGCAGGAAAACGAATTCAGGGGGTAGACGGGAATTGCATTTAAAGCATAGGAAAAGAGGCAGAACGTCGACAATGATGCACTTGGCCAAAAAGGGCGTATGCGTTTTTTCCTGAACATATTAAGGAAAAAACGCATACGCCCTTTTTGGCCAACCAAGCAAGCATGTTAAAGAAATCTGCACTACAATGAAGTCTCACTGCCCCCCGGTCAAAAGGGCCATCTGAAAAAAGTGTAAAATCCAGAAAGGCAGCACAGGCCATGGAGAACAGGGAGCCTTGTTATGCTGATGGGCGGGATGTAAATTGCCAACAGCCAGTCTGGAAAAATGTATGGTGTTTCCCGGAACATCTAAAAAACAAAGCAACGGAGCCTATGGCACTTCCCCTTATGGTCCTATAGCTTAGGAAAATTAAAATCAAAAACACACAGCCACCCAAAAGTCTCGGGCGGCTCTGTTTACAAGAACCTCGTCTACGGTACAAGTTAAATATCCCAGAATGTGAAAAATGGATAAAGAATTTGTGGTACGTACGTACAATGGAATATCACTCAGCAATGAAATCTATGTCATCAGGCCCGTCGCGGCATAATGAGTGGATTCAGGTACGAAGATTCTAAGTGAAATAAGTCACACAGAAAATGAAACATCATAAGATATCACTAATACACGGAATGTAATCTTGGCTACACATGAACTGAATTACAAAACAGAACAGGGTCTCAAATTTAGAAAACCAACTTATGTTTGCTTAAGGGGAAATGTGAGTTGGGGTGCTGCATAAAACCAGAGATAGTAATTAGCACAGATACCTTTCCATAAGCCAAATATGTAATAGTCAAGACCTACCCCTTGCTCAACGAAATGGACTAAACACCCCATATTCAACGCCTAGGAATACACCTGACTAGTAAGAATCTTCAAACCCATGGATTTATATGTCTCCGTAAGAGAATGAAGCGTGTGTAGAGCAGCATGAATGCAGCAGAGAAAATCCGATAAATCCCATTATCAAAATCAATTACAAAAAGAAAACACAAGGACAGGGAAATACAGAGCAATTCTTAAATTATTCATTCAGGGCTTGTGATGCAACCTGGATTTACCACATCTCCACCCAGAGCTGAGTGAGACATAAGGTTGGGCACTTCGGGCTGATAGCATTGGTGAGGTTCGATGAGCAAATGCAGACCCTTTGAAGTCATACTGCATGGTACCCGTTCCTTGGGTCCCAACTCTCCAGGTATAAGGGATTCTTCCTTCAGCTAAAACATGCATGGGAAACCCACAGTATGTTGCACCGTGTGAACGGGAAACGTTTTCAAAGGCATCTCAGTTTTCGTCCCCTTTTATTCGGGTTCACCATTCCAGACAGTTTACTAACACTCTCCCCACTTGGAGAGTCAGTGCCTTTAACCTCCTGTTTGGCAGAGTTTGCAATTTCTGCGCAAGATGAACAGGAATAGGGAGAACCAATGAGAGACTAGCTGTATGTGTCTGCACGGGCAAATTTAACGCTCATTTCCCACCAGGAAGAGGAATTAACCAAAGGCTCAGCATGCCGTGCCGGAACCAGATTAGGGCCTGAAGCAGTCCTGCGGGTTTGCGGCCAGCTCACAAGATAGCGAGTTGAAGAAAGGAGCTCAGGGACACTATAATTCACAAACCTGCAGAGTTATAATTGACAGCTATCGTCCAAAAATATATTGAAGTTAGGCTGCGAAGATACTTGAAAGCGGGGCAGAATTGCAGGAAAACGATTTCAGGGGGTAGACTGGAATTGCATTTAAAGCATAGGAAAAGAGGCAGAACGTCGACAATGATGCTCTTGGGCAAAAAGAGCGTGTGCGTTTTTTCCTGAATATATTCAGGAAAAAACGCATACGGCCTTTTTGGCCAACCAAGCAAGCATGTTAAAGTAATCTGCACTACAATGAAGTCTCATCTCCCCCATGGTCAAAAGGGCCATCTGAAAAAAGTGTAAAATCCAGGAAGGCAGCACAGGCCATGGAGAACAGGAAGCCTTCTTATGCTGATGGGCGGGATGTAAATTGCCAACAGCCACTCTGGAGAAGTGTATGGTGTTTCCTCAAACACCTAAAAAAAAAAGCAACGGCGCCTACGGCACTTCCACTTATGGTCCTATAGTTTAGGGAAATTAAAATAAAAAAGACGCAGCCACCCCAAATTTTCGAATGGCTCTGTTTACAATATACTCATCTATGGTACAAGTTAAATATCCCAGAAAGCGGAAAATGGATAAAGAAGTTGTGCTACGAACGTACAATGGAATATCACACAGCAATGAAATCTATGTCTTCAGGCCCGTCGCGGCATAACGAGTGGATTCAGGTATGAAGACTCTAAGTGAAATTAGTCACACAGAGAAAGAAACATCATAAGATACCACTAATACACGGAATGTAAACTTGGCTACACATGAACTGAATTACAAAACAGAACAGGGTCTCAAATTTAGAAAACCAATCAATGCTTGCTTAAGGCGAAAGGTGAGTTGGGGTGCTACATAAAACCAGAGATTGAAATTAGCACAGATACCGTTCCATAAGTCAAATATGCAATAGTCAAGACCTACTCCTTGCTCAATAAAATGGACTCAACACCCCAAATTCAACGCCTAGGAATATACCTGACTAGTAAGAATCTTAAAACCCATGGATTTATATGTCTCCATAAGACAATCAAGCGTGTGTACAGCGGTATAAACGCAGCAGTGAAAATCCGATAAATCCCATTATCAAAATGAATTATAAAAACAAAACACAATGACAGTGAAATAGAAAGCAATTCTTAAATAATTCATTCAGGACTTGTGATGCAACCTGGATTTACCATATCTACACACAGAGCTGGGTGAGACATAAGGCTGGACACTTTGAGCTGATAGCATTGGTGAGGTTCGGTGAGCAAATGCAGACCCTTTGAAGTCATACTGCATGATACCCATTCCATGGGTCCCAACTCTCCAGGTTTAAGGGATTCTTCCTTTAGCTAAAACATGCATGGGAAACCCAGAGTATGGTCCCTGTGACTGCGCAACATTTTAAAATGCATGTAAGTTTTCGTCCCCTGATACTCGGGTTGACCATTCCGGACGGTATAATAACACTCTCCCCGCTTGGAGAGTCAGTGCCTTTAACCTCCTGTTTGACACAGTATGCAATTTCTGCGCAAGATGAAAAGGAATAGGGAGAAACAATGAGAGACTAGCTGTAGGTGTTTGCACGGGCAAATTTATGCTCATTTCCCTCCAGGAAGTGGAATTAACCAAAGGCTCAGCATGCCGGGCCGGAACCAGATTAGGGCCTGAAGCAATCCTGCGGTTTTGCGGCCAGCTCACAAGGAAACGAGTTGAAGAAAGGAGCTCAGGGGCACTGACATTCACAAACCTGCAGAGTTATAAATGCCAACTATCGTCCAGAAATACATTGAAGAAGGCTGCGAAGAGGACTTGACAGCGGGGCAGAATTGCTGGAAAACGATTTCAGGGGGTAGACTGGAATTGCATTTAAAGCATAGAAAAGAGTCATAACGTCGACAATGATGCACTTGGCCAAAAAGGGCGTATGCGTTTTTAACTGAATATATTCAGGAAATAACGCATACGCACTTTTTGGCCAACCAAGCAAGCATGTTAAAGAAATCTGCACTACAATGAAGTCTCACTGCCCCCCGGTCAAAAGGGCCTTCTGAAAAAAGTGTAAAATCCAGAAAGGCAGGACAGGCCATGGAGAACAGGGAGACTTGTTATGCTGATGGACGGGATATAAATTGCCAACCGCCACTCTGGAGAAGTGTATGGTGTTTCCTGAAACACCTAAAAAGCAAAGCAACGGAGCCTACGGCACTTCCACTTATGGTCCTATAGCTTACAGAATTAAAATCAAAAACACACAGCCACCCCAAAGTTTCGGACGGCTCTGTTTACAAGAACACCGTCTGCGGAACAAGTTAAATATCCCAGAACGTTAAAAATGGATAAAGAAGTTGTGGTACGTACGTACAATGTAATATCACTCAGCAATGAAATCTAGGTCATCAGGCCCGTCGCGGCATAATGAGTGGATTCAGGTACGATGATTCTAAGTGAAATAAGTCACACAGAAAATGAAACATCATAAGATATCACTAATACACGGAATGTAAACTTGGCTACACATGAACTGAATTACAAAACAGAACAGGGTCTCAAATTTAGAAAACCAACTTATGCTTGCTTAAGGGGAAAGGTGAGTTGGGGTGGTGCATCAAACCAGAGATAGAAATTAGCACAGATACCTTTCCATAAGCCAAATATGTCATAGTCAAAACCTACACCTTGCTCAACGAAATGGACTAAACACCCCATATTCAACGCCTAGGAATACACCTGACTAGTAAGAATCTTCAAACCCATGGATTTATATGTCTGCATAAGAGAATCAAGCGTGTGTACAACTGCATGAATGCAGCAGAGAAAATCCGATAAATCCCATTATCAAAATGAATTACAAAAACAAAACACAATGACACTGAAATAGAGAGCAATTCTTAAATAATTCATTCAGGGCTTGTAATGCACCCTGGATTTACCACATCTACACCCAGAGCTGAGTGAGACATAAGGTTGGACACTTCGTGCTGATAGCATTGGTGAGGTTCGATGAGCAAACGCAGACCCTTTGAAGTCATACTGCATGGTACCCATTCCATGGGTCCCAACTTTCCAGGTTTACAGGATTCTTCCTTCACCTAAATCATGCACCTGAATCCCAGAGTATGGTCCACCATGTGACTGGGAAGCGATTTTAAATGCCTCTCAGGTTTCGTCCCTTGGTACTCAGGTTCACCATTCCAGACGCTTTACTAACTCTCTCCCCACTTGGAGAGTCAGTGCCTTTAACCTCCTGTTGGGCACAGTTTGCAATATCTGCGCAAGATGAACAGGAATAGGGAGAACCAATGAGAGACTAGCTGTAGTTGTCTGCACGGGCAAATTTAACGCTCATTTCCCACCAGAAAAAGGAATTTTCCAAACGCTCAGCATGCTGTGCGGAAACCAGATTAGGGCCTGAAGCAATCCTGCGGTTTTGCGGCCAGCTCACAAGAAAGCTAGTTGAAGAAAGGAGCTCAGGGACACTGTAATTAACAAACCTGCAGAGTTATAAATGGCAGGTATCAAACAAAAATATATTGAAGTAAGGCTGCGAAGAGGACTTGAAAGTGGGGCAGAATTCCAGTAATATGATTTCAGGAGGTAGACGGGAAGTGCTCTGAAAGCATAGGAGAAGAGGCAGATTCTCGACAATGATGCACTTGGTCAAAAAGTGCATATGAGTTTTTTCAGGGCCCTCATTAAAGAGGGTAGGGGGCTCCCAGCATGCTTTCGTGGCCAACAGAGGGCCCACATCGCCAAGGCGATGTGAGCCAGCCAGGCAGGAGTGACCTCACATCAGAGGGCCCACCTCACAGAAGGGTAAGGAACCCAGCCAGGATCAGACTCTCACCAGAGTGCCCACATCAGCAAGGGGCTCTGAACCAGACAGGAGTGTCATCACACCCATGGGGCCACATCATCAAAGGTTGAGGTACCCAGGAAATGTGGCCTCAAACCAGAGGACCCACATCACCATGGGTCTCAGAGCGAGGCAGGCAGGATTAACCTCACAACACATGGCCCATTGTATAAAAAAGGTGAGGAATCCAGCAGTTGGAACATCCCAGCAGGCGTCCCAGAGCACCAGGGCTATGGGATCCAGGCAGTGATGAACTCACAACAGAGGTCCCTCATCATGAAACTGTGAGCAAACCAGCCGTTGTGACCTCAGAGCACAAGGCCCACATCCCCATGGGGAAGGGAACCAAGCAGGAGTGTCATCACACCAGTGGGCACACATCAGAAAATGTGGGGAGCCCAGCAGTTAGGGCCTGACGCCAGAGGGCTCTCATCACCGAGGAGAGGAGGCTCACAGCAGGCTCCAACTGCTACCAGAGGGCCGCCATCGCCAATGCGGGATGTGCCAGCCAGGCAGGAGTGACCTCAGAGCAGAGGGCCCACCACACAAAAGTGTGAGGAACCCAAAGAGGATCAGACTCTCACCACAGGGCCCACATCACCAAGGGAATGGGAACCAGGCTGGAGTGTCCTCACACCAGTGGGGCCTCATCACCGAAATGTGAGTGACCCAGCACACGTGGCTTCAAACCAGAGGACACATATCACCAAGGGGCTGGGAGTGAGGCAGGCAGGAGGAGCCTCAAAACATAGGGACCATAGAATAAAAATGGTGAGGTATCCCGCAGTTGGAACCTCCTAGCAGGCGGCCAGGAGCAGCGAGGCTATGGGATCCAGACCTGACTGAACTCAAAACAGAGTGCCCTCATCATGAAACTGTGAGCAACCCAGCCGTTGGGACCTCAGAGCAGAAGGCCCACATTCCCATGTGGCTGGGAACATGGCATAAGTGTACTCGCACCACAGGGCACACATCAGAGAATTTTGGAAGCCCAGAAGTTAGGGCCTGACGCCAGAGGGCCCTCATTACCAAGGGGAGGAGACTCCAAGCAGGCACCAACTCCCAACTGAGGGCCCATGTCGCCAAGGTGACGTGTGACAGCCAGGCAGGAGTGACCTCACAGCAGAGGGCCTACCTCACAGAAGGGTGAGGAACCCAGCCAGGATAAGACTCTCACCAGAGGGCCCACATCACCAATGGGATCAGAAACAGGCAGGACTGTCTTCACACCAGTGTGGCCACATCATAGAAAGGTGAGGAACCCAGCACATGTAGCCTAAACCAGAGGACCCACATCTCCAAGGGGCTCGGAGTGAGGCAGGCAGGAGGAGCCTCACAACACAGGGACCATAGGATAAAAAAGCTGAGGAAACTTGCAGTGTGAACCTCCCAGCAGGCGGCCCAGAGCACCAAGTCTATGCGATCCAGGCTGCAGTGAACTCACAGCAGAGGGCCCACATCATGAAACTGTGAGCAACCCAGACATTGGGACCTCAGAGCAGAAGGCCCACATCCCCATGGGGATGGGAACCTCGCAGGAGTGCCCTCGCACCACTTAGCACGTATCAGAAAATGTGGGTACCCAGCAGTTAGGGCCTGACGCAAGAGGGCCCTCATCACCGAGGGGAGGAAGCTCCCAGCAGGCTACAACTGCCACAAGAGGGCCGATGTTGCCCAGGCGGGGTATGCCAACCAGGCAGGAGTGACCTCACAGCAGAGGACCCACCTCACAGAAGGGTGAGGAACCCAAACAGGATCAGACTCTCACCAGAGGGCCCACATCATCAAGGGGATAGGAACCAGGCAGGAGTGTCCTCACACCATTGGGGCCACATCATCAAAAGGTGAGGGACCCAGCACACGTGGCCTCAAACCAGAGGACACACATCACCAAGGGGCTGGGAGTGAGGCAGGCAGGAGGAGTCTCAAAAAAGAGGGCCCATAGAAGAAAAAAGGTGAGGAATCCCGCAGTTGTAACGTCCCAGCAGGTGGCCAGGAGCAGCATGGCTATGGGATCCAGGCCGGAGTGAACTCACACCAGAGGGCCCTCATCATGAAACTGAGCAACCCACCGTTGGGACCTCAGAGCAGAAGGCCCACATTCCCATGGGGTTGTGAACTTGGCAGGAATGTACTCGCACCACAGGGCGCACATCAGAAAATTTTGGGAGCCCAGGAGTTAGGGCCTGATGCCAGAGGGCCCTCATTACCAAGGGGAGGAGACTCCCAGCAGGCACCAACTCCCACCAGATGGCCGACGTCACCAAGGCGGGGTGTGCCAGCTAGGCAGGACTGACCTCAGAGAAGAGGGCCTACCTCACAGAAGTGTGAGTAACACAACCAGGATCAGACTCTCACCGGAGGGCCCACATCACCAAGGAGATGGGAACCAAGCAGGAGTGTCCTCACACCAGTGGGGCCACATCAGCCAAAGGTGAGGAACCCAGCACATGTGGCCTCAAACCAGAGGACACACATCACCAAGGGGCTGGGAGTGAGGCAGGTGTCTGGAGGGGCACATTTAACTCTAATTTCCCACCAGGAAGAGGAATTAACCAAAGGCTCAGAGTGCCGTGCCGGACCCTGATTATGGCCTGAAGCAAACCTGCGGTTCTGTGGCCAGCTTTCAAGGAAACGAGTTAAGAAAGGAAATCACGGGCACTGTAATTCACAAACCTGCAGAGGTATAAATGACAGCTATTGGCAAAAATATATTGAAGTAAGTCTGCAAAGAGGACTTGAAAACGAGGCAGAATTGCAGGAATCATATTTCAGGAGGTAGATTGGAATTGCATTTAAAGCATGTGAAATGCGGCAGATCTTCGACAATGATGCACTTGGACAAAAGTGCATATACATTTTTTCCTGAATATATTCAGGAAAAAACGCATATGCCCTTTTTGGCCAACCAAGCACTCGAGCAATGGAAATCCGCACTACAATGAAGTCTTATTTCCCATTCGTCAAAAGGGCCATCTGAAAAAAGTGTAAAAACCAGAAACACAGGACAGGCCATGGAATAAAGGGAGCCTTGTTATGCTGATGGGTGGGATGTAAATTGCCAACAGACACTCTGGAGATGTTTATGGTGTATCCTGGAACATCTGACAAACAAAGCTACAGACCCTAGGGCACTTCCACTTTTGGCCCTATAGCTTTGGAAAATTAAAATCAAGAAGACACAGCCAACACAAAATTTAGGGCTGCTGTGTATACAAGAACCTCGAGTCCAGTACAAATTAAATATCCCAGAAAGAAAAAAATGGATAAAGGAGTTGTGCTACTTACGTACAACGGAATATCACTCAGCAATGAAATCAATGTCATCAGGACTGTAGCAGCAAATTGAGTGGATTTAAGTATGATGATTCTAAGAGAAATATGTCACACAGAGTAAGATAATTATCATAAGATATCACTAATAGAGAGAGTGTAAACTTGGCTACACATAAACTGAATTACAAAACCGAACAGAGTCTCACATTTAGATAAAAACTTATGCTTGCTTAAGGGGAAAGTTGAGTTGGGGTGCTGTATAAAACCAGAGATTGAAATGAGCACACATACCGTTCCATAAGTCAAATATGTAATAGACAAGACCTACTCTTTGCTCAATGAAATAGACTCATCCAAGATGTATCACCTCACACCTGTTAGAATGGGCATCATCAGAAAATCTACAAACAACAAATGCTGGAAAGGGTGTGGAGATAAGGAACCCTCTTCCACTATTGTTGGGAATGTAAATTGATACAGTCACTGTGGAGAACATTATGGAGTTTCTTATAAAACTAAGAATAGAATTACCATATGATACAGCAATCCCACTACTGGGCATATACCCAGACAAAACCATAAATCAAAAAGAGACATTCACTGCAATGTTCATTGCATCACTATTTACAATATCCAGGTAATGGAAGCAACCTAAATGCCCACAGACAGACGAATGCATAAAGATGAGGTACATATATAAAATGGAATATTACTAAGCCATAAAAAGGAATGAAATTGGGTCATTTGTAGAGACGTTGATGGATCTAGAGACTGTCATACAGAGTGAAGTAAGTCAGAAATGGAAAAACAAATCTTGTATATTAATGCATATATGTGGAACCTAGAAAAATTGTACAGATGAACCGTTTTGCAAGGCAGAAATAGAGCAACAGATGTAGACAACAAACGTATGGACACCAAGGGGGGAAAGCTGTTAGGGGGTGGTGGTGGGAGGAGTTGAGAGATTGGGATTGGCATGTATACATTTATATGTATAAAATAGATAACCAACAAGAACCTGCTGTATAAAAAATTAAAATAAAATTCAAAATTAAAAAAAGTAAAACAGAAAAAATATTCTTCCCTTCACATACATGTATTTATATGAATAAATTATTTCCATGCTTATATCTGTAAATACAAAAAAGAGGAATAAAATCTACCTTGAACCAAAAATGAAAAAAAGAAAAAAAATACAGAACCCACAAGTTACACAGAGGAAAACCGTATCAGGGCACTTGCTCCAGTTGTAAACAATTCTGAAGTTGGTCAGTGGTGGGGAATCATCTCCCATTCAGCCAGCAGGCCACACGCAACAAGCATCCTCATTGCAAAGTTGGGGGACCGTGCCGAGGCATCTGTGAGTAAACGTGGGCCGAGCCCCAGGCCAGCTGCTGCAGAAATGTTCCCACCTTTCACAGGTAAAACACCTGAATATGTACAAGGATTTGAAAGCCTAGAGGAAGGGCCATGGAGCCACATGAGCGACAGCATGCCAGCCGACTTGGTGCCTGCAGGCCAGCCAGGATGGTCCTGGCCCTGGGTACTCTTCTGGAAGCTTTCCATTTCCCTGCCTGAGATACCCCTGCTGTCCCGGCCCCCACTGATTTCTTCCTTCCTCACCTCTGCCCAGGGAGAAATTCCAGCAGCAGGTATGGGTGACACATCCTCTTCTTTAGCAGGTGGCATCTTGGCAACTGCTGCAGAAAGTCCAGCAGAGCCCCACTCACACTGGGCCACCCACAAAGCCATGGCCTCTCACTCCCTCCCACCAGCCCAGCCCCGAGACTGCTGACTGGGCAGAGAAAATGGCGTCAGGCACAGCTGCAGGGGCTCTTGCTGCCTGGAGCGGTGTTTATATTGATCTCAACCCAGGCACACCTGGGGAGGACTGGCCGGCACGGTCAGGCTTCCCAGGCCAGCCAATAATCACCCCTCAGGGGCTCACAGTTGCAGAAACTGGAACTTGCTGAATCGGCCAGGTCCAAGGAACAGGTGTGGGCTCCTGAGAGTCAGGATAGACAAGGGACTGCAGCTCTGGCTTGTTTTCTAATTATATTATCTGGCCCATGAGTGGGAGACAACTTCAAGAAAACCCTCTCCTAATGAGAGGAACCCAGGAGTCAGGGAGAGGAGGGGTGGGTGGTGGGTGGAGACAGAGGCCTGGTTCCCCGGGTGCAGTGGAAGTCTCTGGAAGACCAGGTGGAGGGAGGCCACACAGAGTGATGCCCAGGGTCACAGACCTGTCAGAGCTGCTGTTTGTTAGTTCAAGTCCTGCTCTGAGGTGCTCTGTGTCAGATCTGAGTGACAGGTGAGCTGGGAGTGCTCTGCAATGAAGGCGATGTGCACGGTTCCTGTGTGCCCAGCCCTGCCACGGTAACTGCAAGGGTAGCTCTGTATCCTGAGAGGGGCCTGACCACGAGAGCCCCGTGGTCTGGAGTGGGGGGTAGGGTCCCTGCTCAGGTGATCTCCATATCCTGGGATTGGCCTGATATCGAGAGCCCCATGGGCTGCTGGAATCCTGGTAAAAGATGTCAGGACAGTCAGTGAAGCCACCGAGGATAGACCTCCAGTAGTTCCTAAATCCTACACCCTGCTGGTCATTCTACCAACCACCAGGACATGGTATTCTGTATTAGTCTTCAATGATGCCTTCTTTTGTATTCCATTAGTGTCAGAGTCACAAGAAATTTTGGCTTGTGAGTGGCAGGTCTCAACATACAACTAAAACAATACTTCTGGGCCGTCTTGCCCCAAGGGTTCAAAAATTCCCACACCATCTTTGGGGAAAGCTCAGCTAAAGACCTAAAAGTCCTACCACTGGAAAAAGAAACACTCCTTCAATATGCAGACGACATTCTGAACACCAGCCCTACTAAGGAGACCTCTGAACTACCAAGCCAATAAAGGATACAAGTTGTCCAAGAAAAAGCTCAAATATCACAGACTACGGTGACCTGCCTGGGCTTCATTCTCACAGAAGGTCGGAGAAGCCCATCCCAGGAAAGGGAAGAAACAATTTACAGCCTTACCCATATCTAAAACTAGAAGACAGCTTAGGGGTTCCTGGGGAGGCCACGGTTTGCTGCTTCTGGATCCCTAACTACAGTCTACTAGCTGGGCCTCTATATGAAACACTGAAAGGAAAAGATGATGATCCTTTTGAATAGAATCCAGAAGTGGCCTTTCAAGAATGGAAAGAGCAGTCAATTCAGACCCTTGCCCTGGAACTCCCTAATTTAGCTAAACCCTTTGACCTTTACATTCCTGGTGAACGGTGAATCGCCATTGGAGTATTAGTGCAAAAACTGGGACCACTTGAAATGGAACAATGCAAGAATGCCATCCAGGTAGGATAAACTACGGTCACCAAGGGGCTTGGCCCACTGCCACATCTGGCCAAGATACTGGCGGTATCTAAAAACCTGGAAATCAGCAGCCCAAAAGGCCACCTCCCTCCTAAGGGAAAAGGACCCCAAGTGGTATTCCTAACACCCAATGATGCCCTGAAGTTGCAGGGTTTGCTCTGTGGGCACACTGACCTCGAGTGAGGAGGCCTTCCAACTCCAAACTCCAGAGAGATAACCGGGGGCAACGGGGCACCATGACGACTCAAGTGACCATCACTTGACCTGGAGTTTCTCTCATAAAACAACAAGAGTGTGTCCCAAAAGAGTAGACTACTGCTTGCAGGACTTACTGCCCCCAGAGCGGACCTAATAATCCTGGCGGGGGAACCGTATATCACGCTGTCACCATAGAAAAGCCTACAGACACTGTGATAATGTTGGCCAATAAGACCGGCTGGACTCCTGTTTACTTCAAAAGGCTGTTGACTCAGTGGCCATCATGGTCCTTCATCACCCATGACCCTGGACTGTCTGGGAGTTGAGCGGACAGGGTCCTGACACCTGGTGCTCTTTTTACGTTAATTCAGGGGCCTAATTGAAGAAAGTGCAGACTACTGGTCAGAGCATCTAGGCTGGCAGAAACGGTCAGCCTAAGGTGGCCGAACAAATGCGGGGCGGGGTGAAACTGGACCTCACAGCATCACTGCACATCTCCTTCCTGGACCCTTAAAGGTCATTAGAATCTATAACACTTCCAATACTGGTGCTCAGGCAGACTAGCAGGAAGGCAGGAGGCCTGGGGACAATCAACGTCACCTGGAGGCTGCTGGGGAGAAGTTCTGACCCTCGCCCACGGGTATGAGGGCTCCTAACTCAGCACTCAGCAGTTACAGAAGAAGGGTCTGCACCCCCAGCACTCCAAGAATGAGGAAGGGGACAAAAGGCAGAAGAGGGGCTTGTCCCAGGCAAAGCCCCTTAAAAATCCCTGGGAGATAAAAATAGAATCTGGGCAATAAAATAAAGTCTAACCTGTTTTATCCTTTGTGCTTTGTCTAATTTCACGTGCTCCTAGGGTCCCGCATACAGAGGTTCCACACCCGGCACTTCAGACCAGATTTTCTAGTGCAGAATGGCTGGGTCGACACCTCAGCTCCTGGGGCACAGTGCACACTCCGTGATATAGAGCCTGAGCTGCAGCCAACCGGGCCCTCAAGAGATCCCCCCCTCCCTCTGACTGACTCTGACAGGATCTCTACACAGCAGCCCAGCCCACAGCCCACGGGGTAGCACATGCTCTCACCTCTGCATTCTCTGATCAAAATATAAAGTTTCCTTTGCTTCTAAACCAAACTCAGACTCGATCTGTTGGCTCCAATGACACTGGGCAGGGGGACACTTGTTGGGGTCCACTCTGGAGGATCAATAACAGAAATTGAGAACATTGTAACTTCAATGAACAGATGTGTGAGCCAAACTGTAATTAACATAGAACAGTGTATAAGGCTCGGGTAAAATAAGATGTTTCTAACACTTCCATTTGATATTTCCATCACTTTATTATAAGCAAGTTCAGTGAAAAGGTTTGTCTTATTTGTCAGGTCAATATTAGAGAAATGAAGTGATTTCTTTCCAAGGATGTACATCTAATAATCTTGGTTAAGGCTTCAATCTTGTTTTAAATGCTTTTCCATTGAAAATGATACCTCTCTTTCAGCTCCCCCATTTCTGAGAAGTATAAAGTCTTATAATTTATTATTACCAAAGGGGAAAGGTGAGAGGAGGGATAAATTAACAGTTTGGGATTAACACATACACACTGCTATGTATAAAATCGATCATCAACAAGGAACTGCTGTATAGCACAGGGAACTACACTCAATATTTTGCAATAACCTATAAGGGGAAATAATCTGAAAAAGAATAGATATTTTTATTGACATCATCTATCAATGACAGTTAAAATGGAACCTAAGGGAAGCCGGTGGTGAGTGCTTCTGACCAGGAAGACTTCAATCATCTAAAGTTTGGACTCTGTCTACTTCCCAAGGTCCTTAATGAACATATGTGTAGCCGTAGCTTAAAAAATTCCCCAGTTTGGGTAGCGGAGAGACACTGATTTTGAAAAAGCCCTGGTGTTCTCCTCACATGAATGGGACCCTTCCTACAGCTAAAGCATGCCTGTCACACCCAGAGGATGGTATACCGTCTGATCGGGAAGAGTTTGGAAAAGGCATCTCATCTCCTCATTTCCTGGTGCTCGGGTTCACCCTTCCAGCGTCTTTACTAACAGTCTCCCCACTTGGAGATGTCAGCACTGTCAACATCCTGTTGCATACAGTTTGGAATTTGTCCAGAGGATGAAGCAGAAGGAGGAGGAACAATGAGAGACAAGTCCTAGGTGTTCGGACAGGCACATGTCACTCTAATTTCCAATCAGGAAGACGAATTGACCAAAGGCTAGGGTTGCCCATGGAAACAGAATAGGGCTTGAGGAAATCCCGCTGCTTTGTGGCCAGTTCCCATAAACACAAGTTGAAAAATGGAGCTCAGTGGCACTAAAATTCACGAAACTGCAGAGTTGAAAATATCTATCACTGAAAAATGTCTTGAGGAAAGTCAGAGAAAAGGACTTGTAAGCAACGGAGAATGGCAGGAAAGGGATTGGAAGAGGTAGAAAGGACTCGCCATTAAGCACAAGAAAAGGGGCTGAACATTGCCAACATTGCAGTTGGCCAAAAAGGGTGTATGCGTCTTTTTCTGTATATATTCAAGAAAAGGGCATACACTTTTTTAGCCAACCAAACAGGTGGGCACTGGAAATCAATACTACAAAACATATCACTTCGCATCAGTCAGAAGAGCCATCCTCATAAAGTGTAAACACCAGAAATGCAGGACAGGGCAAGGAGAAAAGGGAGCCCTGTGAGGCTTATAGTGGAAATGTATATTGCCAACGGTCACTCTGGAGAAGTGTATTGTGTTTAATAAAGCATCTGAAAAATGAGCTACAGAGCACAGGGCACTTGCACCCATGGACGTATATCTTGGGAAAAACAAAAATCGAGAGGACACAGGCACCCCAATGTATACCGCCTAATTGTTTAAAAGATCCTCGACCAGGATATAACTTAAATGTCTCTGGAGGGAAAAAATGGATACAGATGTGGTGCTTATGTAGAGTGGAATATGACTCAGCCTGGAAATCAATGCAATATGGCCACTTGTAACAACTCCAGAGGAGTTACGTATGATCATTCAAAGTCACAGAATTCAAAAAGAAAAAGACATACTATATCACTAATACATGGAATGTAAGCTTGGCTACACATGAACTGAATTACAAAACAGAACAGGGTCTCAAATATAGAAAACCAACTTATTCTTGCTTAAGGATAAAGGTGAGTTGGGGTGCTGCATAAAACCAGAGATTGAAATTAGCACAGATACTGTTCCATAAGCCAAATATGTAATAGTCAAGACCTACTGCTTGCTCAACAAAATGGACTCAGAACCCCATATTCAACGCCTAGGAATATACCTGACTAGTAAGAATATTAAAACCCATGGATTTATATGTCTTCATAAGAGAATCAAGTGTGTGTACAATGGCATGAACGCAGCAGTGAAAATAAGATATATCCCATTATCAAAATAAATTTCAAAAACAAAACACAATGACAGTGAAATAGAGAGCAATTCTTAAATAATTCATTCAGGGCTTGTGATGCAACCTGGATTTACCACATCTACACCCAGAGCTGGGTGAGACATAAGGCTGGACACTTCGGGCTGATAGCATTGGTGAGGTTCGTTGAGCAAATGCAGACACTTTGAAGTCATACTGCATGGTACCCATTCGAATGATCGCAACTCTCCAGGTTTAAAGGATTCTTCTTTCATCTAAAATATGCATGGGTAACCCAGAGTATGGTCCAACATGTGACCAGGAAACGTTTTAAAATGAATCTCATGTTTCATCCCCTGGTACTCGGTTTCACCATTTCAGACGCTTTACTAACACTCTCCCCACTTGGAGAGTCAGTGCCTTTAACCTCCTGTTGGGCACAGTTTGCAATTTCTGCGCAAGATGAACAGGAATAGGGAGAACCATTGAGAGACTAGCTGTAGGTGCCTGCACGGGCAAATGGAATGCTCATTTCCCACCAGGAAGAGGAATTAACCAAAGGCTCAGCGTGCCCTTCCGGAAACAGATTAGGGCCTGAAGCAATCCTGCGGTTTTGCGGCCAGCTCACAAGAAAGCGAGTTGAAGAAAGGAGCTCAGGGGCACTGTAATTCAAAAACCTGCAGAGTTATGAATGGCAGCTATCGTCCAAAAATATATTGAAGGAAGGCTGCGAAGACGACTTGTAAGCGGGACAGATTTGCAGGAAAACGATTTCAGGGGGTAGACGGGAATTGCATTTAAAGCATAGGAAAAGAGGCAGAACGTCGACAATGATGCTCTTGGCCAAAAAGGGCGTATGCGTTTTTTCCTGAATATATTCAGGAAAAAACGCATACGCCCTTTTTGGCCAACCAAGCAAGCATGTTAAAGAAATCTGCACTACAATGAAGTCTCACTGCCCCCCGGTCAAAAGGGCCATCTGAAAAAAGTGTAAAATCCAGAAATGCAGCACAGGCCATGGAGAACTGGGAGCCTTGTTATGCTGATGGGTGGGATGTAAATTGCCAACAGCCACTCTGGAGAAGTGTATGGTGTTTCCTGAAACACCTAAAATACAAAGCAACGGAGCCTACGGCACTTCCACTTATGGTCCTATAGCTTAGGGAAATTAAAATCAAAAACACACAGCCACCCCAAAGTTTCAGACGGCTCTGTTTACAAGAACCTCGTCTACGGTACAAGTTAAATATCCCAGAAAGCGAAAAATGAATAAAGAAGTTGTGGTACGTACGTACAATGGAATATCACTCACCAATGAAATCTATGTCATCTGGCCCGTCGTGGCATAATGAGTGGATTCAGGTACGATGATTCTACGAGAAATATGTCACACAGAAAATGAAACATCATAAGTTAACTCTAATACACCGAATGTAATCTTGGCTACACATGAACTGAATTACAAAACAGAACAGGGTCTCAAAAACGCATACGCCCTTTTTGGCCAACCAAGCAAGCATGTTAAAGAAATCTGCACTACAAAGAAGTCTCACTGCCCCCCAGTCAAAAGGGCCATCTGAAAAAAGTGTAAAATCCAGAAAGGCAGCACAGGCCATGGAGAACAGGGAGCCTTGTTATGCTGATGGGCGGGATGTGAACTGCCAACAGCCACTCTGGAGAAGTGTATGGTGTTTCCTGAAACACGTAGGAAACAAAGCAACACAGCCTATGGCACTTCCACTTATGGTCCTATAGCTTAGGGAAGTTAAAATCAAAAACACACAGCCACCCCAAAGTTTGGGTCGGCTCTGTTTACAAGAACCTCGTCTACGGTACAAGTTAAATATCCCAGAAAGCGAAAATGGATAAAGAAGTTGTGGTACATACGTACAATGGAAAATCACTCAGCAATGAAATCTATGTCATCTGGCCCTTAGCGGCATAATGAGTGGATTCAGGTACAATGATTCTACGTGAAATAAGTCACACAGAAAAAGGAACATCATAAGATATCACTAATACATGGAATGAAACTTGGCTACACATGAACTGAATTACAAAACAGAAGAGGGTCTCCAAGTTAGAAAACCAACTGATGGTTGCTTATGGGGAAAGGTGAGTTGGGGTGCTGCATAAAACCAGAGATTGATATTAGCACAGAAACTGTTCCATAAACCAAATATGTAATAGAAAAGACCTACTCCTTGCTCAACGAAATGGAGTCAACACCCCATATTCAACGCCTAGGAATATACCTGACTAGTAAGGATCTTAAAACCCATGGATTTATATGTCTCCGTAAGAGAATCAAGCGTGTGTACAGCAGCCTAAACGCATCAGTGAAAATCCGATAAATCCCATTATCAAAATAAATTTCAAAAACAAAACACAATGACACTGAAATAGAGGGCAATTCTTAAATAATTCATTCAGGGCTTGTGATACAACCTGGATTTAGCACATCTTCAACCAGAGCTGGGTGAGACATAAGGCTGGACACTTCGGGCTGATAGCATTGGTGAGGTTCGGTGAGCAAATGCAGAACATTTGAAGTCATACTGCATGGTACCCATTCCATGGGTCCCAACTCTCCAGGTTTAAGGGATTCTTCCTTCAGCTAAAACATGCATGGGAAACCCAGAGTATGGTCCACCTTGTGATTTGGATTCGTTTTCAAATGCATCTCAGTTTTTTTCCCCTGGTACTAGGGTTCAATATTCCAGACCCGTCAATAACACTCTCCCCATATATATATTCAGGAAAAAACGCATACGCCCTTTTTGGCCAACCAAGCAAGCGTGTAAAGAAAATCTGCACTACAATGAAGCCTCACTGCCCCCCGGTCAAAAGGGCCATCTGAAAAAAGTGTAAAATCCAGAAAGGCAGCACAGGCCATGGAGAACAGGGAGCCTTGTTATGCTGATGGGCGGGATGTGAACCGCCAACAGCCACTCTGGAGAACTGTATGGTGTTTCCGGAAACACGTAGGAAACAAAGCAACACAGCCTATGGCACTTCCACTTATGGTCCTATAGCTTAGGGACATTAAAATGAAAAACACAGAGCCACCCCAAAGTTTGGGACGGCTCTGTTTACAAGAACCTCGTCTACGATACAAGTTAAATATCCCAGAAATCGAAATATGGATAAAGAAGATGTGGTACGTATGTACAATGGAATATCACTCAGCAATGATATCTATGTCATCAGGCCAGTAGTGGCATAATGAATGGATTCAGGTATGATGATTTTACGTGAAATAAGTCACACAGAAAAAGAAACATCATAAGTTATCACTAATACATGGAATGTAAACTTGGCTACACATGAACTGATCTACAAAACAGAACACGGTCTCAAATTTAGAAAACGAACTTACGCTTGCTTATGGGGAAAGGTGAGTTGGCGTGCT
This sequence comes from Delphinapterus leucas, assembly GCF_059928025.1. Lineage (NCBI taxonomy): Eukaryota > Metazoa > Chordata > Mammalia > Artiodactyla > Monodontidae > Delphinapterus > Delphinapterus leucas. The sequence goes on along the minus strand of NW_028322236.1, from coordinate 15,866,058 downwards.
GCATAAAACCAGAGATTGAAATTAGCACAGATATCTTTCCATAAGCCAAATATATAATAGACAAGACCTACTCCTTGCTCAACGAAATGAACTCAACACCCCATATTCAACGCCTCGGAATATACCTGACAATAAGAATCTTCAAACCCATGGATTTATATGTCTCTGTAAGAGAATCAAGCGTGTGTACAGTGGCCTAAACGCAGCAGTGAAAATCGGATAACTTCCTTTATCAAAAAAAATTTCAAAAACAAAACACAATGACAGTGAAATAGAGAGCAATTCTTAAACAATTCATTCAGGGCTTGTGATGCAACCTGGATTTACCACATCTACACCCAGAGCTGGGTGAGACATAAGGCTGGACCCTTCACGCTGATACCATTGGTGAGGCTCGGTGAGCAAATGCAGACCGTTTGAAGGCATACTGCATGGTACCCATTCCATGGGTCCCAACTCTCCAGGTTTAAGGGATTCTTCCTTCAGCTAAAACATGCATGAGAAACGCAGAGTATATTCCACCATGTGATTGCGAAACGTTTTCAAATGCATCTCAGTTTTTGTGCCCTGGTACTCGGGTTCACCATTCCAGACGCTTTACTAACACTCTCCCCACTTGGAGAGTCAATGCCTTTAACATCCTGTTCAGCACAGTTTGCAATTTCTGAGCAAGATGAACAGGAATAGGGAGAACCAATGAGAGACTAGCTGTAGGTGCCTGCACGGGCAAGTGTAACGACCATTTCCCACCAGGAAGAGGAATTAACCAAAGGGTCAGCGTGCCCTGCCAGAAACAGATTAGCGCCTGAAGCATTCCTGCGGTTTTCGGCCAGCTCACAAGAAAGCGAGTTGAAGAAAGGAGCTCAGGGGCACTCTAATTCACAAACCTGCAGAGTTATGAATGACAGCTATCGTCCAAAAATATATTGAAGTAAGTCTGCGAAGAGGACTGGAAAGGGGGGCAGCATTTGAGGAAAACTATTTCAGGGGGTAGACTGGAATTGCACTTAAAGCATAGGAAATGAGGCAGAATGTCGACAATGATGCACTTTGCCAAAAAGGGCGTATGCATTTTTTCCTGAATATATTCAGGAAAAAACGCATACACCCTTGATGGCCAACCAAGCAAGCCTGTAAAGGAAATCTGCACCAAGGGCAGAAAGTTGTTGGGGGGATGGTGGTGTGAAGAGTTGAGAGATTGGGATTGACATGTATACATTTATATGTATAAAATAGATAACCAATAAGAACCTGCTGTATAAAAAATAAGATTAAAAATTAAAAAAAATAAAATTAAAAAGTAAAACAGAAAAAATATTCTTCCCTCCACATACATGTATTTATATGAATAAATTATTTCTATGCTTATATTTGTAAATGCAAAAAAGAGGAATGAAATCTACCTTGAACCAAAAACGAAAAATAGAAAAAACAAACAGAATCCACAAGTTACACAGAGGAAAACCGTATCAGGACACTTGCTCCAGTTGTAAACAATTCTGAAGTTGGTCAGTGGTGGGGAATCATCTCCCATACAGCCAGCAGGCCCCACGCAACAAGCGTCCTCATTGCAAAGCTGGGGGACCGTGCTGAGGCATCTGTGAGTAAACGTGGTCCGAGCCCCAGGCCAGCTGCTGCTGAAATGTTCCCACCCTTCCCAGATAAAACACCTGAATATGTTCAAGGACTTGAAAGCCTAGAGGAAGGGCAATGGAGCCACACGAGTGATTGCATGCCAGCCAACTTGGTGCCTGCAGGCCAGCCAGGATGGTCCTGGCCCTGGGTGCTCTTCTGGAAGCTTTCCATTTCCCTGCCTGAGATACCCCTCCTGTCCCGGCCCCCACTGATTTCTTCCTTCCTCACGTCTGCCCAGGGAGAAATTCCAGCGCCAGGTATGGGTGACACATCCTCTTCTTTAGCAGGTGGCATCTTGACAACTGCTGCAGAAAGTCCAGCAGAGCCCCACTCACACTGGGCCACCCACAACGCCGTGACCTGTCACTCCCTCCCACCAGCCCAGCCCCGAGACTGCTGACAGGGCAGAGAAAATGGCGTCAGGCACAGCTGCAGGGGTTCTTGCTGCCTGGAGCGGTGTTTATATTGATCTCAAAACAGGCACACCTGGGGAGGGCTGGCCGGCATGGTCAGGCTGCCCAGGTCAGCCAATCATCACCCCTCAGGGTCTCACAGTTGCAGAAAATGGAACTTGCTGAATCGGCCAGGTCCAAGGAACAGGTGTGGGCTCTTGAGAGTCAGGATAGACAATGGGCTGCAGCTCTGGCTTGTATTCTAATCATTTTATCTGGCCCATGAGTGGGAGACAGCTTCAAGAAAACCCTGGCCTAATAAGAGGACCCCAGGAGTCAGGGAGAGGAGGGGTGGGTGGTGGGTGGAGACAGAGGCCTGGTGCCCCGGGTGCAGTGGAAGTCTCTGGAAGACCAGGTGGTGGCAGGCCGTACAGAGTGATGCCCAGGGTCACAGACCTGTCAGAGTTGCTATTTGTTAGTTCAAGTCCTGCTCTGAGGTGCACTGTGTCAGATCTGAGTGACAGGTGAGCTGAGAGTGCTCTGCAATGAGGGCAATGTGCACGGTTCCTGTGTGCCCTGCCCTGCCACAGTACCTGCAAGTGTAGCTCTGTATCCTGGGAGGGAGCTGACCACGAGAGCCCCATGGGCTGCAGGGGACCTGCCCAGGGAACCCCATATCCTGGGATGGGCCTGACCATGAGAGCCCCATGGGCTGGTGTGGAGGTGGGGTACCTGCCCAGGTGAGCTCCATATCCTGAGATTGGCCTGACCACGAGAGCCCCATGGGCTGCCAGGGGCCTGGTAAAGATGTCAGGATCGTCAGTGAAGCCACCGAGTATATACCTCCAGTAGTTCCTAATTCCTACACCCTGCTGGTCATTCTACCAACCACCAGGAGACGGTATTCTGTATTAGTCTTCAATGATGCCTTCTTTTGTATGCCATTAGTCCCAGAGTCACAAGAAATTTTGGCTTCTAAGTGGCAGGACTCAACATACAACTAAAACAATACATCCAGGCCGTCTTGCCCCAAGTGTTCAAAAATTCCCACACCATCTTTGGGGAAAGCTTAGCTAAAGACGTAAAAGTTCTACCTCTGGAAAAGGAAACACTCCTTCAATATGCTGACGACATTCTGATCACCAGCCCTACTAAGGAGGCCTCTGAACTACCAAGCCAATAAAGGATAGAAGTTGTCCAAGAAAAAGCTCAAATATCACAGACTACGGTGACCTGCCTGGGCTTCATTCTCACAGAAGGTCGGAGAAGCTCATCCCAGGAAAGGGAAGAAACAATTTACAGCCTTACCCCTTTCTAAAACTAGAAGACAGCTTAGGGGTTCCTGGGGAGGCCAGAGTTTGCTGCTTCTGGATCCCTAACTACAGTCTACTAGCTGGGCCTCTATATGAAACACTGAAAGGAAAAGATGATGATCCTTTTGAATAGAATCCAGAAGTGGCCTTTCAAGAATGGAAAGAGCAGTCAATTCAGACCCTTGCCCTGGAACTCCCTAATTTAGCTAAACCCTTTGACCTTTACATTCCTGGTGAAAGGTGAATGGCCATTGGAGTATTAGTGCAAAACCTGGGACCACTTGAAATGGAACAATGCAAGAATGCCATCCAGGTAGGATAAACTATAGTCACCAAGGGGCTTGGCCCACTGCAACATCTGGCCAACATACTGGCGGTATCTAAAAACCTGGAAATCAGCAGCCCAAAAGGCCACCTCCCTCCTAAGGGAAAAGGACCCCACGTGGTGTTCCTAACCCCCAACCATGCCCTGAAGTTGCAGGGTTTGCTCCGTGGGCACACTGACCTCCAGTGAGGAAGCCCTCCTACTCCAACATCCAGAGAGATATCCGGGGGCAACGGGGCACCATGACGACACATGTGACCATCACTTGACCTGGAGTTTCTCTCATAAAACAACAAGAGTGTGTCCCAAAAGAGTAGACTACTGCTTGCAGGACTTACTGCACCCAGAGGGGAGGTAATAATCTTGGCAGGGGAACCGTATATCACGCTGTCACCATAGAAAAGCCTACAGACACCGTGATGATGGTGACCAGTAAGACCGGCTGGACTCCTGTTTACTTCAAAAGGCTGTTGACTCAGTGGCCATCATGGTCCTTCATCACAACTGACCCTGGACTGTCCGGGAGTTGAGCAGGCAGGGTCCTGACACCTGGTGCTGTTTTTACGTTAATTCAGAGGCCTAATTGAAGAAAGTGCAGACTACTAGTCAGAGCATCTAGGCTGGCAGAAACGGTCAGCCTAAAGTGTCTGAACAAATGTGTGGCGGGGTGAAAGTGGACCTCACAGCGTCACTGCACATTTCCTTCCTGGACCCTTAAAGGTCAATAGAATCTATAACACTTCCAATGCTCGTGCTCAGGCAGATGAACAGGGAGGCTGGAGGCCTGGGGACAATCAACGTCACCTAGAGGCTGCTGGGGAGAAGTTCTGACCCTCGCCCACGGGTATAAGGGCTCCTAACTCAGCACTCAGCAGTTACAGAAGAAGGGTCTGCACCCTCAGCACTCCAAGAATGAGGAAGAGGACAAAAGGCAGAAGAGGGGTTTGTCCCAGGCAAAGCCCATTAAAAATCCCTGGGAGATAAAAATAGAATCTGGGCAATAAAATAAAGTCTAACCTTTTTTATCCTTTGTGCTTTGTCTAATTTCATGTGCTCCTAGGGTCCCGCATACAGAGGTTCCACACCCGGCACTTCAGACCAGATTTCCTAGTACAGAATGGCTGGGTCGACACATCAGGTCCTAGGGCCCAGTGCAGACTCCGCGATATAGAGCCTGAGCTGCAGCCAACAGGGCCCTCGAGAGCTCTGACCCCTCCCTCCCACTGAATCTGACAGGATCTCTACACAGCAGCCCAGCCCACAGCCCACGGGGTAGCACATGCTCTCACCTCTGCATTCTCTGATCAAAATATAAAGTTTCCTTTGCTTCTGAACCAAACTCAGTCTCGATCTTTTGGCTCCAATGACACTGGGCGTGGGGACACTTGTTGGGGTCCACTCTGGAGGATCAGTAACAGAAATTGAGAACGTTGTAACTTCAATGAACAGATGTGTGAGCCAAACTATAATTAACATAGAACAGTGTATAAGGCTCGGGTAAAATAAGATGTTTCTAACACTTCCATTTGATATTTCCATCACTTTATTATAAGCAAGTTCAGTGAAAAGGTTTGTCTTATTTGTCAGGTCAATATTAGAGAAGCGAAGTGATTTCTTTCCAAGGATGTACATCTAATAATCTTGGTTAAAGCTTCAATCTTGTTTTAAATGCTTTTCCATTGAAAATGATACCTCTCATTCAGCTCCCCCATTTCTGAGAAGTATAAAATCTTATAATTTATTATTACCAAAGGGGAAAGGTGGGAGGAGTGATAAATTAACAGTTTGGGATTAACACATACACACTGCTATGTATAAAATAGATCGTCAACAAGGAACTACTCTATAGCACAGGGAACTACACTCAATATTTTGCAATAACCTATAAGGGGAAATAATCTGAAAAAGAATAGATATTTTTATTGACATCATCTATCAATGACAGTTAAAATGGAACCTAAGGGAAGCCGGTGGTCAGTGCTTCTGACCCTGAAGACTTCAATCATCTAAAGTTTGGACTCTGCCTACTTCCCAAGGCCCTTAATGAACATATGTGTAGCCGTAGCTTAAAAAATTCCCCAGTTTGGGTAGCGGAGAGACACTGATTTTGAAAAAGCCCTGGTGTTCTCCTCACATGAACGGGACACTTCCTACAGCTAAAACATGCCTGTCACACCCAGAGGATGGTATATCGTCTGATCGGGAAGAGTTTGGAAAAGGCATCTCATCTCCTCATCTCCTGGTGCTCGGGTTCACCACTCCGGCGTCTTTACTAACAGTCTCCCCACTTGGAGATGTCAGCACTGTCAACATCCTGTTGCACACAGTTTGGAATTTGTCCAAGGATGAAGCAGAAGGAGGAGGAACAATGAGAGACAAGTCCTAGGTTTTCGGACAGACATATGTCACTCTAATTTCCAATCAGGAAGACGAATTGACCAAAGGCTAGGGTTGCCCATGGAAACAGAATAGGGCTTGAGGAAATCCCGCTGCTTTGTGGCCAGTTCCCATAAACACAAGTTGAAAAATGGAACTCAGGGACACTAAAATTCACGAAACTGCAGAGTTGAAAATATCTATCACTGAAAAATGTCTTGAGGAAAGTCAGAGAAAAGGACTTGTAAGCAACGGAGAATGGCAGGAAAGGGATTGGATGAGGTAGAAAGGACTTGCCATTAAGCACAAGAAAAGGGGCTGAACATTGCCAACATTGCAGTTGGCCAAAAAGGGTGTATGCATCTTTTTCTGTATATATTCAAGAAAAGGGCATACACTTTTTTAGCCAACCAAACAGGTGGGCACTGGAAATCAATACTACAAAACATATCACTTCGCATCAGTCAGAAGAGCCTTCCTCATAAAGTGTAAACACCAGAAATGCAGGACAGGGCAAGGAGAAAAGGGAGCCCTGTGAGGCTTATAGTGGAAATGTATATTGCCAACGGTCACTCTGGAAAAGTGTATTGTGATTACTAAAGCATCTAAAAAATGAGCTACAGAGCACAGGGCACTTGCACTCATGGACGTATATCTTGGGAAAAAGAAAAATCGAGAGGACACAGGCACCCCAATGTTTACCGCCTCTCTGTTTAATATATCCTCGATTAGGTTATAATTTATATGTCTCTGGAGGGAAAAAATGGACAGAGGTGTGGCACTTATGTAGAGTGGAATATTACTCAGCCTGAAAATCAATGAAACATGGCCAGTTGTAACACCCCAGAGGAGTTACGTATGATCATTTGAAGTCACATAATTCAAAAAGACAAAGACATACGATATTACTAATACATGGAATGTAAACGTGGCTACAAATGAACTGAATTACAAAAGAGAACGGGGTCTCAAATTTAGAAAACCAACTTATGCTTGCTTAAGGATCAAGGAGAGTTGGGGTGCTGCATAAAACCAGAGATTGAAATTAGCACAGATACCGTTCCATAAGCCAAATATGTAATAGAAAAAACCTACTTCCTGGTAAACGAAATGGACTCAACACCCCATATTCAGTGCCTAGGAATATACAGGATGAGTAAGAGTCTTAATACCTATGGATTTATATGTCTCCATAAGAGAATCAAGCGTGTGTACAGTGACAAAAACGCAGCAGTGAAAATCAGCTAAATCCCAATATCAAAATAAATTTCAAAAACAAAACACAATGACAGTGAAATAGAGAGCAATTCTTAAATAATTCATTCAGGGCTTGTGATGCAACCTGGATTTACCTCATCTACACCCAGAGCTGCGTGAGACATAAGTTTGGAGACATCGGGCTGATAGCATTGGTGAGGTTCAATGAGCAAATGCAGACCATTTGAAGTCATACTGTATGGTACCCTTTCCATGGGTCCCAACTCTCCAGGTTTAAGCGATTCTTCCTTCAGCTAAAACATGCATAGGAAACCCACAGTATGGTGCACCGTGTGACCGGGAAACATTTTCAAATGCATCTCAGTTTTCGTCCCCTTTTACTCGGGTGCACAATTCCAGACCCTTTACTAACACTCTCCCCACTTGGAGAGTCAGTGCCTTTAAACTCCTGTTTGGCACAGTTTGCAATTTCTGCGCAAGATGAACAGGAATAGGGAGAACCAATGAGAGACTAGTTGTAGGTGTATGCACGGGCAAATTTAACGCTCATTTCCCACCAGGAAAAGGAATTAACCAAACGCTCAGCATGCCGTGCCTGAACTAGATTAGGTCCTGAAGCAATCCTGCCGGTTTGCGGCCAGCTCACAAGAAAGCGATTTGAAGAAAGGAGCTCAGGGGCACTGTAATTCACAAACCTGCAGAGGTATAAATGACTGCTATCATCCAAAAATATATTGAAGGAAGGCTGCGAAGACGACTTGAAAGCGGGGCAGAATTGCAGGAAAACGATTTCAGGGGGTAGACTGGAATTGCATTTAAAGCATAGGAAAAGAGGCAGAACGTCGACAATGATGCACTTGGCCAAAAAGGGCGTATGCGAATTTTTCTGAATATATTCAGGAAAAAACGCATACGCCCTTTTTGGCCAACCAAGCAAGCATGTTAAAGAAATCTGCACTACAATGAATTCTCACTGCCCCCCGGTCAAAAGGGACATCTGAAAAAAGTGTAAAATCCAGAAAGGCAGCACAGGCCATGGAGAACAGGGAGCCTTGTTATGCTGATGGGTGGGATGTAAATTGCCAACAGCCACTCTGGAGAAGTGTATGGTGTTTCCTGAAACACCTAAAAAACAAAGCAACGGAGCCTATGGCACTTCCACTTATGGTCCTATAGCTTAGGGAAATTAAAATCAAAAACACACAGCCACCCCAAAGCTTTAGACAGCTCTGTTTACAAGAACCTCGTCTACGGTACAAGTTAAATATCCCAGAAAGCAAAAAATGGATAAAGAAGTTGTGGTACGTACGTACAATGGAATATCACTCAGCAATGAAATCTATGTCATCAGGCCCGTCGCGGCATAATGAGTGGATTCAGGTACGATGATTCTAAGTGAAATAAGTCACACAGAAAATGAAACATCATAAGATATCACTACTACACGGAATGTAAACTTGGCTACACATGAACTGAATTACAAAACAGAACAGGGTCTCAAATTTAGAAAACCAACTTATGCTTGCTTAAGGGGAAAGGTGAGTTGCGGTGCTGCATAAAACCAGAGATAGAAATTAGCACAGATACCTTTCCATAAGCCGAATATGTAATAGTCAACACCTACCCCTTGCTCAACGAAATGGACTAAACACCCCATATTCAACGCCTAGGAATACACCTGACTAGTAAGAATCTTCAAACCCATGGATTTATATGTCTCCGAAAGAGAATGAAGCGTGTGTACAGCGGCATGAATGCAGCAGAGAAAATCCAATAAATCCCATTATCAAAATGAATTACACAAACAAAACACAAGGACAGTGAGATAGAGAGCAATTCTTAAATAATTCATTCAGGGCTTGTGATGCAACCTGGATTTACCACATCTACACCCAGAGCTGAGTGAGACATAAGGTTGGGCACTTCGGGCTGATAGCATTGGTGAGGTTCGATGAGCAAATGCAGACCCTTTGAAGTCATACAGCATGGTACCCATTCCAGGGGTCCCAACTCTCCAAGTTTAAGGGATTCTTCCTTCAGCTAAAACATGCATGGGAAACCCACAGTATGGTGCACCGTGTGACTGGCAAACGTTTTCAAATGCATCTCAGTTTTCGTCCCCTTTTACTCGGGTTCACCATTCCAGACCCTTTACGAACACTCTCCCCACTTGGAGAGTCAGTGCCTTTAACCTCCTGTTGGGCACAGTTTGCAATTTCTGCGCAAGATGAAAAGGAATAGGGAGAACGAATGAGAGACTAGCTCTAGGTGTCTGCACGGGCAAATTTAACGCTCATTTCATCAGGAAGAGGAATTAACCAAAGGCTCAGCATGCCGTGCCGTAACCAGATTAGGGCCTGAAGCAATCCTGTGGGTTTGCCGCCAGCTCACAAGATAGCGAGTTGAAGAAATGAGCTCAGGGGCACTGTAACACACAAACCTGCAGAGTTATAAATGACAGCTATCGTCCAAAAATATATTGAAGGAAGGCTGCGAAGACGACTTGTAAGTGGGGCAGAATTGCAGGAAAACGATTTCAGGGGGTAGACGGGAATTGCATTTAAAGCATAGGAAAAGAGGCAGAACGTCGACAATGATGCTCTTGGCCAAAAAGGGCGTATGCGTTTTTTCCTGAATATATTCAGGAAAAAACGCATACGCCCTTTTTGGCCAACCAAGCAAGCATGTTAAAGAAATCTGCACTACAATGAAGTCTCACTGCCCCCCGGTCAAAAGGGCCATCTGAAAAAAGTGTAAAATCCAGAAAGGCAGCACAGGCCATGGAGAACAGGGAGCCTTGTTATGCTGATGGGCGGGATGTAAATTGCCAACAGCCACTCTGGAGAAGTGTATGGTGTTTCCCGGAACACCGAAAAAACAAAGCTACGGAGCCTACGGCACTTCCACTTATGGTCCTATAGCTTAGGGAAATTAAAATCAAAAACACACAGCCACCCCAAAGTGTCGGACGGCTCTGTTTACAAGAACCTCGTCTACGGTACAAGTTAAATATCCCAGAATGTGAAAAATGGATAAAGAAGTTGTGGTACGTACGTACAATGGAATATCACTCAGCAATGAAATCTATGTCATCAGGCCCGTCGCGGCATAATGAGTGGATTCAGGTACGATGATTCTAAGTGAAATAAGTCACACAGAAAATGAAACATCATAAGATATCACTACTACACGGAATGTAAACTTGGCTACACATGAACTGAATTACAAAACAGAACAGGGTCTCAAATTTAGAAAACCAACTTATGCTTGCTTAAGGGGAAAGGTGAGTTGGGGTGCTGCATAAAACCAGAGATAGAAATTAGCACAGATACCTTTCCATAAGCCAAATATGTAATAGTCAAGACCTACCCCTTGCTCAACGAAATGGACTAAACACCCCATATTCAACGCCTAGGAATACACCTGACTAGTAAGAATCTTCAAACCCATGGATTTATATGTCTCCGTAAGAGAATGAAGCGTGTGTACAGCGGCATGAATGCAGCAGAGAAAATCCGATAAATCCCATTATCAAAATGAATTACACAAACAAAACCCAAGGACAGTGAAATAGAGAGCAATTCTTAAATAATTCATTCAGGGCTTGTGATGCAACCTGGATTTACCACATCTACACCCAGAGCTGAGTGAGACATAAGGTTGGGCACTTCGGGCTGATAGCATTGGTGAGGTTCGATGAGCAAATGCAGACCCTTTGAAGTCATACAGCATGGTACCCATTCCATGGGTCCCAACTCTCCAAGTTTAAGGGATTCTTCCTTCAGCTAAAACATGCATGGGAAACCCACAGTATGGTGCACCGTGTGACTGGCAAACGTTTTCAAATGCATCTCAGTTTTCGTCCCCTTTTACTCGGGTTCACCATTCCAGACCCTTTACGAACACTCTCCCCAGTTGAAGAGTCAGTGCCCTTAACCTCCTGTTGGGCACAGTTTGCAATTTCTGCGCAAGATGAAAAGGAATAGGGAGAACCAATGAGAGACTAGCTGTAGGTGTCTGCACGGGCAAATTTAACGCTCATTTCCCACCAGGAAGAGGAATTAACCAAAGGCTCAGCATGCCGTGCGGGAACCAGATTAGGGCCTGAGGCAATCCTGTGGGTTTGCGGCCAGCTCAGAAGATAGCGAGTTGAAGAAATAAGCTCAGGGGCACTGTAACTCACAAACCTGCAGAGTTATAAATGACAGCTATCGTCCAAAAATATATTGAAGGAAGGCTGCGAAGACGACTTGTAAGTGGGGCAGAATTGCAGGAAAACGATTTCAGGGGGTAGACGGGAATTGCATTTAAAGCATAGGAAAAGAGGCAGAACGTCGACAATGATGCTCTTGGCCAAAAAGGGCGTATGCGTTTTTTCCTGAATATATTCAGGAAAAAACGCATACGCCCTTTTTGGCCAACCAAGCAAGCATGTTAAACAAATCTGCACTACAAGGAAGTCTCACTGTCCCCCGGTCAAAAGGGCCATTTGAAAAAAGTGTAAAATCCAGAAAGGCAGCACAGGCCATGGAGAACAGCGAGCCTTGTTATGCTGATGGGCAGGATGTAAATTGCGAACTGCCACTCTGGAGAAGTGTATGGTGTTTCCCGGAACATCTAAAAAACAAAGCAACGGAGCCTACAGCACTTCCACTTATGGTCCTATAGCTTAGGAATATTATAAATCAAAAACACACAGCCACCCAAAAGTCTCGGGCGGCTCTGTTTACAAGAACCTCGTCTACGGTACAAGTTAAATATCCCAGAATGTGAAAAATGGATAAAGAAGTTGTGGTACGTATGTACAGTGGAATATCACACAGCAATGAAATCTATGTCATCAGGCCCGTCGCGGCATAATGAGTGGATTCAGGTACGATGATTCTAAGTGAAATAAGTCACACAGGAAATGAAACATCATAAGATATCACTAATACACGGAATGAAAACTTGGCTACACATGAACTGAATTACAAAACAGAACAGGGTCTCAAATTTAGAAAACCAACTTATGCTTGCTTAAGGGGAAAGGTGAGTTGGGGTACTGCATAAAACCAGAGATAGAAATTAGCACAGATACCTTTCCATAAGCCAAATATGTAATAGTCAAGACCTACCCCTTGCTCAACGAAATGGACTAAACACCCCATATTCAACGCCTAGGAATACACCTGACTAGTAAGAATCTTCAAACCCATGGATTTATATGTCTCCGTAAGAGAATGAAGCGTGTGTACAGCGGCATGAATGCAGCAGAGAAAATCCGATAAATCCCATTATCAAAATGAATTACACAAACAAAACCCAAGGACAGTGAAATAGAGAGCAATTCTTAAATAATTCATTCAGGGCTTGTGATGCAACCTGGATTTACCACATCTACACCCAGAGCTGAGTGAGACATAAGGTTGGGCACTTCGGGCTGATAGCATTGGTGAGGTTCGATGAGCAAATGCAGACCCTTTGAAGTCATACAGCATGGTACCCATTCCATGGGTCCCAACTCTCCAAGTTTAAGGGATTCTTCCTTCAGCTAAAACATGCATGGGAAACCCACAGTATGGTGCACCGTGTGACTGGCAAACGTTTTCAAATGCATCTCAGTTTTCGTCCCCTTTTACTCGGGTTCACCATTCCAGACACTTTATGAACACTCTCCCCACTTGGAGAGTCAGTGCCTTTAACCTCCTGTTGGGCACAGTTTGCAATTTCTGTGCAAGATGAAAAGGAATAGGGAGAACCAATGAGAGACTAGCTCTAGGTGTCTGCACGGGCAAATTTAACGCTCATTTCCCACCAGGAAGAGGAATTAACCAAAGGCTCAGCATGACGTGCCGGAACCAGATTAGGGCCTGAAGCAATCCAGTGGGTTTGCGGCCAGCTCACAAGATAGCGAGTTGAAGAAAGGAGCTCAGGGGCACTGTAACTCACAAACCTGCAGAGTTATAAATGACAGCTATCGTCCAAAAATATATTGAAGGAAGGCTGCGAAGACGACTTGTAAGCGGGACAGATTTGCAGGAAAACGATTTCAGGGGGTAGACTGGAATTGCATTTAAAGCATAGGAAAAGAGGCAGAACGTCGACAATGATGCTCTTGGCCAAAAAGGGCGTATGCGTTTTTTCCTGAATATATTCAGGAAAAAACGCATACGCCCTTTTTGGCCAACCAAGCAAGCATGTTAAAGAAATCTTCACTACAATGAAGTCTCACTGTCCCCCGGTCAAAAGGGCCATCTGAAAAAAGTGTAAAATCCAGAAAGGTAGCACAGGCCATGGAGAACAGGGTGCCTTGTTATGCTGATGGGTGGGATGTGAATTGCCAACAGCCACTCTGGAGAAGTGTATGGTGTTTCCCGGAACACCGAAAAAACAAAGCTACGGAGCCTACGGCACTTCCACTTATGGTCCTATAGCTTAGGGAAATTAAAATCAAAAACACACAGCCACCCCAAAGTGTCGGACGGCTCTGTTTACAAGAACCTCGTCTACGGTACAAGTTAAATATCCCAGAATGTGAAAAATGGATAAAGAAGTTGTGGTACGTACGTACAATGGAATATCACTCAGCAATGAAATCTATGTCATCAGGCCCGTCGCGGCATAATGAGTGGATTCAGGTACGATGATTCTAAGTGAAATAAGTCACACAGAAAATGAAACATCATAAGATATCACTACTACACGGAATGTAAACTTGGCTACACATGAACTGAATTACAAAACAGAACAGGGTCTCAAATTTAGAAAACCAACTTATGCTTGCTTAAGGGGAAAGGTGAGTTGGGGTGCTGCATAAAACCAGAGATAGAAATTAGCACAGATACCTTTCCATAAGCCAAATATGTAATAGTCAAGACCTACCCCTTGCTCAACGAAATGGACTAAACACCCCATATTCAACGCCTAGGAATACACCTGACTAGTAAGAATCTTCAAACCCATGGATTTATATGTCTCCGTAAGAGAATGAAGCGTGTGTACAGCGGCATGAATGCAGCAGAGAAAATCCGATAAATCCCATTATCAAAATGAATTACACAAACAAAACCCAAGGACAGTGAAATAGAGAGCAATTCTTAAATAATTCATTCAGGGCTTGTGATGCAACCTGGATTTACCACATCTACACCCAGAGCTGAGTGAGACATAAGGTTGGGCACTTCGGGCTGATAGCATTGGTGAGGTTCGATGAGCAAATGCAGACCCTTTGAAGTCATACAGCATGGTACCCATTCCATGGGTCCCAACTCTCCAAGTTTAAGGGATTCTTCCTTCAGCTAAAACATGCATGGGAAACCCACAGTATGGTGCACCGTGTGACTGGCAAACGTTTTCAAATGCATCTCAGTTTTCGTCCCCTTTTACTCGGGTTCACCATTCCAGACCCTTTACGAACACTCTCCCCAGTTGAAGAGTCAGTGCCCTTAACCTCCTGTTGGGCACAGTTTGCAATTTCTGCGCAAGATGAAAAGGAATAGGGAGAACCAATGAGAGACTAGCTGTAGGTGTCTGCACGGGCAAATTTAACGCTCATTTCCCACCAGGAAGAGGAATTAACCAAAGGCTCAGCATGCCGTGCGGGAACCAGATTAGGGCCTGAGGCAATCCTGTGGGTTTGCGGCCAGCTCAGAAGATAGCGAGTTGAAGAAATAAGCTCAGGGGCACTGTAACTCACAAACCTGCAGAGTTATAAATGACAGCTATCGTCCAAAAATATATTGAAGGAAGGCTGCGAAGACGACTTGTAAGTGGGGCAGAATTGCAGGAAAACGATTTCAGGGGGTAGACGGGAATTGCATTTAAAGCATAGGAAAAGAGGCAGAACGTCGACAATGATGCTCTTGGCCAAAAAGGGCGTATGCGTTTTTTCCTGAATATATTCAGGAAAAAACGCATACGCCCTTTTTGGCCAACCAAGCAAGCATGTTAAACAAATCTGCACTACAAGGAAGTCTCACTGTCCCCCGGTCAAAAGGGCCATTTGAAAAAAGTGTAAAATCCAGAAAGGCAGCACAGGCCATGGAGAACAGCGAGCCTTGTTATGCTGATGGGCAGGATGTAAATTGCGAACTGCCACTCTGGAGAAGTGTATGGTGTTTCCCGGAACATCTAAAAAACAAAGCAACGGAGCCTACAGCACTTCCACTTATGGTCCTATAGCTTAGGAATATTATAAATCAAAAACACACAGCCACCCAAAAGTCTCGGGCGGCTCTGTTTACAAGAACCTCGTCTACGGTACAAGTTAAATATCCCAGAATGTGAAAAATGGATAAAGAAGTTGTGGTACGTATGTACAGTGGAATATCACACAGCAATGAAATCTATGTCATCAGGCCCGTCGCGGCATAATGAGTGGATTCAGGTACGATGATTCTAAGTGAAATAAGTCACACAGGAAATGAAACATCATAAGATATCACTAATACACGGAATGAAAACTTGGCTACACATGAACTGAATTACAAAACAGAACAGGGTCTCAAATTTAGAAAACCAACTTATGCTTGCTTAAGGGGAAAGGTGAGTTGGGGTACTGCATAAAACCAGAGATAGAAATTAGCACAGATACCTTTCCATAAGCCAAATATGTAATAGTCAAGACCTACCCCTTGCTCAACGAAATGGACTAAACACCCCATATTCAACGCCTAGGAATACACCTGACTAGCAAGAATCTTCAAACCCATGGATTTATATGTCTCCGTAAGAGAATGAAGCGTGTGTACAGCGGCATGAATGCAGCAGAGAAAATCCGATAAATCCCATTATCAAAATGAATTACACAAACAAAACCCAAGGACAGTGAAATAGAGAGCAATTCTTAAATAATTCATTCAGGGCTTGTGATGCAACCTGGATTTACCACATCTACACCCAGAGCTGAATGAGACATAAGGTTGGGCACTTCGGGCTGATAGCATTGGTGAGGTTCGATGAGCAAATGCAGACCCTTTGAAGTCATACAGCATGGTACCCATTCCATGGGTCCCAACTCTCCAAGTTTAAGGGATTCTTCCTTCAGCTAAAACATGCATGGGAAACCCACAGTATGGTGCACCGTGTGACTGGCAAACGTTTTCAAATGCATCTCAGTTTTCGTCCCCTTTTACTCGGGTTCACCATTCCAGACCCTTTACGAACACTCTCCCCAGTTGAAGAGTCAGTGCCCTTAACCTCCTGTTGGGCACAGTTTGCAATTTCTGCGCAAGATGAAAAGGAATAGGGAGAACGAATGAGAGACTATCTCTAGGTGTCTGCACGGGCAAATTTAACGCTCATTTCCCACCAGGAAGAGGAATTAACCAAAGGCTCAGCATGCCGTGCCGGAACCAGATTAGGGCCTGAGGCAATCCTGTGGGTTTGCGGCCAGCTCACAAGATAGCGAGTTGAAGAAATGAGCTCAGGGGCACTGTAACTCACAAACCTGCAGAGTTATAAATGACAGCTATCGTCCAAAAATATATTGAAGGAAGGCTGCGAAGACGACTTGTAAGTGGGGCAGAATTGCAGGAAAACGATTTCAGGGGGTAGACGGGAATTGCATTTAAAGCATAGGAAAAGAGGCAGAACGTCGACAATGATGCTCTTGGCCAAAAAGGGCGTATGCGTTTTTTCCTGAATATATTCAGGAAAAAACGCATACGCACTTTTTGGCCAACCAAGCAAGCATGTTAAAGAAATCTTCACTACAAAGAAGTCTCACTGCCCCCTGGTCAAAAGGGCCATCTGAAAAAAGTGTAAAATCCAGAAAGGCAGCACAGGCCATGGAGAACAGGGAGCCTTGTTATGCTGATGGGTGGGATGTGAATTGCCAACAGCCACTCTGGAGAAGTGTATGGTGTTTCCCGGAACACCGAAAAAACAAAGCTACGGAGCCTACGGCACTTCCACTTATGGTCCTATAGCTTAGGGAAATTAAAATCAAAAACACACAGCCACCCCAAAGTGTCGGACGGCTCTGTTTACAAGAACCTCCTCTACGGTACAAGTTAAATATCCCAGAATGTGAAAAATGGATAAAGAAGTTGTGGTACGTACGTACAGTGGAATATCACTCAGCAATGAAATCTATGTCATCAGGCCCGTCGCGGCATAATGAGTGGATTCAGGTACGATGATTCTAAGTGAAATAAGTCACACAGAAAATGAAACATCATAAGATATCTCTAATACACGAAATGTAAACTTGGCTACACATGAACTGAATTACAAAACAGAACAGGGTCTCAAATTTAGAAAACCAACTTATGCTTGCTTAAGGGGAAAGGTGAGTTGGGGTGCTGCATAAAACCAGAGATAGAAATTAGCACAGATACCTTTCCATAAGCCAAATATGTAATAGTCAAGACCTACCCCTTGCTCAACGAAATGGACTAAACACCCCATATTCAACGCCTAGGAATACACGTGACTAGTAAGAATCTTCAAACCCATGGATTTATATGTCTCCGTAAGAGAATGAAGCGTGTGTACAGCGGCATGAATGCAGCAGAGAAAATCCGATAAATCCCATTATCAAAATGAATTACACAAACAAAACCCAAGGACAGTGAAATAGAGAGCAATTCTTAAATAATTCATTCAGGGCTTGTGATGCAACCTGGATTTACCACATCTACACCCAGAGCTGAGTGAGACATAAGGTTGGGCACTTCGGGCTGATAGCATTGGTGAGGTTCGATGAGCAAATGCAGACCCTTTGAAGTCAAACAGCATGGTACCCATTCCATGGGTCCCAACTCTCCAAGTTTAAGGGATTCTTCCTTCAGCTAAAACATGCATGGGAAACCCACAGTATGGTGCACCGTGTGACTGGCAAACGTTTTCAAATGCATCTCAGTTTTCGTCCCCTTTTACTCGGGTTCACCATTCCAGACCCTTTACAAACACTCTCCCCACTTGGAGAGTCAGTGCCTTTAACCTCCTGTTGGGCACAGTTTGCAATTTCTGTGCAAGATGAAAAGGAATAGGGAGAACCAATGAGAGACTAGCTCTAGGTGTCTGCACGGGCAAATTTAACGCTCATTTCCCACCAGGAAGAGGAATTAACCAAAGGCTCAGCATGCCGTGCCGGAACCAGATTAGGGCCTGAGGCAATCCTGTGGGTTTGCGGCCAGCTCACAAGATAGCGAGTTGAAGAAATGAGCTCAGGGGCACTGTAACTCACAAACCTGCAGAGTTATAAATGACAGCTATCGTCCAAAAATATATTGAAGGAAGGCTGCGAAGACGACTTGTAAGTGGGGCAGAATTGCAGGAAAACGATTTCAGGGGGTAGACGGGAATTGCATTTAAAGCATAGGAAAAGAGGCAGAACGTCGACAATGATGCTCTTGGCCAAAAAGGGCGTATGCGTTTTTTCCTGAATATATTCAGGAAAAAACGCATACGCCCTTTTTGGCCAACCAAGCAAGCATGTTAAAGAAATCTGCACTACAATGAAGTCTCACTGCCCCCCGGTCAAAAGGGCCATCTGAAAAAAGTGTAAAATCCAGAAAGGCAGCACAGGCCATGGAGAACAGCGAGCCTTGTTATGCTGATGGGCGGGATGTAAATTGCCAACAGCCAGTCTGGAAAAATGTATGGTGTTTCCCGGAACATCTAAAAAACAAAGCAACGGAGCCTACGGCACTTCCCCTTATGGTCCTATAGCTTAGGAAAATTAAAATCAAAAACACACAGCCACCCAAAAGTCTCGGGCGGCTCTGTTTACAAGAACCTCGTCTACGGTACAAGTTAAATATCCCAGAATGTGAAAAATGGATAAAGAAGTTGTGGTACGTACGTACACTGGAATATCACTCAGCAATGAAATCTATGTCATCAGGCCTGTCGCGGCATAATGAGTGGATTCAGGTACGATGATTCTAAGTGAAATAAGTCACACAGAAAATGAAACATCATAAGATATCACTAATACACAGAATGTAAACTTGGCTACACATGAACTGAATTACAAAACAGAACAGGGTCTCAAATTTAGAAAACCAACTTATGCTTGCTTAAGGGGAAAGGTGAGTTGGGGTGCTGCATAAAACCAGAGATAGAAATTAGCACAGATACCTTTCCATAAGCCAAATATATAATATTCAAGACCTACCCCTTGCTCAACGAAATGGACTAAACACCCCATATTCAACGCCTAGGAATACAACTGACTAGTAAGAATCTTCAAACCCATGGATTTATATGTCTCCGTAAGAGAATGAAGCGTGTGTACAGCGGCATGAATGCAGCAGAGAAAATCCGATAAATCCCATTATCAAAATGAATTACACAAACAAAACCCAAGGACAGTGAAATAGAGAGCAATTCTTAAATAATTCATTCAGGGCTTGTGATGCAACCTGGATTTACCTCATCTAAACCCAGAGCTGAGTGAGACATAAGGTTGGACACTTCGGGCTGATAGCATTGGTGAGGTTCGATGAGCAAATGCAGACCATTTGAAGTCATACTACATGGTACCCATTCCATGGGTCCCAACTCTCCAGGTTTAAGCGATTCTTCCTTCAGCTAAAGCATGCATGGGAAGCCCACAGTATGGTGCACCGTGTGACCGGGAAACGTTTTCAAATGCATCTCAGTTTTTGTCCCCTTTTACTCGGGTTCACAATTCCAGACCCTTTACGAACACTCTCCCCACTTGGAGAGTCAGTGCCTTTAACCTCCTATTTGGCACAGTTTGCAATTTCTGCGCAAGATGAACAGGAATAGGGAGTACCAATGAGAGACTAGCTGTAGGTTTCTGCACGGGCAAATTTAACGCTCATTTCCAACCAGGAAGAGGAATTAACCAAACGCTCAGCATGCCGTGCCGGAACCAGATTAGGGCCTGTAGCAATCCTGCGGATTCGCGGCCAGCTCAAAAGAAAGCGATTTGAAGAAAGGAGCTCAGGGGCACTCTAATTCACAAACCTGCAGAGTTATAAGTGACAGCTATCATCCAAAAATATATTGAAGGAAGGCTGTGAAGAGGACTTGAAAGCGGGGCAAAATTGCAGGAAAACGATTTCAGGGGGTAGACTGGAATTGCATTTAAAGCATAGGAAAAGAGGCAGTACGTCGACAATGATGCACTTCTCCAAAAAGGGCATATGCGTTTTTTCCTGAATATATTCAGGAAAAAACGCATACGCCCTTTTTGGCCAACCAAGCAAGCATGTTAAAGAAATCTGCACTACAATGAAGTCTCACTGCCCCCCAGTCAAAAGGGCCATCTGAAAAAAGTGTAAAATCCAGAAAGGCAGCACAGGCCATGGAGAACAGGGAGCCTTGTTATGCTGATGGGCGGGATGTGAACTGCCAACAGCCACTCTGGAGAAGTGTATGGTGTTTCCTGAAACACGTAGGAAACAAAGCAACACAGCCTATGGCACTTCCACTTATGGTCCTATAGCTTAGGAAAGTTAAAATCAAAAACACACAGCCACCCCAAAGTTTGGGTCGGCTCTGTTTACAAGAACCTCGTCTACGGTACAAGTTAAATATCCCAGAAAGCGAAAATGGATAAAGAAGTTGTGGTACATACGTACAATGGAAAATCACTCAGCAATGAAATCTATGTCATCTGGCCCTTAGCGGCATAATGAGTGGATTCAGGTACAATGATTCTACGTGAAATAAGTCACACAGAAAAAGGAACATCATAAGATATCACTAATACATGGAATGAAACTTGGCTACACATGAACTGAATTACAAAACAGAAGAGGGTCTCCAAGTTAGAAAACCAACTGATGGTTGCTTATGGGGAAAGGTGAGTTGGGGTGCTGCATAAAACCAGAGATTTATATTAGCACAGAAACTGTTCCATAAACCAAATATGTAATAGAAAAGACCTACTCCTTGCTCAACGAAATGGAGTCAACACCCCATATTCAACGCCTAGGAATATACCTGACTAGTAAGGATCTTAAAACCCATGGATTTATATGTCTCCGTAAGAGAATCAAGCGTGTGTACAGCGGCCTAAACGCATCAGTGAAAATCCGATAAATCCCATTATCAAAATGAATTACACAAACAAAACCCATGGACAGTGAAATAGAGAGCAATTCTTAAATAATTCATTCAGGGCTTGTGATGCAACCTGGATTTACCACATCTACACCCAGAGCTGAGTGAGACATAAGGTTGGGCACTTCGGGCTGATAGCATTGGTGAGGTTCGATGAGCAAATGCAGACCCTTTGAAGTCATACAGCATGGTACCCATTCCATGGGTCCCAACTCTCCAAGTTTAAGGGATTCTTCCTTCAGCTAAAACATGCATGGGAAACCCACAGTATGGTGCACCGTGTGACTGGCAAACGTTTTCAAATGCATCTCAGTTTTCGTCCCCTTTTACTCGGGTTCACCATTCCAGACCCTTTAAGAACACTCTCCCCACTTGGAGAGTCAGTGCCTTTAACCTCCTGTTGGGCACACTTTGCAATTTCTGCGCAAGATGAAAAGGAATAGGGAGAACCAATGAGAGACTAGCTCTAGGTGTCTGCACGGGCAAATTTAACGCTCATTTCCCACCAGGAAGAGGAATTAACCAAAGGCTCAGCATGCCGTGCGGGAACCAGATTAGGGCCTGAAGCAATCCTGTGGGTTTGCGGCCAGCTCACAAGATAGCGAGTTGAAGAAAGGAGCTCAGGGGCACTGTAACTCACAAACCTGCAGAGTTATAAATGACAGCTATCGTCCAAAAATATATTGAAGGAAGGCTGTGAAGACGACTTGTAAGCGGGACAGATTTGCAGGAAAACGATTTCAGGGGGTAGACGGGAATTGCATTTAAAGCATAGGAAAAGAGGCAGAACGTCGACAATGATGCTCTTGGCCAAAAAGGGCGTATGCGTTTTTTCCAGAAAAAACGCATACGCCCTTTTTGGCCAACCAAGCAAGCATGTTCAAGAAATCTGCACTACAGTGAAGTCTCACTGCCCCCCGGTCAAAAGGGCCATCTGAAAAAAGT
The DNA here is from genome assembly GCF_059928025.1 of Delphinapterus leucas. Lineage (NCBI taxonomy): Eukaryota > Metazoa > Chordata > Mammalia > Artiodactyla > Monodontidae > Delphinapterus > Delphinapterus leucas. Next base: position 15,843,829 of record NW_028322236.1, on the reverse strand, counting down.
GTAAAATCCAGAAAGGCAGCACAGGCCATGGAGAACAGGGAGCCTTGTTATGCTCATGGGTGGGATGTAAATTGCCAACAGCCACTCTGGAGAAGTGTATTGTGTTTCCTGAAACACCTAAAAAACAAAGCAACGGAGCCTACGGCACTTCCACTTATGGTCCTATAGCTTAGGGAAATTAAAATAAAAAACACACAGCCACCCCAAAGTTTCAGACGGCTCTGTTTACAAGAACCTCGTCTACGGTACAAGTTAAATATCCCGGAAAGCGAAAAATGGATAAAGAAGTTGTGGTACGTACGTACAATGGAATATCACTCACCAATGAAATCTATGTCATCTGGCCCGTCGTGGCATAATGAGTGGATTCAGGTACGATGATTCTAAGAGAAATAAGTCACACAGAAAATGAAACATCATAAGTTATCTCTAATACACCGAATGTAATCTTGGCTACACATGAACTGAATTACAAAACAGAACAGGGTCTCAAATTTAGAAAACCAACTTATGTTTGCTTAAGGGGAAAGGTGAGTTGGGGTGCTGCATAAAACCAGAGATAGAAATTAGCACATATACCTTTCCATACGTCAAATATGTAATAGTGAAGACCTACCCCTTGCTCAACGAAATGGGCTAAACACCCTATATTCAACGCTTAGGAATACACCTGACTAGTAAGAATCTTCAAACCCATGGATTTATATGTCTCCATAAGAGAATCAAGCATGTGTACAGCTGCATGAAGGCAGCAGAGAAAATCCGATAAATCCTATTATCAAAATGAATTACAAAAACAAAACACAATGACTGTGAAATAGAGAGCAATTCTTAAATAATTCATTCAGGGCTTGTGATCCAACCTGGATTTACCTCATCTAAACCCAGAGCTGAGTGGGACATAAGGTTGGACACTTCGCGCTGATAGCATTGGTGAGGTTCGATGAGCAAATGCAGACCATTTGAAGTCATACTACATGGTACCCATTCCATGGGTCCCAACTCTCAAGGTTTAAGCGATTCTTCCTTCAGCTAAAGCATGCATGGGAAGCCCACAGTATGCTGCACCGTGTGACCGGGAAACGTTTTCAAATGCATCTCAGTTTTTATCCCCTTTTACTCGGGTTCACAATTCCAGACCCTTTACTAACACTCTCCCCACTTGGAGAGTCAGTGCCTTTAACCTCCTGTTTGGCACAGTTTGCAATTTCTGCGCAAGATGAACAGGAATAGGGAGAACCAATGAGAGACTAGCTGTAGGTGTCTGCACAGGCAAATTTAATGCTCATTTCCATCCAGGAAGAGGAATTAACCAAACGCTCAGCATGCCGTGCCGGAACCAGATTAGGGCCTGAAGCAATCCTGCGGGTTTGCGGCCAGCTCAAAAGAAAGCGATTTGAAGAAAGGAGCTCAGGGGCACTCTAATTCACAAACCTGCAGAGTTATAAGTGACAGCTATCATCCAAAAATATATTGAAGGAAGGCTGTGAAGAGGACTTGAAAGCGGGGCAAAATTGCAGGAAAACGATTTCAAGGGGTAGACTGGAATTGCATTTAAAGCATAGGAAAAGAGGCAGTACGTCGACAATGATGCACTTGGCCAAAAAGGGCATATGCGTTTTTTCCTGAATATATTCAGGAAAAAACGCATACGCCCTTTTGGGCCAACCAAGCAAGCATGTTAAAGAAATCTGCACTACAATGAAGTCTCACTGCCCCCCAGTCAAAAGGGCCATCTGAAAAAAGTGTAAAATCCAGAAAGGCAGCACAGGCCATGGAGAACAGGGAGCCTTGTTATGCTGATGGGCGGGATGTGAACTGCCAACAGCCACTCTGGAGAAGTGTATGGTGTTTCCTGAAACACGTAGGAAACAAAGCAACACAGCCTATGGCACTTCCAATTATGGTCCTATAGCTTAGGGAAGTTAAAATCAAAAACACACAGCCACCCCAAAATTTGGGTCGGCTCTGTTTACAAAAACCTCGTCTACGGTACAAGTTAAATATCCCAGAAAGCGAAAATGGATAAAGAAGTTGTGGTACATACGTACAATGGAAAATCACTCAGCAATGAAATCTATGTCATCTGGCCCGTCGCGGCATAATGATTGGATTCAGGTACAATGATTCTACGTGAAATAAGTCACACAGAAAAAGGAACATCATAAGATATCACTAATACATGGAATGAAACTTGGCTACACATGAACTGAATTACAAAACAGAAGAGGGTCTCCAAGTTAGAAAACCAACTGATGGTTGCTTATGGGGAAAGGTGAGTTGGGGTGCTGCATAAAACCAGAGATTTATATTAGCACAGAAACTGTTCCATAAACCAAATATGTAATAGAAAAGACCTACTCCTTGCTCAACGAAATGGAGTCAACACCCCATATTCAACGCCTAGGAATATACCTGACTAGTAAGGATCTTAAAACCCATGGATTTATATGTCTCCGTAAGAGAATCAAGCGTGTGTACAGCGGCCTAAACGCATCAGTGAAAATCCGATAAATCCCATTATCAAAATAAATTTCAAAAACAAAACACAATGACACTGAAATAGAGGGCAATTCTTAAATAATTCATTCAGGGCTTGTGATACAACCTGGATTTAGCACATCTTCAACCAGAGCTGGGTGAGACATAAGGCTGGACACTTCGGGCTGATAGCATTGGTGAGGTTCGGTGAGCAAATGCAGAACATTTGAAGTCATACTGCATGGTACCCATTCCATGGGTCCCAACTCTCCAGGTTTAAGGGATTCTTCCTTCAGCTAAAACATGCATGGGAAACCCAGAGTATGGTCCACCTTGTGATTTGGATTCGTTTTCAAATGCATCTCAGTTTTTTTCCCCTGGTACTAGGGTTCAATATTCCAGACCCGTCAATAACACTCTCCCCATATATATATTCAGGAAAAAACGCATACGCCCTTTTTGGCCAACCAAGCAAGCGTGTAAAGAAAATCTGCACTACAATGAAGCCTCACTGCCCCCCGGTCAAAGGGCCATCTGAAAAAAGTGTAAAATCCAGAAAGGCAGGACAGGCCATGGAGAACATGTAGCCTTGTTATGCTGATGGGCGGGATGGAACCGCCAACAGCCACTCTGGAGAACTGTATGGTGTTTCCGGAAACACGTAGGAAACAAAGCAACACAGCCTATGGCACTTCCACTTATGGTCCTATAGCTTAGGGACATTAAAATGAAAAACACAGAGCCACCCCAAAGTTTGGGACGGCTCTGTTTACAAGAACCTCGTCTACGATACAAGTTAAATATCCCAGAAATCGAAATATGGATAAAGAAGATGTGGTACGTATGTACAATGGAATATCACTCAGCAATGATATCTATGTCATCAGGCCAGTAGTGGCATAATGAATGGATTCAGGTATGATGATTTTACGTGAAATAAGTCACACAGAAAAAGAAACATCATAAGTTATCACTAATACATGGAATGTAAACTTGGCTACACATGAACTGATCTACAAAACAGAACACGGTCTCAAATTTAGAAAACGAACTTACGCTTGCTTATGGGGAAAGGTGAGTTGGCGTGCTGCATAAAACCAGAGATTGAAATTAGCACAGATATCTTTCCATAAGCCAAATATATAATAGACAAGACCTACTCCTTGCTCAACGAAATGAACTCAACACCCCATATTCAACGCCTCGGAATATACCTGACTAGTAAGAATCTTAAAACCCATGGATTTATATGTCTCCGTAAGAGAATCAAGCGTGTGTACAGTGGCCTAAACACAGCAGTGAAAATCGGATAACTTCCTTTATCAAAAAAAATTTCAAAAACAAAACACAATGACAGTGAAATAGAGAGCAATTCTTAAATAATTCATTCAGGGCTTGTGATGCAACCTGGATTTACCACATCTACACCCAGAGCTGGGTGAGACATAAGGCTGGACCCTTCGCGCTGATACCATTGGTGAGGCTCGGTGAGCAAATGCAGACCGTTTGAAGGCATACTGCATGGTACCCATTCCATGGGTCCCAACTCTCCAGGTTTAAGGGATTCTTCCTTCAGCTAAAACATGCATGAGAAACGCAGAGTATATTCCACCATGTGATTGCGAAACGTTTTCAAATGCATCTCAGTTTTTGTGCCCTGTTACTCGGGTTCACCATTCCAGACGCTTTACTAACACTCTCCCCACTTGGAGAGTCAATGCCTTTAACATCCTGTTCAGCACAGTTTGCAATTTCTGAGCAAGATGAACAGGAATAGGGAGAACCAATGAGAGACTAGCTGTAGGTGCCTGCACGGGCAAGTGTAACGACCATTTCCCACCAGGAAGAGGAATTAACCAAAGGGTCAGCGTGCCCTGCCAGAAACAGATTAGCGCCTGAAGCATTCCTGCGGTTTTCGGCCAGCTCACAAGAAAGCGAGTTGAAGAAAGGAGCTCAGGGGCACTCTAATTCACAAACCTGCAGAGTTATGAATGACAGCTATCGTCCAAAAATATATTGAAGTAAGTCTGCGAAGAGGACTGGAAATGGGGGCAGCATTTGAGGAAAACTATTTCAGGGGGTAGACTGGAATTGCACTTAAAGCATAGGAAATGAGGCAGAATGTCGACAATGATGCACTTTGCCAAAAAGGGCGTATGCATTTTTTCCTGAATATATTCAGGAAAAAACGCATACACCCTTGATGGCCAACCAAGCAAGCCTGTAAAGGAAATCTGCACCAAGGGTAGAAAGCTGTTGGGGGGATGGTGGTGTGAAGAGTTGAGAGATTGGGATTGACATGTATACATTTATATGTATAAAATAGATAACCAATAAGAACCTGCTGTATAAAAAATAAGATTAAAAATTAAAAAAAATAAAATTAAAAAGTAAAACAGAAAAAATATTCTTCCCTCCACATACATGTATTTATATGAATAAATTATTTCTATGCTTATATTTGTAAATGCAAAAAAGAGGAATGAAATCTACCTTGAACCAAAAACGAAAAATAGAAAAAACAAACAGAATCCACAAGTTACACAGAGGAAAACCGTATCAGGACACTTGCTCCAGTTGTAAACAATTCTGAAGTTGGTCAGTGGTGGGGAATCATCTCCCATACAGCCAGCAGGCCCCACGCAACAAGCGTCCTCATTGCAAAGCTGGGGGACCGTGCTGAGGCATCTGTGAGTAAACGTGGTCCGAGCCCCAGGCCAGCTGCTGCTGAAATGTTCCCACCCTTCCCAGATAAAACACCTGAATATGTTCAAGGACTTGAAAGCCTAGAGGAAGGGCAATGGAGCCACACGAGTGATTGCATGCCAGCCAACTTGGTGCCTGCAGGCCAGCCAGGATGGTCCTGGCCCTGGGTGCTCTTCTGGAAGCTTTCCATTTCCCTGCCTGAGATACCCCTCCTGTCCCGGCCCCCACTGATTTCTTCCTTCCTCACGTCTGCCCAGGGAGAAATTCCAGCACCAGGTATGGGTGACACATCCTCTTCTTTAGCAGGTGGCATCTTGACAACTGCTGCAGAAAGTCCAGCAGAGCCCCACTCACACTGGGCCACCCACAACGCCGTGACCTGTCACTCCCTCCCACCAGCCCAGCCCCGAGACTGCTGACAGGGCAGAGAAAATGGCGTCAGGCACAGCTGCAGGGGTTCTTGCTGCCTGGAGCGGTGTTTATATTGATCTCAAAACAGGCACACCTGGGGAGGGCTGGCCGGCATGGTCAGGCTGCCCAGGTCAGCCAATCATCACCCCTCAGGGTCTCACAGTTGCAGAAAATGGAACTTGCTGAATCGGCCAGGTCCAAGGAACAGGTGTGGGCTCTTGAGAGTCAGGATAGACAATGGGCTGCAGCTCTGGCTTGTATTCTAATCATTTTATCTGGCCCATGAGTGGGAGACAGCTTCAAGAAAACCCTGGCCTAATAAGAGGACCCCAGGAGTCAGGGAGAGGAGGGGTGGGTGGTGGGTGGTGGGTGGAGACAGAGGCCTGGTGCCCCGGGTGCAGTGGAAGTCTCTGGAAGACCAGGTGGTGGCAGGCCGTACAGAGTGATGCCCAGGGTCACAGACCTGTCGGAGTTGCTATTTGTTAGTTCAAGTCCTGCTCTGAGGTGCTCTGTGTCAGATCTGAGTGACAGGTGAGCTGAGAGTGCTCTGCAATGAGGGCAATGTGCACGGTTCCTGTGTGCCCTGCCCTGCCACAGTACCTGCAAGTGTAGCTCTGTATCCTGGGAGGGAGCTGACCACGAGAGCCCCATGGGCTGCAGGGGACCTGCCCAGGGAACCCCATATCCTGGGATGGGCCTGACCATGAGAGCCCCATGGGCTGGTGTGGAGGTGGGGTACCTGTCCAGGTGAGCTCCATATCCTGAGATTGGCCTGACCACGAGAGCCCCATGGGCTGCCAGGGGCCTGGTAAAGATGTCAGGATCGTCAGTGAAGCCACCGAGTATATACCTCCAGTAGTTCCTAATTCCTACACCCTGCTGGTCATTCTACCAACCACCAGGAGACGGTATTCTGTATTAGTCTTCAATGATGCCTTCTTTTGTATGCCATTAGTCCCAGAGTCACAAGAAATTTTGGCTTGTAAGTGGCAGGACTCAACATACAACTAAAACAATACATCCAGGCCGTCTTGCCCCAAGTGTTCAAAAATTCCCACACCATCTTTGGGGAAAGCTTAGCTAAAGACGTAAAAGTTCTACCTCTGGAAAAGGAAACACTCCTTCAATATGCTGACGACATTCTGATCACCAGCCCTACTAAGGAGGCCTCTGAACTACCAAGCCAATAAAGGATAGAAGTTGTCCAAGAAAAAGCTCAAATATCACAGACTACGGTGACCTGCCTGGGCTTCATTCTCACAGAAGGTCGGAGAAGCTCATCCCAGGAAAGGGAAGAAACAATTTACAGCCTTACCCCTTTCTAAAACTAGAAGACAGCTTAGGGGTTCCTGGGGAGGCCAGAGTTTGCTGCTTCTGGATCCCTAACTACAGTCTACTAGCTGGGCCTCTATATGAAACACTGAAAGGAAAAGATGATGATCCTTTTGAATAGAATCCAGAAGTGGCCTTTCAAGAATGGAAAGAGCAGTCAATTCAGACCCTTGCCCTGGAACTCCCTAATTTAGCTAAACCCTTTGACCTTTACATTCCTGGTGAAAGGTGAATTGCCATTGGAGTATTAGTGCAAAACCTGGGACCACTTGAAATGGAACAATGCAAGAATGCCATCCAGGTAGGATAAACTATAGTCACCAAGGGGCTTGGCCCACTGCAACATCTGGCCAACATACTGGCTGTATCTAAAAACCTGGAAATCAGCAGCCCAAAGGCCACCTCCCTCCTAAGGGAAAAGGACCCCACGTGGTGTTCCTAACCCCCAACCATGCCCTGAAGTTGCAGGGTTTGCTCCGTGGGCACACTGACCTCCAGTGAGGAAGCCCTCCTACTCCAACATCCAGAGAGATATCCGGGGGCAACGGGGCACCATGACGACACATGTGACCATCACTTGACCTGGAGTTTCTCTCATAAAACAACAAGAGTGTGTCACAAAAGAGTAGACTACTGCTTGCAGGACTTACTGCACCCAGAGGGGAGGTAATAATCTTGGCAGGGGAACCGTATATCACGCTGTCACCATAGAAAAGCCTACAGACACCGTGATGATGGTGACCAGTAAGACCGGCTGGACTCCTGTTTACTTCAAAAGGCTGTTGACTCAGTGGCCATCATGGTCCTTCATCACAACTGACCCTGGACTGTCCGGGAGTTGAGCAGGCAGGGTCCTGACACCTGGTGCTGTTTTTACGTTAATTCAGAGGCCTAATTGAAGAAAGTGCAGACTACTAGTCAGAGCATCTAGGCTGGCAGAAACGGTCAGCCTAAAGTGTCTGAACAAATGTGTGGCGGGGTGAAAGTGGACCTCACAGCGTCACTGCACATTTCCTTCCCGGACCCTTAAAGGTCATTAGAATCTATAACACTTCCAATGCTCGTGCTCAGGCAGATGAACAGGGAGGCTGGAGGCCTGGGGACAATCAACGTCACCTAGAGGCTGCTGGGGAGAAGTTCTGACCCTCGCCCACGGGTATAAGGGCTCCTAACTCAGCACTCAGCAGTAACAGAAGAAGGGTCTGCACCCTCAGCACTCCAAGAATGAGGAAGAGGACAAAAGGCAGAAGAGGGGTTTGTCCCAGGCAAAGCCCATTAAAAATCCCTGGGAGATAAAAATAGAATCTGGGCAATAAAATAAAGTCTAACCTTTTTTATCCTTTGTGCTTTGTCTAATTTCATGTGCTCCTAGGGTCCCGCATACAGAGGTTCCACACCCGGCACTTCAGACCAGATTTCCTAGTACAGAATGGCTGGGTCGACACATCAGGTCCTGGGGCCCAGTGCAGACTCCGCGATATAGAGCCTGAGCTGCAGCCAACAGGGCCCTCGAGAGCTCTGCCCCCTCCCTCCCACTGAATCTGACAGGATCTCTACACAGCAGCCCAGCCCACAGCCCACGGGGTAGCACATGCTCTCACCTCTCCATTCTCTGATCAAAATATAAAGTTTCCTTTGCTTCTGAACCAAACTCAGTCTCGATCTTTTGGCTCCAATGACACTGGGCGTGGGGACACTTGTTGGGGTCCACTCTGGAGGATCAGTAACAGAAATTGAGAACGTTGTAACTTCAATGAACAGATGTGTGAGCCAAACTATAATTAACATAGAACAGTGTATAAGGCTCGGGTAAAATAAGATGTTTCTAACACTTCCATTTGATATTTCCATCACTTTATTATAAGCAAGTTCAGTGAAAAGGTTTGTCTTATTTGTCAGGTCAATATTAGAGAAGCGAAGTGATTTCTTTCCAAGGATGTACATCTAATAATCTTGGTTAAATCTTCAATCTTGTTTTAAATGCTTTTCCATTGAAAATGATACCTCTCATTCAGCTCCCCCATTTCTGAGAAGTATAAAATCTTATAATTTATTATTACCAAAGTGGAAAGGTGGGAGGAGGGATAAATTAACAGTTTGGGATTAACACATACACACTGCTATGTATAAAATAGATCGTCAACAAGGAACTACTCTATAGCACAGGGAACTACACTCAATATTTTGCAATAACCTATAAGGGGAAATAATCTGAAAAAGAATAGATATTTTTATTGACATCATCTATCAATGACAGTTAAAATGGAACCTAAGGGAAGCCGGTGGTCAGTGCTTCTGACCCTGAAGACTTCAATCATCTAAAGTTTGGACTCTGCCTACTTCCCAAGGCCCTTAATGAACATATGTGCAGCCGTAGCTTAAAAAATTCCCCAGTTTGGGTAGCGGAGAGACACTGATTTTGAAAAAGCCCTGGTGTTCTCCTCACATGAACGGGACACTTCCTACAGCTAAAACATGCCTGTCACACCCAGAGGATGGTATATCGTCTGATCGGGAAGAGTTTGGAAAAGGCATCTCATCTCCTCATCTCCTGGTGCTCGGGTTCACCACTCCGGCGTCTTTACTAACAGTCTCCCCACTTGGAGATGTCAGCACTGTCAACATCCTGTTGCACACAGTTTGGAATTTGTCCAAGGATGAAGCAGAAGGAGGAGGAACAATGAGAGACAAGTCCTAGGTTTTCGGACAGACATATGTCACTCTAATTTCCAATCAGGAAGACGAATTGACCAAAGGCTAGGGTTGCCCATGGAAACAGAATAGGGCTTGAGGAAATCCCGCTGCTTTGTGGCCAGTTCCCATAAACACAAGTTGAAAAATGGAACTCAGGGACACTAAAATTCACGAAACTGCAGAGTTGAAAATATCTCTCACTGAAAAATGTCTTGAGGAAAGTCAGAGAAAAGGACTTGTAAGCAACGGAGAATGGCAGGAAAGGGATTGGATGAGGTAGAAAGGACTCGCCATTAAGCACAAGAAAAGGGGCTGAACATTGCCAACATTGCAGTTGGCCAAAAAGGGTGTATGCATCTTTTTCTGTATATATTCAAGAAAAGGGCATACACTTTTTTAGCCAACCAAACAGGTGGGCACTGGAAATCAATACTACAAAACATATCACTTCGCATCAGTCAGAAGAGCCTTCCTCATAAAGTGTAAACACCAGAAATGCAGGACAGGGCAAGGAGAAAAGGGAGCCCTGTGAGGCTTATAGTGGAAATGTATATTGCCAACGGTCACTCTGGAAAAGTGTATTGTGATTACTAAAGCATCTAAAAAATGAGCTACAGAGCACAGGGCACTTGCACTCATGGACGTATATCTTGGGAAAAAGAAAAATCGAGAGGACACAGGCACCCCAATATTTACCGCCTCTCTGTTTAATATATCCTCGATTAGGATATAATTTATATGTCACTGGAGGGAAAAAATGGACAGAGGTGTGGCACTTATGTAGAGTGGAATATTACTCAGCCTGAAAATCAATGAAACATGGCCAGTTGTAACAACCCTAGAGGAGTTACGTATGATCGTTTGAAGTCACATAATTCAAAAAGACAAAGACATACGATATTACTAATACATGGAATGTAAACGTGGCTACAAATGAACTGAATTACAAAAGAGAACGGGGTCTCAAATTTAGAAAACCAACTTATGCTTGCTTAAGGATCAAGGAGAGTTGGGGTGCTGCATAAAACCAGAGATTGAAATTAGCACAGATACCGTTCCATAAGCCAAATATGTAATAGAAAAAACCTACTTCCTGGTCAACGAAATGGACTCAACACCCCATATTCAGTGCCTAGGAATATACAGGATGAGTAAGAGTCTTAATACCTATGGATTTATATGTCTCCATAAGAGAATCAAGCGTGTGTACAGTGACAAAAACGCAGCAGTGAAAATCAGCTAAATCCCATTATCAAAATAAATTTCAAAAACAAAAAAAATGACAGTGAAATAGAGAGCAATTCTTAAATAATTCATTCAGGGCTTGTGATGCAACCTGGATTTACCTCATCTACACCCAGAGCTGAGTGAGACATAAGGTTGGACACTTCGGGCTGACAGCATGGATGAGGTTCGATGAGCAAATGCAGACCATTTGTAGTCATACTGCATAGTACCCATTCCATGGGTCCCAACTCTCCAGGTTTAAGGGATTCTTCCTTCAGCTAAAACATGCATGGGAAACCCACAGTATGGTGCACCGTGTGACCGGAAAACGTTTTCAAATGAATCTCAGTTTTCGTCCCCTTTTACTCGGGTTCACAATTCCAGACCCTTTACGAACACTCTCCCCACTTGGAGAGTCAGTGCCTTTAACCTCCTGTTTGGCACAGTTTGCAATTTCTGCGCAAGATGTACAGGAATAGGGAGAACCAATGAGAGACTAGCTGTAGGTGTGTGCAGGGGCAAATTTAACGCTCATTTCCCACCAGGAAGAGGAATTAACCAAAGGCTCAGCATGCCGTTCCGGAATCAGATTAGGGCCTGAAGCAATCCTCTGGGTTTGTGGCCAGCTCACAAGAAAGCGATTTGAAGAAAGGAGCTCAGGGGCACTGTAATTCACAAACCTGCAGAGTTATGAATGACAGCTATCGTCCAAAAATATATTGAAGGAAGGCTGCGAAGAGGACTTGAAAGCGGGGCAGAATTGCAGGAAAACGATTTCAGGGGGTAGACTGGAATTGCATTTAAAGCATACGAAAAGAGGCAGAACGTCGTCAGTGATGCACTTGGCCAAAAAGGGCGTATACGTATTTTCCTGAATATATTCAGGAAAAAACGCATATGCCCTTTTTGGCCAACCAAGCAAGCATGTTAAAGAAATCTGCACTACAGTGAAGTCTCACTGCCCCCCGGTCAAAAGGGCCATCTGAAAAAAGTGTAAAATTCAGAAAGGAAGCACAGGCCATGGAGAATAGGGAGCCTTGTTATGCTGATGGGCGGGATGTAAATTGCCAAGAGCCACTCTGGAGAAGTGTATGGTGTTTCCTCAAACACCTAAAAAACAAAGCAACGGAGCCTACAGCACTTCCACTTATGGTCCTATAGCTTAGGGAAATTAAAATCAGAAACACACAGCCACCCCAATGTTTCAGACGGCTCTGTTTACAAGAATCTCGTCTACGGTACAATTTAAATATCGCAGAAAGCAAAAAATGGATAAAGACGTTGTGGTACGTACGTACAATGGAATATCACTCAGCAATGAAATCTATGTCATCAGGCCCGTCGCGGCATAATGAGTGGATTCAGGTACGATGATTCTAAGTGAAATAAGTCACACAGAAAATGAAACATCATAAGATATCACTACTACACGGAATGTAAACTTGGCTACACATGAACTGAATTACAAAACAGAACAGGGTCTCAAATTTAGAAAACCAACTTATGCTTGCTTAAGGGGAAAGGTGAGTTGGGGTGCTGCATAAAACCAGAGATAGAAATTAGCACAGATACCTTTCCATAAGCCAAATATGTAATAGTCAAGACCTACCCCTTGCTCAACGAAATGGACTAAACACCCCATATTCAACGCCTAGGAATACACCTGACTAGTAAGAATCTTCAAACCCATGGATTTATATGTCTCCGTAAGAGAATGAAGCGTGTGTACAGCGGCATGAATGCAGCAGAGAAAATCCGATAAATCCCATTATCAAAATGAATTACACAAACAAAACCCAAGGACAGTGAAATAGAGAGCAATTCTTAAATAATTCATTCAGGGCTTGTGATGCAACCTGGATTTACCACATCTACATCCAGAGCTGAGTGAGACATAAGGTTGGGCACTTCGGGCTGATAGCATTGGTGAGGTTCGATGAGCAAATGCAGACCCTTTGAAGTCATACAGCATGGTACCCATTCCATGGGTCCCAACTCTCCAAGTTTAAGGGATTCTTCCTTCAGCTAAAACATGCATGGGAAACCCACAGTATGGTGCACCGTGTGACTGGCAAACGTTTTCAAATGCATCTCAGTTTTTGTCCCCTTTTACTCGGGTTCACCATTCCAGACCCTTTACGAACACTCTCCCCACTTGGAGAGTCAGTGCCTTTAACCTCCTGTTGGGCACAGTTTGCAATTTCTGCGCAAGATGAAAAGGAATAGGGAGAACGAATGAGAGACTAGCTCTAGGTGTCTGCACGGGCAAATTTAACGCTCATTTCGCACCAGGAAGAGGAATTAACCAAAGGCTCAGCATGCCGTGCCGGAACCAGATTAGGGCCTGAGGCAATCCTGTGGGTTTGCGGCCAGCTCACAAGATAGCGAGTTGAAGAAATGAGCTCAGGGGCACTGTAACTCACAAACCTGCAGAGTTATAAATGACAGCTATCGTCCAAAAATATATTGAAGGAAGGCTGCGAAGACGACTTGTAAGTGGGGCAGAATTGCAGGAAAACAATTTCAGGGGGTAGACGGGAACTGCATTTAAAGTATAGGAAAAGAGGCAGAACGTCGACAATGATGCCCTTGGCCAAAAAGGGCGTATGCATTTTTTCCTGAATATATTCAGGAAAAAACGCATATGCCCTTTTTGGCCAACCAAGCAAGCATGTAAAAGAAATCTGCACTACAATGAAGTCTCACTGCCCCCCGGTCAAAAGGGCCATCTGAAAAAAGTGTAAAATCCAGAAAGGCAGCACAGGCCATGGAGAACAGGGAGCCTTGTTATGCTGATGGGCGGGTTGTAAATTGCCAACAGCCACTCTGGAGAAGTGTATGGTGTTTCCCGGAACACCGAAAAAACAAAGCTATGGAGCCTACGGCACTTCCACTTATGGTCCTATAGCTTAGGGAAATTAAAATCAAAAACACACAGCCACCCCAAAGTGTCGGACGTCTCTGTTTACAAGAACCTCGTCTACGGTACAAGTTAAATATCCCAGAATGTGAAAAATGGATAAAGAAGTTGTGGTACGTACCTACAATGGAATAACACTCAGCAATGAAATCTATGTCATCAGGCCCGTCGGGCATAATGAGTGGATTCAGGTACGATGATTCTAAGTGAAATAAGTTACACAGAAAATGAAACATCATAAGATATCACTACTACACGGAATGTAAACTTGGCTACACATGAACTGAATTACAAAACAGAACAGGGTCTCAAATTTAGAAAACCAACTTATGCTTGCTTAAGGGGAAAGGTGAGTTGGGGTGCTGCATAAAACCAGAGATAGAAATTAGCACAGATACCTTTCCATAAGCCAAATATGTAATAGTCAAGACCTACCCCTTGCTCAACGAAATGGACTAAACACCCCATATTCAACGCCTAGGAATACACCTGACTAGTAAGAATCTTCAAACCCATGGATTTATATGTCTCCGTAAGAGAATGAAGCGTGTGTACAGCGGCATGAATGCAGCAGAGAAAATCCGATAAATCCCATTATCAAAATGAATTACACAAACAAAACCCAAGGACAGTGAAATAGAGAGCAATTCTTAAATAATTCATTCAGGGCTTGTGATGCAACCTGGATTTACCACATCTACACCCAGAGCTGAGTGAGACATAAGGTTGGGCACTTCGGGCTGATAGCATTGGTGAGGTTCGATGAGCAAATGCAGACCCTTTGAAGTCATACAGCATGGTACCCATTCCATGGGTCCCAACTCTCCAAGTTTAAAGGATTCTTCCTTCAGCTAAAACATGCATGGGAAACCCACAGTATGGTGCACCGTGTGACTGGCAAACGTTTTCAAATGCATCTCAGTTTTCGTCCCCTTTTACTCGCGTTCACCATTCCAGACACTTTACGAATACTCTCCCCACTTGGAGAGTCAGTGCCTTTAACTTCCTGTTGGGCACAGTTTGCAATTTCTGCGCAAGATGAAAAGGAATAGGGAGAACGAATGAGAGACTAGCTCTAGGTGTCTGCACGGGCAAATTTAACGCTCATTTCCCACCAGGAAGAGGAATTAACCAAAGGCTCAGCATGCCGTGCCGAAACCAGATTAGGGCCTGAAGCAATCCTGTGGGTTTGCGGCCAGCTCACAAGATAGCGATTTGAAGAAAGGAGCTCAGGGGCACTGTAACTCACAAACCTGCAGAGTTATAAATGACAGCTATCGTCCAAAAATATATTGAAGGAAGGCTGCGAAGACGACTTGTAAGCGGGACAGATTTGCAGGAAAACGATTTCAGGGGGTAGACGGGAATTGCATTTAAGGCATAGGAAAAGAGGCAGAACGTCGACAATGATGCTCTTGGCCAAAAAGGGCGTATGCGTTTTTTCCTGAATATATTCAGGAAAAAACGCATACGCCCTTTTTGACCAACCAAGCAAGCATGTTAAAGAAATCTGCACTAAAATGAAGTCTCACTGCCCCCCGGTCAAATGGGCCATCTGAAAAAAGTGTAAAATCCAGAAAGGCAGCACAGGCCATGGAGAACAGGGAGCCTTGTTATGCTGATGGGCGGGATGTAAATTGCCAACAGCCACTCTGGAGAAGTGTATGGTGTTTCCCGGAACACCGAAAAAACAAAGCTACGGAGCCTACGGCACTTCCACTTATGGTCCTATAGCTTAGGGAAATTAAAATCAAAAACACACAGCCACCCCAAAGTTTCAGACGCCTCTGTTTACAAGAACCTCGACTACGGTACAAGTTAAATATCCCAGAAAGCGAAAAATGGATAAAGAAATTGTGGTACGTACGTACGATGGAATATCACTCAGCAATGAAATCTATGTCATCAGGCCCGTCACGGCATAATGAGTGGATTCAGGTACGATGATTCTAAGTGAAATAAGTCACACAGAAAATGAAACATCATAAGATATCACTAATACACGGAATGTAAACTTGGCTACACATGAACTGAATTACAAAACAGAACAGGGTCTCAAATTTAGAAAACCAACTTATGCTTGCTTAAGGGGAAAGGTGAGTTGGGGTGCTGCATAAAACCAGAGATAGAAATTAGCACAGATACCTTTCCATAAGCCAAATATGTAATAGTCAAGACCTACCCCTTGCTCAACGAAATGGACTAAACACCCCATATTCAACGCCTAGTAATACACCTGACTAGTAAGAATCTTCAAACCCATGGATTTATATGTCTCCGTAAGAGAATGAAGCGTGTGTACAGCGGCATGAATGCAGCAGAGAAAATCCGATAAATCCCATTATCAAAATGAATTACACAAACAAAACCCAAGGACAGTGAGATAGAGAGCAATTCTTAAATAATTCATTCAGGGCTTGTGATGCAACCTGGATTTACCACATCTACACCCAGAGCTGAGTGAGACATAAGGTTGGGCACTTCGGGCTGATAGCATTGGTGAGGTTCGATGAGCAAATGCAGACCCTTTGAAGTCATACAGCATGGTACCCATTCCATGGGTCCCAACTCTCCAAGTTTAAGGGATTCTTCCTTCAGCTAAAACATGCATGGGAAACCCACAGTATGGTGCACCGTGTGACCGGGAAACGTTTTCAAATGCATCTCAGTTTTCGTCCCCTTTTACTCGGGTTCACAATTCCAGACCCTTTACTAACACTCTCCCCACTTGGAGAGTCAGTGCCTTTAACCTGCTGTTTGGCACACTTTGCAATTTCTGCACAAGATGAAAAGGAATAGGGAGAACCAATGAGAGACTAGCTGTAGGTTTCTGCACCGGAAAATTTAACGCTCATTTCCCACCAGGAAGAGGAATTAACCAAATGCTCAGCATTTCATGCCGCAACAAGATTAGGGCCTGAAGCAATTCTGCGGGTTGGCGGCCAGCTCACAAGAAAGCGATTTGAAGAAAGGAGTTCAGGGGCACTGTAATTCACAAAGCTGCAGAGTTATAAATGACAGCTACCGTCCAAAAATATATTGAAGGAAGGCTGCGAAGAGGACTTGAAATCGGGGCAGAATTGCAGGAAAACGATTTCAGGGGGTAGACTGGAATTGCATTTAAAGCATAGGAAAAGAGGTAGAACGTCCACAATGATGCACTTGGCCAAAAAGGGCGTATGCGTTTTTTCCTGAATATATTCAGAAAAAATGCATACGCTCTTTTTGGCCAACCAAGCAAGCATGTTAAAGAAATCTGCACTACAATGAAGTCTCACTGCCCCCCGGTCAAAAGGGCCATGAGAAAAAAGTGTAAAATCAAGAAAGGCAGCACAGGCCATGGAGAACAGGGAGCCTTGTTATGCTGATGGGTGGGATGTAAATTACCAACAACCACTTTGGAGAAGTGTATGGTGTTTCCTGAAACACCTAAAAAACAAAGCAACGGAGCCTACGGCACTTCCACTTATGGTCCTATAGCTTAGGGAAATTAAAATCAAAATCACACAGCCACCCCAGAGTTTCAGACGGCTCTCTTCACAAGAACCTCGTCTATGGTACAAGTTAAATATCCCAGAAAGCGAAAAGTGGAAAAAGAAATTGTGGTACGTACGTACAATGGAATATCACTCACCAATGAAATCTATGTCATCAGGCCCGTTGTGGCATAAAGAGTGGATTCAGGTACGATGATTCTAAGTGAAATAAGTCACACAGAAAATGAAACATCATAAAATATCACTAATAAACGGAATGTAATCTTGGCTACACATGAACTGAATTACAAAACAGAACAGGTTCTCAAGTTGAGAGAACCAACTTATGTTTGCTTAAGGGGAAAGGTGAGTCGGGTTTCTGCACAAAACCACAGATAGAAATTAGAACAGATAGAATTCCATACGTCAAATATGTAATACTCATAACCTACCCCTTGCTCAACGAAATGGGCTAAACACCCTATATTCAACGCCTAGGAATACACCTGACTAGTAAGAATCTTCAAACCCATGGATTTATATGTCTCCATAAGAGAATCAAGCGTGTGTACAGCTGCATGAAGGCAGAAGAGATAATCCGATAAATCCCATTATCAAAATGAATTACAAAAACAAAACACAATGACAGTGAAATAGAGAGCAATTCTTAAATAATTCATTCAGGGCTTGTGATGCAACCTGGATTTACCTCATCTACACCCAGACCTGAGTGAGACATGAGGTTGGACACTTCGGGCTGATAGCATTGGTGAGGTTCGATGAGCAAATGCAGACCATTTGAAGTCATACTGCATGGTACCCATTCCAAGGGTCCCAACTCTCCAGGTTTAAGCGATTCTTCCTTCAGCTAAAACATGCATGGGAAACCCACAGTACGGTGCACCGTGTGACCGGGAAACGTTTTCAAATGCATATCAGTTTTCGTCCCCTTTTACTCGGGTTTACAATTCCAGACCCTTTACCAAAACTCACCCCACTTGGAGAGTCAGTGCCTTTAACCTGCTGTTTGGCACAGTTTACAATTTCTGTGCAAGATGAACAGGAATAGGGAGAACCAATGAGAGACTACCTTAGGTATCTGCACGGGCAAATTTAACGCTCATATCCCACCAGGTAGAGGAATTAACCAAACGCTCAGCATGCCGTGCTGGAAACAGATTAGGGCCTGAATCAAATTTGCGGGTTTGCGGCCAGGTCACAAGAAAGCGATTTGAAGAAAGGAGCTCTGGGACACTGTAATTCATGAACCTGCAGAGTTATAAATCACAGCTAGCGTCAAAAAATATATTGAAGGAAGGCTGCGAAGAGGACTTGAAAGCGGGGCAGAATTGCAGGAAAACTATTTCTGGGTGTAGACTGCAATTGCATTTAAAGCATAGGAAAAGAGGCAGAATGTCCACAATGATGACCTTGGCCAAAAAGGGCGTATGCGTTTTTTCCTGAATATATTCAGGAAAAAACGCATACGGCCTTTCTGGCCAACCAAGCATGCATGTTAAATAAATCTGCACTACAATGAAGTCTCACTGCCCCTCGGTCAAAAGGGCCATCTGCAAAAAGTGTAAAATCCAGAAAGGCAGCACAGGCCATGGAGAACAGGGAGCCTTGTTATGCTGATGGGTGGTATGTAAATTGCCAACAGCCACTCTGGAGAAGTGTATTGTGTTTCCTGAAACACCTAAAAAACAAAGCAACGGAGCCCAAGGCACTGGCACTTATGGTCCTATAGCTTAGGGAAATTAAAATCAAAAACACACAGCCACCCCAAAGTTTCAGACGCCTCTGTTTACAAGAACCTCGACTACGGTACAAGTTAAATATCCCAGAAAGCGAAAAATGGATAAAGAAATTGTGGTACGTACGTACGATGGAATATCACTCAGCAATGAAATCTATGTCATCAGGCCCGTCACGGCATAATGAGTGGATTCAGGTACGATGATTCTAAGTGAAATAAGTCACACAGAAAATGAAACATCATAAGATATCACTAATACACGGAATGTAAACTTGGCTACACATGAACTGAATTACAAAACAGAACAGGGTCTCAAATTTAGAAAACCAACTTATGCTTGCTTAAGGGGAAAGGTGAGTTGGGGTGCTGCATAAAACCAGAGATAGAAATTAGCACAGATACCTTTCCATAAGCCAAATATGTAATAGTCAAGACCTACCCCTTGCTCAACGAAATGGACTAAACACCCCATATTCAACGCCTAGTAATACACCTGACTAGTAAGAATCTTCAAACCCATGGATTTATATGTCTCCGTAAGAGAATGAAGCGTGTGTACAGCGGCATGAATGCAGCAGAGAAAATCCGATAAATCCCATTATCAAAATGAATTACACAAACAAAACCCAAGGACAGTGAGATAGAGAGCAATTCTTAAATAATTCATTCAGGGCTTGTGATGCAACCTGGATTTACCACATCTACACCCAGAGCTGAGTGAGACATAAGGTTGGGCACTTCGGGCTGATAGCATTGGTGAGGTTCGATGAGCAAATGCAGACCCTTTGAAGTCATACAGCATGGTACCCATTCCATGGGTCCCAACTCTCCAAGTTTAAGGGATTCTTCCTTCAGCTAAAACATGCATGGGAAACCCACAGTATGGTGCACCGTGTGACTGGCAAACGTTTTCAAATGCATCTCAGTTTTCGTCCCCTTTTACTCGGGTTCACCATTCCAGACCCTTTACGAACACTCTCCCCACTTGGAGAGTCAGTGCCTTTAACCTCCTGTTGGGCACAGTTTGCAATTTCTGCGCAAGATGAAAAGGAATAGGGAGAACGAATGAGAGACTAGCTCTAGGTGTCTGCAGGGGCAAATTTAACGCTCATTTCCCACCAGGAAGAGGAATTAACCAAAGGCTCAGCATGCCGTGCCGGAACCAGATTAGGGCCTGAGGCAATCCTGTGGGTTTGCGGCCAGCTCACAAGATAGCGAGTTGAAGAAAGGAGCTCAGGGGCACTGTAACTCACAAACCTGCAGAGTTATAAATGACAGCTATCGTCCAAAAATATATTGAAGGAAGGCTGCGAAGACGACTTGTAAGCGGGACAGATTTGCAGGAAAACGATTTCACGGGGTAGACGGGAATTGCATTTAAAGCATAGGAAAAGAGGCAGAACGTCGACAATGATGCTCTTGGCCAAAAAGGGCGTATGCGTTTTTTCCTGAATATATTCAGGAAAAAACGCATACGCCCTTTTTGGCCAACCAAGCAAGCACGTTAAAGAAATCTGCACTACAATGAAGTCTCACTGCCCCCCGGTCAAAAGGGCCATCTGAAAAAAGTGTAAAATCCAGAAAGGCAGCACAGGCCATGGAGAACAGGGAGCCTTGTTATGCTGATGGGCGGGATGTAAATTGCCAACAGCCACTCTGGAGAAGTGTATGGTGTTTCCCGGAACACCGAAAAAACAAAGCTACGGAGCCTACGGCACTTCCACTTATGGTCCTATAGCTTAGGGAAATTAAAATCAAAAACACACAGCCACCCCAAAGTGTCGGACGGCTCTGTTTACAAGAACCTCGTCTACGGTACAAGTTAAATATCCCAGAATGTGAAAAATGGATAAAGAAGTTGTGGTACGTACGTACAATGGAATATCACTCAGCAATGAAATCTATGTCATCAGGCCCGTCACGGCATAATGAGTGGATTCAGGTACGATGATTCTAAGTGAAATAAGTCACACAGAAAATGAAACATCATAAGATATCACTACTACACGGAATGTAAACTTGGCTACACATGAACTGAATTACAAAACAGAACAGGGTCTCAAATTTAGAAAACCAACTTATGCTTGCTTAAGGGGAAAGGCGAGTTGGGGTGCTGCATAAAACCAGAGATAGAAATTAGCAAAGATACCTTTCCATAAGCCAAATATGTAATAGTCAAGACCTACCCCTTGCTCAACGAAATGGACTAAACACCCCATATTCAACGCCTAGGAATACACCTGACTAGTAAGAATCTTCAAACCCATGGATTTATATGTCTCCGTAAGAGAATGAAGCGTGTGTACAGCGGCATGAATGCAGCAGAGAAAATCCGATAAATCCCATTATCAAAATGAATTACACAAACAAAACCCAAGGACAGTGAGATAGAGAGCAATTCTTAAATAATTCATTCAGGGCTTGTGATGCAACCTGGATTTACCACATCTACACCCAGAGCTGAGTGAGACATAAGGTTGGGCACTTCGGGCTGATAGCATTGGTGAGGTTCGATGAGCAAATGCAGACCCTTTGAAGTCATACAGCATGGTACCCATACCATGGGTCCCAACTCTCCAAGTTTAAGGGATTCTTCCTTCAGCTAAAACATGCATGGGAAACCCACAGTATGGTGCACCGTGTGACTGGCAAACGTTTTCAAATGCATCTCAGTTTTCGTCCCCTTTTACTCGGGTTCACCATTCCAGACCCTTTACGAACACTCTCCCCACTTGGAGAGTCAGTGCCTTTAACCTCCTGTTGGGCACAGTTTGCAATTTCTGCGCAAGATGAAAAGGAATAGGGAGAACGAATGAGAGACTAGCTCTAGGTGTCTGCACGGGCAAATTTAACGCTCATTTCCCACCAGGAAGAGGAATTAACCAAAGGCTCAGCATGCCGTGCCGGAACCAGATTAGGGCCTGAGGCAATCCTGTGGGTTTGCGGCCAGCTCACAAGATAGCGAGTTGAAGAAAGGAGCTCAGGGGCACTGTAACTCACAAACCTGCAGAGTTATAAATGACAGCTATCGTCCAAAAATATATTGAAGGAAGGCTGCGAAGACGACTTGTAAGCGGGACAGATGTGCAGGAAAACGATTTCAGGGGGTAGACGGGAATTGCATTTAAAGCATAGGAAAAGAGGCAGAACGTCGACAATGATGCTCTTGGCCAAAAAGGGCGTATGCGTTTTTTCCTGAATATATTCAGGAAAAAACGCATACGCCCTTTTTGGCCAACCAAGCAAGCACGTTAAAGAAATCTGCACTACAATGAAGTCTCACTGCCCCCCGGTCAAAAGGGCCATCTGAAAAAAGTGTAAAATCCAGAAAGGCAGCACAGGCCATGGAGAACAGGGAGCCTTGTTATGCTGATGGGCGGCATGTAAATTGCCAACAGCCACTCTGGAGAAGTGTATGGTGTTTCCCGGAACACCGAAAAAACAAAGCTACGGAGCCTACGGCACTTCCACTTATGGTCCTATAGCTTAGGGAAATTAAAATCAAAAACACACAGCCACCCCAAAGTGTCGGACGGCTCTGTTTACAAGAACCTCGTCTACGGTACAAGTTAAATATCCCAGAATGTGAAAAATGGATAAAGAAGTTGTGGTACGTACGTACAATGGAATATCACTCAGCAATGAAATCTATGTCATCAGGCCCGTCGCGGCATAATGAGTGGATTCAGGTACGATGATTCTAAGGGAAATAAGTCACACAGAAAATGAAACATCATAAGATATCACTACTACACGGAATGTAAACTTGGCTACACATGAACTGAATTACAAAACAGAACAGGGTCTGAAATTTAGAAAACCAACTTATGCTTGCTTAAGGGGAAAGGTGAGTTGGGGTGCTGCATAAAACCAGAGATAGAAATTAGCACAGATACCTTTCCATAAGCCAAATATGTAATAGTCAAGACCTACCCCTTGCTCAACGAAATGGACTAAACACCCCATATTCAACGCCTAGGAATACACCTGACTAGTAAGAATCTTCAAACCCATGGATTTATATGTCTCCGTAAGAGAATGAAGCGTGTGTACAGCGGCATGAATGCAGCAGAGAAAATCCGATAAATCCCATTATCAAAATGAATTACACAAACAAAACCCAAGGACAGTGAGATAGAGAGCAATTCTTAAATAATTCATTCAGGGCTTGTGATGCAACCTGGATTTACCACATCTACACCCAGAGCTGAGTGAGACATAAGGTTGGGCACTTCGGGCTGATAGCATTGGTGAGGTTCGATGAGCAAATGCAGACCCTTTGAAGTCATACAGCATGGTACCCATTCCAGGGGTCCCAACTCTCCAAGTTTAAGGGATTCTTCCTTCAGCTAAAACATGCATGGGAAACCCACAGTATGGTGCACCATGTGACTGGCAAACGTTTTCAAATGCATCTCAGTGTTCGTCCCCTTTTACTCGGGTTCACCATTCCAGACCCTTTACGAACACTCTCCCCACTTGGAGAGTCAGTGCCTTTAACCTCCTGTTGGGCACAGTTTGCAATTTCTGCGCAAGATGAAAAGGAATAGGGAGAACGAATGAGAGACTAGCTCTAGGTGTCTGCACGGGCAAATTTAACGCTCATTTCCCACCAGGAAGAGGAATTAACCAAAGGCTCAGCATGCCGTGCCGGAACCAGATTAGGGCCTGAGGCAATCCTGTGGGTTTGCGGCCAGCTCACAAGAATGCGAGTTGAAGAAAGGAGCTCAGGGGCACTGTAACTCACAAACCTGCAGAGTTATAAATGACAGCTATCGTCCAAAAATATATTGAAGGAAGGCTGCGAAGACGACTTGTAAGCGGGACAGATTTGCAGGAAAACGATTTCAGGGGGTAGACGGGAATTGCATTTAAAGCATAGGAAAAGAGGCAGAACATCGACAATGATGCTCTTGGCCAAAAAGGGCGTATGCGTTTTTTCCTGAATATATTCAGGAAAAAACGCATACGCCCTTTTTGGCCAACCAAGCAAGCACGTTAAAGAAATCTGCACTACAATGAAGTCTCACTGCCCCCCGGTCAAAAGGGCCATCTGAAAAAAGTGTAAAATCCAGAAAGGCAGCACAGGCCATGGAGAACAGGGGGCCTTGTTATGCTGATGGGCGGGATGTAAATTGCCAACAGCCACTCTGGAGAAGTGTATGGTGTTTCCCGGACCACCGAAAAAACAAAGCTACGGAGCCTACGGCACTTCCACTTATGGTCCTATAGCTTAGGGAAATTAAAATCAAAAACACACAGCCACCCCAAAGTGTCGGACGGCTCTGTTTACAAGAACCTCGTCTACAGTACAAGTTAAATATCCCAGAATGTGAAAAATGGATAAAGAAGTTGTGGTACGTACGTACAATGGAATATCACTCAGCAATGAAATCTATGTCATCAGGCCCGTCACGGCATAATGAGTGGATTCAGGTACGATGATTCTAAGTGAAATAAGTCACACAGAAAATGAAACATCATAAGATATCACTACTACACGGAATGTAAACTTGGCTACACATGAACTGAATTACAAAACAGAACAGGGTCTGAAATTTAGAAAACCAACTTATGCTTGCTTAAGGGGAAAGGTGAGTTGGGGTGCTGCATAAAACCAGAGATAGAAATTAGCACAGATACCTTTCCATAAGCCAAATATGTAATAGTCAAGACCTACCCCTTGCTCAACGAAATGGACTAAACACCCCATATTCAACGCCTAGGAATACACCTGACTAGTAAGAATCTTCAAACCCATGGATTTATATGTCTCCGTAAGAGAATGAAGCGTGTGTACAGCGGCATGAATGCAGCAGAGAAAATCCGATAAATCCCATTATCAAAATGAATTACACAAACAAAACCCAAGGACAGTGAAATAGTGAGCAATTCTTAAATAATTCATTCAGGGCTTGTGATGCAACCTAGATTTACCACATCTACACCCAGAGCTGAGTGAGACATAAGGTTGGGCACTTCGGGCTGATAGCATTGGTGAGGTTTGATGAGCAAATGCAGACCCTTTGAAGTCATACAGCATGGTACCCATTCCATGGGTCCCAACTCTCCAAGTTTAAGGGATTCTTCCTTCAGCTAAAACATGCATGGGAAACCCACAGTATGGTGCACCGTGTGACTGGCAAACGTTTTCAAATGCATCTCAGTTTTCGTCCCCTTTTACTCGGGTTCACCATTCCAGACCCTTTACGAACACTCTCCCCACTTGGAGAGTCAGTGCCTTTAACCTCCTGTTTGGCACAGTTTGCAAGTTCTGCGCAAGATGAAAAGGAATAGGGAGAACGAAGGAGAGACTAGCTCTAGGTATCTGCACGGGCAAATTTAACGCTCATTTCCCACCAGGAAGAGGAATTAACCAAAGGCTCAGCATGCCGTGCCGGAACCAGATTAGGGCCTGAAGCAATCCTGTGGGTTTGCGGCCAGCTCACATGATAGCGAGTTGAAGAAAGGAGCTCAGGGGCACTGTAACTCACAAACCTGCAGAGTTATAAATGACAGCTATCGTTCAAAAATATATTAAAGGAAGGCTGCGAAGACGACTTGTAAGCGGGACAGATTTGCAGGAAAACGATTTCAGGGGGTAGACGGGAATTGCATTTAAAGCATAGGAAAAGAGGCAGAACGTCGACAATGATGCTCTTGGCCAAAAAGGGCGTATGCGTTTTTTCCTGAATATATTCAGGAAAAAACGCATACGCCCTTTTTGGCCAACCAAGCAAGCATGTTAAAGAAATCTGCACTACACTGAAGTCTCACTGCCCCCCGGTCAAAAGGGCCATCTGAAAAAAGTGTAAAATCCAGAAAGGCAGCACAGGCCATGGAGAACAGGGAGCCTTGTTATGCTGATGGGCGGAATGTAAGTTGCCAACAGCCAGTCTGGAAAAATGTATGGTGTTTCGCGGAACATCTAAAAAACAAAGCAACGGAGCCTACGGCAATTCCCCTTATTTCCCTATAGCTTATGAAAATTAAAATCAAAAACACACAGCCAAACAAAAGCCTCGGGCGGCTCTGTTTACAAGAAACTCATCTACGGTACAAGTTAAATATCCCAGAATGTGAAAAATGGATAAAGAAGTTGTGGTACGTACGTACAATGGAATATCACACAGCAATGAAATCTATGTCATCAGGCCCGTCGCGGCATAATGAGTGGATTCAGGTACGATGATTCTAAGTGAAATAAGTCACACAGAAAATGAAACATCATAAGATATCACTACTACACGGAATGTAAACTTGGCTACACATGAACTGAATTACAAAACAGAACAGGGTCTCAAATTTAGAAAACCAACTTATGCTTGCTTAAGGGGAAAGGTGAGTTGGGGTGCTGCATAAAACCAGAGATAGAAATTAGCACAGATACCTTTGCATAAGCCAAATATGTAATAGTCAAGACCTACCCCTTGCTCAACGAAATGGACTAAACACCCCATATTCAACGCCTAGGAATACACCTGACTAGTAAGAATCTTCAAACCCATGGATTTATATGTCTCCGTAAGAGAATGAAGCGTGTGTACAGCGGCATGAATGCAGCAGAGAAAATCCGAAACATTCCATTATCAAAATGAATTACACAAACAAAACCCAAGGACAGTGAAATAGAGAGCAATTCTTAAATAATTCATTCAGGGCTTGTGATGCAGCCTGGATTTACCTCTTCTACACCCACAGCTGAATGAGACATAAGGTTGGACACTTCGGGCTGATAGCATTGGTGAGGTTCGATGAGCAAATGAAGACCATTTGAAGTCATACTGCATGGTACCCATTCCATGGGTCCCAACTCTCCAGGTTTAAGCGATACTTCCTTCAGCTAAAACATGCATGGGAATCCCACAGTATGGTGCACCGTGTGACCGGGAAACGTTTTCAAATGCATCTCAGTTTTCGTCCCCTTTTATTTGGGTTCACTATTCCAGACCCTTTACTAACACGCTCCCCACTTGGAGAGTCAGTGCCTTTAACCTCCTGTTTGGCACAGTTTGCAATTTCTGCGCAAGATGAACAGGAATAGGGAGAACCAATGAGAGACTAGCTGTAGGTGTCTGCACGGGCAAATTTAACGCTCATTTCCCACCAGGAAGAGGAATTAACCAAAGGCTCAGCATGCCGTGCCGCCACAAGATTCGGGCCTGAAGCAATCCTGCGGGTTTGCGGCCAGCTCAAAAGAAAGCGATTTGAAGAAAGGAGCTCAGGGGCACTGTAATTCACAAACCTGCAGAGTTATAAATGACAGCTATCGTCCAAAAATATATTGAAGGAAGGCTGCGAAGAGGACTTGAAAGCGGGGCAGAATTGTAGGAAAACGATTTCATGGGGTAGACTGGAATTGCATTTAAAGCATAGGAAAAGAGGCAGAAGGTGGACAATGATGCTCTTGGCCAAAAAGGGCGTATGCGTTTTTTCCTGAATATATTCAGGAAAAAACGCATACGCCCTTTTTGGCCAACCAAGCAAGCACGTTAAAGAAATCTGCACTACAATGAAGTCTCACTGCCCCCCGGTCAAAAGGGCCATCTGAAAAAAGTGTAAAATCCAGAAAGGCAGCACAGGCCATGGAGAACAGGGAGCTTTGTTATGCTGATGGGCGGGATGTAAATTGCCAACAGCCACTCTGGAGAAGTGTATGGTGTTTCACGGAACACCGAAAAAACAAAGCTATGGAGCCTACGGCACTTCCACTTATGGTCCTATAGCTTAGGGAAATTAAAATCAAAAACACACAGCCACCCCAATGTGTCGGACGGCTCTGTTTACAAGAACCTCGTCTACGGTACAAGTTAAATATCCCAGAATGTGAAAAATGGATAAAGAAGTTGTGGTACGTACGTACAATGGAATATCACTCAGCAATGAAATCTATGTCATCAGGCCCGTCACGGCATAATGAGTGGATTCAGGTACGATGATTCTAAGTGAAATAAGTCACACAGAAACTGTAACATCATAAGATATCACTACTACACGGAATGTAAACTTGGCTACACATGAACTGAATTACAAAACAGAACAGGGTCTCAAATTTAGAAAACCAACTTATGCTTGTTTAAGGGGAAAGGTGAGTTGGGGTGCTGCATAAAACCAGAGATAGAAATTAGCACAAATACCTTTCCATAAGCCAAATATGTAATAGTCTAGACCTACCCCTTGCTCAACGAAATGGACTAAACACCCCATATTCAACGCCTAGGAATACACCTGACTAGTAAGAATCTTCAAACCCATGGATTTATATGTCTCCGTAAGAGAATGAAGCGTGTGTACAGCGGCATGAAGGCACCAGAGAAAATCCGATAAATCCCATTATCAAAATGAATTACACAAACAAAACCCAAGGACAGTGAAATAGAGAGCAATTCTTAAATAATTCATTCAGGGCTTGTGATGCAACCTGGATTTACCACATCTACACCCAGAGCTGAGTGAGACATAAGGTTGGGCACTTCGGGCTGATAGCATTGGTGAGTTTCGATGAGCAAATGCAGACCCTTTGAAGTCATACAGCATGGTACCCATTCCATGGGTCCCAACTCTCCAAGTTTAAGGGATTCTTCCTTCAGCTAAAACATGCATGGGAAACCCACAGTATGGTGCACCGTGTGACTGGCAAACGTTTTCAAATGCATCTCAGTTTTCGTCCCCTTTTACTCGGGTTCACCATTCCAGACCCTTTACGAACACTCTCCCCACTTGGAGAGTCGGTGCCTTTAACCTCCTGTTGGGCACAGTTTGCAATTTCTGCGCAAGATGAAAAGGAATAGGGAGAACGAATGAGAGACTAGCTCTAGGTGTCTGCACGGGCAACTTTAACGCTCATTTCCCACCAGGAAGAGGAATTAACCAAAGGCTCAGCATGCCGTGCCGGAACCAGATTAGGGCCTGAAGCAATCCTGTGGGTTTGCGGCCAGCTCACAAGATAGCAAGTTGAAGAAAGGAGCTCAGGGGCACTGTAACTCACAAATCTGCAGAGTTATAAATGACAGCTATCGTCCAAAAATATATTAAAGGAAGGCTGCGAAGACGACTTGTAAGCGGGACAGATTTGCAGGAAAACGATTTCAGGGGGTAGACGGGAATTGCATTTAAAGCATAGGAAAAGAGGCAGAACGTCGACAATGATGCTCTTGGCCAAAAAGGGCGTATGCGTTTTTTCCTGAATATATTCAGCAAAAAAAGCATACGCCCTTTTTGGCCAACCAAGCAAGCAGGTTAAAGAAATCTGCACTACAATGAAGTCTCACTGCCCCCCGGTCAAAAGGGCCATCTGAAAAAAGTGTAAAATCCAGAAAGGCAGCACAGGCCATGGAGAACAGGGAGCCTTGTTATGCTGATGGGCGGGATGTAAATTGCCAACAGCCACTCTGGAGAAGTGTATGGTGTTTCCCGGAACACCGAAAAAACAAAGCTACGGAGCCTACGGCACTTCCACTTATGGTCCTATAGCTTAGGGAAATTAAAATCAAAAACACACAGCCACCCCAAAGTGTCGGACGGCTGTGTTTACAAGAACCTCGTCTACGGTACAAGTTAAATATCCCAGAATGTGAAAAATGGATAAAGAAGTTGTGGTACGTACGTACAATGGAATATCATTCAGCAATGAAATCCATGTAATCAGGCCCGTCGCGGCATAATGAGTGGATTCAGGTACGATGATTCTAAGTGAAATAAGTCACACAGAAAATGAAACATCATAAGATATCACTAATACACGGAATGTAAACTTGGCTACACATGAACTGAATTACAAAACAGAACAGGGTCTCAAATTTAGAAAACCAACTTATGCTTGCTTAAGGGGAAAGGTGAGTTGGGGTGCTGCATAAAACCAGAGATAGAAATTAGCACAGATACCTTTCCATAAGCCAAATATGTAATAGTCAAGACCTACCCCTTGCTCAACGAAATGGACTAAACACCCCATATTCAACGCCTAGGAATACACCTGACTAGTAAGAATCTTCAAACCCATGGATTTATATGTCTCCGTAAGAGAATGAAGCGTGTGTACAGCGGCATGAATGCAGCAGAGAAAATCCGATAAATCCCATTATCAAAATGAATTACACAAACAAAACCCAAGGACAGTGAAATAGAGAGCAATTCTTAAATAATTCATTCAGGGCTTGTGATGCAACCTGGATTTACCACATCTACACCCAGAGCTGAGTGAGACATAAGGTTGGGCACTTCGGGCTGATAGCATTGGTGAGGTTCGATGAGCAAATGCAGACCCTTTGAAGTCATACAGCCTGGTACCCATTCCATGGGTCCCAACTCTCCAAGTTTAAGGGATTCTTCCTTCAGCTAAAACATGCATGGAAAACCCACAGTATGGTGCACCGTGTGACTGGCAAACGTTTTCAAATGCATCTCAGTTTTCGTCCCCTTTTACTCTGGTTCACCATTCCAGACCCTTTACGAACACTCTCCCCACCTGGAGAGTCAGTGCCTTTAACTTCCTGTTGGGCACAGTTTGCAATTTCTGCGCAAAATGAAAAGGAATAGGGAGAACGAATGAGAGACTAGCTCTAGGTGTCTGCACGGGCAAATTTAACGCTCATTTCCCACCAGGAAGAGGAATTAACCAAAGGCTCAGCATGCCCTGCAGGAACCAGATTAGGGCCTGAGGCAATCCTGTGGGTTTGCGGCCAGCTCACAAGATAGCGAGTTGAAGAAATGAGCTCAGGGGCACTGTAACTCACAAACCTGCAGAGTTATAAATGACAGCTATCATCCAAAAATATATTGAAGGAAGGCTGCGAAGGCGACTTGTAAGCGGGACAGATTTGCAGGAAAAGGATTTCAGGGGGTAGACGGGAATTGCATTTAAAGCATAGGAAAAGAGGCAGAACGTCGACAATGATGCTCTTGGCCAAAAAGGGCGTATGCGTTTTTTCCTGAATATATTCAGCAAAAAAAGCATACGCCCTTTTTGGCCAACCAAGCAAGCAGGTTAAAGAAATCTGCACTACAATGAAGTCTCACTGCCCCCCGGTCAAAAGGGCCATCTGAAAAAAGTGTAAAATCCAGAAAGGCAGCACAGGCCATGGAGAACAGGGAGCCTTGTTATGCTGATGGGCGGGATGTAAATTGCCAACAGCCACTCTGGAGAAGTGTATGGTGTTTCCCGGAACACCGAAAAAACAAAGCTACGGAGCCTACGGCACTTCCACTTATGGTCCTATAGCTTAGGGAAATTAAAATCAAAAACACACAGCCACCCCAAAGTGTCGGACGGCTGTGTTTACAAGAACCTCGTCTACGGTACAAGTTAAATATCCCAGAATGTGAAAAATGGATAAAGAAGTTGTGGTACGTACGTACAATGGAATATCATTCAGCAATGAAATCCATGTAATCAGGCCCGTCGCGGCATAATGAGTGGATTCAGGTACGATGATTCTAAGTGAAATAAGTCACACAGAAAATGAAACATCATAAGATATCACTAATACACGGAATGTAAACTTGGCTACACATGAACTGAATTACAAAACAGAACAGGGTCTCAAATTTAGAAAACCAACTTATGCTTGCTTAAGGGGAAAGGTGAGTTGGGGTGCTGCATAAAACCAGAGATAGAAATTAGCACAGATACCTTTCCATAAGCCAAATATGTAATAGTCAAGACCTACCCCTTGCTCAACGAAAT
Organism: Delphinapterus leucas; assembly: GCF_059928025.1. Taxonomy (NCBI): domain Eukaryota; kingdom Metazoa; phylum Chordata; class Mammalia; order Artiodactyla; family Monodontidae; genus Delphinapterus; species Delphinapterus leucas. The sequence goes on along the minus strand of NW_028322236.1, from coordinate 15,812,138 downwards.
GGACTAAACACCCCATATTCAACGCCTAGGAATACACCTGACTAGTAAGAATCTTCAAACCCATGGATTTATATGTCTCCGTAAGAGAATGAAGCGTGTGTACAGCGGCATGAATGCAGCAGAGAAAATCCGATAAATCCCATTATCAAAATGAATTACACAAACAAAACCCAAGGACAGTGAAATAGAGAGCAATTCTTAAATAATTCATTCAGGGCTTGTGATGCAACCTGGATTTACCACATCTACACCCAGAGCTGAGTGAGACATAAGGTTGGGCACTTCGGGCTGATAGCATTGGTGAGGTTCGATGAGCAAATGCAGACCCTTTGAAGTCATACAGCATGGTACCCATTCCATGGGTCCCAACTCTCCAAGTTTAAGGGATTCTTCCTTCAGCTAAAACATGCATGGGAAACCCACAGTATGGTGCACCGTGTGACTGGCAAACGTTTTCAAATGCATCTCAGTTTTCGTCCCCTTTTACTCGGGTTCACCATTCCAGACCCTTTACGAACACTCTCCCCACTTGGAGACTCAGTGCCTTTAACCTCCTGTTGGGCACAGTTTGCAATTTCTGCGCAAGATGAAAAGGAATAGGGAGAACCAATGAGAGACTAGCTCTAGGTGTCTGCACGGGCAAATTTAATGCTCATTTCCCACCAGGAAGAGGAATTAACCAAAGGCTCAGCATGCCGTGCCGGAACCAGATTAGGGCCTGAAGCAATCCTGTGGGTTTGCGGCCAGCTCACAAGATAGCGAGTTGAAGAAAGGAGCTCAGGGGCACTATAACTCACAAACATGCAGAGTTATAAATGACAGCTATCGTCCAAAAATATATTGAAGGAAGGCTGCGAAGACGACTTGTAAGCGGGACAGATTTGCAGGAAAACGGTTTCAGGGGGTAGACGGGAATTGCATTTAAAGCATAGGAAAAGAGGCAGAACGTCGACAATGATGCTCTTGGCCAAAAAGGGCGTATGCGTTTTTTCCTGAATATATTCAGGAAAAAACGCATACGCCCTTTTTGGCCAACCAAGCAAGCATGTTAAAGAAATCTGCACTACAATGAAGTCTCACTGCCCCCCGGTCAAAAGGGCCATCTGAAAAAAGTGTAAAATCCAGAAAGGCAGCACAGGCCATGGAGAACAGCGAGCCTTGTTATGCTGATGGGCGGGATGTAAATTGCCAACAGCCACTCTGGAGAAGTGTATGGTGTTTCCCGGAACACCGAAAAAACAAAGCTACGGAGCCTACGGCACTTCCACTTATGGTCCTATAGCTTAGGGAAATTAAAATCAAAAACACACAGCCACCCCAAAGTGTCGGACGGCTCTGTTTACAAGAACCTCGTCTACGGTACAAGTTAAATATCCCAGAATGTGAAAAATGGATAAAGAAGTTGTGGTACGTACGTACAATGGAATATCACTCAGCAATGAAATCTATGTCATCAGGCCCGTCGCGGCATAATGAGTGGATTCAGGTACGATATTCTAAGTGAAATAAGTCACACAGAAAATGAAACATCATAAGATATCACTACTACACGGAATGTAAACTTGGCTACACATGAACTGAATTACAAAACAGAACAGGGTCTCAAATTTAGAAAACCAACTTATTCTTGCTTAAGGGGAAAGGTGAGTTGGGGTGCTGCATAAAACCAGAGATAGAAATTAGCACAGATACCTTTCCATAAGCCAAATATGTAATAGTCAAGACCTACCCCTTGCTCAACGAAATGGACTAAACACCCCATATTCAATGCCTAGGAATACACCTGACTAGTAAGAATCTTCAAACCCATGGATTTATATGTCTCCGTAAGAGAATGAAGCGTGTGTACAGCGGCATGAATGCAGCAGAGAAAATCCGATAAATCCCATTATCAAAATGAATTACACAAACAAAACCCAAGGACAGTGAAATAGAGAGCAATTCTTAAATAATTCATTCAGGGCTTGTGATGCAACCTGGATTTACCACATCTACACCCAGAGCTGAGTGAGACATAAGGTTGGGCACTTCGGGCTGATAGCATTGGTGAGGTTCGATGAGCAAATGCAGACCCTTTGAAGTCATACAGCATGGTACCCATTCCATGGGTCCCAACTCTCCAAGTTTAAGGGATTCTTCCTTCAGCTAAAACATGCATGGGAAACCCACAGTATGGTGCACCGTGTGACTGGCAAACGTTTTCAAATGCATCTCAGTTTTCATCCCCTTTTACTCGGGTTCACCATTCCAGACCCTTTACAAACACTCTCCCCACTTGGAGAGTCAGTGCCTTTAACCTCCTGTTGGGCACAGTTTGCAATTTCTGCGCAAGATGAAAAGGAATAGGGAGAACGAATGAGAGACTAGCTCTAGGTGTCTGCACGGGCAAATTTAACGCTCATTTCCCACCAGGAAGAGGAATTAACCAAAGGCTCAGCATGCCGTGCCGGAACCAGATTAGGGCCTGAAGCAATCCTGTGGGTTTGCGGCCAGCTCACAAGATAGCGAGTTGAAGAAAGGAGCTCAGGGGCACTATAACTCACAAACCTGCAGAGTTATAAATGACAGCTATCGTCCAAAAATATATTGAAGGAAGGCTGCGAAGACGACTTGTAAGCGGGACAGATTTGCAGGAAAACGATTTCAGGGGGTAGACGGGAATTGCATTTAAAGCATAGGAAAAGAGGCAGAACGTCGACAATGATGCTCTTGGCCAAAAAGGGCGTATGCGTTTTTTCCTGAATATATTCAGGAAAAAACGCATACGCCCTTTTTGGCCAACCAAGCAAGCACCTTAAAGAAATCTGCACTACAATGAAGTCTCACTGCCCCCCGGTCAAAAGGGCCATCTGAAAAAAGTGTAAAATCCAGAAAGGCAGCACAGGCCATGGAGAACAGCGAGCCTTGTTATGCTGATGGGCGGGATGTAAATTGCCAACAGCCACTCTGGAGAAGTGTATGGTGTTTCCCGGAACACCGAAAAAACAAAGCTACGGAGCCTACGGCACTTCCACTTATGGTCCTATAGCTTAGGGAAATTAAAATCAAAAACACACAGCCACCCCAAAGTGTCGGACGGCTCTGTTTACAAGAACCTCGTCTACGGTACAAGTTAAATATCCCAGAATATGAAAAATGGATAAAGAAGTTGTGGTACGTACGTACAATGGAATATCACTCAGCAATGAAAGCTATGTCATCAGGCCCGTCGCGGCATAATGAGTGGATTCAGGTACGATGATTCTAAGTGAAATAAGTCACACAGAAAATGAAACATCATAAGATATCACTACTACACGGAATGTAAACTTGGCTACACATGAACTGAATTACAAAACAGAACAGGGTCTCAAATTTAGAAAACCAACTTATGCTTGCTTAAGGGGAAAGGTGAGTTGGGGTGCTGCATAAAACCAGAGATAGAAATTAGCACAGATACCTTTCCATAAGCCAAATATGTAATAGTCAAGACCTACCCTTTGCTCAACGAAATGGACTAAACACCCCATATTCAACGCCTAGGAATACACCTGACTAGTAAGAATCTTCAAACCCATGGATTTATATGTCTCCGTAAGAGAATGAAGCGTGTGTACAGCGGCATGAATGCAGCAGAGAAAATCCGATAAATCCCATTATCAAAATGAATTACACAAACAAAACCCAAGGACAGTGAAATAGAGAGCAATTCTTAAATAATTCATTCAGGGCTTGTGATGCAACCTGGATTTACCACATCTACACCCAGAGCAGAGTGAGACATAAGGTTGGGCACTTCGGGCTGATAGCATTGGTGAGGTTCGATGAGCAAATGCAGACCCTTTGAAGTCATACAGCCTGGTACCCATTCCATGGGTCCCAACTCTCCAAGTTTAAGGGATTCTTCCTTCAGCTAAAACATGCATGGGAAACCCACAGTATGGTGCACCGTGTGACTGGCAAACGTTTTCAAATGCATCTCAGTTTTCGTCCCCTTTTACTCTGGTTCACCATTCCAGACCCTTTACGAACACTCTCCCCACCTGGAGAGTCAGTGCCTTTAACTTCCTGTTGGGCACAGTTTGCAATTTCTGCGCAAAATGAAAAGGAATAGGGAGAACGAATGAGAGACTAGCTCTAGGTGTCTGCACGGGCAAATTTAACGCTCATTTCCCACCAGGAAGAGGAATTAACCAAAGGCTCAGCATGCCCTGCAGGAACCAGATTAGGGCCTGAGGCAATCCTGTGGGTTTGCGGCCAGCTCACAAGATAGCGAGTTGAAGAAATGAGCTCAGGGGCACTGTAACTCACAAACCTGCAGAGTTATAAATGACAGCTATCGTCCAAAAATATATTGAAGGAAGGCTGCGAAGACGACTTGTAAGCGGGACAGATTTGCAGGAAAAGGATTTCAGGGGGTAGACGGGAATTGCATTTAAAGCATAGGAAAAGAGGCAGAACGTCGACAATGATGCTCTTGGCCAAAAAGGGCGTATGCGTTTTTTCCTGAATATATTCAGCAAAAAAAGCATACGCCCTTTTTGGCCAACCAAGCAAGCAGGTTAAAGAAATCTGCACTACAATGAAGTCTCACTGCCCCCCGGTCAAAAGGGCCATCTGAAAAAAGTGTAAAATCCAGAAAGGCAGCACAGGCCATGGAGAACAGGGAGCCTTGTTATGCTGATGGGCGGGATGTAAATTGCCAACAGCCACTCTGGAGAAGTGTATGGTGTTTCCCGGAACACCGAAAAAACAAAGCTACGGAGCCTACGGCACTTCCACTTATGGTCCTATAGCTTAGGGAAATTAAAATCAAAAACACACAGCCACCCCAAAGTGTCGGACGGCTGTGTTTACAAGAACCTCGTCTACGGTACAAGTTAAATATCCCAGAATGTGAAAAATGGATAAAGAAGTTGTGGTACGTACGTACAATGGAATATCATTCAGCAATGAAATCCATGTAATCAGGCCCGTCGCGGCATAATGAGTGGATTCAGGTACGATGATTCTAAGTGAAATAAGTCACACAGAAAATGAAACATCATAAGATATCACTAATACACGGAATGTAAACTTGGCTACACATGAACTGAATTACAAAACAGAACAGGGTCTCAAATTTAGAAAACCAACTTATGCTTGCTTAAGGGGAAAGGTGAGTTGGGGTGCTGCATAAAACCAGAGATAGAAATTAGCACAGATACCTTTCCATAAGCCAAATATGTAATAGTCAAGACCTACCCCTTGCTCAACGAAATGGACTAAACACCCCATATTCAACGCCTAGGAATACACCTGACTAGTAAGAATCTTCAAACCCATGGATTTATATGTCTCCGTAAGAGAATGAAGCGTGTGTACAGCGGCATGAATGCAGCAGAGAAAATCCGATAAATCCCATTATCAAAATGAATTACACAAACAAAACCCAAGGACAGTGAAATAGAGAGCAATTCTTAAATAATTCATTCAGGGCTTGTGATGCAACCTGGATTTACAACATCTACACCCACAGCTGAGTGAGACATAAGGTTGGGCACTTCGGGCTGATAGCATTGGTGAGGTTCGATGAGCAAATGCAGACCCTTTGAAGTCATACAGCCTGGTACCCATTCCATGGGTCCCAACTCTCCAAGTTTAAGGGATTCTTCCTTCAGCTAAAACATGCATGGGAAACCCACAGTATGGTGCACCGTGTGACTGGCAAACGTTTTCAAATGCATCTCAGTTTTCGTCCCCTTTTACTCTGGTTCACCATTCCAGACCCTTTACGAACACTCTCCCCACCTGGAGAGTCAGTGCCTTTAACTTCCTGTTGGGCACAGTTTGCAATTTCTGCGCAAAATGAAAAGGAATAGGGAGAACGAATGAGAGACTAGCTCTAGGTGTCTGCACGGGCAAATTTAACGCTCATTTCCCACCAGGAAGAGGAATTAACCAAAGGCTCAGCATGCCCTGCAGGAACCAGATTAGGGCCTGAGGCAATCCTGTGGGTTTGCGGCCAGCTCACAAGATAGCGAGTTGAAGAAATGAGCTCAGGGGCACTGTAACTCACAAACCTGCAGAGTTATAAATGACAGCTATCGTCCAAAAATATATTGAAGGAAGGCTGCGAAGACGACTTGTAAGCGGGACAGATTTGCAGGAAAAGGATTTCAGGGGGTAGACGGGAATTGCATTTAAAGCATAGGAAAAGAGGCAGAACGTCGACAATGATGCTCTTGGCCAAAAAGGGCGTATGCGTTTTTTCCTGAATATATTCAGCAAAAAAAGCATACGCCCTTTTTGGCCAACCAAGCAAGCAGGTTAAAGAAATCTGCACTACAATGAAGTCTCACTGCCCCCCGGTCAAAAGGGCCATCTGAAAAAAGTGTAAAATCCAGAAAGGCAGCACAGGCCATGGAGAACAGGGAGCCTTGTTATGCTGATGGGCGGGATGTAAATTGCCAACAGCCACTCTGGAGAAGTGTATGGTGTTTCCCGGAACACCGAAAAAACAAAGCTACGGAGCCTACGGCACTTCCACTTATGGTCCTATAGCTTAGGGAAATTAAAATCAAAAACACACAGCCACCCAAAAGTGTCGGACGGCTGTGTTTACAAGAACCTCGTCTACGGTACAAGTTAAATATCCCAGAATGTGAAAAATGGATAAAGAAGTTGTGGTACGTACGTACAATGGAATATCATTCAGCAATGAAATCCATGTAATCAGGCCCGTCGCGGCATAATGAGTGGATTCAGGTACGATGATTCTAAGTGAAATAAGTCACACAGAAAATGAAACATCATAAGATATCACTAATACACGGAATGTAAACTTGGCTACACATGAACTGAATTACAAAACAGAACAGGGTCTCAAATTTAGAAAACCAACTTATGCTTGCTTAAGGGGAAAGGTGAGTTGGGGTGCTGCATAAAACCAGAGATAGAAATTAGCACAGATACCTTTCCATAAGCCAAATATGTAATAGTCAAGACCTACCCCTTGCTCAACGAAATGGACTAAACACCCCATATTCAACGCCTAGGAATACACCTGACTAGTAAGAATCTTCAAACCCATGGATTTATATGTCTCCGTAAGAGAATGAAGCGTGTGTACAGCGGCATGAATGCAGCAGAGAAAATCCGATAAATCCCATTATCAAAATGAATTACACAAACAAAACCCAAGGACAGTGAAATAGAGAGCAATTCTTAAATAATTCATTCAGGGCTTGTGATGCAACCTGGATTTACCACATCTACACCCAGAGTTGAGTGAGACATAAGGTTGGGCACTTCGGGCTGATAGCATTGGTGAGGTTCGATGAGCAAATGCAGACCCTTTGAAGTCATACAGCATGGTACCCATTCCATGGGTCCCAACTCTCCAAGTTTAAGGGATTCTTCCTTCAGCTAAAACATGCATGGGAAACCCACAGTATGGTGCACCGTGTGACTGGCAAACGTTTTCAAATGCATCTCAGTTTTCGTCCCCTTTCACTCGGGTTCACCTTTCCAGACCCTTTACGAACACTCTCCCCACCTGGAGAGTCAGTGCCTTTAACCTCCTGTTGGGCACAGTTTGCAATTTCTGCGCAAAATGAAAAGGAATAGGGAGAACCAATGAAAGACTAGCTCTAGGTGTCTGCACGGGCAAATTTAACGCTCATTTCCCACCAGGAAGAGGAATTAACCAAAGGCTCAGCATGCCGTGCAGGAACCAGATTAGGGCCTGAGGCAATCCTGTGGGTTTGCGGCCAGCTCACAAGATAGCGAGTTGAAGAAATGAGCTCAGGGGCACTGTAACTCACAAACCTGCAGAGTTATAAATGACAGCTATCGTCCAAAAATATATTGAAGGAAGGCTGCGAAGATGACTTGTAAGTGGGGCAGAATTGCAGGAAAACGATTTCAGGGGGTAGACGGGAATTGCATTTAAAGCATAGGAAAAGAGGCAGAACGTCGACAATGATGCTCTTGGCCAAAAAGGGCGTATGCCTTTTTTCCTGAATATATTCAGGAAAAAAAGCATACGCCCTTTTTGGCCAACCAAGCAAGCATGTTAAAGAAATCTGCACTACAATGAAGTCTCACTGCCCCCCGGTCAAAAGGGCCATCTGAAAAAAGTGTAAAATCCAGAAAGGCAGCACAGGCCATGGAGAACAGGGAGCCTTGTTATGCTGATGGGCGGGATGTAAATTGCCAACAGCCACTCTGGAGAAGTGTATGGTGTTTCCCGGAACACCGAAAAAACAAAGCTACGGATCCTACGGCACTTCCACTTATGGTCCTATAGCTTAGGGAAATTAAAATCAAAAACACACAGCTACCCCAAAGTGTCGGACGGCTCTGTTTACAAGAACCTCGTCTACGGTACAAGTTAAATATCCCAGAATGTGAAAAATGGAGAAAGAAGTTGTGGTACGTACGTACAATGGAATATCACTCAGCAATGAAATCTATGTCATCAGGCCCGTCGCGGCATAATGAGTGGATTCAGGTACGATGATTCTAAGTGAAATAAGTCACACAGAAAATGAAACATCATAAGATATCACTAATACACGGAATGTAAACTTGGCTACACATGAACTGAATTACAAAACAGAACAGGGTCTCAAATTTAGAAAACCAACTTATGCTTGCTTAAGGGGAAAGGTGAGTTGGGGTGCTGCATAAAACCAGAGATAGAAATTAGCACAGATACCTTTCCATAAGCCAAATATGTAATAGTCAAGACCTACCCCTTGCTCAACGAAATGGACTAAACACCCCATATTCAACGCCTAGGAATACACCTGAGTAGTAAGAATCTTCAAACCCATGGATTTATATGTCTCCGTAAGAGAATGAAGCATGTGTACAGCGGCATGAATGCAGCAGAGAAAATCCGATAAATCCCATTATCAAAATGAATTAAACAAACAAAACCCAAGGACAGTGAAATAGAGAGCAATTCTTAAATAATTCATTCAGGGCTTGTGATGCAACCTGGATTTACCACATCTACACCCAGAGCTGAGTGAGACATAAGGTTGGGCACTTCGGGCTGATAGAATTGGTGAGGTTCGATGAGCAAATGCAGACCCTTTGAAGTCATACAGCATGGTACCCATTCCATGGGTCCCAACTCTCCAAGTTTAAGGGATTCTTCCTTCAGCTAAAACATGCATGGGAAACCCACAGTATGGTGCACCGTGTGACTGGCAAACGTTTTCAAATGCATCTCAGTTTTCGTGCCCTTTTACTCGGGTTCACCATTCCAGACCCTTTACGAACACTCTCCCCACTTGGAGAGTCAGTGCCTTTAACCTCCTGTTGGGCACAGTTTGCAATTTCTGCGCAAGATGAAAAGGAATATGGAGAACCAATGAGAGACTAGCTCTAGGTGTCTGCACGGGCAAATTTAACGCTCATTTCCCACCAGGAAGAGGAATTAACCAAAGGCTCAGTATGCCGTTCCGGAACCAGATTAGGGCCTGAGGCAATCCTGTGGGTTTGCGGCCAGCTCACAAGATAGCAAGTTGAAGAAATGAGCTCAGGGGCACTGTAACTCACAAACCTGCAGAGTTATAAATGACAGATATCGTCCAAAAATATATTGAAGGAAGGCTGCGAAGACGACTTGTAAGCGGGACAGATTTGCAGGAAAACGATTTCAGGGGGTAGACGGGAATTGCATTTAAGGCATAGGAAAAGAGGCAGAACGTCGACAACGATACTCTTGGCCAGAAAGGGCGTATGCGTTTTTTCCTGAATATATTCAGGAAAAAACGCATACGCCCTTTTTGGCCAACCAAGCAAGCATGTTAAAGAAATCTGCACTACAATGAAGTCTCACTGCCCCCTGGTCAAAAGGGCCATCTGAAAAAAGTGTAAAATCCAGAAAGGCAGCACAGGCCATGGAGAACAGGGAGCCTTGTTATGCTGATGGGCGGGATGTAAATTGCCAACAGCCACTCTGGAGAAGTGTATGGTGTTTCCCGGAACACCGAAAAAACAAAGCTACGGATCCTACGGCACTTCCACTTATGGTCCTATAGCTTAGGGAAATTAAAATCAAAAACACACAGCTACCCCAAAGTGTCGGACGGCTCTGTTTACAAGAACCTCGTCTACGGTACAAGTTAAATATCCCAGAATGTGAAAAATGGAGAAAGAAGTTGTGGTACGTACGTACAATGGAATATCACTCAGCAATGAAATCTATGTCATCAGGCCCGTCGCGGCATAATGAGTGGATTCAGGTACGATGATTCTAAGTGAAATAAGTCACACAGAAAATGAAACATCATAAGATATCACTAATACACGGAATGTAAACTTGGCTACACATGAACTGAATTACAAAACAGAACAGGGTCTCAAATTTAGAAAACCAACTTATGCTTGCTTAAGGGGAAAGGTGAGTTGGGGTGCTGCATAAAACCAGAGATAGAAATTAGCACAGATACCTTTCCATAAGCCAAATATGTAATAGTCAAGACCTACCCCTTGCTCAACGAAATGGACTAAACACCCCATATTCAACGCCTAGGAATACACCTGAGTAGTAAGAATCTTCAAACCCATGGATTTATATGTCTCCGTAAGAGAATGAAGCATGTGTACAGCGGCATGAATGCAGCAGAGAAAATCCGATAAATCCCATTATCAAAATGAATTAAACAAACAAAACCCAAGGACAGTGAAATAGAGAGCAATTCTTAAATAATTCATTCAGGGCTTGTGATGCAACCTGGATTTACCACATCTACACCCAGAGCTGAGTGAGACATAAGGTTGGGCACTTCGGGCTGATAGAATTGGTGAGGTTCGATGAGCAAATGCAGACCCTTTGAAGTCATACAGCATGGTACCCATTCCATGGGTCCCAACTCTCCAAGTTTAAGGGATTCTTCCTTCAGCTAAAACATGCATGGGAAACCCACAGTATGGTGCACCGTGTGACTGGCAAACGTTTTCAAATGCATCTCAGTTTTCGTGCCCTTTTACTCGGGTTCACCATTCCAGACCCTTTACGAACACTCTCCCCACTTGGAGAGTCAGTGCCTTTAACCTCCTGTTGGGCACAGTTTGCAATTACTGCGCAAGATGAAAAGGAATATGGAGAACCAATGAGAGACTAGCTCTAGGTGTCTGCACGGGCAAATTTAACGCTCATTTCCCACCAGGAAGAGGAATTAACCAAAGGCTCAGTATGCCGTTCCGGAACCAGATTAGGGCCTGAGGCAATCCTGTGGGTTTGCGGCCAGCTCACAAGATAGCAAGTTGAAGAAATGAGCTCAGGGGCACTGTAACTCACAAACCTGCAGAGTTATAAATGACAGATATCGTCCAAAAATATATTGAAGGAAGGCTGCGAAGACGACTTGTAAGCGGGACAGATTTGCAGGAAAACGATTTCAGGGGGTAGACGGGAATTGCATTTAAGGCATAGGAAAAGAGGCAGAACGTCGACAACGATGCTCTTGGCCAGAAAGGGCGTATGCGTTTTTTCCTGAATATATTCAGGAAAAAACGCATACGCCCTTTTTGGCCAACCAAGCAAGCATGTTAAAGAAATCTGCACTACAATGAAGTCTCACTGCCCCCTGGTCAAAAGGGCCATCTGAAAAAAGTGTAAAATCCAGAAAGGCAGCACAGGCCATGGAGAACAGGGAGCCTTGTTATGCTGATGGGCGGGATGTAAATTGCCAACAGACAGTCTGGAAAAATGTATGGTGTTTCCCGGAACATCTAAAAAACAAAGCAACGGAGCCTACGGCAATTCCCCTTATGGTCCTATAGCTTAGGAAAATTAAAATCAAAAACACACAGCCACCCAAAAGTCTCGGGCGGCTCTGTTTACAAGAACCTCGTCTACGGTACAAGTTAAATATCCCAGAATGTGAAAAATGGATAAAGAAGTTGTGGTACGTACGTACAATGGAATATCACTCAGCAATGAAATCTATGTCATCAGGCCTGTCACGGCATAATGAGTGGATTCAGGTACGATGATTCTAAGTGAAATAAGTCACACAGAAAATGAAACATCATAAGATATCACTAATACATGGAATGTAAACTTGGCTACACATGAACTGAATTACAAAACAGAACAGGGTCTCAAATTTAGAAAACCAACTTATGCTTGCTTAAGGGGAAAGGTGAGTTGGGGTGCTGCATAAAACCAGAGATAGAAATTAGCACAGATACCTTTCCTTAAGCCTAATATGTAATAGTCAAGACCTACCCCTTGCTCAACGAAATGGACTAAACACCCCATATTCAACGCCTAGGAATACACCTGACTAGTAAGAATCTTCAAACCCATGGATTTATATGTCTCCGTAAGAGAATGAAGCGTGTGTACAGCGGCATGAATGCAGCAGAGAAAATCCGATAAATCCCATTATCAAAATGAATTACACAAACAAAACCCAAGGACAGTGAAATAGAGAGCAATTCTTAAATAATTCATTCAGGGCTTGTGATGCAACCTGGATTTACCACATCTACACCCAGAGCTGGGTGAGACATAAGGCTGGACCCTTCGCGCTGATACCATTGGTGAGGCTCGGTGAGCAAATGCAGACCTTTTGAAGGCATACTGCTTGGTACCCATTCCATGGGTCCCAACTCTCCAGGTTTAAGGGATTCTTCTTTCAGCTAAAACATGCATGAGAAACGCAGAGTATATTCCACCATGTGATTGCGAAACGTTTTCAAATGCATCTCAGTTTTTGTGCCCTGGTACTCGGGTTCACCATTCCAGACGCTTTACTAACACTCTCCCCACTTGGAGAGTCAATGCCTTTAACATCCTGTTCAGCACAGTTTGCAATTTCTGAGCAAGATGAACAGGAATAGGGAGAACCAATGAGAGACTAGCTGTAGGTGCCTGCACGGGCAAGTGTAACGACCATTTCCCACCAGGAAGAGGAATTAACCAAAGGGTCAGCGTGCCCTGCCAGAAACAGATTAGCACCTGAAGCATTCCTGCGGTTTTCGGCCAGCTCACAAGAAAGCGAGTTGAAGAAAGGAGCTCAGGGGCACTCTAATTCACAAACCTGCAGAGTTATGAATGACAGCTATCGTCCAAAAATATATTGAAGTAAGTCTGCGAAGAGGACTGGAAAGGGGGGCAGCATTTGAGGAAAACTATTTCAGGGGGTAGACTGGAATTGCACTTAAAGCATAGGAAATGAGGCAGAATGTCGACAATGATGCACTTTGCCAAAAAGGGCGTATGCATTTTTTCCTGAATATATTCAGGAAAAAACGCATACACCCTTGATGGCCAACCAAGCAAGCCTGTAAAGGAAATCTGCACCAAGGGCAGAAAGCTGTTGGGGGGATGGTGGTGTGAAGAGTTGAGAGATTGGGATTGACATGTATACATTTATATGTATAAAATAGATAACCAATAAGAACCTGCTGTATAAAAAATAAGATTAAAAATTAAAAAAAATAAAATTAAAAAGTAAAACAGAAAAAATATTCTTCCCTCCACATACATGTATTTATATGAATAAATTATTTCTATGCTTATATTTGTAAATGCAAAAAAGAGGAATGAAATCTACCTTGAACCAAAAACGAAAAATAGAAAAAACAAACAGAATCCACAAGTTACACAGAGGAAAACCGTATCAGGACACTTGCTCCAGTTGTAAACAATTCTGAAGTTGGTCAGTGGTGGGGAATCATCTCCCATACAGCCAGCAGGCCCCACGCAACAAGCGTCCTCATTGCAAAGCTGGGGGACCGTGCTGAGGCATCTGTGAGTAAACGTGGTCCGAGCCCCAGGCCAGCTGCTGCTGAAATGTTCCCACCCTTCCCAGATAAAACACCTGAATATGTTCAAGGACTTGAAAGCCTAGAGGAAGGGCAATGGAGCCACACGAGTGATTGCATGCCAGCCAACTTGGTGCCTGCAGGCCAGCCAGGATGGTCCTGGCCCTGGGTGCTCTTCTGGAAGCTTTCCATTTCCCTGCCTGAGATACCCCTCCTGTCCCGGCCCCCACTGATTTCTTCCTTCCTCACGTCTGCCCAGGGAGAAATTCCAGCGCCAGGTATGGGTGACACATCCTCTTCTTTAGCAGGTGGCATCTTGACAACTGCTGCAGAAAGTCCAGCAGAGCCCCACTCACACTGGGCCACCCACAACGCCGTGACCTGTCACTCCCTCCCACCAGCCCAGCCCCGAGACTGCTGACAGGGCAGAGAAAATGGCGTCAGGCACAGCTGCAGGGGTTCTTGCTGCCTGGAGCGGTGTTTATATTGATCTCAAAACAGGCACACCTGGGGAGGGCTGGCCGGCATGGTCAGGCTGCCCAGGTCAGCCAATCATCACCCCTCAGGGTCTCACAGTTGCAGAAAATGGAACTTGCTGAATCGGCCAGGTCCAAGGAACAGGTGTGGGCTCTTGAGAGTCAGGATAGACAATGGGCTGCAGCTCTGGCTTGTATTCTAATCATTTTATCTGGCCCATGAGTGGGAGACAGCTTCAAGAAAACCCTGGCCTAATAAGAGGACCCCAGGAGTCAGGGAGAGGAGGGGTGGGTGGTGGGTGGTGGGTGGAGACAGAGGCCTGGTGCCCCGGGTGCAGTGGAAGTCTCTGGAAGACCAGGTGGTGGCAGGCCGTACAGAGTGATGCCCAGGGTCACAGACCTGTCAGAGTTGCTATTTGTTAGTTCAAGTCCTGCTCTGAGGTGCTCTGTGTCAGATCTGAGTGACAGGTGAGCTGAGAGTGCTCTGCAATGAGGGCAATGTGCACGGTTCCTGTGTGCCCTGCCCTGCCACAGTACCTGCAAGTGTAGCTCTGTATCCTGGGAGGGAGCTGACCACGAGAGCCCCATGGGCTGCAGGGGACCTGCCCAGGGAACCCCATATCCTGGGATGGGCCTGACCATGAGAGCCCCATGGGCTGGTGTGGAGGTGGGGTACCTGCCCAGGTGAGCTCCATATCCTGAGATTGGCCTGACCACGAGAGCCCCATGGGCTGCCAGGGGCCTGGTAAAGATGTCAGGATCGTCAGTGAAGCCACCGAGTATATACCTCCAGTAGTTCCTAATTCCTACACCCTGCTGGTCATTCTACCAACCACCAGGAGACGGTATTCTGTATTAGTCTTCAATGATGCCTTCTTTTGTATGCCATTAGTCCCAGAGTCACAAGAAATTTTGGCTTGTAAGTGGCAGGACTCAACATACAACTAAAACAATACATCCAGGCCGTCTTGCCCCAAGTGTTCAAAAATTCCCACACCATCTTTGGGGAAAGCTTAGCTAAAGACGTAAAAGTTCTACCTCTGGAAAAGGAAACACTCCTTCAATATGCTGACGACATTCTGATCACCAGCCCTACTAAGGAGGCCTCTGAACTACCAAGCCAATAAAGGATAGAAGTTGTCCAAGAAAAAGCTCAAATATCACAGACTACGGTGACCTGCCTGGGCTTCATTCTCACAGAAGGTCGGAGAAGCTCATCCCAGGAAAGGGAAGAAACAATTTACAGCCTTACCCCTTTCTAAAACTAGAAGACAGCTTAGGGGTTCCTGGGGAGGCCAGAGTTTGCTGCTTCTGGATCCCTAACTACAGTCTACTAGCTGGGCCTCTATATGAAACACTGAAAGGAAAAGATGATGATCCTTTTGAATAGAATCCAGAAGTGGCCTTTCAAGAATGGAAAGAGCAGTCAATTCAGACCCTTGCCCTGGAACTCCCTAATTTAGCTAAACCCTTTGACCTTTACATTCCTGGTGAAAGGTGAATTGCCATTGGAGTATTAGTGCAAAACCTGGGACCACTTGAAATGGAACAATGCAAGAATGCCATCCAGGTAGGATAAACTATAGTCACCAAGGGGCTTGGCCCACTGCAACATCTGGCCAACATACTGGCGGTATCTAAAAACCTGGAAATCAGCAGCCCAAAAGGCCACCTCCCTCCTAAGGGAAAAGGACCCCACGTGGTGTTCCTAACCCCCAACCATGCCCTGAAGTTGCAGGGTTTGCTCCGTGGGCACACTGACCTCCAGTGAGGAAGCCCTCCTACTCCAACATCCAGAGAGATATCCGGGGGCAACGGGGCACCATGACGACACATGTGACCATCACTTGACCTCGAGTTTCTCTCATAAAACAACAAGAGTGTGTCCCAAAAGAGTAGACTACTGCTTGCAGGACTTACTGCACCCAGAGGGGAGGTAATAATCTTGGCAGGGGAACCGTATATCACGCTGTCACCATAGAAAAGCCTACAGACACCGTGATGATGGTGACCAGTAAGACCGGCTGGACTCCTGTTTACTTCAAAAGGCTGTTGACTCAGTGGCCATCATGGTCCTTCATCACAACTGACCCTGGACTGTCCGGGAGTTGAGCAGGCAGGGTCCTGACACCTGGTGCTGTTTTTACGTTAATTCAGAGGCCTAATTGAAGAAAGTGCAGACTACTAGTCAGAGCATCTAGGCTGGCAGAAACGGTCAGCCTAAAGTGTCTGAACAAATGTGTGGCGGGGTGAAAGTGGACCTCACAGCGTCACTGCACATTTCCTTCCCGGACCCTTAAAGGTCATTAGAATCTATAACACTTCCAATGCTCATGCTCAGGCAGATGAACAGGGAGGCTGGAGGCCTGGGGACAATCAACGTCACCTAGAGGCTGCTGGGGAGAAGTTCTGACCCTCGCCCACGGGTATAAGGGCTCCTAACTCAGCACTCAGCAGTTACAGAAGAAGGGTCTGCACCCTCAGCACTCCAAGAATGAGGAAGAGGACAAAAGGCAGAAGAGGGGTTTGTCCCAGGCAAAGCCCATTAAAAATCCCTGGGAGATAAAAATAGAATCTGGGCAATAAAATAAAGTCTAACCTTTTTTATCCTTTGTGCTTTGTCTAATTTCATGTGCTCCTAGGGTCCCGCATACAGAGGTTCCACACCCGGCACTTCAGACCAGATTTCCTAGTACAGAATGGCTGGGTCGACACATCAGGTCCTGGGGCCCAGTGCAGACTCCGCGATATAGAGCCTGAGCTGCAGCCAACAGGGCCCTCGAGAGCTCTGCCCCCTCCCTCCCACTGAATCTGACAGGATCTCTACACAGCAGCCCAGCCCACAGCCCACGGGGTAGCACATGCTCTCACCTCTCCATTCTCTGATCAAAATATAAAGTTTCCTTTGCTTCTGAACCAAACTCAGTCTCGATCTTTTGGCTCCAATGACACTGGGCGTGGGGACACTTGTTGGGGTCCACTCTGGAGGATCAGTAACAGAAATTGAGAACGTTGTAACTTCAATGAACAGATGTGTGAGCCAAACTATAATTAACATAGAACAGTGTATAAGGCTCGGGTAAAATAAGATGTTTCTAACACTTCCATTTGATATTTCCATCACTTTATTATAAGCAAGTTCAGTGAAAAGGTTTGTCTTATTTGTCAGGTCAATATTAGAGAAGCGAAGTGATTTCTTTCCAAGGATGTACATCTAATAATCTTGGTTAAATCTTCAATCTTGGTTTAAATGCTTTTCCATTGAAAATGATACCTCTCATTCAGCTCCCCCATTTCTGAGAAGTATAAAATCTTATAATTTATTATTACCAAAGTGGAAAGGTGGGAGGAGGGATAAATTAACAGTTTGGGATTAACACATACACACTGCTATGTATAAAATAGATCGTCAACAAGGAACTACTCTATAGCACAGGGAACTACACTCAATATTTTGCAATAACCTATAAGGGGAAATAATCTGAAAAAGAATAGATATTTTTATTGACATCATCTATCAATGACAGTTAAAATGGAACCTAAGGGAAGCCGGTGGTCAGTGCTTCTGACCCTGAAGACTTCAATCATCTAAAGTTTGGACTCTGCCTACTTCCCAAGGCCCTTAATGAACATATGTGTAGCCGTAGCTTAAAAAATTCCCCAGTTTGGGTAGCGGAGAGACACTGATTTTGAAAAAGCCCTGGTGTTCTCCTCACATGAACGGGACACTTCCTACAGCTAAAACATGCCTGTCACACCCAGAGGATGGTATATCGTCTGATCGGGAAGAGTTTGGAAAAGGCATCTCATCTCCTCATCTCCTGGTGCTCGGGTTCACCACTCCGGCGTCTTTACTAACAGTCTCCCCACTTGGAGATGTCAGCACTGTCAACATCCTGTTGCACACAGTTTGGAATTTGTCCAAGGATGAAGCAGAAGGAGGAGGAACAATGAGAGACAAGTCCTAGGTTTTCGGACAGACATATGTCACTCTAATTTCCAATCAGGAAGACGAATTGACCAAAGGCTAGGGTTGCCCATGGAAACAGAATAGGGCTTGAGGAAATCCCGCTGCTTTGTGGCCAGTTCCCATAAACACAAGTTGAAAAATGGAACTCAGGGACACTAAAATTCACGAAACTGCAGAGTTGAAAATATCTATCACTGAAAAATGTCTTGAGGAAAGTCAGAGAAAAGGACTTGTAAGCAACGGAGAATGGCAGGAAAGGGATTGGATGAGGTAGAAAGGACTCGCCATTAAGCACAAGAAAAGGGGCTGAACATTGCCAACATTGCAGTTGGCCAAAAAGGGTGTATGCATCTTTTTCTGTATATATTCAAGAAAAGGGCATACACTTTTTTAGCCAACCAAACAGGTGGGCACTGGAAATCAATACTACAAAACATATCACTTCGCATCAGTCAGAAGAGCCTTCCTCATAAAGTGTAAACACCAGAAATGCAGGACAGGGCAAGGAGAAAAGGGAGCCCTGTGAGGCTTATAGTGGAAATGTATATTGCCAACGGTCACTCTGGAAAAGTGTATTGTGATTACTAAAGCATCTAAAAAATGAGCTACAGAGCACAGGGCACTTGCACTCATGGACGTATATCTTGGGAAAAAGAAAAATCGAGAGGACACAGGCACCCCAATGTTTACCGCCTCTCTGTTTAATATATCCTCGATTAGGATATAATTTATATGTCTCTGGAGGGAAAAAATGGACAGAGGTGTGGCACTTATGTAGAGTGGAATATTACTCAGCCTGAAAATCAATGAAACATGGCCAGTTGTAACAACCCCAGAGGAGTTACGTATGATCATTTGAAGTCACATAATTCAAAAAGACAAAGACATACGATATTACTAATACATGGAATGTAAACGTGGCTACAAATGAACTGAATTACAAAAGAGAACGGGGTCTCAAATTTAGAAAACCAACTTATGCTTGCTTAAGGATCAAGGAGAGTTGGGGTGCTGCATAAAACCAGAGATAGAAATTAGCACAGATACCGTTCCATAAGCCAAATATGTAATAGAAAAAACCTACTTCCTGGTCAACGAAATGGACTCAACACCCCATATTCAGTGCCTAGGAATATACAGGATGAGTAAGAGTCTTAATACCTATGGATTTATATGTCTCCATAAGAGAATCAAGCGTGTGTACAGTGACAAAAACGCAGCAGTGAAAATCAGCTAAATCCCATTATCAAAATAAATTTCAAAAACAAAAAAAATGACAGTGAAATAGAGAGCAATTCTTAAATAATTCATTCAGGGCTTGTGATGCAACCTGCATTTACCTCATCTACACCCAGAGCTGAGTGAGACATAAGGTTGGACACTTCGGGCTGACAGCATGGATGAGGTTCGATGAGCAAATGCAGACCGTTTGTAGTCATACTGCATAGTACCCATTCCATGGGTCCCAACTCTCCAGGTTTAAGGGATTCTTCCTTCAGCTAAAACATGCATGGGAAACCCACAGTATGGTGCACCGTGTGACCGGAAAACGTTTTCAAATGAATCTCAGTTTTCGTCCCCTTTTACACGGGTTCACCATTCCAGACCCTTTACTAACACTCTCCCCACTTGGAGAGTCAGTGCCTTTAACCTCCTGTTTGGCACAGTTTGCAATTTCTGCGCAAGATGTACAGGAATAGGGAGAACCAATGAGAGACTAGCTGTAGGTGTCTGCAGGGGCAAATTTAACGCTCATTTCCCACCAGGAAGAGGAATTAACCAAAGGCTCAGCATGCCGTTCCGGAATCAGATTAGGGCCTGAAGCAATCCTCCGGGTTTGTGGCCAGCTCACAAGAAAGCGAGTTGAAGAAAGGAGCTCAGGGACACTATAATTCACAAACCTGCAGAGTTATAATTGACAGCTATCGTCCAAAAATATATTGAAGTTAGGCTGCGAAGATACTTGAAAGCGGGGCAGAATTGCAGGAAAACGATTTCAGGGGGTAGACTGGAATTGCATTTAAAGCATAGGAAAAGAGGCAGAACGTCGACAATGATGCTCTTGGGCAAAAAGAGCGTGTGCGTTTTTTCCTGAATATATTCAGGAAAAAACGCATACGCCCTTTTTGGCCAACCAAGCAAGCATGTTAAAGTAGTCTGCACTACAATGAAGTCTCATCTCCCCCATGGTCAAAAGGGCCATCTGAAAAAAGTGTAAAATCCAGAAAGGCAGCACAGGCCATGGAGAACAGGAAGCCTTCTTATGCTGATGGGCGGGATGTAAATTGCCAACAGCCACTCTGGAGAAGTGTATGGTGTTTCCTCAAACACCTAAAAAAAAAAGCAACGGCGCCTACGGCACTTCCACTTATGGTCCTATAGTTTAGGGAAATTAAAATAAAAAAGACGCAGCCACCCCAAATTTTCGAATGGCTCTGTTTACAATATACTCATCTATGGTACAAGTTAAATATCCCAGAAAGCGGAAAATGGATAAAGAAGTTGTGCTACGAACGTACAATGGAATATCACACAGCAATGAAATCTATGTCTTCAGGCCCGTCGCGGCATAACGAGTGGATTCAGGTATGAAGACTCTAAGTGAAATTAGTCACACAGAGAAAGAAACATCATAAGATACCACTAATACACGGAATGTAAACTTGGCTACACATGAACTGAATTACAAAACAGAACAGGGTCTCAAATTTAGCAAACCAACCAATGCTTGCTTAAGGCGAAAGGTGAGTTGGGGTGCTACCTAAAACCAGAGATTGAAATTAGCACAGATACCGTTCCATAAGTCAAATATGCAATAGTCAAGACCTACTCCTTGCTCAATAAAATGGACTCAACACCCCAAATTCAACGCCTAGGAATATACCTGACTAGTAAGAATCTTAAAACCCATGGATTTATATGTCTCCATAAGACAATCAAGCGTGTGTACAGCGGTATAAACGCAGCAGTGAAAATCCGATAAATCCCATTATCAAAATGAATTATAAAAACAAAACACAATGACAGTGAAATAGAAAGCAATTCTTAAATAATTCATTCAGGACTTGTGATGCAACCTGGATTTACCATATCTACACACAGAGCTGGGTGAGACATAAGGCTGGACACTTTGAGCTGATAGCATTGGTGAGGTTCGGTGAGCAAATGCAGACCCTTTGAAGTCATACTGCATGATACCCATTCCATGGGTCCCAACTCTCCAGGTTTAAGGGATTCTTCCTTTAGCTAAAACATGCATGGGAAACCCAGAGTATGGTCCCTGTGACTGCGCAACATTTTTAAATGCATGTAAGTTTTCGTCCCCTGATACTCGGGTTGACCATTCCGGACGGTATAATAACACTCTCCCCGCTTGGAGAGTCAGTGCCTTTAACCTCCTGTTTGACACAGTATGCAATTTCTGCGCAAGATGAAAAGGAATAGGGAGAAACAATGAGAGACTAGCTGTAGGTGTCTGCACGGGCAAATTTATGCTCATTTCCCTCCAGGAAGTGGAATTAACCAAAGGCTCAGCATGCCGGGCCGGAACCAGATTAGGGCCTGAAGCAATCCTGCGGTTTTGCGGCCAGCTCACAAGGAAACGAGTTGAAGAAAGGAGCTCAGGGGCACTGTCATTCACAAACCTGCAGAGTTATAAATGCCAACTATCGTCCAGAAATACATTGAAGAAGGCTGCGAAGAGGACTTGACAGCGGGGCAGAATTGCTGGAAAACGATTTCAGGGGGTAGACTGGAATTGCATTTAAAGCATAGAAAAGAGTCATAACGTCGACAATGATGCACTTGGCCAAAAAGGGCGTATGCGTTTTTAACTGAATATATTCAGGAAATAACGCATACGCACTTTTTGGCCAACCAAGCAAGCGTGTAAAGGAAATCTGCACTACAATGAAGTCTCACTGCCCCCCGGTCAAAAGGGCCTTCTGAAAAAAGTGTAAAATCCAGAAAGGCAGGACAGGCCATGGAGAACAGGGAGACTTGTTATGGTGATGGACGGGATATAAATTGCCAACAGCCACTCTGGAGAAGTGTATGGTGTTTCCTGAAACACCTAAAAAGCAAAGCAACGGAGCCTACGGCACTTCCACTTATGGTCCTATAGCTTACGGAATTAAAATCAAAAACACACAGCCACCCCAAAGTTTCGGACGGCTCTGTTTACAAGAACACCGTCTGCGGAACAAGTTAAATATCCCAGAACGTTAAAAATGGATAAAGAAGTTGTGGTATGTACGTACAATGTAATATCACTCAGCAATGAAATCTAGGTCATCAGGCCCGTCGCGGCATAATGAGTGGATACAGGTACGATGATTCTAAGTGAAATAAGTCACACAGATAATGAAACATCATAAGATATCACTAATACACGGAATGTAAACTTGGCTACACATGAACTGAATTACAAAACAGAACAGGGTCTCAAATTTAGAAAACCAACTTATGCTTGCTTAAGGGGAAAGGTGAGTTGGGGTGGTGCATCAAACCAGAGATAGAAATTAGCACAGATACCTTTCCATAAGCCAAATATGTCATAGTCAAAACCTACCCCTTGCTCAACGAAATGGACTAAACACCCCATATTCAACGCCTAGGAATACACCTGACTAGTAAGAATCTTCAAACCCATGGATTTATATGTCTGCATAAGAGAATCAAGCGTGTGTACAACTGCATGAATGCAGCAGAGAAAATCCGATAAATCCCATTATCAAAATGAATTACAAAAACAAAACACAATGACACTGAAATAGAGAGCAATTCTTAAATAATTCATTCAGGGCTTGTAATGCACCCTGGATTTACCACATCTACACCCAGAGCTGAGTGAGACATAAGGTTGGACACTTCGTGCTGATAGCATTGGTGAGGTTCGATGAGCAAACGCAGACCCTTTGAAGTCATACTGCATGGTACCCATTCCATGGGTCCCAACTTTCCAGGTTTACAGGATTCTTCCTTCACCTAAATCATGCACCTGAATCCCAGAGTATGGTCCACCATGTGACTGGGAAGCGATTTTAAATGCCTCTCAGGGTTCGTCCCTTGGTGCTCAGGTTCACCATTCCAGACGCTTTACTAACTCTCTCCCCACTTGGAGAGTCAGTGCCTTTAACCTCCTGTTGGGCACAGTTTGCAATATCTGCGCAAGATGAACAGGAATAGGGAGAACCAATGAGAGACTAGCTGTAGTTGTCTGCACGGGCAAATTTAACGCTCATTTCCCACCAGAAAAAGGAATTTTCCAAACGCTCAGCATGCTGTGCGGAAACCAGATTAGGGCCTGAAGCAATCCTGCGGTTTTGCGGCCAGCTCACAAGAAAGCTAGTTGAAGAAAGGAGCTCAGGGACACTGTAATTAACAAACCTGCAGAGTTATAAATGGCAGGTATCAAACAAAAATATATTGAAGTAAGGCTGCGAAGAGGACTTGAAAGTGGGGCAGAATTCCAGTAATATGATTTCAGGAGGTAGACGGGAAGTGCTCTGAAAGCATAGGAGAAGAGGCAGATTCTCGACAATGATGCACTTGGTCAAAAAGTGCATATGAGTTTTTTCAGGGCCCTCATTAAAGAGGGTAGGGGGCTCCCAGCATGCTTTCGTGGCCAACAGAGGGCCCACATCGCCAAGGCGATGTGAGCCAGCCAGGCAGGAGTGACCTCACATCAGAGGGCCCACCTCACAGAAGGGTAAGGAACCCAGCCAGGATCAGACTCTCACCAGAGTGCCCACATCAGCAAGGGGCTCTGAACCAGACAGGAGTGTCATCACACCCATGGGGCCACATCATCAAAGGTTGAGGTACCCAGGAAATGTGGCCTCAAACCAGAGGACCCACATCACCATGGGTCTCAGAGCGAGGCAGGCAGGATTAACCTCACAACACATGGCCCATTGTATAAAAAAGGTGAGGAATCCAGCAGTTGGAACATCCCAGCAGGCGTCCCAGAGCACCAGGGCTATGGGATCCAGGCAGTGATGAACTCACAACAGAGGTCCCTCATCATGAAACTGTGAGCAAACCAGCCGTTGTGACCTCAGAGCACAAGGCCCACATCCCCATGGGGAAGGGAACCAAGCAGGAGTGTCATCACACCAGTGGGCACACATCAGAAAATGTGGGGAGCCCAGCAGTTAGGGCCTGACGCCAGAGGGCTCTCATCACCGAGGAGAGGAGGCTCACAGCAGGCTCCAACTGCTACCAGAGGGCCGCCATCGCCAATGCGGGATGTGCCAGCCAGGCAGGAGTGACCTCAGAGCAGAGGGCCCACCACACAAAAGTGTGAGGAACCCAAAGAGGATCAGACTCTCACCACAGGGCCCACATCACCAAGGGAATGGGAACCAGGCTGGAGTGTCCTCACACCAGTGGGGCCTCATCACCGAAATGTGAGTGACCCAGCACACGTGGCTTCAAACCAGAGGACACATATCACCAAGGGGCTGGGAGTGAGGCAGGCAGGAGGAGCCTCAAAACATAGGGACCATAGAATAAAAATAGTGAGGTATCCCGCAGTTGGAACCTCCTAGCAGGCGGCCAGGAGCAGCGAGGCTATGGGATCCAGACCTGACTGAACTCAAAACAGAGTGCCCTCATCATGAAACTGTGAGCAACCCAGCCGTTGGGACCTCAGAGCAGAAGGCCCACATTCCCATGTGGCTGGGAACATGGCATAAGTGTACTCGCACCACAGGGCACACATCAGAGAATTTTGGAAGCCCAGAAGTTAGGGCCTGACGCCAGAGGGCCCTCATTACCAAGGGGAGGAGACTCCAAGCAGGCACCAACTCCCAACTGAGGGCCCATGTCGCCAAGGTGACGTGTGACAGCAAGGCAGGAGTGACCTCACAGCAGAGGGCCTACCTCACAGAAGGGTGAGGAACCCAGCCAGGATAAGACTCTCACCAGAAGGCCCACATCACCAATGGGATCAGAAACAGGCAGGACTGTCTTCACACCAGTGTGGCCACATCATAGAAAGGTGAGGAACCCAGCACATGTGGCCTAAACCAGAGGACCCACATCTCCAAGGGGCTCGGAGTGAGGCAGGCAGGAGGAGCCTCATAACACAGGGACCATAGGATAAAAAAGCTGAGGAAACTTGCAGTGTGAACCTCCCAGCAGGCGGCCCAGAGCACCAAGTCTATGCGATCCAGGCTGCAGTGAACTCACAGCAGAGGGCCCACATCATGAAACTGTGAGCAACCCAGACATTGGGACCTCAGAGCAGAAGGCCCACATCCCCATGTGGATGGGAACCTCGCAGGAGTGCCCTCGCACCACTTAGCACGTATCAGAAAATGTGGGTACCCAGCAGTTAGGGCCTGACGCAAGAGGGCCCTCATCACCGAGGGGAGGAAGCTCCCAGCAGGCTACAACTGCCACAAGAGGGCCGATGTTGCCCAGGCGGGGTATGCCAACCAGGCAGGAGTGAGCTCACAGCAGAGGACCCACCTCACAGAAGGGTGAGGAACCCAAACAGGATCAGACTCTCACCAGAGGGCCCACATCATCAAGGGGATAGGAACCAGGCAGGAGTGTCCTCACACCATTGGGGCCACATCATCAAAAGGTGAGGGACCCAGCACACGTGGCCTCAAACCAGAGGACACACATCACCAAGGGGCTGGGAGTGAGGCAGGCAGGAGGAGTCTCAAAAAAGAGGGCCCATAGAAGAAAAAAGGTGAGGAATCCCGCAGTTGTAACGTCCCAGCAGGTGGCCAGGAGCAGCATGGCTATGGGATCCAGGCCGGAGTGAACTCACACCAGAGGGCCCTCATCATGAAACTGAGCAACCCACCGTTGGGACCTCAGAGCAGAAGGCCCACATTCCCATGGGGTTGTGAACTTGGCAGGAATGTACTCGCACCACAGGGCGCACATCAGAAAATTTTGGGAGCCCAGGAGTTAGGGCCTGATGCCAGAGGGCCCTCATTACCAAGGGGAGGAGACTCCCAGCAGGCACCAACTCCCACCAGATGGCCAACGTCACCAAGGCGGGGTGTGCCAGCTAGGCAGGACTGACCTCAGAGAAGAGGGCCTACCTCACAGAAGTGTGAGTAACACAACCAGGATCAGACTCTCACCGGAGGGCCCACATCACCAAGGAGATGGGAACCAAGCAGGAGTGTCCTCACACCAGTGGGGCCACATCAGCCAAAGGTGAGGAACCCAGCACATGTGGCCTCAAACCAGAGGACACACATCACCAAGGGGCTGGGAGTGAGGCAGGTGTCTGGAGGGGCACATTTAACTCTAATTTCCCACCAGGAAGAGGAATTAACCAAAGGCTCAGAGTGCCGTGCCGGACCCTGATTATGGCCTGAAGCAAACCTGCGGTTCTGTGGCCAGCTTTCAAGGAAACGAGTTAAGAAAGGAAATCACGGGCACTGTAATTCACAAACCTGCAGAGGTATAAATGACAGCTATTGGCAAAAATATATTGAAGTAAGTCTGCAAAGAGGACTTGAAAACGAGGCAGAATTGCAGGAATCATATTTCAGGAGGTAGATTGGAATTGCATTTAAAGCATGTGAAATGCGGCAGATCTTCGACAATGATGCACTTGGACAAAAGTGCATATACATTTTTTCCTGAATATATTCAGGAAAAAACGCATATGCCCTTTTTGGCCAACCAAGCACTCGAGCAATGGAAATCCGCACTACAATGAAGTCTTATTTCCCATTCGTCAAAAGGGCCATCTGAAAAAAGTGTAAAAACCAGAAACACAGGACAGGCCATGGAATAAAGGGAGCCTTGTTATGCTGATGGGTGGGATGTAAATTGCCAACAGACACTCTGGAGATGTTTATGGTGTATCCTGGAACATCTGACAAACAAAGCTACAGACCCTAGGGCACTTCCACTTTTGGCCCTATAGCTTTGGAAAATTAAAATCAAGAAGACACAGCCAACACAAAATTTAGGGCTGCTGTGTATACAAGAACCTCGAGTCCAGTACAAATTAAATATCCCAGAAAGAAAAAAATGGATAAAGGAGTTGTGCTACTTACGTACAACGGAATATCACTCAGCAATGAAATCAATGTCATCAGGACTGTAGCAGCAAATTGAGTGGATTTAAGTATGATGATTCTAAGAGAAATATGTCACACAGAGTAAGATAATTATCATAAGATATCACTAATAGAGAGAGTGTAAACTTGGCTACACATAAACTGAATTACAAAACCGAACAGAGTCTCACATTTAGATAAAAACTTATGCTTGCTTAAGGGGAAAGTTGAGTTGGGGTGCTGTATAAAACCAGAGATTGAAATGAGCACACATACCGTTCCATAAGTCAAATATGTAATAGACAAGACCTACTCTTTGCTCAATGAAATAGACTCATCCAAGATGTATCACCTCACACCTGTTAGAATGGGCATCATCAGAAAATCTACAAACAACAAATGCTGGAAAGGGTGTGGAGATAAGGAACCCTCTTCCACTATTGTTGGGAATGTAAATTGATACAGTCACTGTGGAGAACATTATGGAGTTTCTTATAAAACTAAGAATAGAATTACCATATGATACAGCAATCCCACTACTGGGCATATACCCAGACAAAACCATAAATCAAAAAGAGACATTCACTGCAATGTTCATTGCATCACTATTTACAATATCCAGGTAATGGAAGCAACCTAAATGCCCACAGACAGACGAATGCATAAAGATGAGGTACATATATAAAATGGAATATTACTAAGCCATAAAAAGGAATGAAATTGGGTCATTTGTAGAGACGTTGATGGATCTAGAGACTGTCATACAGAGTGAAGTAAGTCAGAAATGGAAAAACAAATCTTGTATATTAATGCATATATGTGGAACCTAGAAAAATTGTACAGATGAACCGTTTTGCAAGGCAGAAATAGAGCAACAGATGTAGACAACAAACGTATGGACACCAAGGGGGGAAAGCTGTTAGGGGGTGGTGGTGGGAGGAGTTGAGAGATTGGGATTGGCATGTATACATTTATATGTATAAAATAGATAACCAACAAGAACCTGCTGTATAAAAAATTAAAATAAAATTCAAAATTAAAAAAAGTAAAACAGAAAAAATATTCTTCCCTTCACATACATGTATTTATATGAATAAATTATTTCCATGCTTATATCTGTAAATACAAAAAAGAGGAATAAAATCTACCTTGAACCAAAAATGAAAAAAAGAAAAAAAATACAGAACCCACAAGTTACACAGAGGAAAACCGTATCAGGGCCCTTGCTCCAGTTGTAAACAATTCTGAAGTTGGTCAGTGGTGGGGAATCATCTCCCATTCAGCCAGCAGGCCACACGCAACAAGCATCCTCATTGCAAAGTTGGGGGACCGTGCCGAGGCATCTGTGAGTAAACGTGGGCCGAGCCCCAGGCCAGCTGCTGCAGAAATGTTCCCACCTTTCACAGGTAAAACACCTGAATATGTACAAGGATTTGAAAGCCTAGAGGAAGGGCCATGGAGCCACATGAGCGACAGCATGCCAGCCGACTTGGTGCCTGCAGGCCAGCCAGGATGGTCCTGGCCCTGGGTACTCTTCTGGAAGCTTTCCATTTCCCTGCCTGAGATACCCCTGCTGTCCCGGCCCCCACTGATTTCTTCCTTCCTCACCTCTGCCCAGGGAGAAATTCCAGCAGCAGGTATGGGTGACACATCCTCTTCTTTAGCAGGTGGCATCTTGGCAACTGCTGCAGAAAGTCCAGCAGAGCCCCACTCACACTGGGCCACCCACAAAGCCGTGGCCTCTCACTCCCTCCCACCAGCCCAGCCCCGAGACTGCTGACTGGGCAGAGAAAATGGCCTCAGGCACAGCTGCAGGGGCTCTTGCTGCCTGGAGCGGTGTTTATATTGATCTCAACCCAGGCACACCTGGGGAGGACTGGCCGGCACGGTCAGGCTTCCCAGGCCAGCCAATAATCACCCCTCAGGGGCTCACAGTTGCAGAAACTGGAACTTGCTGAATCGGCCAGGTCCAAGGAACAGGTGTGGGCTCCTGAGAGTCAGGATAGACAAGGGACTGCAGCTCTGGCTTGTTTTCTAATTATATTATCTGGCCCATGAGTGGGAGACAACTTCAAGAAAACCCTCTCCTAATGAGAGGAACCCAGGAGTCAGGGAGAGGAGGGGTGGCTGGTGGGTGGACACAGAGGCCTGGTTCCCTGGGTGCAGTGGAAGTCTCTGGAAGACCAGGTGGAGGGAGGCCACACAGAGTGATGCCCAGGGTCACAGACCTGTCAGAGCTGCTGTTTGTTAGTTCAAGTCCTGCTCTGAGGTGCTCTGTGTCAGATCTGAGTGACAGGTGAGCTGGGAGTGCTCTGCAATGAGGGCGATGTGCACGGTTCCTGTGTGCCCAGCCCTACCACGGTAACTGCAAGGGTAGCTCTGTATCCTGAGAGGGGCCTGACCACGAGAGCCCCGTGGTCTGGAGTGGGGGGTAGGGTCCCTGCTCAGGTGATCTCCATATCCTGGGATTGGCCTGATATCGAGAGCCCCATGGGCTGCTGGAATCCTGGTAAAAGATGTCAGGACAGTCAGTGAAGCCACCGAGGATAGACCTCCAGTAGTTCCTAAATCCTACACCCTGCTGGTCATTCTACCAACCACCAGGACATGGTATTCTGTATTAGTCTTCAATGATGCTTTCTTTTGTATTCCATTAGTGTCAGAGTCACAAGAAATTTTGGCTTGTGAGTGGCAGGTCTCAACATACAACTAAAACAATACTTCTGGGCCGTCTTGCCCCAAGGGTTCAAAAATTCCCACACCATCTTTGGAGAAAGCTCAGCTAAAGACCTAAAAGTCCTACCACTGGAAAAAGAAACACTCCTTCAATATGCAGACGACATTCTGAACACCAGCCCTACTAAGGAGACCTCTGAACTACCAAGCCAATAAAGGATACAAGTTGTCCAAGAAAAAGCTCAAATATCACAGACTACGGTGACCTGCCTGGGCTTCATTCTCACAGAAGGTCGGAGAAGCCCATCCCAGGAAAGGGAAGAAACAATTTACAGCCTTACCCATATCTAAAACTAGAAGACAGCTTAGGGGTTCCTGGGGAGGCCAGAGTTTGCTGCTTCTGGATCCCTAACTACAGTCTACTAGCTGGGCCTCTATATGAAACACTGAAAGGAAAAGATGATGATCCTTTTGAATAGAATCCAGAAGTGGCCTTTCAAGAATGGAAAGAGCAGTCAATTCAGACCCTTGCCCTGGAACTCCCTAATTTAGCTAAACCCTTTGACCTTTACATTCCTGGTGAACGGTGAATCGCCATTGGAGTATTAGTGCAAAAACTGGGACCACTTGAAATGGAACAATGCAAGAATGCCATCCAGGTAGGATAAACTACGGTCACCAAGGGGCTTGGCCCACTGCCACATCTGGCCAAGATACTGGCGGTATCTAAAATCCTGGAAATCAGCAGCCCAAAAGGCCACCTCCCTCCTAAGGGAAAAGGACCCCAAGTGGTATTCCTAACACCCAATGATGCCCTGAAGTTGCAGGGTTTGCTCTGTGGGCACACTGACCTCGAGTGAGGAGGCCTTCCAACTCCAAACTCCAGAGAGATAACCGGGGGCAACGGGGCACCATGACGACTCAAGTGACCATCACTTGACCTGGAGTTTCTCTCATAAAACAACAAGAGTGTGTCCCAAAAGAGTAGACTACTGCTTGCAGGACTTACTGCCCCCAGAGCGGACCTAATAATCCTGGCGGGGGAACCGTATATCACGCTGTCACCATAGAAAAGCCTACAGACACTGTGATAATGTTGGCCAATAAGACCGGCTGGACTCCTGTTTACTTCAAAAGGCTGTTGACTCAGTGGCCATCATGGTCCTTCATCACCCATGACCCTGGACTGTCTGGGAGTTGAGCGGACAGGGTCCTGACACCTGGTGCTCTTTTTACGTTAATTCAGGGGCCTAATTGAAGAAAGTGCAGACTACTGGTCAGAGCATCTAGGCTGGCAGAAACGGTCAGCCTAAGGTGGCCGAACAAATGCGGGGCGGGGTGAAACTGGACCTCACAGCATCACTGCACATCTCCTTCCTGGACCCTTAAAGGTCATTAGAATCTATAACACTTCCAATACTGGTGCTCAGGCAGACTAGCAGGAAGGCAGGAGGCCTGGGGACAATCAACGTCACCTGGAGGCTGCTGGGGAGAAGTTCAGACCCTCTCCCACGGGTATGAGGGCTCCTAACTCAGCACTCAGCAGTTACAGATGAAGGGTCTGCACCCTCAGCACTCTAAGAATGAGGAAGGGGACAAAATGCAGAAGAGGGGTTTGTCCCAGGCAAAGCCCCTTAAAAATCCCTGGGAGATAAAAATAGAATCTGGGCAATAAAATAAAGTCTAACCTTTTTTATCCTTTGTGCTTTGTCTAATTTCACGTGCTCCTAGGGTCCCGCATACAGAGGTTCAACAGCCGGCACTTCAGACCAGATTTCCTAGTGCAGAATGGCTGGGTCGACACTTCAGCTCCTGGAGCACAGTGCAGACTCCGCGATATAGAGCCTGAGCTGCAGCCAACCGGGCCCTCGAGAGCTCCGCCCCCTCCCTCCCACTGACTCTGACAGGATCTCTACACAGCAGCCCAGCCCACAGCCCACGGGGTAGCACATGCTCTCACCTCTGCATTCTCTGATCAAAATATAAAGTTTCCTTTGCTTCTGAACCAAACTCAGTCTCGATCTGTTGGCTCCAATGACACTGGGCAGGGGGACACTTGTTGGGGTCCACTCTGGAGGATCAGTAACAGAAATTGAGAACATTGTAACTTCAATGAACAGAAGTGTGAGCCAAACTGTAATTAACATAGAACAGTGTATAAGGCTCGGGTAAAATAAGATGTTTCTAACACTTCCATTTGATATTTCCATCACTTTATTATAAGCAAGTTCAGTGAAAGGTTTGTCTTATTTGTCAGGTCAATACTAGAGAAACGAAGTGATTTCTTTCCAAGGATGTACATCTAATAATCTTGGTTAAAGCTTCAATCTTGTTTTAAATGCTTTTCCATTGAAAATGATACCTCTCTTTCAGCTCCCCCATTTCTGAGAAGTATAAAATCTTATAATTTATTATTACCAAAGGGGAAAGGTGGGAGGAGGGATAAATTAACAGTTTGGGATTAACACATACACACTGCTATGTATAAAATCGATCATTAACAAGGAACTCCTGTACAGCACAGGGAACTACACTCAATATTTTGCAATAACCTATAAGGGGAAATAATCTGAAAAAAGAATAGATATTTTTATTGACATCATCTATTAATGACAGTTAAAATGGAACCTAAGGGAAGCCGGTGGTGAGTGCTTCTGACCCTGAAGACTTCAATCATCTAAAGTTTGGACTCTGCCTACTTCCCAAGGCCCTTAATGAACCTATGTGTAGCCGTAGCTTAAACAATTCCCCAGTTTGGGTTGTGGAGAGACAGTGATTTTGAAAAAGCCCTGGTGTTCTCCTCACATGAATGGGACACTTCCTACAGCTAAAATATGCCTGTCACACCCAGAAGATGGTATACCGTCTGATCGGGAAGAGTTTGGAAAAGGCATCTCATCTCCTCATCTCCTGGTGCTCGGGTTCACCCCTCCAGCGTCTTTACGAACAGTCTCCCCACTTGGAGATGTCAGCACTGTCAACATCCTGTTGCATACAGTTTGGAATTTGTCCAGAGGATGAAGCAGAAGGTGGAGGAACAATGAGAGACAAGTCCTAGGTGTTCGGACAGGCACATGTCACTCTAATTTCCAATCAGGAAGACGAATTGACTAAAAGCTAGGGTTGCCCATGGAAACAGAATAGGGCTTGAGGAAATCCCGCTGCTTTGTGGCCAGTTCCCATAAACACAAGTTGAAAAATGGAACTCAGGGCCGCTAAAATTCACGAAACTGCAGAGTTGAAAATATCTCTCACTGAAAAATGTCTTGAGGAAAGTCAGAGAAAAGGACTTGTAAGCAACGGAGAATGGCAGGAAAGGGATTGGAAGAGGTAGAAAGGACTCGCCATTAAGCACAAGAAAAGGGGCTGAACATTGCCAACATTGCAGTTGGCCAAAAAGGGTGTATGCGTCTTTTTCTGTATATATTCAAGAAAACGGCATACACTTTTTTAGCCAACCAAACAGGTGCGCACTGGAAATCAGTACTACAAAACATATCACTTCGCATCAGTCAGAAGAGCCTTCCTCATAAAGTGTAAACACCAGAAATGCAGGACAGGGCAAGGAGAAAAGGGAGCCCTGTGAGGCTTATAGTGGAAATGTATATTGCCAATGGTCACTCTTGAGAAGTGTATTGTGTTTACTAAAGCATCTAAAAAATGAGCTACAGAGCACAGGGCACTTGCACTCATGGACGTATATCTTGGGAAAGACAAAAATGGAGAGGACACAGGCACCCCAATGTTTACCGCCTCTCTGTTTCAAAGATCCTCGACTAGGATATAATTTATATGTCTCTGGAGGGAAAAAATGGATAGAGGTGTGGCACTTATGTAGAGTGGAATATTACTCAGCCTGAAAATCAGTGAAATATAGCCAGTTGTAACAACCCCAGAGTAGTTACATATGATCATTCAAAGTCACATAATTCAAAAAGAAAAAGACAAACAATATTACTAATACATGGAATGTAAACGTGGCTACAAATGACCTGAATTACAAAACAGAATGGGGTCTCAAATTTAGAAGACCAACTTATGTTTGCTTAAGGAAAAAGGAGAGTTGGGGAGCTGCATAAAACCAGAGATTGAAATTAGCACAGATACCGTTCCATAAGCCAAATATGTAATAGAAAAAACCTACTCCCTGGTCAACAAAATGGGCTCAACACGCCATATTCAACACCTACGAATACACCTGACTAGTAAGAATCTTCAAACTCATGGATTTATATGTCTCCGGAAGAGAATCAAGCGTGAGTACAGCGGCATGAACGGAGCAGTGAAAATGCGATAAATCCCATTATCAAAATAAATTACAAAAACAAAACACAATGAGAGTGAAATAGAGAGTAATTCTTAAATAATTCATTCAGGGCTTGTGATGCAACCTGGATTTACCACATCTACACCCAGAGCTGAGTGAGACATAAGGTTGGGCACTTCGGGCTGATAGCATTGGTGAGGTTCAATGAGCAAATGCAGACCCTTTGAAGTCATACTGCATGGTACCCATTCCATGGGTCCCAACTCTCCAGGTTTAAGGGATTCTTTCTTCAGCTAAAACATGCATGGGAAACCCACAGTATGGTGCACCGTGTGACCAGGAAAGGTTTTAAAATGCATCTCAGTTTTCGTCCCCTTTTACTCGGGTTCACCTTTCCAGAACCTTTACTAACACTCTCCCCACTTGGAGAGTCAGTGCCTTTAACCTCCTGTTTGGCACAGTTTGCAATTTCTGTGCAAGATGAACAGGAATAGGGAGAACCAATGAGAGACTAGCAGTAAGTGTCTGCACGGGCAAATTTAATGCTCATTTCCCACCAGGAAGAGGAATTAACCAAAGGACCAGCATGCCGTGCCGGAACCAGATTAGGGCCTGAAGCAATCCTGCGGGTTTGCGCCCAGCTCACAAGTTGCGAGTTGAAGAATGGAGCTCAGGGGCACTGTAACTCACAAACATGCAGAGTTATAAATGACAGCTATCGTCCAAAAATATATTGAAGGAAGGCTGCGAATACGACTTGCAAGCAGGGCAGAATTGCAGGAAATCGATTTCAGGGGGTACACGGGAATTGCATTTAAAGCATAGGAAAAGAGGCAGAACGTCGACAATGATGCTCTTGGCCAAAAAGGGTGTATGCGTTTTTTCCTGAATTTATTCAGGAAAAAAAGCATATGCGCTTTTTGGCCAACCAAGCAAGCATGTTAAAGAAATCTGCACTACAATGAAGTCTCACTGCCCCCAGGTCAAAAGGGACATCTGAAACAAGTGTAAAATCCACAAAGACAGGACAGGGCAAGGAGAACAGAGAGCCTTGTTATGATGATGGTCGGGATGTTAATTGCCAACAGCCACTCTGGAGAAGTGTATGGTGTTTCCTGGAACCCCTGAAAAACAAAGCAACGGAGCCTACGGCACTTCCACTTATGGTCCT
The DNA here is from genome assembly GCF_059928025.1 of Delphinapterus leucas. Classification (NCBI taxonomy): domain Eukaryota; kingdom Metazoa; phylum Chordata; class Mammalia; order Artiodactyla; family Monodontidae; genus Delphinapterus; species Delphinapterus leucas. Next base: position 15,776,782 of record NW_028322236.1, on the reverse strand, counting down.
ATAGCTTAGGGAAATTAAAATCAAAAACACACAGCCACCCCAAAGTGTCAGACTGCTCTGTTTACAAGAACCTCTTCTACGGTACAAGTTAAATATCCCAGAATGTGAAAAATGGATAAAGAAGTTGTGGTACGTACGTACAATGGAATATCACTCAGCAATGAAAGCTATGTCATCAGAACCGTCGCGGCATAATGAGTGGATTCAGGTACAATGATTCTAAGGGAAATAAGTCACACAGAAAATGAAACATCATAAGATATCACTAATACATGGAATGAAAACTTTGCTACACATGAACTGAATTATAAAACAGAACAGGGTCTCAAATTTAGAAAACCAACTTATGCTTGCTTAAGGGGAAAGGTGAGTTGGGGTGCTGCATAAAACCAGAGATAGAAATTAGCACAGATACCTTTCCAAAAGCCAAATATGTAATAGCCCAGACCTACCCCTTGCTCAACGAAATGGACTAAACACCCCATATTCAACGCCTAGGAATACACCTGACTAGTAAGAATCTTCAAACCCATGGATTCATATGCCTCCGTAAGAGAATGAAGCGTGTGTACAGCGGCATGAATGCAGTAGAGAAAATCCGATAAATCCCATTTTCAAAATGAATTACAAAAACAAAACCCAAGGACAGTGAAATAGAGAGCAATTCTTAAATAATTCATTCAGGGCTTGTGATGCAACCTGGATTTACCACATATACACCCAGAGCTGAGTGACACATAAGGTTGGACACTTTGGGCTGATAGCATTGTTGAGGTTCGATAAGCAAATGCAGACCCTTTGAAGTCATACTGCATGGTAGCCATTCCATGGGTCCCAACTCTCCAGGTTTAAGGGATACTTCCTTCAGCTAAAACATGCATGGGAAACACACATTATGGTGCACCATGTGACGGGGAAACGTTTTCAAATGCATCTCAGTTTTCGTCTCGTTTTACTTAGGTGCACCATTCCAGACCCTTTAATAACACTCTCCCCACTTGGAGAGTCTGTACCTTTAACCTCCTGTTTGGCACAGTTTGCAATTTCTGCGCAAAATGAACAGGAATAGGGAGAACCAATGAGAGACTAGCTGTAGGTGTCTGCACGGGCAAATTTAACGCTCATTTCCAACCAGGAAGAGGAATTAACCAAAGGCTCAGCATGCCGTGCCGGAACCAAATTAGGGCCTAAATCTATCATGCGGGTTTGCGGCCAGCTCACAAGAAAGCGATTTGAAGAAAGGAGCTCAGGGGCACTGTAATTCACAAACCTGCAGAGTTATAAATGACAGCTATCGTCCAAAAATATATTGAAAGAAGGCTGTGAAGAGGACTTGAAAGCGGGGCAGAATTGCAGGAAAACGATTTCAGGGGGTAGACTGGAATTGCATTTAAAGCATAGGAAAATAGGCAGAATGTCGACAATGATGCACTTGGCCAAAAAGTGCGTATGCGTTTTTTACTGAATATATTCAGGAAAAAACGCATACGCCCTTTTTGGCCAACCAAGCAAGCATGTTAAAGAAATCTGCACTACAATGAAGTCTCACTGCCCCCCGGTCAAAAGGGCCATCTGAAAAAAGTGTAAAATCCAGAAATGCAGCACAGGCCATGGAGAACAGGGAGCCTTGTTATGCTGATTGGTGGGATGTAAATTGCCAACAGCCACTGTGGAGAAGTGTATGGTGTTTCCTGAAACACCTAAAAAACAAAGCAACGGAGCCTACGGCACTTCCACTTATGATCCTATAGCTTAGGGAAATTAAAATCAAAAACACACAGCCACCCCAATGTTTCAGACAGCTCTGTTTACAAGAACCTCGTCTACGGTACAAGTTAAATATCCCAGAAAGCGAAAAATGGATAAAGAAGTTGTGGTACGTACGTACAATGGAATATCACTCACCAATGAAGTCTATGTCATCTGGCCCGTCTTGGCATAATGATTGGATTCAGGTACGATGATTCTAAGTGAAATAAGTCACACAGAAAATGAAACATCATAAGATATCACTAATACACCGAATGTAATCTTGGCTACACATGAACTGAATTACAAAACAGAACAGGGTCTCAAATTTAGAAAACCAACTTATGTTTGCTTAAGGGGAAAGGTGAGTTGGGGTGCTGCATAAAACCAGAGATAGAAATTAGCACAGATACCTTTCCATAAGCCAAATATGTAATAGTCAAGACCTACCCCTTGCTCAACGAAATGGACTAAACACCCCATATTCAATGCCTAGGAATACACCTGACTAGTAAGAATCTTCAAACCCATGGATTTATATGTCTCCGTAAGAGAATGAAGCATGTGTACAGCGGCATGAATGCAGCAGAGAAAATCCGATAAATCCCATTATCAAAATGAATTACACAAACAAAACCCAAGCACAGTGAAATAGAGAGCAATTCTTAAATAATTCATTCAGGGCTTGTGATGCAACCTGGATTTACCACATGTACACCCAGAGCTGAGTGAGACATAAGGTTGGGCACTTCGGGCTGATAGCATTGTTGAGGTTCGATAAGCAAATGCAGACCCTTTGAAGTCATACAGCATGGTACCCATTCCATGGGTCCCAACTCTCCAAGTTTAAGGGATTCTTCCTTCAGCTAAAACATGCATGGGAAACCCAAGGTATGGTGCACCGTGTGGCTGGCAAACGTTTTCAAATGCATCTCAGTTTTCGTCCCCTTTTAATCGGGTTCACCATTCCAGACCCTTTACGAACACTCTTCCCACTTCGAGAGTCAGTGCCTTTAACCTCCTGTTGGGCACAGTTTGCAATTTCTGCGCAAGATGAAAAGGAAGAGGGAGAACGAATGAGAGACTAGCTCTAGGTGTCTGCACGGGCAAATTTAACCCTCATTTCCCTCCATGAAGAGGAATTAACCAAAGGCTCAGCATGCCGTGCCGGAACCAGATTAGGGCCTGAAGCAATCCTGTGGGTTTGCGGCCAGCTCACAAGATAGCGAGTTGAAGAAAGGAGCTCAGGGGCACTGTAACTCACAAACCTGCAGAGTTATAAATGACAGCTATCGTCCAAAAATATATTGAAGGAAGGCTGAGAAGACGATGTATAAGCGGGACAGATTTGCAGGAAAACGATTTCAGGGGGTAGACGGGAATTGCGTTTAAAGCATAGGAAAAGAGGCAGAACATCGACAATGATGCTCTTGGCCAAAAAGTGCGTATGCGTTTTTTCCTGAATATATTCAGGAAAAAACGCATACGCCCTTTTTGGCCAACCAAGCAAGCATGTTAAAGAAATCTGCACTACAATGAAGTCTCACTGCCCCCCGGTCAAAAGGGCCATCTGAAAAAAGTGTAAAATCCAGAAAGGCAGCACAGGCCATGGAGAACAGGGAGCCTTGTTATGCTGATGGGCGGGATGTAAATTACCAACAGCCACTCTGGAGAAGTGTATGGTGTTTCCCGGAACACCGAAAAAACAAAGCTACGGAGCCGACGGCACTTCCACTTATGGTCCTATAGCTTAGGGAAATTAAAATCAAAAACACACAGCCACCCCAAAGTGTCGGACGGCTCTGTTTACAAGAACCTCGTCTACGGTACAAGTTAAATATCCCAGAATGTGAAAAATGGATAAAGAAGTTGTGGTACGTACGTACAATGGAATATCACTCAGCAATGAAATCTATGTCATCAGGCCCGTCGCGGCATAATGAGTGGATTCAGGTACGATGATTCTAAGTGAAATAAGTCACACAGAAAATGAAACATCATAAGATATCACTAATACACGGAATGTAAACTTGGCTACACATGAACTGAATTACAAAACAGAACAGGGTCTCAAATTTAGAAAACCAACTTATGCTTGCTTAAGGGGAAAGGTGAGTTGGGGTGCTGCATAAAACCAGAGATAGAAATTAGCACAGATACCTTTCCATAAGCCAAATATGTAATAGTCAAGACCTACCCCTTGCTCAACGAAATGGACTAAACACCCCATATTCAACGCCTAGGAATACACCTGACAAGTAAGAATCTTCAAACCCATGGATTTATATGTCTCCGTAAGAGAATGAAGCGTGCGTACAGCGGCATGAATGCAGCAGAGAAAATCCGATAAATCCCATTATCAAAATGAATTACACAAACAAAACCCAAGGACAGTGAAATAGAGAGCAATTCTTAAATAATTCATTCAGGGCTTGTGATGCAACCTGGATTTACCACATCTACACCCAGAGCTGAGTGAGACATAAGGTTGGGCACTTCGGGCTGATAGCATTGGTGAGGTTCGATGAGCAAATGCAGACCCTTTGAAATCATACAGCATGGTACCCATTCCATGGGTCCCAACTCTCCAAGTTTAAGGGATTCTTCCTTCAGCTAAAACATGCATGGGAAACCACAGTATGGTGCACCGTGTGACTGGCAAACGTTTTCAAATGCATCTCAGTTTTCGTCCCCTTTTACTCGGGTTCACCATTCCAGACCCTTTACGAACACTCTCCCCACTTGGAGAGTCAGTGCCTTTAACCTCCTGTTGGGCACAGTTTGCAATTTCTGCGCAAGATGAAAAGGAAGAGGGAGAACGAATGAGAGACTAGCTCTAGGTGTCTGCACGGGCAAATTTAACCCTCATTTCCCACCAGGAAGAGGAATTAACCAAAGGCTCAGCATGCCGTGCCGGAACCAGATTAGGGCCTGAAGCAATCCTGTGGGTTTGCGGCCAGCTCACAAGATAGCGAGTTGAAGAAATGAGCTCAGGGGCACTGTAACTCACAAACCTGCAGAGTTATAAATGACAGCTATCGTCCAAAAATATATTGAAGGAAGGCTGCGAAGACGACTTGTAAGTGGGGCAGAATTGCAGGAAAACGATTTCAGGGGGTAGACGGGAATTTCATTTAAAGCATAGGAAAAGAGGCAGAACGTCGACAATGATGCTCTTGGCCAAAAAGGGCGTATGCGTTTCCTCCTGAATATATTCAGGAAAAAACGCATACGCCCTTTTTGGCCAACCAAGCAAGCATGTTAAAGAAATCTGCACTACAATGAAGTCTCACTGCCCCCCAGTCAAAAGGGCCATCTGAAAAAAGTGTAAAATCCAGAAAGGCAGCACAGGCCATTGAGAACAGGGAGCCTTGTTATGCTGATGGGCGGGATGTAAATTGCCAACAGCCACCCTGGAGAAGTGTATGGTGTTTCCCGGAACACCGAAAAAACAAAGCTACGGAGCCTACGGCACTTCCACTTATGGTCCTATAGCTTAGGGAAATTAAAATCAAAAACACACAGCCACCCCAAAGTGTCGGACGGCTCTGTTTACAAGAACCTCGTCTACGGTACAAGTTAAATATCCCAGAATGTGAAAAATGGATAAAGAAGTTGTTGTACGTACGTACAATGGAATATCACTCAGCAATGAAATCTATGTCATCAGGCCCGTCGCGGCATAATGAGTGGATTCAGGTACGATGATTCTAAGTGAAATAAGTCACACAGAAAATGAAACATCATAAGATATCACTAATACACGGAATGTAAACTTGGCTACACATGAACTGAATTACAAAACAGAACAGGGTCTCAAATTTAGAAAACCAACTTATGCTTGCTTAAGGGGAAAGGTGAGTTGGGGTGCTGCATAAAACCAGAGATAGAAATTAGCACAGATACCTTTCCATAAGCCAAATATGTAATAGTCAAGACCTACCCCTTGCTCAACGAAATGGACTAAACACCCCATATTCAACGCCTAGGAATACACCTGACTAGTAAGAATCTTCAAACCCATGGATTTATATGTCTCCGTAAGAGAATGAAGCGTGTGTACAGCGGCATGAATGCAGCAGAGAAAATCCGATAAATCCCATTATCAAAATGAATTACACAAACAAAACCCAAGGACAGTGAAATAGAGAGCAATTCTTAAATAATTCATTCAGGGCTTGTGATGCAACCTGGATTTACCACATCTACACCCAGAGCTGAGTGAGACATAAGGTTGGGCACTTCGGGCTGATAGCATTGGTGAGGTTCGATGAGCAAATGCAGACCCTTTGAAGTCATACAGCATGGTACCCATTCCATGGGTCCCAACTCTCCAAGTTTAAGGGATTCTTCCTTCAGCTAAAACATGCATGGGAAACCCACAGTATGGTGCACCGTGTGACTGGCAAACGTTTTCAAATGCATCTCAGTTTTCGTCCTCTTTTACTCGGGTTCACCATTCCAGACCCTTTACGAACACTCTCCCCACTTGGAGAGTCAGTGCCTTTAACCTCCTTTTGGGCACAGTTTGCAATTTCTGCGCAAGATGAAAAGGAATAGGGAGAACGAATGAGAGACTAGCTCTAGGTGTCTGCACGGGCAAATTTAACGCTCATTTCCCACCAGGAAGAGGAATTAACCAAAGGCTCAGCATGCCGTGCCGGAACCAGATTAGGGCCTGAGGCAATCCTGTGGGTTTGCGGCCAGCTCACAAGATAGCGAGTTGAAGAAATGAGCTCAGGGCACTGTAACTCACAAACTTGCAGAGTTATAAATGACAGCTATCGTCTAAAAATATATTGAAGGAAGGCTGCGAAGACGACTTGTAAGTGGGGCAGAATTGCAGGAAAACGATTTCAGGGGGTAGACTGGAATTGCACTTAAAGCCTAGGAAAAGACGGAGAACAGCGACAATGATGCACTTGACCAAAAATGGCGTATGCGTTTTTTCCTGAATATAATCAGGAAAAAACGCATATGCCCTTTTTGGCCAACCAAGCAAGCGTGTAAAAAAATCTGCACTAAAATGAAGTCTCTCTGCCCCCCGGTCAAAAGGGCCATCTGAAAAAAGTGTAAAATCCAGAAAGGCAGGACAGGCCATGGAGAAGGGCGAGCATTGTTATCCTGATGGTCGGCATGTGAATTGCCAACAGCCACTCTGGAGAAGTGTATGGTATTTCCTGAAACACATAAGAAACAAAGCAACACAGCCTATGGCACTTCCACTTATGGTCCTATAGCTTAGGGAAATTAAAATCAAAACCACACAGGCACCCCAAAGTTTGGAACGGCTCTGTTTACGAGAACCTCTTGTACGGTACAAGTTAAATATCCCAGAGGGCGAAAAATGGATAAAGAAATTGTGGTTCTTACGTACAATGGAATATCACTCAGCAATGAAATCTATGTCATCAGGCCCGTAGCGGCATATTGAGTGGATTCAGGTACGATGATTCTACGTGCAATAGGTCACACAGAAAAAGAAACATCATAAGATATCACTAATACACGGAATGTAAACTTGGCTACACATGAAATGAATTACAAAACAGAACAGTGTCTCAAATTTAGAAAACCAACTTATGCTTGCTTTTTGGGAAAGGTGAGTTCGGGTGCTGCATAAAAACAGAGATTGAAATTCGCACTGATACCGTTCCATAAGCCCAATATGTAATAGACAAGACCTACTGCTTGCTCAACGAAATGGGCTCAACACCCCATATTCAACGCCTAGGAATATACCTGCCTAGCAAGAATCTTAAAACCCATGGATTTATATGTGTCCATAAGAGAATCCAGCGTGTGTTCAGTGGCCTAAAGGCAACAGTGAAAATCCGATAAATCACATTATCAAAATAAATTTCAAAAACAAAACACAATGACAGTGAAATAGAGAGCAATTCTTAAATAATTCACTCAGGGCTTCTGATGCAACCTGGATTTACCACATGTACACCCAGTGCTGGGGAGACATAAGGCCGGACACTTCGCCCTGATAGTATTGTTGAGGTTCGGTGAGCAATTGCAGACCCTTTGAAGTCATACTGCATGGTACCCATTCCAAGGGTCCCAACTCTCCAGGTTTAAGGGATTCTTCCTTCCGCTACATCATGTATGGGAAACCCAGAGTATGGTCCACCATGTGATTGGGAAACGTTTTCAAATGCATCTCAGTTTTCGTCCCTTTATACTCGGGTTCACCATTCCAGATGCTTAACTAACACTCTCCCCACTTGGAGAGTCAGTGCCTTTAACCTCCTGTTTGTCACAGTTTGCAATTTCTGCGCAAGATGAACAGGAATAGGGAGAACCAATGAGAGACTAGCTGTAGGTGTCTGCACGGGCAATTTAATGCTCATTTCTCACCAGGAAGTGGAATTAACCAAAGGCTCAGAATGCCGTGCCGGAACCAGATTAGGGCCTGAAGCAATACTGCGGGTGTGCAGGCAGCTCACAAGATAGCGAGTTGAACAAAGGAGCTCAGGGGCACTGTAATTCACAAACCTGCAGAGTTATAAATGACAGCTATCGTCCAAAAATATATTGAAGGAAGGCTGCGAAGAGGACTTGAAAGCGGGGCAGAATTCCAGGAAAACGATTTCAGGAGGTAGACGGGAAATGCACTGAAAGCATAGGAGAAGAGGCAGAACCTCGACAATGATGCACTTGTTCAAAAAGTGCATATGCGTTTTTTCCAAAGCCCTCCTTAAAGAGGGTAGGGGGCTCCCAGCATGCTTCAGTGGCCAACAGAGGGCCCACATCGCCAAGGTGACGTGAGCCAGCCAGGCAGGAGTGACCTCACATCAGAGGGCCCACCTCACAGAAGGGTAAGGGACCCAGCCATTATCAGACTCTCACCAGAGGGCCCACATCAGCAAGGGGCTGGGGACCAGGCAGGAGTGTCTTCACACCCGTGGGGCCACATCATCGCAAGTTGAGGTACCCAGCACATGTGGCCTCAAACCAGAGGACCCACATCTCCATGGGTCTCGGAGCGAGGCAGGCAGGATGAACCTCAAAACACGTGGCCCATTGTATAAAAAAGGTGAGGAATCCAGCAGTTGGAACATCCCAGCAGGCGGCCCAGAGCACCGAGGCTATGGGATCCAGGCAATGATGAACTCACAACAGAGGGCCCTCATCATGAAACTGTGAGCAACCTAGCCATTGTGACCTCAGAGCACAAGGCCCACATCCCCATGGGGAAGCGAACCAAGCAGGAGTGTCATCGCACCAGTGGGCACACATCAGAAAATGTGGGGAGCCCAGCAGTTAGGGCCTGATGCCAGAGGGCCCTCATCACCGAGGAGAGGAGGCTACCAGCAGGCTCCAACTGCTACAAGAGGGCCAACGTCGCCAATGCGGGGTGTGCCAGCCAGGCAGGAGTGACCTCAGAGCAGAGGGCCAACCTCAAAAAAGTGTGAGGAACCCAAAGAGGATTAGACTCTCACCAGAGGGCCCACATCACCAAGAGGATCAGAACCAGGCAGGACTGTCTTCACACCAGGGTGACCACATCATAGAAAGGTGAGGAACCCAGCACATGTGGCCTAAACCAGAAGACCCACATCTCCAAGGGGCTCGGAGTGAGGCATGCAGGAGTAGCCTCACAACACAGGGCCCATAGAATAAAAAAGCTGAGGAATCCTGCAGTGGGAACCTCCCAGCAGGCGGCCCAGAGCACCGAGTCTATGCGATCCAGGCTGCAGTGAACTCACAGCAGAGGGCCCATATCATGAAACTGTGAGCAACCCAGCCATTGGGACCTCACAGCAGAAGGCCCACATCCCCATGGGGTTGGGAACATGGCAAGAGTGTCCTCGCACCACTTAGCACGTATCAGAAAAAGTGGGTACCCAGCAGTTACGGCCTGACGCTAGAGAGCCCTCATCACCGAGGGGAGGTGGCTCCCAGCAGGCTCCAACTGCCACAAGAGGGCCGATGTCGCCAAGGCGGGGTGTGCCAGCCAGTCAGTAGTGACCTCACAGCAGAGGGCCCACCTCACAGAAGGGTGAGGAACCCAGCCAGGATCAGACTCTCACCAGAGGGCCCACATCACCAAGGGGATAGAAACCAGGCAGGAGTGTCCTCACACCAGCGGGGCCACATCATCGAAAGGTGAGGGACCCAGCACACGTGGCCTCAAACCAGAGGACACACATCACCAAGGGGCTGGGAGTGAGTCAGGCAGGAGGAGTCTCCAAACAGAGGGCCCATAGAAGAGAAAAGGTGAGGAATCCCGCAGTTGGAACCTCCCCGCAGGCGGCCAGGAGCAGCGAGGCTATGGGATCCAGGCCGGAGTGAACTCACACCAGAGGGCCCTCATCATGAAACTGAGCCACCCACCGTTGGGACCTCAGAGCAGAAGGCCCATATTCCCATGGGGTTGGAAACCTGGCAGGAGTGTACTCACACCACAGGGCGCACATCAGAAAATTTTGGGAGCCCAGGAGTTAGAGCCTGAGGCCAGAGGGCCCTCATTACCGAGGGGAGGAGACTCCCAGCAGGCACCAACTCCCAACTGAGGGCCCACGTCGCCAAGGTGACGTGTGCCAGTCAGGCAGGAGTGACCTCACAGCAGAGGGCCTACCTCACAGAAGGGTGAGGAAACCAGCCAGGATAAGACTCTCACCAGAGAGCCCACATCACCAAGGGGACCGGAACAAGGCAGGAGTGTCCTCACACCAGTGTGGCCACATTATAGAAAGGTGACGAACCCAGCACATGTGGCCTAAACCAGAGGACCCACATTTCCAAGGTGCTCCGAGTGAGGCAGGCAGGAGTAGCCTAACAACACAGGGCCCACAGAATAAAAAATGTGAGGAATCCAGCAGTTGGAACCCCCCAGCAGGTGGCCCAGAGTACGGAGCCTATGTGATCCAGGCCACAGTGAACTCACAGCAGAGGGCTCACATCATGACACTGTGAGCAACCCAGCTGGTGGGACCTCAGAGCAGAAGGCCCACATCCCCATGGGGATGGGAACGTGGCAGGAGTGTACTCGCACGACAGGGCACATATCAGAAAATTTTGGGAGCCCATGAGTTAGGGCCTGACGCCAGAGGGCCCTCATTACCGAGGGGAGGAGACTCCCAGCAGGCACCAACTCCCAACTGAGGACCCACATCGCCAAGGTGATGTGTGCCAGCCAGGCAGGAGTGACCTCACAGCAGAGGGCCCACCTCCCAGAAGGGTGAGGAATCCAGCCAGGATCAGACTCTCACCAGAGGGCCCCCATCACCAAGGGGATGGGAACCAGGCAGGAGTGTCCTCACACCAGTGGGGCCACATCAATAAAGGTGAGGAAACCGGCACATGTGGCCTCAAACCAGAGGACCCACATCACAAAGGGGCTGGGAGTGAGTCAGGAAGGAGGAGCATGAAAACACAGGACCCAAAGAATAAAAATGGTAAGGAATCCAGCAGTAGGAACCTCCCAGCAGGCGGCTCAGAGCACAGAGTCTATGGGATCTAGGCCTGAGTGAACTAACACCAGAGAGCCAACATCCTGAAACTGTGAACAACACAGGTGTTGGGACCATAGAGCAGAAGGCACATGGGGATGGGAACCTGGCAGGAGTGCCCTCACACCACTTAGCACGTATCAGAAAATGTGGGTAACCAGCAGTTAGGGCCTGATGCCAGAGGGTCTCATCACTGAGGGGAGGAGGCTCCCAGCGGGCTCCAACTGCCACCAGAGGGCCGACGTCGCCAAGGCGGGGTGTGTCAGCCAGGCAGGAGTGACCTCAGAGAAGAGGGCCCACCTCACAGAAGTGTGAGGAGCCCAACCAGGATCAGACTCTCACTGGAGGGCTCACATCACCAAGGGGATGGGAACCAGGCAGGAGTGTCCGCACACCAGTGGGGCCACATCTGCGAAAGGTGAGGAACCCAGCACATGTGGCCTCAAACCAGAGGACACACATCACCAAGGGGCTGGGAGTGAGGCAGGTGTCTGGAGGGGCACATTTAACTCTAATTTCCCACCAGGAAGAGGAATTAACCAAAGGCTCAGAGTGCCGTGCGGGACCCTGATTACGGCCTGAAGCAAACCTGCGGTTCTGTGGCCAGCTTTCAAGGAAACGAGTTAAGAAAGGAAATCACAGGCACTGTAATTCACAAACCTGCAGAGTTATAAATGACAGCTATTGGCAAAAATATATTGAAGTAAGTCTGCACAGAGGACTTGAAAACGAGGCAGAATTGCAGGAATCATATTTCAGGAGGTAGATTGGAATTGCATTTAAAGCATGTGAAAAGCAGCAGATCTTTGACAGTGATGCACTTGGACAAAAAGTGCGTATACATTTTTTCCTGAATATATTCAGGAAAAAACGCATATGCCCTTTGTGGCCAACCAAGAATTCGAGCAATGGAAATCCGCACTACAATGAACTCTCATTTCCCATTCGTCAAAAGAGCCATCTGAAAAAAGTGTAAAACCCAGAAACACAGGACAGGCCATGGAGAACAGGGAGCCTTGTTATGCTGATGGACGGATTGTAAATTGCCAACAGACACTCTGGTGATGTTTATAGTGTATGCTGAAACATCTAAAAAACAAAGCTACAGAGCCTAGGGCACTTCCACTTTTGGCCCTATAGCTTAGGAAAATTAAAATCAACAAGACACAGCCAACACAATATCCAGGGCTGCTGTGTTTACAAGAACCTTGAGTCCAGTACAAATTAAATATCCCAGAAAGAAAAAAATGGATAAAGGAGTTGTCCTACTTACGTACAACGGAATATCACTCAGCAATGAAATCAATGTCATCAGGCCTGTAGCAGCAAATTGAGTGGATTTAAGTATGATGATTCTAAGAGAAATATGTCACACAGAGAAACATAATTATCATAAGATATCACAAATAGAGGGAGTGTAAACTTGGCTACACATAAACTGAATTACAAAACCGAGCAGAGTCTCACATTTAGATAAAAACTTATGCTTGCTTAACGGGAAAGTTGAGTTGGGGTGCTGTATCAAACCAGAGATTGAAATGAGCACACATACCGTTCCATAAGCCAAATATGTAATAGACAAGACCTACTCTTTGCTCAACGAAATAGACTAATCCATGGTGTATCACCTCACACCTGTTAGAATGGGCATCATCAGAAAATCTACAAACAACAAATGCTGGAAAGGGTGCGGAGATAAGGAAACCTCTTCCACTATTGTTGGGAATGTAAATTGATGCAGTCACTGTGGAGAACATTATGGAGTTTCTTATAAAACTAAGAATAGAATTACCATATAATACAGCAATCCCACTACAGGGCATATACCCAGACAAAACCATAAAACGAAAAGAGACATTCACCGCAATGTTCATTGCATCACTATTTACAATATCCAGGTAATGGAAGCAACCTAAATGCCCACAGACAGACGAATGCATAAAGATGAGGTACATATATAAAATGGAATATTACTAAGCCATAAAAAGGAATGAAATTGGGTCATTTGTAGAGACGTTGATGGATCTAGAGACTGTCATACAGAGTGAAGTAAGTCAGAAAGAGAAAAACAAATCCTGTATATAAATGCATATATGTGGAACCTAGAAAAGTTGTACAGATGAAGCGTTTTGCAAGGCAGAAATAGAGCAACAGATGTAGACAACAAACGTATGGACACCAAGGGGGGAAAGCTGTTAGGGGGGTGGTGGTGGGAGGAGTTGAGAGATTGGGATTGGCATGTATACATTTCTATGTATAAAATAGGTAACCAAAAAGAACCTGCTGTATAAAAAAATAAAATAAAATTCAAAATTACAAAAAGTAAAACAGAAAAAATATTCTTCCCTTCACATACATGTATTTATATGAATAAATTATTTCCATGCTTATATCTGTAAATACAAAAAAGAGGAATAAAATCTACCTTGAACCAAAAACGAAAAAAAGAAAAAAAAACAGAACCCACCAGTTACACAGAGGAAAACCGTATCAGGGCCCTTGCTCCAGTTGTAAACAATTCTGAAGTTGGTCAGTGGTGGGGAATCATCTCCCATTCAGCCAGCATGCCCCACGCAACAAGCGTCCTCATTGCAAAGCTGGGGGCCCGTGCCGAGGCATCTGTGAGTAAACGTGGGCCGAGCCCCAGGCCAGCTGCTGCTGAAAGGTTCCCACCCTTCCCAGGTAAAACACCTGAATATGTACAAGGACTTGAAAGCCTAGAGGAAGGGCCATGGAGCCACATGAGCGACAGCATGCCAGCCGACTTGGTGCCTGCAGGCCAGACAGGATGGTCCTGGCCCTGGGTGCTCTTCTGGAAGCTTTCCATTTCCCTGCCTGAGATACCCCTGCTGTCCCGGCCCCCACTGCTTTCTTCCTTACTCACCTCTGCCCAGGGAGAAATTCCAGCGGAAGGTATGGGTGGCACATCCTCTTCTTTAGCAGGTGGCATCTTGGCAACTGCTGCAGAAAGTCCAGCAGAGCCCCACTCACACTGGGCAACCCACAAAGCCGTGGCCTCTCACTCCCTCCCACCAGTCCAGCCCCGAGACTGCTGACAGGGCAGAAAATGGCGTCAGGCACAGCTGCAGGTGCTCTTGCTGCCTGGAGCGGTGTTTATATTGATCTCAACCCAGGCACACCTGGGGAGGTCTGGCCGGCACGGTCGGGCTTCCCAGGCCAGCCAATAATCACCCCTCAGGGGCTCACAGTTGCAGAAACTGGAACTTGCTGAATCGGCCAGGTCCAAGGAACAGGTGTGGGCTCCTGAGAGTCAGGATAGACAAGGGGCTGCAGCTCTGGCTTGTTTTCTAATTATATTATCTGGCCCATGAGTGGGAGACAACTTCAAGAAAACCCTCTCCTAATGAGAGGAACCCAGGAGTCAGGGAGAGGAGGGGTGGGTGGTGGGTGGAGACAGAGGCCTGGTGCCCCGGGTGCAGTGGAAGTCTCTGGAAGACCAGGTGGAGGGAGGCCACACAGAGTGATGCCCAGGGTCACAGACCTGTCGGAGCTGCTGTTTGTTAGTTCACGTCCTGCTCTGAGGTGCTCTGTGTCAGATCTGAGTGACAGGTGAGCTGGGAGTGCTCTGCAATGAGGGCGATGTGCATGGCTCCTGTGTGCCCAGCCCTGCCACAGTACCTGAAAGGGTTGCTCTGTATCCTGGGAGGAGCCTGACCACGAGAGCCCCGTGGGCTGGGGTGGGGGTGGGGTACCTGCCCAGGTGAGCTCCATATCCTGGGATTGGCCTGACCTCGAGAGCCCCATGGGCTGCTGGAGTCCTGGTAAAAGATGTCAGGACAGTGAAGCCACCGAGCATATACCTCCAGTAGTTCCTAAACCCTACACCCTGCTGGTCATTCTACTAACCACCAGGACATGGTATTCTGTATTAGTCTTCAATGAAGCCTTCTTTTGTATTCTATTAGTCCCAGAGTCACAAGAAATTTTGGCTTGTGAGTGGCAGGACTCAACATACAACTAAAACAATACTTCCGGGCCGTGTTGCCCCAAGGGTTCAAAAATTACCACACCATCTTTGGGGAAAGCTCAGCTAAAGACCTAAAAGTTCTACCTCTGGAAAAGGAAACACTCCTTCAATATGCAGACGACATTCTGATCGCCAGCCCTACTAAGGAGACCTCTGAACTACCAAGCCAATAAAGGATACAAGTTGTCCAAGAAAAAGCTCAAATATCACAGACTATGGTGACCTGCGTGGGCTGCATTCTCACAGAAGGTCGGAGAAGCCCATCCCAGGAAAGGGAAGAAACAATTTACAGCCTTACCCATTTCTAAAACTAGAAGACAGCTTAGGGGTTCCTGGGGAGGCCAGGGTTTGCTGCTTCTGGATCCCTAACTACAGTCTACTAGCTGGGCCTCTATATGAAACACTGAAAGAAAAAGATGATGATCCTTTTGAATAGAATCCAGAAGTGGCCTTTCAAGAATGGAAAGAGCAGTCAATTCAGACCCTTGCCCTGGAACTCCCTAATTTAGCTAAACCCTTTGACCTTTACATTCCTAGTGAAATTTGAATGGCCATTGGAGTATTAGTGCAAAACCTGGGACCACTTGAAATGGAACAATGCAAGAATGCCATCCAGGTAGGATAAACTACGGTCACCAAGGGGCTTGGCCCACTGCCACATCTGGCCAAGATACTGGCAGTATCTGAAAACCTGGAAATCAGCAGCCCAAAAGGCCACCTCCCTCCTAAGGGAAAAGGACCCCACGTGGTGATCCTAACCCCCAACCATGCCCTGAAGTTGCAGGGTTTGCTCCGTGGGCACACTGACCTTGAGTGAGGAGGTCCTCCAACTCCAACCTCCAGAGAGATAACTGGGGCAAAGGGGCACCATGACGACTCGTGTGACCATCACTTGACCTGGAGTTTCTCTCATAAAACAACAAGAGTGTGTCCCAAAAGAGTAGACTACTGCTTGCAGGACTTACTGCACCCAGAGGGGAGGTAATAATCTTGGCAGGGGAACAGTATATCACGCTGTCACCATAGAAAAGCCTACAGACACTGTGATGATGGTGGCCAATAAGACCGGCTGGACTCCTGTTTACTTCAAAAGGCTGTTGACTCAGTGGCCATCATGGTCCTTCATCACCACTGACCCTGGACTGTCTGGGATTTGAGCAGTCAGGGTCCTGACACCTGGTGCTGTTTTTACGTTAATTCAGGGGCCTAACTGAAGAAAGCACAGACTACTGGTCAGAGCATCTAGGCTGGCAGAAACGGTCAGCCTAAGGTGGCTGAACAAATGTGGGGCGGGGTGAAACTGGACCTCACAGCGTCACTGCACATCTCCTTCCTGGACCCTTAAAGGTCATTAGAATCTATAACACTACCAATACTTGTGCTCAGGGGGAGGAGCAGGGAGGCAGGAGGCCTGCGGACAAACAACGTCACCTGGAGGCTGCTGGGGAGAAGTTCAGACCCTATCCCACAGGTATGAGGGCTCCTAACTCAGCACTCAGCAGTTACAGATGAAGGGTCTGCACCCTCAGCACTCTAAGAATGAGGAAGGGGACAAAATGCAGAAGAGGGGTTTGTCCCAGGCAAAGCCCCTTAAAAATCCCTGGGAGATAAAAATAGAATCTGGGCAATAAAATAAAGTCTAACCTTTTTTATCCTTTGTGCTTTGTCTAATTTCACGTGCTCCTAGGGTCCCGCATACAGAGGTTCAACAGCCGGCACTTCAGACCAGATTTCCTAGTGCAGAATGGCTGGGTCGACACTTCAGCTCCTGGAGCACAGTGCAGACTCCGCGATATAGAGCCTGAGCTGCAGCCAACCGGGCCCTCGAGAGCTCCGCCCCCTCCCTCCCACTGACTCTGACAGGATCTCTACACAGCAGCCCAGCCCACAGCCCACGGGGTAGCACATGCTCTCACCTCTGCATTCTCTGATCAAAATATAAAGTTTCCTTTGCTTCTGAACCAAACTCAGTCTCGATCTGTTGGCTCCAATGACACTGGGCAGGGGGACACTTGTTGGGGTCCACTCTGGAGGATCAGTAACAGAAATTGAGAACATTGTAACTTCAATGAACAGATGTGTGAGCCAAACTGTAATTAACATAGAACAGTGTATAAGGCTCGGGTAAAATAAGATGTTTCTAACACTTCCATTTGATATTTCCATCACTTTATTATAAGCAAGTTCAGTGAAAGGTTTGTCTTATTTGTCAGGTCAATACTAGAGAAACGAAGTGATTTCTTTCCAAGGATGTACATCTAATAATCTTGGTTAAAGCTTCAATCTTGTTTTAAATGCTTTTCCATTGAAAATGATACCTCTCTTTCAGCTCCCCCATTTCTGAGAAGTATAAAATCTTATAATTTATTATTACCAAAGGGGAAAGGTGGGAGGAGGGATAAATTAACACTTTGGGATTAACACATACACACTGCTATGTATAAAATCGATCATCAACAAGGAACTACTGTACAGCACAGGGAACTACACTCAATATTTTGCAATAACCTATAAGGGGAAATAATCTGAAAAAAGAATAGATATTTTTATTGACATCATCTATTAATGACAGTTAAAATGGAACCTAACGGAAACCGGTGGTGAGTGCTTCTGACCCTGAAGACTTCAATCATCTAAAGTTTGGACTCTGCCTACTTCCCAAGGCCCTTAATGAACATATGTGTAGCCGTAGCTTAAAAAATTCCCCAGTTTGGGTTGTGGAGAGACAGTGATTTTGAAAAAGCCCTGGTGTTCTCCTCACATGAATGGGACACTTCCTACAGCTAAAATATGCCTGTCACACCCAGAAGATGGTATACCGTCTGATCGGGAAGAGTTTGGAAAAGGCATCTCATCTCCTCATCTCCTGGTGCTCGGGTTCACCCCTCCAGCGTCTTTACGAACAGTCTTCCCACTTGGAGATGTCAGCACTGTCAACATCCTGTTGCATACAGTTTGGAATTTGTCCAGAGAATGAAGCAGAAGGAGGAGGAACAATGAGAGACAAGTCCTAGGTGTTCGGACAGGCACATGTCACTCTAATTTCCAATCAGGAAGACGAATTGACTAAAAGCTAGGGTTGCCCATGGAAACAGAATAGGGCTTGAGGAAATCCCGCTGCTTTGTGGCCAGTTCCCATAAACACAAGTTGAAAAATGGAACTCAGGGCCGCTAAAATTCACGAAACTGCAGAGTTGAAAATATCTCTCACTGAAAAATGTCTTGAGGAAAGTCAGAGAAAAGGACTTGTAAGCAACGGAGAATGGCAGGAAAGGGATTGGAAGAGGTAGAAAGGACTCGCCATTAAGCACAAGAAAAGGGGCTGAACATTGCCAACATTGCAGTTGGCCAAAAAGGGTGTATGCGTCTTTTTCTGTATATATTCAAGAAAACGGCATACACTTTTTTAGCCAACCAAACAGGTGCGCACTGGAAATCAGTACTACAAAACATATCACTTCGCATCAGTCAGAAGAGCCTTCCTCATAAAGTGTAAACACCAGAAATGCAGGACAGGGCAAGGAGAAAAGGGAGCCCTGTGAGGCTTATAGTGGAAATGTATATTGCCAATGGTCACTCTTGAGAAGTGTATTGTGTTTACTAAAGCATCTAAAAAATGAGCTACAGAGCACAGGGCACTTGCACTCATGGACGTATATCTTGGGAAAGACAAAAATGGAGAGGACACAGGCACCCCAATGTTTACCGCCTCTCTGTTTCAAAGATCCTCGACTAGGATATAATTTATATGTCTCTGGAGGGAAAAAATGGATAGAGGTGTGGCACTTATGTAGAGTGGAATATTACTCAGCCTGAAAATCAGTGAAATATGGCCAGTTGTAACAACCCCAGAGTAGTTACGTATGATCATTCAAAGTCACATAATTCAAAAAGAAAAAGACATACGATATTACTAATACATGGAATGTAAACGTGGCTACAAAGTACCTGAATTACAAAACAGAATGGGGTCTCAAATTTAGAAGACCAACTTATGTTTGCTTAAGGAAAAAGGAGAGTTGGGGAGCTGCATAAAACCAGAGATTGAAATTAGCACAGATACCGTTCGATAAGCCAAATATGTAATAGAAAAAACCTACTCCCTGGTCAACGAAATGGACTCAACACGCCATATTCAACACCTACGAATACACCTGACTAGTAAGAATCTTCAAACTCATGGATTTATATGTGTCCGTAAGAGAATCAAGCGTGAGTACAGCGGCATGAACACAGCATTGAAAATGCGATAAATCCCATTATGAAAATAAATTACAAAAACAAAACACAATGAGAGTGAAATAGAGAGCAATTCTTAAATAATTCATTCAGGGCTTGGGATGCAACCTGGATTTACCACATCTACACCCAGAGCTGAGTGAGACATAAGGTTGGGCACTTCGGGCTGATAGCATTGTTGAGGTTCGATGAGCAAATGCAGACCCTTTGAAGTCATACAGCATGGTACCCATTCCATGGGTCCCAACTCTCCAGGATTAAGGGATTCTTTCTTCAGCTAAAACATGCATGGGAAACCCACAGTATGGTGCACCGTGTGACCAGGAAAGGTTTTCAAATGAATCTCAGTTTTCGTCCCCTTTTACTCGGGTTCACCATTCCAGAACGTTTACTAACACTCTCCCCACTTGGAAAGTCAGTGCTTTTAACCTCCTGTTTGGCACAGTTTGCAATTTCTGCGCAAGATGAACAGGAATAGGGAGAACCAATGAGAGACTAGCAGTAAGTGTCTGCACGGGCAAATTTAATGCTCATTTCCCACAAGGAAGAGGAATTAACCAAAGGATCAGCATGCCGTGCCGGAACCAGATTAGGGCCTGAATCAATCCTGCGGGTTTGCGCCCAGCTCACAAGTTGCGAGTTAAAGAAAGGAGCTCAGGGGCACTGTAACTCACAAACATGCAGAGTTATAAATGACAGCTATCGTCCAAAAATATATTGAAGGAAGGCTGCGAAGACGACTTGTAAGTGGGGCAGAATTGCAGGAAAACGATTTCAGGGGGTAGACGGGAATTGCATTTAAAGCATAGGAAAAGAGGCAGAACGTCGACAATGATGCTCTTGGCCAAAAAGGGTGTATGCGTTTTTTCCTGAATTTATTGAGGAAAAAAAGCATATGCGCTTTTTGGCCAACCAAGCAAGCATGTTAAAGAAATCTGCACTACAATGAAGTCTCACTGCCCCCCGGTCAAAAGGGCCATCTGAAAAAAGTGTAAAATCCAGAAAGGCAGCACAGGCCATGGAGAACAGCGAGCCTTGTTATGCTGATGGGCGGGATGTAAATTGCCAACAGCCACTCTGGAGAAGTGTATGGTGTTTCCCGGAACACCGAAAAAACAAAGCTACGGAGCCTACGGCACTTCCACTTATGGTCCTATACCTTAGGGAAATTAAAATCAAAAACACACCGCCACCCAAAAGTTTCAGACGGCTCTGTTTACAAGAACCTCGTCTACGGTACAAGTTAAATATCCCAGAATGTGAAAAATGGATAAAGAAGTTGTGGTACATACGTACAATGGAATATCACTCAGCAATGAAATCTATGTCATCAGGCCCGTTGCGGCATAATGAGTGGATTCAGGTACGATGATTCTAAGTGAAATAAGTCACACAGAAAATGAAACATCATAAGATATCACTAATACACGCAATGTAAACTTGGCGACACATGAACTGAATTATAAAACAGAACAGGGTCTCAAATTTAGAAAACAAACTTATGCTTGCTTAAGGGGAAAGGTGAGTTGGGGTGCTGCATAAAACCAGAGATAGAAATTAGCACAGATACCTTTCCATAAGCCAAATATGTAATAGCCCAGACCTACCCCTTGCTCAACGAAATGGACTAAACACCCCATATTCAACGCCTAGTAATACACCTGACTAGTAAGAATCTTCAAACCCATGGATTTATATGTCTCCGTAAGAGAATGAAGCGTGTGTACAGCGGCATGAACGCAGCAGAGAAAATCCGATAAATCCCATTATCAAAATGAATTACACAAACAAAACCCAAGGACAGTGAAATAGAGAGCAATTCTTAAATAATTCATTCAGGGCTTGTGATGCAACCTGGATTTACCACATCTACACCCAGAGCTGAGTGAGACATAAGGTTGGGCACTTCGGGCTGATAGCATTGGTGAGGTTCGATGAGCAAATGCAGACCCTTTGAAGTCATACTGCATGGTACCCATTCCATGGTTCCCACCTCTCCAGATTTAAGGGATTCTTCCTTCAGCTAAAACATGCATGGGAAACCCACAGTATGGTGCACCGTGTGACCGACAAACGTTTTCAAATGCATCTCAGTTTTCGTCCCCTTTTATTCGGGTTCAGCATTCCAGACCCTTTACGAACACTCTCCCCACTTGGAGAGTCAGTGCCTTTAACCTCCTGTCGGGCACAGTTTGCAATTTCTGCGCAAGATGAAAAGGAATAGGGAGAACCAATGAGAGACTAGCTCTAGGTGTCTGCACGGGCAAATTTAACGCTCATTTCCCACCAGGAAGAGGAATTAACCAAAGGCTCAGCATGCCGTGCCGGAACCAGATTAGGGCCTGAAGCAATCCTGTGGGTTTGCGGCCAGCTCACAAGATAGCGAGTTGAAGAAAGGAGCTCAGGGGCACTGTAACTCACAAACCTGCAGAGTTATAAATGACAGCTATCGTCCAAAAATATATTGAAGGAAGGCTGCGAAGACGACTTGTAATCGGGACAGATTTGCAGGAAAACGATTTCAGGGGGTAGACGGGAATTGCATTTAAAGCATAGGAAAAGAGGCAGAACGTCGACAATGATGCTCTTGGCCAAAAAGGGCGTATGCGTTTTTTCCTGAATATATTCAGGAAAAAACGCATACGCCCTTTTTGGCCAACCAAGCAAGCATGTTAAAGAAATCTGCACTACAATGAAGTCTCACTGCCCCCCGGTCAAAAGGCCATCTGAAAAAAGTGTAAAATCCAGAAAGGCAGCAAGGCCATGGAGAACAGCGAGCCTTGTTATGCTGATGGGCGGGATGTAAATTGCCAACAGCCACTCTGGAGAAGTGTATGGTGTTTCCCGGAACATCTAAAAAACAAAGCAACGGAGCCTACGGCACTTCCCCTTATGGTCCTATAGCTTAGGAAAATTAAAATCAAAAACACACAGCCACCCAAAAGTCTCTGGCGGCTCTGTTTACAAGAACCTCGTCTACGGTACAAGTTAAATATCCCAGAATGTGAAAAATGGATAAAGAAGCTGTGGTACGTACGTACAATGGAATATCACTCAGCAATGAAATCTATGTCATCAGGCCCGTCGCGGCATAATGAGTGGATTCAGGTACGATGATTCTAAGTGAAATAAGTCACACAGAAAATGAAACATCATAAGATATCACTAATACACGGAATGTAAACTTGGCTACACATGAACTGAATTACAAAACAGAACAGGGTCTCAAATTTAGAAAACCAACTTATGCTTGCTTAAGGGGAAAGGTGAGTTTGGGTGCTGCATAAAACCAGAGATAGAAATTAGCACAGATACCTTTCCATAAGCCAAATATGTAATAGTCAAGACCTACCCCTTGCTCAACGAAATGGACTAAACACACCATATTCAACCCCTAGGAATACACCTGTGTAGTAAGAATCTTCAAACACTTGGATTTATATGTCTCTGTAAGAGAATGAAGCGTGTGTACAGCGGCATGAATGCAGCAGAGAAAATCCGATAAATCCCATTATCAAAATGAATTACACAAACAAAACCCAAGGACAGTGAAATAGAGAGCAATTCTTAAATAATTCATTCAGGGCTTGTGATGCAACCTGGATTTACCACATCTAAACCCAGAGCTGAATGAGACATAAGTTTGGGCACTTCGGGCTGATAGCATTGGTGAAGTTCGATGAGCAAATGCAGACCCTTTGAAGTCATACTGCATGGTACCCATTCCATGGGTCCCAACTCTCCAGGTTTAAGGGATTCTTCCTTCAGCTAAAACATGCATGGGAAACCCACAGTATGGTGCACCGTGTGACCGGCAAACGTTTTCAAATGCATCTCAGTTTTCGTCCCCTTTTACTCGGGTTCACCATTCCAGACCCTTTACTAACACTCTCCCCACTTGTAGAGTCAGTGCTTTTAACTTCCTGTTTGGCACAGTTTGCAATTTCTGCGCAAGATGAACAGGAATAGGGAGAACCAATGAGAGACTAGCTGTAGGTGTCTGCACGGGCAAATTTAGTGCTCATTTCCCACCAGGAGGAGGAATTAACCAAAGGCTCAGCATGCCGTGCCTGAACCAGATTAGGGCCTGACAATCGTGCGGGTTTGCAGCCAGCTCACAAGATAGCGAGTTGAAGAAAGGAGCTCAGGGGCACTGTAACTCACAAACCTGCAGAGTAATAAATGACAGCTATCGTCCAAAAATATATTGAAGGAGGTCTGCAAAGACGACTTGTAAGCAGGACAGATTTGCAGGGAAACGATTTCAGGGGGTAGACGGGAATTGCATTTAAAGCATGGGAAAAGAGGCAGAAAGTCAACAATGATGCTCTTGGCCAAAAAGGGCGTATGCGTTTTTTCCTGAATATATTCAGGAAAAAACGCATACGCCCTTTTTGGCCAACCAAGCAAGCATGTTAAAGAAATCTGCACTACAATGAAGTCTCACTGCCCCCCGGTCAAAAGGGCCATCTGAAAAAAGTGTAAAATCCAGAAATGCAGCACAGGCCATGGAGAACAGGGAGCCTTGTTATGTTGATGGGCGGGATGTAAATTGCCAACAGCCACTCTGGACAAGTGTATGGTGTTTCCTGGAACACCTAAAAAACAAAGCAACGAAGCCTACGGCACTTCCACTTATGGTCCTATAGCTTAAGGAAATTAAAATCAAAAACACACAAACACCCCAAAGTTTCGGACGGCTCTGTTTACAAGAACCTCGTCTTCGGTTCAAGTTAAATATCCCAGAATGTGAAAAATGGATAAAGTAGTAGTGGTACCTACATACAATGGAATATCACGCAGCAATGAAATCTATGTCATCAGGCCCGTCGCGGCATAATGAGTGGATTCATGTACAAAGATTCTAAGGGAAATAAGTCACACAGAAAATGAAACATCATAAGATATCACCAATACACGGAATGTAAACTTGGCTGCACATGAACTGAATTACAAAACAGAACAGGGTCTCAAATTTAGAAAAACAACTTATGCTTGCTTAAGGGGAAGGTGAGTTGGGGTGCTGCATAAAACCAGAGATAGAAATTAGCACAGATACCTTTCCATAAGCCAAATATGTAATAGTCAAGACCTACCCCTTGCTCAACGAAATGGACCAAACAACACATATTAAACGCCTAAGAATACACCTGACTAGTAAGAATATTCAAACCCATGGATTTATATGTCTCCATAAGAGAATCAAGCGTGTGTACAGCTGCATGAAGGCAGCAGAGAAAATCCGATAAATCCCATTATCAAAATAAATAGAAAAACAAAACACAATGACAGTGAAATAGAGAGCAATTCTTAAATAATTCATTCAGGGCTTGTGATGCAACCTGGATTTACCTCATCTACACCCAGAGCTGAGTGAGACATAAGGTTGGACACTTCGGGCTGATAGCATTGGTGAGGTTCGATGAGCAAATGAAGACCCTTTGAAATCATACTGCATGGTACCCATTCCATGGGTCCCAACTCTCCAGGTTTAAGCGATTCTTCCTTCAGCTAAAACATGCATGGGAAACCCACAGTATGGTGCACCGTGTGACTGTCAAACGTTTTCAAATGCATCTCAGTTTTCGTCCCCTTTTACTCGGGTTCACCATTCCAGAACGTTTACTAACTCTCTCCCCACTTGGAGAGTCAGTGCCTTTAACCTCCTGTTTGGCACAGTTTGCAATTTCTGCGCAAGATGAACAGGAATAGGGAGAACCAATGAGAGACTAGCAGTAAGTGTCTGCACGGGCAAATTTAATGCTCATTTCCCACCAGGAAGAGGAATTAACCAAAGGATCAGCATGCCGTGCCGGAAACAGATTAGGGCCTGAAGCAATCCTGCGGGTTTGCGCCCAGCTCACAAGTTGCGAGTTGAAGAAAGGAGCTCAGGGACACTGTAACTCACAAACATGCAGAGTTATAAATGACAGCTATCGTCCAAAAATATATTGAAGGAAGGCTGCGAAGACGACTTGTAAGCGGGGCAGAATTGCAGGAAAACGATTTCAGGGGGTAGACGGGAATTGCATTTAAAGCATAGGAAAAGAGGCAGAACGTCGACAATGATGCTCTTGGCCAAAAAGGGTGTATGCGTTTTTTCCTGAATTTATTCAGGAAATAAAGCATATGCGCTTTTTGGCCAACCAAGCAAGCATGTTAAAGAAATCTGCACTACAATGAAGTCTCACTGCCCCCCGGTCAAAAGGGCCATCTGAAAAAAGTGTAAAATCCAGAAAGGCAGCACAGGCCATGGAGAACAGCGAGCCTTGTTATGCTGATGGGCGGGATGTAAATTGCCAACAGCCAGTCTGGAAAAATGTATGGTGTTTCCCGGAACATCTAAAAAACAAAGCAACGGAGCCTATGGCACTTCCCCTTATGGTCCTATAGCTTAGGAAAGTTAAAATCAAAAACACACATCCACCCCAAAGTGTCGGACGGCTCTGTTTACAAGAACCTCGTCTACGGTACAAGTTAAATATCCCAGAATGTGAAAAATGGATAAAGAAGTTGTGGTACGTACGTACAATGGAATATCACTCAGCAATGAAATCTATGTCATCAGGCCCGTCGCGGCATAATGAGTGGATTCAGGTACGATGATTCTAAGTGAAATAAGTCACACAGAAAATGAAACATCATAAGATATCACTACTACACGGAATGTAAACTTGGCTACACATGAACTGAATTACAAAACAGAACAGGGTCTCAAATTTAGAAAACCAATTTATGCTTGCTTAAGGGAAAGGTGAGTTGGGGTGCTGCATAAAACCAGAGATAGAAATTAGCACAGATACCTTCACATAAGCCAAATATGTAATAGTCAAGGCCTACCCTTTGCGCAATGAAATGGACTAAATACCCCATATTCAACGCCTAGGAATACACCTGACTGGTAAGAATCTTCAAACCCATGGATTTATATGTCTCCGTTAGGGAATGAAGCATGTGTACAGCAACATGAATGCAGCAGAGAAAATCCGATAAATCCCATTATCAAAATGAATTACAAAAACCAAACACAAGGACAGTGAAATAGAGAGCAATTCTTAAATAATTCATTCAGGCTTGTGATGCAACCTGGATTTACCACATCTACACCCAGAGCTGAGTGTGACATAAGGTTGGGCACTTCGGGCTGATAGCACTGGTGAGGTTCGATGAGCAAATGCAGACCCTTTGAAGACATACTGCATGGTACCCATTCCATGGGTCCCAAATCTCCAGTTATAAGGGATTCTTCCTTCAGCTGAAAACATGCATGGGAAACCCACAGTATGGTGGACCGTGTGACCGGAAAACGTTTTCAAATGCATCTCAGTTTTCCTCCCCTTTTACACGGGTTCACCATTCCAGACCCTTTACTCACACTCTCCCCAATTGGAGAGTCAGTGCCTTTAACCTCCTGTTGGGCACAGTTTGCAATTTCTGCGCAAGGTGAACAGGAAGAGGGAGAACCAATGAGAGACTAGGTGTAGGTTTCTGTACGGGCAAATTTAACGCTCATTTCCCACGAGGAAGAGGAATTAACCAAAGGCTCAGCATGCCCTGCTGGAACCAGATAAGGGCCTGAAGCAATCCTGCGGGTTTGCGGCCAGCTCACAAGTTAGCGAGATGAAGAAAGGAGCTCAGGGGCACTGTAACTCACAAACCTGCAGAGTTATAAATGACAGCTATCGTCCAAAAATATATTGAAGTATGTCTGCGAAGAGGACTTAGAATTTGGGCAGAAATTCAGGAAAACGATTTCAGGGGGTAGACTGGAATTGCACTTAAAGCCTAGGAAAAGACGGAGAACAGCGACAATGATGCACTTGGCCAAAAAGGGCGTATGCGTTTTTTCCTGAATATAATCAGGAAAAAACGCATACGCCCTTTTTGGCCAACCAAGCAAGCGTGTAAAGAAATCTGCACTACAATGAAGTCTCTCTGCCCCCCGGTCAAAAGGGCCATCTGAAAAAAGTGTAAAATCCAGAAAGGCAGGACAGGCCATGGAGAAGAGGGAGCATTGTTATCCTGATGGTCAGCATGTGAATTGCCAACAGCCACTCTGGAGAAGTGTATGGTATTTCCTGAAACACATAAGAAACAAAGCAACACAGCCTATGGCACTTCCACTTATGGTCCTATAGCTTAGGGAAATTAAAATCAAAACCACACAGGCACCCCAAAGTTTGGAACGGCTCTGTTTACGAGAACCTCTTGTACGGTACAAGTTAAATATCCCAGAGGGCGAAAAATGGATAAAGAAGTTGTGGTTCTTACGTACAATGGAATATCACTCAGCAATGAAATCTATGTCATCAGGCCCGTAGCGGCATAATGAGTGGATTCAGGTACGATGATTCTACGTGCAATAGGTCACACAGAAAAAGAAACATCATAAGATATCACTAATACACGGAATGTAAACTTGGCTACACATGAAATGAATTACAAAACAGAACAGTGTCTCAAATTTAGAAAACCAACTTATGCTTGCTTTTTGGGAAAGGTGAGTTCGGGTGCTGCATAAAAACAGAGATTGAAATTCGCACTGATACCGTTCCATAAGCCAAATATGTAATAGACAAGACCTACTGCTTGCTCAACGAAATGGGCTCAACACCCCATATTCAACGCCTAGGAATATACCTGCCTAGCAAGAATCTTAAAACCCATGGATTTATATGTGTCCATAAGAGAATCCAGCGTGTGTTCAGTGGCCTAAAGGCAACAGTGAAAATCCGATAAATCATATTATCAAAATAAATTTCAAAAACAAAACACAATGACAGTGAAATAGAGAGCAATTCTTAAATAATTCACTCAGGGCTTCTGATGCAACCTGGATTTACCACATGTACACCCAGTGCTGGGGAGACATAAGGCCGGACACTTCGCCCTGATAGTATTGTTGAGGTTCGGTGAGCAATTGCAGACCCTTTGAAGTCATACTGCATGGTACCCATTCCAAGGGTCCCAACTCTCCAGGTTTAAGGGATTCTTCCTTCCGCTACATCATGTATGGGAAACCCAGAGTATGGTCCACCATGTGATTGGGAAACGTTTTCAAATGCATCTCAGTTTTCGTCCCTTTATACTCGGGTTCACCATTCCAGATGCTTAACTAACACTCTCCCCACTTGGAGAGTCAGTGCCTTTAACCTCCTGTTTGTCACAGTTTGCAATTTCTGCGCAAGATGAACAGGAATAGGGAGAACCAATGAGAGACTAGCTGTAGGTGTCTGCACGGGCAATTTAATGCTCATTTCTCACCAGGAAGTGGAATTAACCAAAGGCTCAGAATGCCGTGCCGGAACCAGATTAGGGCCTGAAGCAATACTGCGGGTGTGCAGGCAGCTCACAAGATAGCGAGTTGAACAAAGGAGCTCAGGGGCACTGTAATTCACAAACCTGCAGAGTTATAAATGACAGCTATCGTCCAAAAATATATTGAAGGAAGGCTGCGAAGAGGACTTGAAAGCGGGGCAGAATTCCAGGAAAACGATTTCAGGAGGTAGACGGGAAATGCACTGAAAGCATAGGAGAAGAGGCAGAACCTCGACAATGATGCACTTGTTCAAAAAGTGCATATGCCTTTTTTCCAAGGCCCTCCTTAAAGAGGGTAGGGGGCTCCCAGCATGCTTCAGTGGCCAACAGAGGGCCCACATCGCCAAGGTGACGTGAGCCAGCCAGGCAGGAGTGACCTCACATCAGAGGGCCCACCTCACAGAAGGGTAAGGGACCCAGCCATTATCAGACTCTCACCAGAGGGCCCACATCAGCAAGGGGCTGGGAACCAGGCAGGAGTGTCTTCACACCCGTGGGGCCACATCATCGCAAGTTGAGGTACCCAGCACATGTGGCCTCAAACCAGAGGACCCACATCTCCATGGGTCTCGGAGCGAGGCAGGCAGGATGAACCTCAAAACACGTGGCCCATTGTATAAAAAAGGTGAGGAATCCAGCAGTTGGAACATCCCAGCAGGCGGCCCAGAGCACCGAGGCTATGGGATCCAGGCAATGATGAACTCACAACAGAGGGCCCTCATCATGAAACTGTGAGCAACCTAGCCATTGTGACCTCAGAGCACAAGGCCCACATCCCCATGGGGAAGCGAACCAAGCAGGAGTGTCATCGCACCAGTGGGCACACATCAGAAAATGTGGGGAGCCCAGCAGTTAGGGCCTGATGCCAGAGGGCCCTCATCACCGAGGAGAGGAGGCTACCAGCAGGCTCCAACTGCTACAAGAGGGCCAACGTCGCCAATGCGGGGTGTGCCAGCCAGGCAGGAGTGACCTCAGAGCAGAGGGCCAACCTCAAAAAAGTGTGAGGAACCCAAAGAGGATTAGACTCTCACCAGAGGGCCCACATCACCAAGAGGATCAGAACCAGGCAGGACTGTCTTCACACCAGGGTGACCACATCATAGAAAGGTGAGGAACCCAGCACATGTGGCCTAAACCAGAAGACCCACATCTCCAAGGGGCTCGGAGTGAGGCATGCAGGAGTAGCCTCACAACACAGGGCCCATAGAATAAAAAAGCTGAGGAATCCTGCAGTGGGAACCTCCCAGCAGGCGGCCCAGAGCACCGAGTCTATGCGATCCAGGCTGCAGTGAACTCACAGCAGAGGGCCCATATCATGAAACTGTGAGCAACCCAGCCATTGGGACCTCACAGCAGAAGGCCCACATCCCCATGGGGTTGGGAACATGGCAAGAGTGTCCTCGCACCACTTAGCACGTATCAGAAAAAGTGGGTACCCAGCAGTTACGGCCTGACGCTAGAGAGCCCTCATCACCGAGGGGAGGTGGCTCCCAGCAGGCTCCAACTGCCACAAGAGGGCCGATGTCGCCAAGGCGGGGTGTGCCAGCCAGTCAGTAGTGACCTCACAGCAGAGGGCCCACCTCACAGAAGGGTGAGGAACCCAGCCAGGATCAGACTCTCACCAGAGGGCCCACATCACCAAGGGGATAGAAACCAGGCAGGAGTGTCCTCACACCAGCGGGGCCACATCATCGAAAGGTGAGGGACCCAGCACACGTGGCCTCAAATCAGAGGACACACATCACCAAGGGGCTGGGAGTGAGTCAGGCAGGAGGAGTCTCCAAACAGAGGGCCCATAGAAGAGAAAAGGTGAGGAATCCCGCAGTTGGAACCTCCCCGCAGGCGGCCAGGAGCAGCGAGGCTATGGGATCCAGGCCGGAGTGAACTCACACCAGAGGGCCCTCATCATGAAACTGAGCCACCCACCGTTGGGACCTCAGAGCAGAAGGCCCATATTCCCATGGGGTTGGAAACCTGGCAGGAGTGTACTCACACCACAGGGCGCACATCAGAAAATTTTGGGAGCCCAGGAGTTAGAGCCTGACGCCAGAGGGCCCTCATTACCGAGGGGAGGAGACTCCCAGCAGGCACCAACTCCCAACTGAGGGCCCACGTCGCCAAGGTGACGTGTGCCAGTCAGGCAGGAGTGACCTCACAGCAGAGGGCCTACCTCACAGAAGGGTGAGGAAACCAGCCAGGATAAGACTCTCACCAGAGAGCCCACATCACCAAGGGGACCGGAACAAGGCAGGAGTGTCCTCACACCAGTGTGGCCACATTATAGAAAGGTGACGAACCCAGCACATGTGGCCTAAACCAGAGGACCCACATTTCCAAGGTGCTCCGAGTGAGGCAGGCAGGAGTAGCCTAACAACACAGGGCCCACAGAATAAAAAATGTGAGGAATCCAGCAGTAGGAACCCCCCAGCAGGTGGCCCAGAGTACGGAGCCTATGTGATCCAGGCCACAGTGAACTCACAGCAGAGGGCTCACATCATGACACTGTGAGCAATCCAGCTGGTGGGACCTCAGAGCAGAAGGCCCACATCCCCATGGGGATGGGAACGTGGCAGGAGTGTACTCGCACGACAGGGCACATATCAGAAAATTTTGGGAGCCCATGAGTTAGGGCCTGACGCCAGAGGGCCCTCATTACCGAGGGGAGGAGACTCCCAGCAGGCACCAACTCCCAACTGAGGACCCACATCGCCAAGGTGATGTGTGCCAGCCAGGCAGGAGTGACCTCACAGCAGAGGGCCCACCTCCCAGAAGGGTGAGGAATCCAGCCAGGATCAGACTCTCACCAGAGGGCCCCCATCACCAAGGGGATGGGAACCAGGCAGGAGTGTCCTCACACCAGTGGGGCCACATCAATAAAGGTGAGGAAACCGGCACATGTGACCTCAAACCAGAGGACCCACATCACAAAGGGGCTGGGAGTGAGTCAGGAAGGAGGAGCATGAAAACACAGGACCCAAAGAATAAAAATGGTAAGGAATCCAGCAGTAGGAACCTCCCAGCAGGCGGCTCAGAGCACAGAGTCTATGGGATCTAGGCCTGAGTGAACTAACACCAGAGAGCCAACATCCTGAAACTGTGAACAACACAGGTGTTGGGACCATAGAGCAGAAGGCACATGGGGATGGGAACCTGGCAGGAGTGCCCTCACACCACTTAGCACGTATCAGAAAATGTGGGTAACCAGCAGTTAGGGCCTGATGCCAGAGGGTCTCATCACTGAGGGGAGGAGGCTCCCAGCGGGCTCCAACTGCCACCAGAGGGCCGACGTCGCCAAGGCGGGGTGTGTCAGCCAGGCAGGAGTGACCTCAGAGAAGAGGGCCCACCTCACAGAAGTGTGAGGAGCCCAACCAGGATCAGACTCTCACTGGAGGGCTCACATCACCAAGGGGATGGGAACCAGGCAGGAGTGTCCGCACACCAGTGGGGCCACATCTGCGAAAGGTGAGGAACCCAGCACATGTGGCCTCAAACCAGAGGACACACATCACCAAGGGGCTGGGAGTGAGGCAGGTGTCTGGAGGGGCACATTTAACTCTAATTTCCCACCAGGAAGAGGAATTAACCAAAGGCTCAGAGTGCCGTGCGGGACCCTGATTACGGCCTGAAGCAAACCTGCGGTTCTGTGGCCAGCTTTCAAGGAAACGAGTTAAGAAAGGAAACCACAGGCACTGTAATTCACAAACCTGCAGAGTTATAAATGACAGCTATTGGCAAAAATATATTGAAGTAAGTCTGCACAGAGGACTTGAAAACGAGGCAGAATTGCAGGAATCATATTTCAGGAGGTAGATTGGAATTGCATTTAAAGCATGTGAAAAGCGGCAGATCTTTGACAGTGATGCACTTGGACAAAAAGTGCGTATACATTTTTTCCTGAATATATTCAGGAAAAAACGCATATGCCCTTTGTGGCCAACCAAGAATTCGAGCAATGGAAATCCGCACTACAATGAACTCTCATTTCCCATTCGTCAAAAGAGCCATCTGAAAAAAGTGTAAAACCCAGAAACACAGGACAGGCCATGGAGAACAGGGAGCCTTGTTATGCTGATGGACGGATTGTAAATTGCCAACAGACACTCTGGTGATGTTTATAGTGTATGCTGAAACATCTAAAAAACAAAGCTACAGAGCCTAGGGCACTTCCACTTTTGGCCCTATAGCTTAGGAAAATTAAAATCAACAAGACACAGCCAACACAATATCCAGGGCTGCTGTGTTTACAAGAACCTTGAGTCCAGTACAAATTAAATATCCCAGAAAGAAAAAAATGGATAAAGGAGTTATCCTACTTACGTACAACGGAATATCACTCAGCAATGAAATCAATGTCATCAGGCCTGTAGCAGCAAATTGAGTGGATTTAAGTATGATGATTCTAAGAGAAATATGTCACACAGAGAAACATAATTATCATAAGATATCACAAATAGAGGGAGTGTAAACTTGGCTACACATAAACTGAATTACAAAACCGAGCAGAGTCTCACATTTAGATAAAAACTTATGCTTGCTTAACGGGAAAGTTGAGTTGGGGTGCTGTGTAAAACCAGAGATTGAAATGAGCACACATACCGTTCCATAAGCCAAATATGTAATAGACAAGACCTACTCTTTGCTCAACGAAATAGACTAATCCATGGTGTATCACCTCACACCTGTTAGAATGGGCATCATCAGAAAATCTACAAACAACAAATGCTGGAAAGGGTGCGGAGATAAGGAAACCTCTTCCACTATTGTTGGGAATGTAAATTGATGCAGTCACTGTGGAGAACATTATGGAGTTTCTTATAAAACTAAGAATAGAATTACCATATAATACAGCAATCCCACTACTGGGCATATACCCAGACAAAACCATAAAACGAAAAGAGACATTCACCGCAATGTTCATTGCATCACTATTTACAATATCCAGGTAATGGAAGCAACCTAAATGCCCACAGACAGACGAATGCATAAAGATGAGGTACATATATAAAATGGAATATTACTAAGCCATAAAAAGGAATGAAATTGGGTCATTTGTAGAGACGTTGATGGATCTAGAGACTGTCATACAGAGTGAAGTAAGTCAGAAAGAGAAAAACAAATCCTGTATATAAATGCATATATGTGGAACCTAGAAAAGTTGTACAGATGAAGCGTTTTGCAAGGCAGAAATAGAGCAACAGATGTAGACAACAAACGTATGGACACCAAGGGGGGAAAGCTGTTAGGGGGGTGGTGGTGGGAGGAGTTGAGAGATTGGGATTGGCATGTATACATTTCTATGTATAAAATAGGTAACCAAAAAGAACCTGCTGTATAAAAAAATAAAATAAAATTCAAAATTACAAAAAGTAAAACAGAAAAAATATTCTTCCCTTCACATACATGTATTTATATGAATAAATTATTTCTATGCTTATATCTGTAAATACAAAAAAGAGGAATAAAATCTACCTTGAACCAAAAACGAAAAAAAGAAAAAAAACAGAACCCACCAGTTACACAGAGGAAAACCGTATCAGGGCCCTTGCTCCAGTTGTAAACAATTCTGAAGTTGGTCAGTGGTGGGGAATCATCTCCCATTCAGCCAGCATGCCCCACGCAACAAGCGTCCTCATTGCAAAGCTGGGGGCCCGTGCCGAGGCATCTGTGAGTAAACGTGGGCCGAGCCCCAGGCCAGCTGCTGCTGAAATGTTCCCACCCTTCCCAGGTAAAACACCTGAATATGTACAAGGACTTGAAAGCCTAGAGGAAGGGCCATGGAGCCACATGAGCGACAGCATGCCAGCCGACTTGGTGCCTGCAGGCCAGACAGGATGGTCCTGGCCCTGGGTGCTCTTCTGGAAGCTTTCCATTTCCCTGCCTGAGATACCCCTCCTGTCCCGGCCCCCACTGCTTTCTTCCTTACTCACCTCTGCCCAGGGAGAAATTCCAGCGGCAGGTATGGGTGGCACATCCTCTTCTTTAGCAGGTGGCATCTTGGCAACTGCTGCAGAAAGTCCAGCAGAGCCCCACTCACACTGGGCAACCCACAAAGCCGTGGCCTCTCACTCCCTCCCACCAGTCCAGCCCCGAGACTGCTGACAGGGCAGAAAATGGCGTCAGGCACAGCTGCAGGTGCTCTTGCTGCCTGGAGCGGTGTTTATATTGATCTCAACCCAGGCACACCTGGGGAGGTCTGGCTGGCACGGTCGGGCTTCCCAGGCCAGCCAATAATCACCCCTCAGGGGCTCACAGTTGCAGAAACTGGAACTTGCTGAATCGGCCAGGTCCAAGGAACAGGTGTGGGCTCCTGAGAGTCAGGATAGACAAGGGGCTGCAGCTCTGGCTTGTTTTCTAATTATATTATCTGGCCCATGAGTGGGAGACAACTTCAAGAAAACCCTCTCCTAATGAGAGGAACCCAGGAGTCAGGGAGAGGAGGGGTGGGTGGTGGGTGGAGACAGAGGCCTGGTGCCCCGGGTGCAGTGGAAGTCTCTGGAAGACCAGGTGGAGGGAGGCCACACAGAGTGATGCCCAGGGTCACAGACCTGTCGGAGCTGCTGTTTGTTAGTTCAAGTCCTGCTCTGAGGTGCTCTGTGTCAGATCTGAGTGACAGGTGAGCTGGGAGTGCTCTGCAATGAGGGCGATGTGCATGGCTCCTGTGTGCCCAGCCCTGCCACAGTACCTGAAAGGGTTGCTCTGTATCCTGGGAGGGGCCTGACCACGAGAGCCCCGTGAGCTGGGGTGGGGGTGGGGTACCTGCCCAGGTGAGCTCCATATCCTGGGATTGGCCTGACCTCGAGAGCCCCATGGGCTGCTGGAGTCCTGGTAAAAGATGTCAGGACAGTCAGTGAAGCCACCCAGGATATACCTCCAGTAGTTCCTAAACCCTACACTCTGCTGGTCATTCTACTAACCACCAGGACATGGTATTCTGTATTAGTCTTCAATGAAGCCTTCTTTTGTATTCTATTAGTCCCAGAGTCACAAGAAATTTTGGCTTGTGAGTGGCAGGACTCAACATACA
This sequence comes from Delphinapterus leucas, assembly GCF_059928025.1. Taxonomy (NCBI): domain Eukaryota; kingdom Metazoa; phylum Chordata; class Mammalia; order Artiodactyla; family Monodontidae; genus Delphinapterus; species Delphinapterus leucas. The sequence goes on along the minus strand of NW_028322236.1, from coordinate 15,741,000 downwards.
ACTAAAACAATACTTCCGGGCCGTCTTGCCCCAAGGGTTCAAAAATTCCCACACCATCTTTGGGGAAAGCTCAGCTAAAGACCTAAAAGTTCTACCTCTGGAAAAGGAAACACTCCTTCAATATGCAGACGACATTCTGATCGCCAGCCCTACTAAGGAGACCTCTGAACTACCAAGCCAATAAAGGATACAAGTTGTCCAAGAAAAAGCTCAAATATCACAGACTATGGTGACCTGCGTGGGCTGCATTCTCACAGAAGGTCGGAGAAGCCCATCCCAGGAAAGGGAAGAAACAATTTACAGCCTTACCCATTTCTAAAACTAGAAGACAGCTTAGGGGTTCCTGGGGAGGCCAGGGTTTGCTGCTTCTGGATCCCTAACTACAGTCTACTAGCTGGGCCTCTATATGAAACACTGAAAGAAAAAGATGATGATCCTTTTGAATAGAATCCAGAAGTGGCCTTTCAAGAATGGAAAGAGCAGTCAATTCAGACCCTTGCCCTGGAACTCCCTAATTTAGCTAAACCCTTTGACCTTTACATTCCTAGTGAAATTTGAATGGCCATTGGAGTATTAGTGCAAAACCTGGGACCACTTGAAATGGAACAATGCAAGAATGCCATCCAGGTAGGATAAACTACGGTCACCAAGGGGCTTGGCCCACCGCCACATCTGGCCAAGATACTGGCAGTATCTGGAAACCTGGAAATCAGCAGCCCAAAAGGCCACCTCCCTCCTAAGGGAAAAGGACCCCACGTGGTGATCCTAACCCCCAACCATGCCCTGAAGTTGCAGGGTTTGCTCCGTGGGCACACTGACCTTGAGTGAGGAGGTCCTCCAACTCCAACCTCCAGAGAGATAACTGGGGCAAAGGGGCACCATGACGACTCGTGTGACCATCACTTGACCTGGAGTTTCTCTCATAAAACAACAAGAGTGTGTCCCAAAAGAGTAGACTACTGCTTGCAGGACTTACTGCACCCAGAGGGGAGGTAATAATCTTGGCAGGGGAACAGTATATCACGCTGTCACCATAGAAAAGCCTACAGACACTGTGATGATGGTGGCCAATAAGACCGGCTGGACTCCTGTTTACTTCAAAAGGCTGTTGACTCAGTGGCCATCATGGTCCTTCATCACCACTGACCCTGGACTGTCTGGGAGTTGAGCAGTCAGGGTGCTGACACCTGGTGCTGTTTTTACGTTAATTCAGGGGCCTAACTGAAGAAAGCACAGACTACTGGTCAGAGCATCTAGGCTGGCAGAAACGGTCAGCCTAAGGTGGCTGAACAAATGTGGGGCGGGGTGAAACTGGACCTCACAGCGTCACTGCACATCTCCTTCCTGGACCCTTAAATGTCATTAGAATCTATAACACTACCAATACTTGTGCTCAGGCGGACGAGCAGGGAGGCAGGAGGCCTGCGGACAAACAACGTCACCTGGAGGCTGCTGGGGAGAAGTTCAGACCCTATCCCACAGGTATGAGGGCTCCTAACTCAGCACTCAGCAGTTACAGATGAAGGGTCTGCACCCTCAGCACTCTAAGAATGAGGAAGGGGACAAAATGCAGAAGAGGGGTTTGTCCCAGGCAAAGCCCATTAAAAATCCCTGGGAGATAAAAATAGAATCTGGGCAATAAAATAAAGTCTAACCTTTTTTATCCTTTGTGCTTTGTCTAATTTCACGTGCTCCTAGGGTCCCGCATACAGAGGTTCAACAGCCGGCACTTCAGACCAGATTTCCTAGTGCAGAATGGCTGGGTCGACACTTCAGCTCCTGGAGCACAGTGCAGACTCCGCGATATAGAGCCTGAGCTGCAGCCAACCGGGCCCTCGAGAGCTCCGCCCCCTCCCTCCCACTGACTCTGACAGGATCTCTACACAGCAGCCCAGCCCACAGCCCACGGGGTAGCACATGCTCTCACCTCTGCATTCTCTGATCAAAATATAAAGTTTCCTTTGCTTCTGAACCAAACTCAGTCTCGATCTGTTGGCTCCAATGACACTGGGCAGGGGGACACTTGTTGGGGTCCACTCTGGAGGATCAGTAACAGAAATTGAGAACATTGTAACTTCAATGAACAGATGTGTGAGCCAAACTGTAATTAACATAGAACAGTGTATAAGGCTCGGGTAAAATAAGATGTTTCTAACACTTCCATTTGATATTTCCATCACTTTATTATAAGCAAGTTCAGTGAAAGTTTTGTCTTATTTGTCAGGTCAATACTAGAGAAACGAAGTGATTTCTTTCCAAGGATGTACATCTAATAATCTTGGTTAAAGCTTCAATCTTGTTTTAAATGCTTTTCCATTGAAAATGATACCTCTCTTTCAGCTCCCCCATTTCTGAGAAGTATAAAATCTTATAATTTATTATTACCAAAGGGGAAAGGTGGGAGGAGGGATAAATTAACAGTTTGGGATTAACACATACACACTGCTATGTATAAAATCGATCATCAACAAGGAACTACTGTACAGCACAGGGAACTACACTCAATATTTTGCAATAACCTATAAGGGGAAATAATCTGAAAAAAGAATAGATATTTTTATTGACATCATCTATTAATGACAGTTAAAATGGAACCTAACGGAAGCCGGTGGTGAGTGCTTCTGACCCTGAAGACTTCAATCATCTAAAGTTTGGACTCTGCCTACTTCCCAAGGCCCTTAATGAACATATGTGTAGCCGTAGCTTAAAAAATTCCCCAGTTTGGGTTGTGGAGAGACAGTGATTTTGAAAAAGCCCTGGTGTTCTCCTCACATGAATGGGACACTTCCTACAGCTAAAATATGCCTGTCACACCCAGAAGATGGTATACCGTCTGATCGGGAAGAGTTTGGAAAAGGCATCTCATCTCCTCATCTCCTGGTGCTCGGGTTCACCCCTCCAGCGTCTTTACGAACAGTCTTCCCACTTGGAGATGTCAGCACTGTCAACATCCTGTTGCATACAGTTTGGAATTTGTCCAGAGAATGAAGCAGAAGGAGGAGGAACAATGAGAGACAAGTCCTAGGTGTTCGGACAGGCACATGTCACTCTAATTTCCAATCAGGAAGACGAATTGACTAAAAGCTAGGGTTGCCCATGGAAACAGAATAGGGCTTGAGGAAATCCCGCTGCTTTGTGGCCAGTTCCCATAAACACAAGTTGAAAAATGGAACTCAGGGCCACTAAAATTCACGAAACTGCAGAGTTGAAAATATCTCTCACTGAAAAATGTCTTGAGGAAAGTCAGAGAAAAGGACTTGTAAGCAACGGAGAATGGCAGGAAAGGGATTGGAAGAGGTAGAAAGGACTCGCCATTAAGCACAAGAAAAGGGGCTGAACATTGCCAACATTGCAGTTGGCCAAAAAGGGTGTATGCGTCTTTTTCTGTATATATTCAAGAAAACGGCATACACTTTTTTAGCCAACCAAACAGGTGCGCACTGGAAATCAGTACTACAAAACATATCACTTCGCATCAGTCAGAAGAGCCTTCCTCATAAAGTGTAAACACCAGAAATGCAGGACAGGGCAAGGAGAAAAGAGAGCCCTGTGAGGCTTATAGTGGAAATGTATATTGCCAATGGTCACTCTTGAGAAGTGTATTGTGTTTACTAAAGCATCTAAAAAATGAGCTACAGAGCACAGGGCACTTGCACTCATGGACGTATATCTTGGGAAAGACAAAAATGGAGAGGACACAGGCACCCCAATGTTTACCGCCTCTCTGTTTCAAAGATCCTCGACTAGGATATAATTTATATGTCTCTGGAGGGAAAAAATGGATAGAGGTGTGGCACTTATGTAGAGTGGAATATTACTCAGCCTGAAAATCAGTGAAATATGGCGAGTTGTAACAACCCCAGAGTAGTTACGTATGATCATTCAAAGTCACATAATTCAAAAAGAAAAAGACATACGATATTACTAATACATGGAATGTAAACGTGGCTACAAAGTACCTGAATTACAAAACAGAATGGGGTTTCAAATTTAGAAGACCAACTTACGTTTGCTTAAGGAAAAAGGAGAGTTGGGGAGCTGCATAAAACCAGAGATTGAAATTAGCACAGATACCGTTCGATAAGCCAAATATGTAATAGAAAAAACCTACTCCCTGGTCAACGAAATGGACTCAACACGCCATATTCAACACCTACGAATACACCTGACTAGTAAGAATCTTCAAACTCATGGATTTATATGTGTCCGTAAGAGAATCAAGCGTGAGTACAGCGGCATGAACACAGCAGTGAAAATGCGATAAATCCAATTATGAAAATAAATTACAAAAACAAAACACAATGAGAGTGAAATAGAGAGCAATTCTTAAATAATTCATTCAGTGCTTGTGATGCAACCTGGATTTACCACATCTACACCCAGAGCTGAGTGAGACATAAGGTTGGGCACTTCGGGCTGATAGCATTGTTGAGGTTCGATGAGCAAATGCAGACCCTTTGAAGTCATACAGCATGGTACCCATTCCATGGGTCCCAACTCTCCAGGATTAAGGGATTCTTTCTTCAGCTAAAACATGCATGGGAAACCCACAGTATGGTGCACCGTGTGACCAGGAAAGGTTTTCAAATGAATCTCAGTTTTCGTCCCCTTTTACTCGGGTTCACCATTCCAGAACGTTTACTAACACTCTCCCCACTTGGAAAGTCAGTGCTTTTAACCTCCTGTTTGGCACAGTTTGCAATTTCTGCGCAAGATGAACAGGAATAGGGAGAACCAATGAGAGACTAGCAGTAAGTGTCTGCACGGGCAAATTTAATGCTCATTTCCCACCAGGAAGAGGAATTAACCAAAGGATCAGCATGCCGTGCCGGAACCAGATTAGGGCCTGAATCAATCCTGCGGGTTTGCGCCCAGCTCACAAGTTGCGAGTTGAAGAAAGGAGCTCAGGGGCACTGTAACTCACAAACATGCAGAGTTATAAATGACAGCTATCGTCCAAAAATATATTGAAGGAAGGCTGCGAAGACGACTTGTAAGTGGGGCAGAATTGCAGGAAAACGATTTCAGGGGGTAGACGAGAATTGCATTTAAAGCATAGGAAAAGAGGCAGAACGTCGACAATGATGCTCTTGGCCAAAAAGGGTGTATGCGTTTTTTCCTGAATTTATTGGGGAAAAAAAGCATATGCGCTTTTTGGCCAACCAAGCAAGCATGTTAAAGAAATCTGCACTACAATGAAGTCTCACTGCCCCCCGGTCAAAAGGGCCATCTGAAAAAAGTGTAAAATCCAGAAAGGCAGCACAGGCCATGGAGAACAGGGAGCCTTGTTATGCTCATGGGTGGGATGTAAATTGCCAACAGCCACTCTGGAGAAGTGTATTGTGTTTCCTGAAACACCTAAAAAACAAAGCAACGGAGCCTACGGCACTTCCACTTATGGTCCTATAGCTTAGGGAAATTAAAATAAAAAACACACAGCCACCCCAAAGTTTCAGACGGCTCTGTTTACAAGAACCTCGTCTACGGTACAAGTTAAATATCCCAGAAAGCGAAAAATGGATAAAGAAGTTGTGGTACGTACGTACAATGGAATATCACTCACCAATGAAATCTATGTCATCTGGCCCGTCGTGGCATAATGAGTGGATTCAGGTACGATGATTCTAAGTGAAATAAGTCACACAGAAAATGAAACATCATAAGTTATCTCTAATACACCGAATGTAATCTTGGCTACACATGAACTGAATTACAAAACAGAACAGGGTCTCAAATTTAGAAAACCAACTTATGTTTGCTTAAGGGGAAAGGTGAGTTGGGGTGCTGCATAAAACCAGAGATAGAAATTAGCACAGATACCATTCCATACGTCAAATATGTAATAGTCAAGACCTACCCCTTGCTCAACGAAATGGGCTAAACACCCTATATTCAACGCCTAGGAATACACCTGACTAGTAAGAATCTTCAAACCCATGGATTTATATGTCTCCATAAGAGAATCAAGCGTGTGTACAGCTGCATGAATGCAGCAGAGAAAATCCGATAAATCCTATTATCAAAATGAATTACAAAAACAAAACACAATGACAGTGAAATAGAGAGCAATTCTTAAATAATTCATTCAGGGCTTGTGATGCAACCTGGATTTACCTCATCTACACCCAGAGCTGAGTGAGACATAAAGTTGGACACTTCGGGCTGATAGCATTGGTGAGGTTCGATGAGCAAATGCAGACCATTTGAAGTCATACTGCATGGTACCCATTCCATGGGTCCCAACTCTCCAGGTTTAAGCGATTCTTCCTTCAGCTAAAACATGCATGGGAAACCCACAGTATGGTGCACCGTGTGACCGGGAAACGTTTTCAAATGCATCTTAGTTTTCGTCCCCTTTTACTCGGGTTCACAATTCCAGACCCTTTACAAACACTCTCCCCACTTGGAGAGTCAGTGCCTTTAACCTGCTGTTTGGCACAGTTTGCAATTTCTGCGCAAGATGAACAGGAATAGGGAGAAACAATGAGAGACTAGCTGTAGTTGTCTGCACGGGCAAAATTAACGCTCATTTCAAACCAGGAAGAGGAATTAACCAAACGCTCAGCATGCCGTGCCGGAACCAGATTAGGGCCTGAAGCAATCCTGCGGGTTTGCGGCCAGCTCACAAGAAAGCGATTTGAAGAAAGGAGCTCAGGGGCACTGTAATTCACAAACCTGCAGAGTTATAAATGACAGCTATCGTCCAAAAATATATTGAAGGAAGGCTGCGAAGAGGACTTGAAAGCGGGGCAGAATTTCAGGAAAACGATTTCAGGGGGTAGACTGGAATTGCATTTAAAGCATAGGAAAAGAGGCAGAACGTCGACAATGATGCACTTGGCGAAAAAGTGCGTATGCGTTTTTTCCTGAATATATTCAGGAAAAAACGCATACGCCCTTTTTGGCCAACCAAGCAAGCATGTTAAAGAAATCTGCACTACAATGAAGTCTCACTGCCCCCCGGTCAAAAGGGCCATCTGAAAAAAGTGTAAAATCCAGAAATGCAGCACAGGCCATGGAGAACAGGGAGCCTTGTTATGCTGATGAGTGGGATGTAAATTGCCAACAGCCACTCTGCAGAAGTGTATGGTGTTTCCTGAAACACCTAAAAAACAAAGCAACGGAGCCTACGGCACTTCCACTTATGGTCCTATAGCTTAGGGAAATTAAAATAAAAAACACACAGCCACCCCAAAGTTTCAGACGGCTCTGTTTACAAGAACCTCTTCTACGGTACAAGTTAAATATCCCAGAAAGCGAAAAATGGATAAAGAAGTTGTGGTACGTACGTACAATGGAATATCACTCACCAATGAAATCTATGTCATCTGGCCCGTCGTGGCATAATGAGTGGATTCAGGTACGATGATTCTAAGAGAAATAAGTCACACAGAAAATGAAACATCATAAGATATCACTAATACACCGAACGTAATCTTGGCTACACATGAACTGAATTACAAAACAGAACAGGGTCTCAAATTTAGAAAACCAACTTATGTTTGCTTAAGGGGAAAGGTGAGTTGGGGTGCTGCATAAAACCAGAGATAGAAATTAGCACAGATACTATTCCATACGTCATATATGTAATAGTCAAGGGGGCTTCCCTGGTGGCCCACTGGTTGAGAGACCGCCTGCCGATGCAGGAGACGCGGGTTCGTGCCCCGGTCCGAGAGGATCCCACATGCCGTGGAGCTACTGGTCCCGTCAGTCATGGCTGTTGAGCCTGCGCGTCCGGAGCCTGTGCTCCGCAACAGGAGAGGCTACAACACTGAGAGGCCCGCGTACAGCAAAAAAAAAAAAAAAAAATATGTAATAGTCAAGACCTACCCCTTGCTCAACGAAATGGGCTAAACACCCTATATTCAACGCCTAGGAATACACCTGACTAGTAAGAATCTTCACACCCATGGATTTATATGTCTCCATAAGAGAATCAAACGTGTGTACAGCTGCATGAATGCAGCAGAGAAAATCCGATAAATCCTATTATCAAAATGAATTACAAAAACAAAACACAATGACAGTGAAATAGAGAGCAATTCTTAAATAATTCATTCAGGGCTTGTGATGCAACCTGGATTTACCTCATCTAAACCCAGAGCTGAGTGAGACATAAAGTTGGACACTTCGGGCTGATAGCATTGGTGAGGTTCGATGAGCAAATGCAGACCATTTGAAGTCATACTGCATGGTACCCATTCCATGGGTCCCAACTCTCCAGGTTTAAGCGATTCTTCCTTCAGCTAAAACATGCATGGGAAACCCACAGTATGGTGCACCGTGTGACCGGGAAACGTTTTCAAATGCATCTCAGTTTTCGTCCCCTTTTACTCGGGTTCACAATTCCAGACCCTTTACTAACACTCTCCCCACTTGGAGAGTCAGTGCCTTTAACCTCCTGTTTGGCACAGTTTGCAATTTCTGCGCAAGATGAACAGGAATAGGGAGAACCAATGAGAGACTAGCTGTAGGTTTCTGCACGGGCAAATTTAACGCTCATTTCCCACCAGGAAGAGGAATTAACCGAAGGCTCAGCATGCTGTGCCGGAACCAGATTAGGGCCTGAAGCAATCCTGAGGGTTTGCGGCCAGCTCACAAGAAAGCGATTTGAAGAAAGGAGCTCCGGGGCACTGTAATTCAAAACCTGCAGTGTTGTAAATGACAGCTATCGTCCAAAAATATATTGAAGGAAGGCTGCGAAGAGGACTTGAAAGCGGGGCAGAATTTCAGGAAAACGATTTCATGGGGTAGACTGGAATTGCATTTAAAGCATAGGAAAAGAGGCAGAACGTCGACAATGATGCACTTGGCCAAAAAGAGCGTATGCGTTTTTTCCTGAATATATTCAGGAAAAAACGCATACGCTCTTTTTGGCCAACCAAGCAACCATGTTAAAGAAATCTGCACTACAATGAAGTCTCACTGCCCCCCGGTCAAAAGGGCCATCTGAAAAAAGTGTAAAATCCAGAAATGCAGCACAGGCCTTGGAGAACAGGGAGCCTTGTTATGCTGATGGGTGGGATGTAAATTGCCAACAGCCACTCTGGAGAAGTGTATGGTGTTTCCTGAAACACCTAAAAAACAAAGCAACGGAGCCTACGGCACTTCCACTTATGGTCCTATAGCTTAGGGAAATTAAAATCAAAAACACACAGCCACGCCAAAGTTTCAGACGGCTCTGTTTACAAGAACCTCGTCTACGGTACAAGTTAAATATCCCAGAAAGCGAAAAATGGATAAAGAAGTTGTGGTACATACGTACAATGGAATATCACTCACCAATGAAGTCTATGTCATCTGGCCCGTCGTGGCATAATGAGTGGATTCAGGTACGATGATTCTAAGTGAAATAAGTCACACAGAAAATGAAACATCATAATATATCACTAATACACCGAATGTAATCTTGGCTACACATGAACTGAATTACAAAACAGAACAGGGTCTCAAATTTAGAAAACCAACTTATGTTTGCTTAAGGGGAAAGGTGAGTTGGGGTGCTGCATAAAACCAGACATAGAAATTAGCACAGATACCATTCCATACGTCAAATATGTAATAGTCAAGACCTACCCCTTGCTCAACGAAATGGGCTAAACACCCTATATTCAACGCCTAGGAATACACCTGACTAGTAAGAATCTTCAAACCCATGGATTTATATGTCTCCATAAGAGAATCAAGCATGTGTACAGCTGCATGAAGGCAGCAGAGAAAATCCGATAAATCCTATTATCAAAATGAATTACAAAAACAAAACACAATGACAGTGAAATAGAGAGCAATTCTTAAATAATTCATTCAGGGCTTGTGATGCAACCTGGATTTACCTCATCTAAACCCAGAGCTGAGTGAGACATAAGGTTGGACACTTCGGGCTGATAGCATTGGTGAGGTTCGATGAGCAAATGCAGACCATTTGAAGTCATATTACATGGTACCCATTCCATGGGTCCCAACTCTCCAGGTTTAAGCGATTCTTCCTTCAGCTAAAGCATGCATGGGAAGCCCACAGTATGGTGCACCGTGTGACCGGGAAACATTTTCAAATGCATCTCAGTTTTTGTCCCCGTTTACTCGGGTTCAGAATTCCAGACCCTTTACAAACACTATCCACACTTGGAGAGTCAGTGCCTTTAACCTGCTGTTTGGCACAGTTTGCAATTTCTGCGCAAGAGGAATACGAATAGGAAGAACCAATGAGAGACTAGCTGTAGGTGTCTGCACGGGCAAATTTAACGCTCATTTCCAACCAGGAAGAGGAATTAACCAAACGCTCAGCATGCCGTGCCGGAACCAGATTAGGGCCTGAAGCAATCCTGCGGGTTTGCGGCCAGCTCAAAAGAAAGCGATTTGAAGAAAGGAGCTCAGGGACACTGTAATTCACAAACCTGCAGAGTTATAAATGACAGCTATCGTCCAAAAATATATTGAAGGAAGGCTGCGAAGAGGACTTGAAAGCGGGGCAAAATTGCAGGTAAACGATTTCAGGGGTTAGACTGGAATTGCATTTAAAGCATAGGAAAAGAGGCAGAACGTCGACAATGATGCACTTGGCCAAAAAGGGCGTATGCGTTTATTTCCGGAATATACGCATACGCACTTTTTGGCCAACCAAGCAAGCATGTTAAAGAAATCTGCACTACAATGAAGTCTCACTGCCCCCCGGTCAAAAGGGCCATCTGAAAAAAGTGTAAAATCCAGAAAGGCAGCACAGGCCATGGAGAACAGGGAGCCTTGTTATGCTCATGGGTGGGATGTAAATTGCCAACAGCCACTCTGGAGAAGTGTATTGTGTTTCCTGAAACACCTAAAAAACAAAGCAACGGAGCCTACGGCACTTCCACTTATGGTCCTATAGCTTAGGGAAATTAAAATAAAAAACACACAGCCACCCCAAAGTTTCAGACGGCTCTGTTTACAAGAACCTCGTCTACGGTACAAGTTAAATATCCCAGAAAGCGAAAAATGGATAAAGAAGTTGTGGTACGTACGTACAATGGAATATCACTCACCAATGAAATCTATGTCATCTGGCCCGTCGTGGCATAATGAGTGGATTCAGGTACGATGATTCTAAGAGAAATAAGTCACACAGAAAATGAAACATCATAAGTTATCTCTAATACACCAAATGTAATCTTGGCTACACATGAACTGAATTACAAAACAGAACAGGGTCTCAAATTTAGAAAACCAACTTATGTTTGCTTAAGGGGAAAGGTGAGTTGGGGTGCTGCATAAAACCAGAGATAGAAATTAGCACATATACCTTTCCATACGTCAAATATGTAATAGTGAAGACCTACCCCTTGCTCAACGAAATGGGCTAAACACCCTATATTCAACGCTTAGGAATACACCTGACTAGTAAGAATCTTCAAACCCATGGATTTATATGTCTCCATAAGAGAATCAAGCATGTGTACAGCTGCATGAAGGCAGCAGAGAAAATCCGATAAATCCTATTATCAAAATGAATTACAAAAACAAAACACAATGACTGTGAAATAGAGAGCAATTCTTAAATAATTCATGCAGGGCTTGTGATGCAACCTGGATTTACCTCATCTAAACCCAGAGCTGAGTGAGACATAAGGTTGGACACTTCGGGCTGATAGCATTGGTGAGGTTCGATGAGCAAATGCAGACCATTTGAAGTCATACAACATGGTACCCATTCCATGGGTCCCAACTCTCAAGGTTTAAGCGATTCTTCCTTCAGCTAAAGCATGCATGGGAAGCCCACAGTATGCTGCACCGTGTGACCGGGAAACATTTTCAAATGCATCTCAGTTTTTATCCCCTTTTACTCGGGTTCACAATTCCAGAACCTTTACTAACACTCTCCCCACTTGGAGAGTCAGTGCCTTTAACCTCCTGTTTGGCACAGTTTGCAATTTCTGCGCAAGATGAACAGGAATAGGGAGAACCAATGAGAGACTAGCTGTAGGTGTCTGCACAGGCAAATTTAATGCTCATTTCCATCCAGGAAGAGGAATTAACCAAACGCTCAGCATGCCGTGCCGGAACCAGATTAGGGCCTGAAGCAATCCTGCGGGTTTGCGGCCAGCTCAAAAGAAAGCGATTTGAAGAAAGGAACTCAGGGGCACTGTAATTCACAAACCTGCAGAGTTATAAATGACAGCTATCGTCCAAAAATTTATTGAAAGAAGGCTGGGAAGAGGACTTGAAAGCGGGGCAAAATTGCAGGAAAACGATTTCAGGGGGTAGACTGGAATTGCATTTAAAGCATAGGAAAAGAGGCAGAACGTCGACAATGATGCACTTGGCCAAAAAGGGCGTATGCGTTTTTTCCTGAATATATTCAGGAAAAAACGCATACGCCCTTTTTGGCCAACCAAGCAAGCATGTTAAAGAAATCTGCACTACAATGAAGTCTCACTGCCCCCCTGTCAAAAGGGCCATCTGAAAAAAGTGTAAAATCCAGAAAGGCAGCACAGGCCATGGAGAACAGTGAGCCTTGTTATGCTCATGGGTGGGATGTAAATTGCCAAGAGCCACTCTGGAGAAGTGTATTGTGTTTCCTGAAACACCTAAAAAACAAAGCAACAGAGCCTACGGCACTTTCACTTATGGTCCAATAGCTTAGGGAAATTAAAATCAAAAACACACAGCCACCCCAAAGTTTGGGACGGCTCTGTTTACAAGAACCTCGTCTACGGTACAAGTTAAATATCCCAGAAAGCGAAAAATGGATAAAGAAGTTGTGGTACGTACGTACAATGGAATATCACTCACCAATGAAATCTATGTCATCTGGCCCGTCGTGGCATAATGAGTGGATTCAGGTACGATGATTCTAAGAGAAATAAGTCACACAGAAAATGAAACATCATAAGTTATCTCTAATACACCGAATGTAATCTTGGCTACACATGAACTGAATTACAAAACAGAACAGGGTCTCAAATTTAGAAAACCAACTTATGTTTGCTTAAGGGGAAAGGTGAGTTGGGGTGCTGCATAAAACCAGAGATAGAAATTAGCACAGATACCATTCCATACGTCAAATATGTAATAGTCAAGACCTACCCCTTGCTCAACGAAATGGGCTAAACACCCTATATTCAACGCCTAGGAATACACCTGACTAGTAAGAATCTTCAAACCCATGGATTTATATGTCTCCATAAGAGAATCAAGCGTGTGTACAGCTGCATGAAGGCAGCAGAAAAAATCCGATAAATCCCATTATCAAAATGAATTACAAAAACAAAACACAATGACAGTGAAATAGAGAGCAATTCTTAAATAATTCATTCAGGGCTTGTGATGCAACCTGGATTTACCTCATCTAAACCCAGAGCTGAGTGAGACATAAGGTTGGATACTTCGGGCTGATAGCGTTGGTGAGGTTCGATGAGCAAATGCAGACCATTTGAAGTCATACTGCATGGTACCCATTCCATGGGTCCCAACTCTCCAGGTTTAAGCGATTCTTCCTTCAGCTAAAACATGCATGGGAAACCCACAGTATGGTGCACCGTGTGACCGGGAAACGTTTTCAAATGCATCTCAGTTTTCGTCCCCTTTTACTCGGGTTCACAATTCCAGACCCTTTACTAACACTCTCCCCACTTGGAGAGTCAGTGCCTTTAACCTCCTGTTTGGCACAGTTTGCAATTTCTGCGCAAGATGAACAGGAATAGGGAGAACCAATGAGAGACTAGCTGTAGGTGTCTGCACGGGCAAATTTAACGCTCATTTCCCACCAGGAAGAGGAATTAACCGAAGGCTCAGCATGCTGTGCCGGAACCAGATTAGGGCCTGAAGCAATCCTGAGGGTTTGCGGCCAGCTCACAAGAAAGCGATTTGAAGAAAGGAGCTCCGGGGCACTGTAATTCAAAACCTGCAGTGTTGTAAATGACAGCTATCGTCCAAAAATATATTGAAGGAAGGCTGCGAAGAGGACTTGAAAGCGGGGCAGAATTTCAGGAAAACGATTTCATGGGGTAGACTGGAATTGCATTTAAAGCATAGGAAAAGAGGCAGAACGTCGACAATGATGCACTTGGCCAAAAAGAGCGTATGCGTTTTTTCCTGAATATATTCAGGAAAAAACGCATACGCTCTTTTTGGCCAACCAAGCAACCATGTTAAAGAAATCTGCACTACAATGAAGTCTCACTGCCCCCCGGTCAAAAGGGCCATCTGAAAAAAGTGTAAAATCCAGAAATGCAGCACAGGCCTTGGAGAACAGGGAGCCTTGTTATGCTGATGGGTGGGATGTAAATTGCCAACAGCCACTCTGGAGAAGTGTATGGTGTTTCCTGAAACACCTAAAAAACAAAGCAACGGAGCCTACGGCACTTCCACTTATGGTCCTATAGCTTAGGGAAATTAAAATCAAAAACACACAGCCACGCCAAAGTTTCAGACGGCTCTGTTTACAAGAACCTCGTCTACGGTACAAGTTAAATATCCCAGAAAGCGAAAAATGGATAAAGAAGTTGTGGTACATACGTACAATGGAATATCACTCACCAATGAAGTCTATGTCATCTGGCCCGTCGTGGCATAATGAGTGGATTCAGGTACGATGATTCTAAGTGAAATAAGTCACACAGAAAATGAAACATCATAATATATCACTAATACACCGAATGTAATCTTGGCTACACATGAACTGAATTACAAAACAGAACAGGGTCTCAAATTTAGAAAACCAACTTATGTTTGCTTAAGGGGAAAGGTGAGTTGGGGTGCTGCATAAAACCAGACATAGAAATTAGCACAGATACCATTCCATACGTCAAATATGTAATAGTCAAGACCTACCCCTTGCTCAACGAAATGGGCTGAACACCCTATATTCAACGCCTAGGAATACACCTGACTAGTAAGAATCTTCAAACCCATGGATTTATATGTCTCCATAAGAGAATCAAGCATGTGTACAGCTGCATGAAGGCAGCAGAGAAAATCCGATAAATCCTATTATCAAAATGAATTACAAAAACAAAACACAATGACAGTGAAATAGAGAGCAATTCTTAAATAATTCATTCAGGGCTTGTGATGCAACCTGGATTTACCTCATCTAAACCCAGAGCTGAGTGAGACATAAGGTTGGACACTTCGGGCTGATAGCATTGGTGAGGTTCGATGAGCAAATGCAGACCATTTGAAGTCATATTACATGGTACCCATTCCATGGGTCCCAACTCTCCAGGTTTAAGCGATTCTTCCTTCAGCTAAAGCATGCATGGGAAGCCCACAGTATGGTGCACCGTGTGACCGGGAAACATTTTCAAATGCATCTCAGTTTTTGTCCCCGTTTACTCGGGTTCAGAATTCCAGACCCTTTACAAACACTCTCCCCACTTGGAGAGTCAGTGCCTTTAACCTGCTGTTTGGCACAGTTTGCAATTTCTGCGCAAGAGGAATACGAATAGGAAGAACCAATGAGAGACTAGCTGTAGGTGTCTGCACGGGCAAATTTAACGCTCATTTCCAACCAGGAAGAGGAATTAACCAAACGCTCAGCATGCCGTGCCGGAACCAGATTAGGGCCTGAATCTATCATGCGGGTTTGCGGCCAGCTCAAAAGAAAGCGATTTGAAGAAAGGAGCTCAGGGGCACTGTAATTCACAAACCTGCAGAGTTATAAATGACAGCTATCGTCCAAAAATATATTGAAGGAAGGCTGCGAAGAGGACTTGAAAGCGGGGCAAAATTGCAGGTAAACGATTTCAGGGGTTAGACTGGAATTGCATTTAAAGCATAGGAAAAGAGGCAGAACGTCGACAATGATGCACTTGGCCAAAAAGGGCGTATGCGTTTATTTCCGGAATATACGCATACGCACTTTTTGGCCAACCAAGCAAGCATGTTAAAGAAATCTGCACTACAATGAAGTCTCACTGCCCCCCGGTCAAAAGGGCCATCTGAAAAAAGTGTAAAATCCAGAAAGGCAGCACAGGCCATGGAGAACAGGGAGCCTTGTTATGCTCATGGGTGGGATGTAAATTGCCAACAGCCACTCTGGAGAAGTGTATTGTGTTTCCTGAAACACCTAAAAAACAAAGCAACGGAGCCTACGGCACTTCCACTTATGGTCCTATAGCTTAGGGAAATTAAAATAAAAAACACACAGCCACCCCAAAGTTTCAGACGGCTCTGTTTACAAGAACCTCGCCTACGGTACAAGTTAAATATCCCAGAAAGCGAAAAATGGATAAAGAAGTTGTGGTACGTACGTACAATGGAATATCACTCACCAATGAAATCTATGTCATCTGGCCCGTCGTGGCATAATGAGTGGATTCAGGTACGATGATTCTAAGAGAAATAAGTCACACAGAAAATGAAACATCATAAGTTATCTCTAATACACCAAATGTAATCTTGGCTACACATGAACTGAATTACAAAACAGAACAGGGTCTCAAATTTAGAAAACCAACTTATGTTTGCTTAAGGGGAAAGGTGAGTTGGGGTGCTGCATAAAACCAGAGATAGAAATTAGCACATATACCTTTCCATACGTCAAATATGTAATAGTGAAGACCTACCCCTTGCTCAACGAAATGGGCTAAACACCCTATATTCAACGCTTAGGAATACACCTGACTAGTAAGAATCTTCAAACCCATGGATTTATATGTCTCCATAAGAGAATCAAGCATGTGTACAGCTGCATGAAGGCAGCAGAGAAAATCCGATAAATCCTATTATCAAAATGAATTACAAAAACAAAACACAATGACTGTGAAATAGAGAGCAATTCTTAAATAATTCATTCAGGGCTTGTGATGCAACCTGGATTTACCTCATCTAAACCCAGAGCTGAGTGAGACATAAGGTTGGACACTTCGGGCTGATAGCATTGGTGAGGTTCGATGAGCAAATGCAGACCATTTGAAGTCATACAACATGGTACCCATTCCATGGGTCCCAACTCTCCAGGTTTAAGCGATTCTTCCTTCAGCTAAAGCATGCATGGGAAGCCCACAGTATGCTGCACCGTGTGACCGGGAAACATTTTCAAATGCATCTCAGTTTTTATCCCCTTTTACTCGGGTTCACAATTCCAGAACCTTTACTAACACTCTCCCCACTTGGAGAGTCAGTGCCTTTAACCTCCTGTTTGGCACAGTTTGCAATTTCTGCGCAAGATGAACAGGAATAGGGAGAACCAATGAGAGACTAGCTGTAGGTGTCTGCACAGGCAAATTTAATGCTCATTTCCATCCAGGAAGAGGAATTAACCAAACGCTCAGCATGCCTTGCCGGAACCAGATTAGGGCCTGAAGCAATCCTGCGGGTTTGCGGCCAGCTCAAAAGAAAGCGATTTGAAGAAAGGAACTCAGGGGCACTGTAATTCACAAACCTGCAGAGTTATAAATGACAGCTATCGTCCAAAAATTTATTGAAAGAAGGCTGGGAAGAGGACTTGAAAGCGGGGCAAAATTGCAGGAAAACGATTTCAGGGGGTAGACTGGAATTGCATTTAAAGCATAGGAAAAGAGGCAGAACGTCGACAATGATGCACTTGGCCAAAAAGGGCGTATGCGTTTTTTCCTGAATATATTCAGGAAAAAACGCATACGCACTTTTTGGCCAACCAAGCAAGCATGTTAAAGAAATCTGCACTACAATGAAGTCTCACTGCCCCCCTGTCAAAAGGGCCATCTGAAAAAAGTGTAAAATCCAGAAAGGCAGCACAGGCCATGGAGAACAGTGAGCCTTGTTATGCTCATGGGTGGGATGTAAATTGCCAAGAGCCACTCTGGAGAAGTGTATTGTGTTTCCTGAAACACCTAAAAAACAAAGCAACAGAGCCTACGGCACTTTCACTTATGGTCCAATAGCTTAGGGAAATTAAAATCAAAAACACACAGCCACCCCAAAGTTTGGGACGGCTCTGTTTACAAGAACCTCGTCTACGGTACAAGTTAAATATCCCAGAAAGCGAAAAATGGATAAAGAAGTTGTGGTACGTACGTACAATGGAATATCACTCACCAATGAAATCTATGTCATCTGGCCCGTCGTGGCATAATGAGTGGATTCAGGTACGATGATTCTAAGAGAAATAAGTCACACAGAAAATGAAACATCATAAGTTATCTCTAATACACCGAATGTAATCTTGGCTACACATGAACTGAATTACAAAACAGAACAGGGTCTCAAATTTAGAAAACCAACTTATGTTTGCTTAAGGGGAAAGGTGAGTTGGGGTGCTGCATAAAACCAGAGATAGAAATTAGCACAGATACCATTCCATACGTCAAATATGTAATAGTCAAGACCTACCCCTTGCTCAACGAAATGGGCTAAACACCCTATATTCAACGCCTAGGAATACACCTGACTAGTAAGAATCTTCAAACCCATGGATTTATATGTCTCCATAAGAGAATCAAGCGTGTGTACAGCTGCATGAAGGCAGCAGAAAAAATCCGATAAATCCCATTATCAAAATGAATTACAAAAACAAAACACAATGACAGTGAAATAGAGAGCAATTCTTAAATAATTCATTCAGGGCTTGTGATGCAACCTGGATTTACCTCATCTAAACCCAGAGCTGAGTGAGACATAAGGTTGGATACTTCGGGCTGATAGCGTTGGTGAGGTTCGATGAGCAAATGCAGACCATTTGAAGTCATACTGCATGGTACCCATTCCATGGGTCCCAACTCTCAAGGTTTAAGCGATTCTTCCTTCAGCTAAAGCATGCATGGGAAACCCACAGTATGGTGCACCGTGTGACCGGGACACGTTTTCAAATGCATCTCAGTTTTCGTCCCCTTTTACTCGGGTTCACAATTCCAGACCCTTTACTAACACTCTCCCCACTTGGAGAGTCAGTGCCTTTAACCTCCTGTTTGGCACAGTTTGCAATTTCTGCGCAAGATGAACAGGAATAGGGAGAACCAATGAGAGACTAGCTGTAGGTGTCTGCACGGGCAAATTTAACGCTCATTTCCCACCAGGAAGAGGAATTAACCGAAGGCTCAGCATGCTGTGCCGGAACCAGATTAGGGCCTGAAGCAATCCTGAGGGTTTGCGGCCAGCTCACAAGAAAGCGATTTGAAGAAAGGAGCTCCGGGGCACTGTAATTCAAAACCTGCAGTGTTGTAAATGACAGCTATCGTCCAAAAATATATTGAAGGAAGGCTGCGAAGAGGACTTGAAAGCGGGGCAGAATTTCAGGAAAACGATTTCATGGGGTAGACTGGAATTGCATTTAAAGCATAGGAAAAGAGGCAGAACGTCGACAATGATGCACTTGGCCAAAAAGAGCGTATGCGTTTTTTCCTGAATATATTCAGGAAAAAACGCATACGCTCTTTTTGGCCAACCAAGCAACCATGTTAAAGAAATCTGCACTACAATGAAGTCTCACTGCCCCCCGGTCAAAAGGGCCATCTGAAAAAAGTGTAAAATCCAGAAATGCAGCACAGGCCTTGGAGAACAGGGAGCCTTGTTATGCTGATGGGTGGGATGTAAATTGCCAACAGCCACTCTGGAGAAGTGTATGGTGTTTCCTGAAACACCTAAAAAACAAAGCAACGGAACCTACGGCACTTCCACTTATGGTCCTATAGCTTAGGGAAATTAAAATCAAAAACACACAGCCACGCCAAAGTTTCAGACGGCTCTGTTTACAAGAACCTCGTCTACGGTACAAGTTAAATATCCCAGAAAGCGAAAAATGGATAAAGAAGTTGTGGTACATACGTACAATGGAATATCACTCACCAATGAAGTCTATGTCATCTGGCCCGTCGTGGCATAATGAGTGGATTCAGGTACGATGATTCTAAGTGAAATAAGTCACACAGAAAATGAAACATCATAATATATCACTAATACACCGAATGTAATCTTGGCTACACATGAACTGAATTACAAAACAGAACAGGGTCTCAAATTTAGAAAACCAACTTATGTTTGCTTAAGGGGAAAGGTGAGTTGGGGTGCTGCATAAAACCAGACATAGAAATTAGCACAGATACCATTCCATACGTCAAATATGTAATAGTCAAGACCTACCCCTTGCTCAACGAAATGGGCTAAACACCCTATATTCAACGCCTAGGAATACACCTGACTAGTAAGAATCTTCAAACCCATGGATTTATATGTCTCCATAAGAGAATCAAGCATGTGTACAGCTGCATGAAGGCAGCAGAGAAAATCCGATAAATCCTATTATCAAAATGAATTACAAAAACAAAACACAATGACAGTGAAATAGAGAGCAATTCTTAAATAATTCATTCAGGGCTTGTGATGCAACCTGGATTTACCTCATCTAAACCCAGAGCTGAGTGAGACATAAGGTTGGACACTTCGGGCTGATAGCATTGGTGAGGTTCGATGAGCAAATGCAGACCATTTGAAGTCATATTACATGGTACCCATTCCATGGGTCCCAACTCTCCAGGTTTAAGCGATTCTTCCTTCAGCTAAAGCATGCATGGGAAGCCCACAGTATGGTGCACCGTGTGACTGGGAAACATTTTCAAATGCATCTCAGTTTTTGTCCCCGTTTACTCGGTTTCAGAATTCCAGACCCTTTACAAACACTCTCCCCACTTGGAGAGTCAGTGCCTTTAACCTGCTGTTTGGCACAGTTTGCAATTTCTGCGCAAGAGGAATACGAATAGGAAGAACCAATGAGAGACTAGCTGTAGGTGTCTGCACGGGCAAATTTAACGCTCATTTCCAACCAGGAAGAGGAATTAACCAAACGCTCAGCATGCCGTGCCGGAACCAGATTAGGGCCTGAAGCAATCCTGCGGGTTTGCGGCCAGCTCAAAAGAAAGCGATTTGAAGAAAGGAGCTCAGGGGCACTGTAATTCACAAACCTGCAGAGTTATAAATGACAGCTATCGTCCAAAAATATATTGAAGGAAGGCTGCGAAGAGGACTTGAAAGCGGGGCAAAATTGCAGGTAAACGATTTCAGGGGTTAGATTGGAATTGCATTTAAAGCATAGGAAAAGAGGCAGAACGTCGACAATGATGCACTTGGCCAAAAAGGGCGTATGCGTTTATTTCCGGAATATACGCATACGCACTTTTTGGCCAACCAAGCAAGCATGTTAAAGAAATCTGCACTACAATGAAGTCTCACTGCCCCCCGGTCAAAAGGGCCATCTGAAAAAAGTGTAAAATCCAGAAAGGCAGCACAGGCCATGGAGAACAGGGAGCCTTGTTCTGCTCATGGGTGGGATGTAAATTGCCAACAGCCACTCTGGAGAAGTGTATTGTGTTTCCTGAAACACCTAAAAAACAAAGCAACGGAGCCTACGGCACTTCCACTTATGGTCCTATAGCTTAGGGAAATTAAAATAAAAAACACACAGCCACCCCAAATTTTCGAATGGCTCTGTTTACAATATACTCATCTATGGTACAAGTTAAATATCCCAGAAAGCGGAAAATGGATAAAGAAGTTGTGCTACGAACGTACAATGGAATATCACACAGCAATGAAATCTATGTCTTCAGGCCCGTCGCGGCATTACGAGTGGATTCAGGTATGAAGACTCTAAGTGAAATTAGTCACACAGAGAAAGAAACATCATAAGATACCACTAATACACGGAATGTAAACTTGGCTACACATGAACTGAATTACAAAACAGAACAGGGTCTCAAATTTAGCAAACCAACCAATGCTTGCTTAAGGCGAAAGGTGAGTTGGGGTGCTACATAAAACCAGAGATTGAAATTAGCACAGATACCGTTCCATAAGTCAAATATGCAATAGTCAAGACCTACTCCTTGCTCAATAAAATGGACTCAACACCCCAAATTCAACGCCTAGGAATATACCTGACTAGTAAGAATCTTAAAAGCCATGGATTTATATGTCTCCATAAGACAATCAAGCGTGTGTACAGCGGTATAAACGCAGCAGTGAAAATCCGATAAATCCCATTATCAAAATGAATTATAAAAACAAAACACAATGACAGTGAAATAGAAAGCAATTCTTAAATAATTCATTCAGGACTTGTGATGCAACCTGGATTTACCATATCTACACACAGAGCTGGGTGAGACATAAGGCTGGACACTTTGAGCTGATAGCATTGGTGAGGTTCGGTGAGCAAATGCAGACCCTTTGAAGTCATACTGCATGATACCCATTCCATGGGTCCCAACTCTCCAGGTTTAAGGGATTCTTCCTTTAGCTAAAACATGCATGGGAAACCCAGAGTATGGTCCCTGTGACTGCGCAACATTTTTAAATGCATGTAAGTTTTCGTCCCCTGATACTCGGGTTGACCATTCTGGACGGTATAATAACACTCTCCCCGCTTGGAGAGTCAGTGCCTTTAACCTCCTGTTTGACACAGTATGCAATTTCTGCGCAAGATGAAAAGGAATAGGGAGAAACAATGAGAGACTAGCTGTAGGTGTCTGCACGGGCAAATTTATGCTCATTTCCCTCCAGGAAGTGGAATTAACCAAAGGCTCAGCATGCCGGGCCGGAAACAGATTAGGGCCTGAAGCAATCCTGCGGTTTTGCGGCCAGCTCACAAGGAAACGAGTTGAAGAAAGGAGCTCAGGGGCACTGTCATTCACAAACCTGCAGAGTTATAAATGCCAACAATCGTCCAGAAATACATTGAAGAAGGCTGCGAAGAGGACTTGACAGCGGGGCAGAATTGCTGGAAAACGATTTCAGGGGGTAGACTGGAATTGCATTTAAAGCATAGAAAAGAGTCATAACGTCGACAATGATGCACTTGGCCAAAAAGGGCGTATGCGTTTTTAACTGAATATATTCAGGAAATAACGCATACGCACTTTTTGGCCAACCAAGCAAGCGTGTAAAGGAAATCTGCACTACAATGAAGTCTCACTGCCCCCCGGTCAAAAGGGCCTTCTGAAAAAAGTGTAAAATCCAGAAAGGCAGGACAGGCCATGGAGAACAGGGAGACTTGTTATGCTGATGGACGGGATATAAATTGCCAACAGCCACTCTGGAGAAGTGTATGGTGTTTCCTGAAACACCTTAAAAGCAAAGCAACGGAGCCTACGGCACTTCCACTTATGGTCCTATAGCTTACGGAATTAAAATCAAAAACACACAGCCACCCCAAAGTTTCGGACGGCTCTGTTTACAAGAACACCGTCTGCGGAACAAGTTAAATATCCCAGAACGTTAAAAATGGATAAAGAAGTTGTGGTACGTACGTACAATGTAATATCACTCAGCAATGAAATCTAGGTCATCAGGCCCGTCGCGGCATAATGAGTGGATTCAGGTATGATGATTCTAAGTGAAATAAGTCACACAGAAAATGAAACATCATAAGATATCACTAATACACGGAATGTAAACTTGGCTACACATGAACTGAATTACAAAACAGAACAGGGTCTCAAATTTAGAAAACCAACTTATGCTTGCTTAAGGGGAAAGGTGAGTTGGGGTGGTGCATCAAACCAGAGATAGAAATTAGCACAGATACCTTTCCATAAGCCAAATATGTCATAGTCAAAACCTACACCTTGCTCAACGAAATGGACTAAACACCCCATATTCAACGCCTAGGAATACACCTGACTAGTAAGAATCTTCAAACCCATGGATTTATATGTCTGCATAAGAGAATCAAGCGTGTGTACAACTGCATGAATGCAGCAGAGAAAATCCGATAAATCCCATTATCAAAATGAATTACAAATACAAAACACAATGACACTGAAATAGAGAGCAATTCTTAAATAATTCATTCAGGGCTTGTAATGCACCCTGGATTTACCACATCTACACCCAGAGCTGAGTGAGACATAAGGTTGGACACTTCGTGCTGATAGCATTGGTGAGGTTCGATGAGCAAACGCAGACCCTTTGAAGTCATACTGCATGGTACCCACTCCATGGGTCCCAACTTTCCAGGTTTACAGGATTCTTCCTTCACCTAAATCATGCACCTGAATCCCAGAGTATGGTCCACCATGTGACTGGGAAGCGATTTTAAATGCCTCTCAGGTTTCGTCCCTTGGTACTCAGGTTCACCATTCCAGACGCTTTACTAACTCTCTCCCCACTTGGAGAGTCAGTGCCTTTAACCTCCTGTTGGGCACAGTTTGCAATATCTGCGCAAGATGAACAGGAATAGGGAGAACCAATGAGAGACTAGCTGTAGTTGTCTGCACGGGCAAATTTAATGCTCATTTCCCACCAGAAAAAGGAATTTTCCAAACGCTCAGCATGCTGTGCGGAAACCAGATTAGGGCCTGAAGCAATCCTGCGGTTTTGCGGCCAGCTCACAAGAAAGCTAGTTGAAGAAAGGAGCTCAGGGACACTGTAATTAACAAACCTGCAGAGTTATAAATGGCAGGTATCAAACAAAAATATATTGAAGTAAGGCTGCGAAGAGGACTTGAAAGTGGGGCAGAATTCCAGTAATATGATTTCAGGAGGTAGACGGGAAGTGCTCTGAAAGCATAGGAGAAGAGGCAGATTCTCGACAATGATGCACTTGGTCAAAAAGTGCATATGAGTTTTTTCAGGGCCCTCATTAAAGAGGGTAGGGGGCTCCCAGCATGCTTTCGTGGCCAACAGAGGGCCCACATCGCCAAGGCGATGTGAGCCAGCCAGGCAGGAGTGACCTCACATCAGAGGGCCCACCTCACAGAAGGGTAAGGAACCCAGCCAGGATCAGACTCTCACCAGAGTGCCCACATCAGCAAGGGGCTGTGAACCAGACAGGAGTGTCATCACACCCATGGGGCCACATCATCAAAGGTTGAGGTACCCAGGAAATGTGGCCTCAAACCAGAGGACCCACATCACCATGGGTCTCAGAGCGAGGCAGGCAGGATTAACCTCACAACACATGGCCCATTGTATAAAAAAGGTGAGGAATCCAGCAGTTGGAACATCCCAGCAGGCGTCCCAGAGCACCAGGGCTATGGGATCCAGGCAGTGATGAACTCACAACAGAGGTCCCTCATCATGAAACTGTGAGGAAACCAGCCGTTGTGACCTCAGAGCACAAGGCCCACATCCCCATGGGGAAGGGAACCAAGCAGGAGTGTCATCACACCAGTGGGCACACATCAGAAAATGTGGGGAGCCCAGCAGTTAGGGCCTGACGCCAGAGGGCTCTCATCACCGAGGAGAGGAGGCTCACAGCAGGCTCCAACTGCTACCAGAGGGCCGCCATCGCCAATGCGGGATGTGCCAGCCAGGCAGGAGTGACCTCAGAGCAGAGGGCCCACCACACAAAAGTGTGAGGGACCCAAAGAGGATCAGACTCTCACCACAGGGCCCACATCACCAAGGGAATGGGAACCAGGCTGGAGTGTCCTCACACCAGTGGGGCCTCATCACCGAAATGTGAGTGACCCAGCACACGTGGCTTCAAACCAGAGGACACATATCACCAAGGGGCTGGGAGTGAGGCAGGCAGGAGGAGCCTCAAAACATAGGGACCATAGAATAAAAATGGTGAGGTATCCCGCAGTTGGAACCTCCTAGCAGGCGGCCAGGAGCAGCGAGGCTATGGGATCCAGACCTGACTGAACTCAAAACAGAGTGCCCTCATCATGAAACTGTGAGCAACCCAGCCGTTGGGACCTCAGAGCAGAAGGCCCACATTCCCATGTGGCTGGGAACATGGCATAAGTGTACTCGCACCACAGGGCACACATCAGAGAATTTTGGAAGCCCAGAAGTTAGGGCCTGACGCCAGAGGGCCCTCATTACCAAGGGGAGGAGACTCCAAGCAGGCACCAACTCCCAACAGAGGGCCCATGTCGCCAAGGTGACGTGTGACAGCCAGGCAGGAGTGACCTCACAGCAGAGGGCCTACCTCACAGAAGGGTGAGGAACCCAGCCAGGATAAGACTCTCACCAGAGGGCCCACATCACCAATGGGATCAGAAACAGGCAGGACTGTCTTCACACCAGTGTGGCCACATCATAGAAAGGTGAGGAACCCAGCACATGTGGCCTAAACCAGAGGACCCACATCTCCAAGGGGCTCGGAGTGAGGCAGGCAGGAGGAGCCTCACAACACAGGGACCATAGGATAAAAAAGCTGAGGAAACTTGCAGTGTGAACCTCCCAGCAGGCGGCCCAGAGCACCAAGTCTATGCGATCCAGGCTGCAGTGAACTCACAGCAGAGGGCCCACATCATGAAACTGTGAGCAACCCAGACATTGGGACCTCAGAGCAGAAGGCCCACATCCCCATGGGGATGGGAACCTCGCAGGAGTGCCCTCGCACCACTTAGCACGTATCAGAAAATGTGGGTACCCAGCAGTTAGGGCCTGACGCAAGAGGGCCCTCATCACCGAGGGGAGGAAGCTCCCAGCAGGCTACAACTGCCACAAGAGGGCCGATGTTGCCCAGGCGGGGTATGCCAACCAGGCAGGAGTGACCTCAAGCAGAGGACCCACCTCACAGAAGGGTGAGGAACCCAAACAGGATCAGACTCTCACCAGAGGGCCCACATCATCAAGGGGATAGGAACCAGGCAGGAGTGTCCTCACACCATTGGGGCCACATCATCAAAAGGTGAGGGACCTAGCACACGTGGCCTCAAACCAGAGGACACACATCACCAAGGGGCTGGGAGTGAGGCAGGCAGGAGGAGTCTCAAAAAAGAGGGCCCATAGAAGAAAAAAGGTGAGGAATCCCGCAGTTGTAACGTCCCAGCAGGTGGCCAGGAGCAGCATGGCTATGGGATCCAGGCCGGAGTGAACTCACACCAGAGGGCCCTCATCATGAAACTGAGCAACCCACCGTTGGGACCTCAGAGCAGAAGGCCCACATTCCCATGGGGTTGTGAACTTGGCAGGAATGTACTCGCACCACAGGGCGCACATCAGAAAATTTTGGGAGCCCAGGAGTTAGGGCCTGATGCCAGAGGGCCCTCATTACCAAGGGGAGGAGACTCCCAGCAGGCACCAACTCCCACCAGATGGCCAACGTCACCAAGGCGGGGTGTGCCAGCTAGGCAGGACTGACCTCAGAGAAGAGGGCCTACCTCACAGAAGTGTGAGTAACACAACCAGGATCAGACTCTCACCGGAGGGCCCACATCACCAAGGAGATGGGAACCAAGCAGGAGTGTCCTCACACCAGTGGGGCCACATCAGCCAAAGGTGAGGAACCCAGCACATGTGGCCTCAAACCAGAGGACACACATCACCAAGGGGCTGGGAGTGAGGCAGGTGTCTGGAGGGGCACATTTAACTCTAATTTCCCACCAGGAAGAGGAATTAACCAAAGGCTCAGAGTGCCGTGCCGGACCCTGATTATGGCCTGAAGCAAACCTGCGGTTCTGTGGCCAGCTTTCAAGGAAACGAGTTAAGAAAGGAAATCACGGGCACTGTAATTCACAAACCTGCAGAGGTATAAATGACAGCTATTGGTAAAAATATATTGAAGTAAGTCTGCAAAGAGGACTTGAAAACGAGGCAGAATTGCAGGAATCATATTTCAGGAGGTAGATTGGAATTGCATTTAAAGCATGTGAAATGCGGCAGATCTTCGACAATGATGCACTTGGACAAAAGTGCATATACATTTTTTCCTGAATATATTCAGGAAAAAACGCATATGCCCTTTTTGGCCAACCAAGCACTCGAGCAATGGAAATCCGCACTACAATGAAGTCTTATTTCCCATTCGTCAAAAGGGCCATCTGAAAAAAGTGTAAAAACCAGAAACACAGGACAGGCCATGGAATAAAGGGAGCCTTGTTATGCTGATGGGTGGGATGTAAATTGCCAACAGACACTCTGGAGATGTTTATGGTGTATCCTGGAACATCTGACAAACAAAGCTACAGACCCTAGGGCACTTCCACTTTTGGCCCTATAGCTTTGGAAAATTAAAATCAAGAAGACAGAGCCAACACAAAATTTAGGGCTGCTGTGTATACAAGAACCTCGAGTCCAGTACAAATTAAATATCCCAGAAAGAAAAAAATGGATAAAGGAGTTGTGCTACTTACGTACAACGGAATATCACTCAGCAATGAAATCAATGTCATCAGGACTGTAGCAGCAAATTGAGTGGATTTAAGTATGATGATTCTAAGAGAAATATGTCACACAAAGATAATTATCATAAGATATCACTAATAGAGAGAGTGTAAACTTGGCTACACATAAACTGAATTACAAAACCGAACAGAGTCTCACATTTAGATAAAAACTTATGCTTGCTTAAGGGGAAAGTTGAGTTGGGGTGCTGTATAAAACCAGAGATTGAAATGAGCACACATACCGTTCCATAAGTCAAATATGTAATAGACAAGACCTACTCTTTGCTCAATGAAATAGACTCATCCAAGATGTATCACCTCACACCTGTTAGAATGGGCATCATCAGAAAATCTACAAACAACAAATGCTGGAAAGGGTGTGGAGATAAGGAACCCTCTTCCACTATTGTTGGGAATGTAAATTGATACAGTCACTGTGGAGAACATTATGGAGTTTCTTATAAAACTAAGAATAGAATTACCATATGATACAGCAATCCCACTACTGGGCATATACCCAGACAAAACCATAAATCAAAAAGAGACATTCACTGCAATGTTCATTGCATCACTATTTACAATATCCAGGTAATGGAAGCAACCTAAATGCCCACAGACAGACGAATGCATAAAGATGAGGTACATATATAAAATGGAATATTACTAAGCCATAAAAAGGAATGAAATTGGGTCATTTGTAGAGACGTTGATGGATCTAGAGACTGTCATACAGAGTGAAGTAAGTCAGAAATGGAAAAACAAATCTTGTATATTAATGCATATATGTGGAACCTAGAAAAATTGTACAGATGAACCGTTTTGCAAGGCAGAAATAGAGCAACAGATGTAGACAACAAACGTATGGACACCAAGGGGGGAAAGCTGTTAGGGGGTGGTGGTGGGAGGAGTTGAGAGATTGGGATTGGCATGTATACATTTATATGTATAAAATAGATAACCAACAAGAACCTGCTGTATAAAAAATTAAAATAAAATTCAAAATTAAAAAAAGTAAAACAGAAAAAATATTCTTCCCTTCACATACATGTATTTATATGAATAAATTATTTCCATGCTTATATCTGTAAATACAAAAAAGAGGAATAAAATCTACCTTGAACCAAAAATGAAAAAAAGAAAAAAAATACAGAACCCACAAGTTACACAGAGGAAAACCGTATCAGGGCACTTGCTCCAGTTGTAAACAATTCTGAAGTTGGTCAGTGGTGGGGAATCATCTCCCATTCAGCCAGCAGGCCACACGCAACAAGCATCCTCATTGAAAAGTTGGGGGACCGTGCCGAGGCATCTGTGAGTAAACGTGGGCCGAGCCCCAGGCCAGCTGCTGCTGAAATGTTCCCACCTTTCACAGGTAAAACACCTGAATATGTACAAGGATTTGAAAGCCTAGAGGAAGGGCCATGGAGCCACATGAGCGACAGCATGCCAGCCGACTTGGTGCCTGCAGGCCAGCCAGGATGGTCCTGGCCCTGGGTACTCTTCTGGAAGCTTTCCATTTCCCTGCCTGAGATACCCCTGCTGTCCCGGCCCCCACTGATTTCTTCCTTCCTCACCTCTGCCCAGGGAGAAATTCCAGCAGCAGGTATGGGTGACACATCCTCTTCTTTAGCAGGTGGCATCTTGGCAACTGCTGCAGAAAGTCCAGCAGAGCCCCACTCACACTGGGCCACCCACAAAGCCGTGGCCTCTCACTCCCTCCCACCAGCCCAGCCCCGAGACTGCTGACTGGGCAGAGAAAATGGCGTCAGGCACAGCTGCAGGGGCTCTTGCTGCCTGGAGCGGTGTTTATATTGATCTCAACCCCGGCACACCTGGGGAGGACTGGCCGGCACGGTCAGGCTTCCCAGGCCAGCCAATAATCACCCCTCAGGGGCTCACAGTTGCAGAAACTGGAACTTGCTGAATCGGCCAGGTCCAAGGAACAGGTGTGGGCTCCTGAGAGTCAGGATAGACAAGGGACTGCAGCTCTGGCTTGTTTTCTAATTATATTATCTGGCCCATGAGTGGGAGACAACTTCAAGAAAACCCTCTCCTAATGAGAGGAACCCAGGAGTCAGGGAGAGGAGGGGTGTGTGGTGGGTGGAGACAGAGGCCTGGTGCCCCGGGTGCAGTGGAAGTCTCTGGAAGACCAGGTGGAGGGAGGCCACACAGAGTGATGCCCAGGGTCACAGACCTGTCAGAGCTGCTGTTTGTTAGTTCAAGTCCTGCTCTGAGGTGCTCTGTGTCAGATCTGAGTGACAGGTGAGCTGGGAGTGCTCTGCAATGAGGGCGATGTGCACGGTTCCTGTGTGCCCAGCCCTACCACGGTAACTGCAAGGGTAGCTCTGTATCCTGAGAGGGGCCTGACCACGAGAGCCCCGTGGTCTGGAGTGGGGGGTAGGGTCCCTGCTCAGGTGATCTCCATATCCTGGGATTGGCCTGATATCGAGAGCCCCATGGGCTGCTGGAATCCTGGTAAAAGATGTCAGGACAGTCAGTGAAGCCACCCAGGATAGACCTCCAGTAGTTCCTAAATCCTACACCCTGCTGGTCATTCTACCAACCACCAGGACATGGTATTCTGTATTAGTCTTCAATGATGCCTTCTTTTGTATTCCATTAGTGTCAGAGTCACAAGAAATTTTGGCTTGTGAGTGGCAGGTCCCAACATACAACTAAAACAATACTTCTGGGCCGTCTTGCCCCAAGGGTTCAAAAATTCCCACACCATCTTTGGGGAAAGCTCAGCTAAAGACCTAAAAGTCCTACCACTGGAAAAAGAAACACTCCTTCAATATGCAGACGACATTCTGAACACCAGCCCTACTAAGGAGACCTCTGAACTACCAAGCCAATAAAGGATACAAGTTGTCCAAGAAAAAGCTCAAATATCACAGACTACGGTGACCTGCCTGGGCTTCATTCTCACAGAAGGTCGGAGAAGCCCATCCCAGGAAAGGGAAGAAACAATTTACAGCCTTACCCATATCTAAAACTAGAAGACAGCTTAGGGGTTCCTGGGGAGGCCACGGTTTGCTGCTTCTGGATCCCTAACTACAGTCTACTAGTTGGGCCTCTATATGAAACACTGAAAGGAAAAGATGATGATCCTTTTGAATAGAATCCAGAAGTGGCCTTTCAAGAATGGAAAGAGCAGTCAATTCAGACCCTTGCCCTGGAACTCCCTAATTTAGCTAAACCCTTTGACCTTTACATTCCTGGTGAACGGTGAATCGCCATTGGAGTATTAGTGCAAAAACTGGGACCACTTGAAATGGAACAATGCAAGAATGCCATCCAGGTAGGATAAACTACGGTCACCAAGGGGCTTGGCCCACTGCCACATCTGGCCAAGATACTGGCGGTATCTAAAATCCTGGAAATCAGCAGCCCAAAAGGCCACCTCCCTCCTAAGGGAAAAGGACCCCAAGTGGTGTTCCTAACACCCAATGATGCCCTGAAGTTGCAGGGTTTGCTCTGTGGGCACACTGACCTCGAGTGAGGAGGCCTTCCAACTCCAAACTCCAGAGAGATAACCGGGGGCAACGGGGCACCATGACGACTCAAGTGACCATCACTTGACCTGGAGTTTCTCTCATAAAACAACAAGAGTGTGTCCCAAAAGAGTAGACTACTGCTTGCAGGACTTACTGCCCCCAGAGCGGACCTAATAATCCTGGCGGGGGAACCGTATATCACGCTGTCACCATAGAAAAGCCTACAGACACTGTGATAATGTTGGCCAATAAGACCGGCTGGACTCCTGTTTACTTCAAAAGGCTGTTGACTCAGTGGCCATCATGGTCCTTCATCACACATGACCCTGGACTGTCTGGGAGTTGAGCGGACAGGGTCCTGACACCTGGTGCTCTTTTTACGTTAATTCAGGGGCCTAATTGAAGAAAGTGCAGACTACTGGTCAGAGCATCTAGGCTGGCAGAAACGGTCAGCCTAAGGTGGCCGAACAAATGCGGGGCGGGGTGAAACTGGACCTCACAGCATCACTGCACATCTCCTTCCTGGACCCTTAAAGGTCATTAGAATCTATAACACTTCCAATACTGGTGCTCAGGCAGACTAGCAGGAAGGCAGGAGGCCTGGGGACAATCAACGTCACCTGGAGGCTGCTGGGGAGAAGTTCTGACCCTCGCCCACGGGTATGAGGGCTCCTAACTCAGCACTCAGCAGTTACAGAAGAAGGGTCTGCACCCCCAGCACTCCAAGAATGAGGAAGGGGACAAAAGGCAGAAGAGGGGCTTGTCCCAGGCAAAGCCCCTTAAAAATCCCTGGGAGATAAAAATAGAATCTGGGAAATAAAATAAAGTCTAACCTTTTTTATCCTTTGTGCTTTGTCTAATTTCACGTGCTCCTAGGGTCCCGCATACAGAGGTTCCACACCCGGCACTTCAGACCAGATTTTCTAGTGCAGAATGGCTGGGTCGACACCTCAGCTCCTGGGGCACAGTGCACACTCCGTGATATAGAGCCTGAGCTACAGCCAACCGGGCCCTCAAGAGCTCCGCCCCCTCCCTCTGACTGACTCTGACAGGATCTCTACACAGCAGCCCAGCCCACAGCCCACGGGGTAGCACATGCTCTCACCTCTGCATTCTCTGATCAAAATATAAAGTTTCCTTTGCTTCTGAACCAAACTCAGACTCGATCTGTTGGCTCCAATGACACTGGGCAGGGGGACACTTGTTGGGATCCACTCTGGAGGATCAGTAACAGAAATTGAGAACATTGTAACTTCAATGAACAGATGTGTGAGCCAAACTGTAATTAACATAGAACAGTGTATAAGGCTCGGGTAAAATAAGATGTTTCTAACACTTCCATTTGATATTTCCATCACTTTATTATAAGCAAGTTCAGTGAAAAGGTTTGTCTTATTTGTCAGGTCAATATTAGAGAAATGAAGTGATTTCTTTCCAAGGATGTACATCTAATAATCTTGGTTAAGGCTTCAATCTTGTTTTAAATGCTTTTCCATTGAAAATGATACCTCTCTTTCAGCTCCCCCATTTCTGAGAAGTATAAAGTCTTATAATTTATTATTACCAAAGGGGAAAGGTGAGAGGAGGGATAAATTAACAGTTTGGGATTAACACATACACACTGCTATGTATAAAATCGATCATCAACAAGGAACTGCTGTATAGCACAGGGAACTACACTCAATATTTTGCAATAACCTATAAGGGGAAATAATCTGAAAAAGAATAGATATTTTTATTGACATCATCTATCAATGACAGTTAAAATGGAACCTAAGGGAAGCCGCTGGTGAATGCTTCTGACCAGGAAGACTTCAATCATCTAAAGTTTGGACTCTGTCTACTTCCCAAGGTCCTTAATGAACATATGTGTAGCCGTAGCTTAAACAATTCCCCAGTTTGGGTTGCGGAGAGACAGTGATTTTGAAAAAGCCCTGGTGTTCTCCTCACATGAATGGGACCCTTCCTACAGCTAAAGCATGCCTGTCACACCCAGAGGATGGTATACCGTCTGATCGGGAAGAGTTTGGAAAAGGCATCTCATCTCCTCATTTCCTGGTGCTCGGGTTCACCCTTCCAGCGTCTTTACTAACAGTCTCCCCACTTGGAGATGTCAGCACTGTCAACATCCTGTTGCATACAGTTTGGAATTTGTCCAGAGGATGAAGCAGAAGGAGGAGGAACAATGAGAGACAAGTCCTAGGTGTTCGGACAGGCACATGTCACTCTAATTTCCAATCAGGAAGACGAATTGACCAAAGGCTAGGGTTGCCCATGGAAACAGAATAGGGCTTGAGGAAATCCCGCTGCTTTGTGGCCAGTTCCCATAAACACAAGTTGAAAAATGGAGCTCAGTGGCACTAAAATTCACGAAACTGCAGAGTTGAAAATATCTATCACTGAAAAATGTCTTGAGGAAAGTCAGAGAAAAGGACTTGTAAGCAACGGAGAATGGCAGGAAAGGGATTGGAAGAGGTAGAAAGGACTCGCCATTAAGCACGAGAAAAGGGGCTGAACATTGCCAACATTGCAGTTGGCCAAAAAGGGTGTATGCGTCTTTTTCTGTATATATTCAAGAAAAGGGCATACACTTTTTTAGCCAACCAAACAGGTGGGCACTGGAAATCAATACTACAAAACATATCACTTCGCATCAGTCAGAAGAGCCATCCTCATAAAGTGTAAACACCAGAAATGCAGGACAGGGCAAGGAGAAAAGGGAGCCCTGTGAGGCTTATAGTGGAAACGTATATTGCCAACGGTCACTCTGGAGAAGTGTATTGTGTTTAATAAAGCATCTGAAAAATGAGCTACAGAGCACAGGGCACTTGCACTCATGGACGTATATCTTGGGAAAAACAAAAATCGAGAGGACACAGGCACCCCAATGTATACCGCCTAATTGTTTAAAAGATCCTCGACCAGGATATAACTTAAATGTCTCTGGAGGGAAAAAATGGATACAGATGTGGTGCTTATGTAGAGTGGAATATGACTCAGCCTGGAAATCAATGCAATATGGCCACTTGTAACAACTCCAGAGGAGTTACGTATGATCATTCAAAGTCACAGAATTCAAAAAGAAAAAGACATACTATATCACTAATACATGGAATGTAAGCTTGGCTACACATGAACTGAATTACAAAACAGAACAGGGTCTCAAATATAGAAAACCAACTTATTCTTGCTTAAGGATAAAGGTGAGTTGGGGTGCTGCATAAAACCAGAGATTGAAATTAGCACAGATACTGTTCCATAAGCCAAATATGTAATAGTCAAGACCTACTGCTTGCTCAACAAAATGGACTCAGAACACCATATTCAACGCCTAGGAATATACCTGACTAGTAAGAATATTAAAACCCATGGATTTATATGTCTTCATAAGAGAATCAAGTGTGTGTACAATGGCATGAACGCAGCAGTGAAAATAAGATATATCCCATTATCAAAATAAATTTCAAAAACAAAACACAATGACAGTGAAATAGAGAGCAATTCTTAAATAATGCATTCAGGGCTTGTGATGCAACCTGGATTTACCACATCTACACCCAGAGCTGGGTGAGACATAAGGCTGGACACTTCGGGCTGATAGCATTGGTGAGGTTCCTTGAGCAAATGCAGACACTTTGAAGTCATACTGCATGGTACCCATTCGAATGATCGCAACTCTCCAGGTTTAAAGGATTCTTCTTTCATCTAAAATATGCATGGGTAACCCAGAGTATGGTCCAACATGTGACCAGGAAACGTTTTAAAATGAATCTCATGTTTCATCCCCTGGTACTCGGTTTCACCATTTCAGACGCTTTACTAACACTCTCCCCACTTGGAGAGTCAGTGCCTTTAACCTCCTGTTTGGCACAGTTTGCAATTTCTGCGCAAGATGAAAAGGAATAGGGAGAACCAATGAGAGACTAGCAGTAAGTGTCTGCACGGGCAAATTTAATGCTCATTTCCCACCAGGAAGAGGAATTAACCAAAGGATCAGCATGCCGTGCCGGAACCAGATTAGGGCCTGAAGCAATCCTGCGGGTTTGCGCCCAGCTCACAAGTCGCGAGTTGAAGAATGGAGCTCAGGGGCACTGTAACTCACAAACATGCAGAGTTATAAATGACAGCTATCGTCCAAAAATATATTGAAGGAAAGCTGCGAATACGACTTGTAAGCAGGGCAGAATTGCAGGAAATCGATTTCGGGGGGTACACGGGAATTGCATTTAAAGCATAGGAAAAGAGGCAGAACGTCGACAATGATGCTCTTGGCCAAAAAGGGTGTATGCGTTTTTTCCTGAATTTATTCAGGAAAAAAAGCATATGCGCTTTTTGGCCAACCAAGCAAGCATGTTAAAGAAATCTGCACTACAATGAAGTCTCACTGCCCCCAGGTCAAAAGGGACATCTGAAACAAGTGTAAAATCCACAAAGACAGGACAGGGCAAGGAGAACAGAGAGCCTTGTTATGCTGATGGTCGGGAGGTAAATTGCCAACAGCCACTCTGGAGAAGTGTATGGTGTATCCTGGAACCCCTGAAAAACAAAGCAACGGAGCCTACGGCACTTCCACTTATGGTCCTATAGCTTAGGGAAATTAAAATCAAAAACACACAGCCACCCCAAAGTGTCGGACGGCTCTGTTTACAAGAACCTCGTCTACGGTAAAAGTTAAATATCCCAGAATGTGAAAAATGGATAAAGAAGTTGTGGTACGTACGTACAATGGAATATCACTCAGCAATGGAAGCTATGTCATCAGACCCGTCGCGGCATAATGAGTGGATTCAGGTACGATGATTCTAAGTGAAATAAGTCACACAGAAAATGAAACATCATAAGATATCACTAATACATGGAATGTAAACTTTGCTACACATGAACTGAATTATAAAACAGAACAGGGTCTCAAATTTAGAAAACCAACTTATGCTTGCTTAAGGGGAAAGGTGAGTTGGGGTGCTGCATAAAACCAGAGATAGAAATTAGCACAGATAACTTTCCAAAAGCCAAATATGTAATAGCCCAGAACTACCCCTTGCTCAACGAAATGGACTAAACACCCCATATTCAACGCCTAGGAATACACCTGACTAGTAAGAATCTTCAAACCCATGGATTCATATGCCTCCGTAAGAGAATGAAGCGTGTGTACAGCGGCATGAATGCAGCAGAGAAAATCCGATAAATCCCATTGTCAAAATGAATTACAAAAACAAAACCCAAGGACAGTGAAATAGAGAGCAATTCTTAAATAATTCATTCAGGGCTTGTGATGCAACCTGGATTTACCACATATACACCCAGAGCTGAGTGACACATAAGGTTGGACACTTTGGGCTGATAGCATTGTTGAGGTTCGATAAGCAAATGCAGACCCTTTGAAGTCATACTGCATGGTAGCCATTCCATGGGTCCCAACTCTCCAGGTTTAAGGGATACTTCCTTCAGCTAAAACATGCATGGGAAACACACATTATGGTGCACCATGTGACGGGGAAACGTTTTCAAATGCATCTCAGTTTTCGTCTCGTTTTACTTGGGTACACCATTCCAGACCCTTTAATAACACTCTCCCCACTTGGAGAGTCTGTACCTTTAACCTCCTGTTTGGCACAGTTTGCAATTTCTGCGCAAAATGAACAGGAATAGGGAGAACCAATGAGAGACTAGCTGTAGGTGTCTGCACGGGCAAATTTAACGCTCATTTCCAACCAGGAAGAGGAATTAACCAAAGGCTCAGCATGCCGTGCCGGAACCAAATTAGGGCCTGAAACTATCATGCGGGTTTGCGGCCAGCTCACAAGAAAGCGATTTGAAGAAAGGAGCTCAGGGGCACTGTAATTCACAAACCTGCAGAGTTATAAATGACAGCTATCGTCCAAAAATATATTGAAGGAAGGCTGTGAAGAGGACTTGAAAGCGGGGCAGAATTGCAGGAAAACGATTTCAGGGGGTAGACTGGAATTGCATTTAAAGCATAGGAAAAGAGGCAGAATGTCGACAATGATGCACTTGGCCAAAAAGTGCGTATGCGTTTTTTACTGAATATATTCAGGAAAAAACGCATACGCCCTTTTTGGCCAACCAAGCAAGCATGATAAAGAAATCTGCACTACAATGAAGTCTCACTGCCCCCCGGTCAAAAGGGCCATCTGAAA
The DNA here is from genome assembly GCF_059928025.1 of Delphinapterus leucas. Taxonomy (NCBI): domain Eukaryota; kingdom Metazoa; phylum Chordata; class Mammalia; order Artiodactyla; family Monodontidae; genus Delphinapterus; species Delphinapterus leucas. Next base: position 15,703,332 of record NW_028322236.1, on the reverse strand, counting down.
AAAGTGTAAAATCCAGAAATGCAGCACAGGCCATGGAGAACAGGGAGCCTTGTTATGCTGATGGGTGGGATGTAAATTGCCAACAGCCACTCTGGAGAAGTGTATGGTGTTTCCTGAAACACCTAAAAAACAAAGCAACGGAGCCTACGGCACTTCCACTTATGGTCCTATAGCTTAGGGAAATTAAAATCAAAAACACACAGCCACCCCAAAGTTTCAGACAGCTCTGTTTACAAGAACCTCGTCCACGGTACAAGTTAAATATCCCAGAAAGCGAAAAATGGATAAAGAAGTAGTGGTACGTACGTACAGTGGAATATCACTCACCAATGAAGTCTATGTCATCTGGCCCGTCTTGGCATAATGATTGGATTCAGGTACGATGATTCTAAGTGAAAAAAGTCACACAGAAAATGAAACATCATAAGATATCACTAATACACCGAATGTAATCTTGGCTACACATGAACTGAATTACAAAACAGAACATGGTCTCAAATTTAGAAAACCAACTTATGTTTGCTTAAGGGGAAAGGTGAGTTGGGGTGCTGCATAAAACCAGAGATAGAAATTAGCACAGATACCATTCCATACGTCAAATACGTAATAGTCAAGAACTACACCTTGCTCAACAAAATGGGCTAAACCCCCTATATTCAACGCCTAGGAATACACCTGACTAGTAAGAATCTTCAAACCCATGGATTTATATGTCTCCATAAGAGAATCAAGCGTGTGTACAGCTGCATGAAGACAGCAGAAAAAATCCGATAAATCCCATTATCAAAATGAATTACAAAAACAAAACACAATGACAGTGAAATAGAGAGCAATTCATAAATAATTCATTCAGGGCTTGTGATGCAACCTGGATTTACCTCATCTACACCCAGAGCTGAGTGAGACATAAGGTTGGACACTTTGGGCTGATAGCATTGGTGAGGTTCGATGAGCAACTGCAGATCATTTGAAGCCATACTGCATGATACCCATTCCATGGGTCCCAACTCTCAGGTTTAAACGATTCTTCCTTCAGCTAAAACATACATGGGAATCCCACAATATGGTGCACCGTGTGACCGGGAAACGTTTTCAAATGCTTCTCAGTTTTCGTCCCCTTTTATTCGGGTTCACTATTCCAGACCCTTTACTAACACGCTCCCCACTTGGAGAGTCAGTGCCTTTAACCTCCTGTTTGGCACAGTTTGCAATTTCTGCGCAAGATGAACAGGAATAGGGAGAACCAATGAGAGACTAGCTGTAGGTGTCTGCACGGGCAAATTTAACGCTCATTTCCCACCAGGAAGAGGAATTAACCAAAGGCTCAGCATGCCGTGCCGCAACAAGATTTAGGCTTGAAGAAATCCTGCGGGTTTGCGGCCAGCTCAAAAGAAAGCGATTTGAAGAAAGGAGCTCAGGGGCACTGTAATTCACAAAACTGCAGAGTTATAAATGACAGCTATCGTCCAAAAATATATTGAAGGAAGGCTGTGAAGAGGACATGAAAGCGGGGCAAAATTGCAGGAAAACGATTTCAGGGGGCAGACTGGAATTACATTTAAAGCATAGGAAAAGAGGCAGAACGACGACAATGATGCACTTGGCCAAAAAGGGCGTGTGCGTTTTTTCCTGAATATATTCAGGAAAAAACGCACACGCCCTTTTTGGCCAACCAAGCAAGCATGTTAAAGAAATCTGCACTACAATGAAGTCTCACTGCCCCCCGGTCAAAAGGGCCATCTGAAAAAAGTGTAAAATCCAGAAATGCAGCACAGGCCATGGAGAACAGGGAGCCTTGTTATGCTGATGGGTGGGATGTAAATTGCCAACACCCACTCTGGAGAAGTGTATGGTGTTTCCTAAAACACCTAAAAAACAAAGCCACGGAGCCTACGGCACTTCCCCTTATGGTCCTATAGCTTAGGAAAATTAAAATCAAAACACACAGCCACGTAAACGTCTCGGGCGGCTCTGTTTACAAGAACCTCGTCTACCGTACAAGTTAAATATCCCAGAATGTGAAAAATGGATAAACAAGTTGTGGTACGTACGTACAATGGAATATCACACAGCAATGAAATCTATGTCATCAGGCCCGTCGCGGCATAATGAGTGGATTCAGGTACGATGATTGTAACTGAAATAAGTCACACAGAAAATGAAACATCATAAGATATCACTAATACACGGAATGTAAACTTGGTTACACATGAACTGAATTACAAAACAGAACAGGGTCTCAAATTTAGAAAACCAACTTATGCTTGCTTAAGGGGAAAGGTGAGTTGGGGTGCTGCATAAAACCAGAGATAGAAATTAGCACAGATACCTTTCCATAAGCCAAATATGTAATAGTCAAGACCTACCCCTTGCTCAACGAAATGGACTAAACACCCCATATTCAACGCCTAGGAATACACCTGACTAGTAAGAATCTTCAAACCCATGGATTTATATGTCTCCGTAAGAGAATGAAGCGTGTGTACAGCGGCATGAATGCAGCAGAGAAAATCCGATAAATCCCATTATCAAAATGAATTACACAAACAAAACACAAGGACAGTGAAATAGAGAGCAATTCTTAAATAATTCATTCAGGTCTTGTGATGCAACCTGGATTTACCACATCTACACCCAGAGCTGAGTGATACATAAGGTTGGGCACTTCGGGCTGATAGCATTGGTGAGGTTCGATGAGCAAATGCAGACCCTTTGAAGTCATACAGCATGGTACCCATTCCATGGGTCCCAAATCTCCAAGTTTAAGGGATTCTTCCTTCAGCTAAAACATGCATGGGAAACCCAAGGTATGGTGCACCGTGTGGCTGGCAAACGTTTTCAAATGCATCTCAGTTTTCGTCCCCTTTTACTCGGGTTCACAATTCCAGACCCTTTACGAACACTCTCCCCACTTGGAGAGTCAGTGCCTTTAACCTCCTGTTGGGCACAGTTTGCAATTTCTGCGCAAGATGAAAAGGAATAGGGAGAACCAATGAGAGACTAGCTGTAGGTGTCTGCACGGGCAAATTTAACCCTCATTTCCCACCAGGAAGAGGAATTAACCAAAGGCTCAGCATGCCGTGCCGGAACCAGATTAGGGCCTGAGGCAATCTTGTGGGTTTGCGGCCAGCTCACAAGATAGCGAGTTGAAGAAATGAGCTCAGGGGCACTGTAACTCACAAACCTGCAGAGTTATAAATGACAGCTATCGTCCAAAAATATATTGAAGGAAGGCTGCGAAGACGACTTGTAATTGGGGCAGAATTGCAGGAAAACGATTTCAGGGGATAGACGGGAATTGCATTTAAAGCATAGGAAAAGAGGCAGAACGTCGACAATGATGCTCTTGGCCAAAAAGGGCGTATGCGTTTTTTCCTGTATATATTCAGGAAAAAACGCATACGCACTTTTTGGCCAACCAAGCAAGCATGTTAAAGAAATCTGCACTACAATGAAGTCTCACTGCCCCCCGGTCAAAAGGGCCATGTGAAAAAAGTGTAAAATCCAGAAATGCAGCACAGGCCATGGAGAAGAGGGAGCCTTGTTATGCTGATGGGTGGGATGTAAATTGCCAACAGCCACTCTGGAGAAATGTATGGTGTTTCCTGAAACACCGAAAAAACAAAGCAACGGAGCCTACGGCACTTCCACTTATGGTCCTATAGATTAGGGAAATTAAAATCAAAAACACACAGCCACCCCAAAGTTTCAGATGGCTCTGTTTACAAGAACCTCGTCTACGGTACAAGTTAAATATCCCAGAAAGCGAAAAATGAATAAAGAAGTTGTGGTACGTACGTACAATGGAATATCAGTCACCAATGAAATCTATGTCATCTGGCCCGTCGTGGCATATTGAGTGGATTCTGGTACGATGATTCTAAGTGAAAAAAGTCACACAGAAAATGAAACATCATAAGATATCACTAATACACCGAATGTAATCTTGGCTACACATGAACTGAATTACAAAACAGAACAGGGTCTCAAATTTAGAAAACCAACTAATGTTTGCTTAAGGGGAAAGTTGAGTTGGGGTGCTGCATAAAAGGAGAGATAGAAATTAGCACAGATACCATTCCATACGTCAAATATGTCATAGTCAAGACCTACCCCTTGCTCAACCAAATGGGCTAAACACCCTATATTCAAAGCCTAGGAATACACCTGACTACTAAGACTCTTCAAACCCATGGATTTACATGTCTCCATAAGAGAATCAAGCGTGTGTACAGCTGCATGAAGGCAGCAGAGAAAATCCGATAAATCCTATTATCAAAATGAATTACAAAAACAAAACACAATGACAGTGAAATAGAGAGCAATTCTTAAATTATTCATTCAGGGCTTGTAATGCAACCTGGATTTACCTCATCTAAACCCAGAGCTGAGTGAGACATAAGGTTGGACCCTTCGGGCTGATAGCATTGGTGAGGTTCGATGAGCAAATGCAGACCTTTTGAAGTCATAATACATGGTACACATTCCATGGGTCCCAACTCTCCAGGTTTAAGCGATTCTTCCTTCAGCTAAACCATGCATGGGAAACCCACAGTATGGTGCACCATGTGACCGGGAAACGTTTTCAAATGCATCTCAGTTTTTGTCCTCTTTTACTCGGGTTCACAATTCCAGACCCTTTACTAACACTCTCCACACTTGGAGAGTCAGTGCCTTTAACCTCCTGTTTCGCACACTTTGCAATTTCTGCGCAAGATGAACAGGAATAGGGAGAACCAATGAGTGACTAGCTGTAGGTGTCTGCAGGGGCTAATTTAACGCTCATTTCCAACCAGGAAGAGGATTTAACCAAACGCTCAGCATGCCGTGCCGGAACCAGATTAGGGCCTGAAGCAATCCTGCGGGTTTGCGTCCAGCTCACAAGAAAGCGATTTGAAGAAAGGAGCTCAGGGGCACTGTAATTCACAAACCTGCAGAGTTATAAATGACAGCTATCGTCCAAAAATATATTGAAGGAAGGCTGCGCAGAGGACTTGAAAGCGGGGCAGAATTTCAGGAAAACGATTTCATGGGGTAGACTGGAATTGCATTTAAAGCATAGGAAAAGAGGCAGAACGTCGACAATGATGCACTTGGCCAAAAAGGGCGTATGCATTTTTTCCTGAATATATTCAGGAAAAAACGCATACGCCCTTTTTGGCCAACCAAGCAAGCATGTTAAAGAAATCTGCACTACAATGAAGTCTCACTGCCCCCCGGTAAAAACGGCCATCTGAAAAAAGTGTAAAATCCAGAAATGCAGCACAGGCCATGGAGAACAGGGAGCCTTGTTATGCTGATGGGTGGGATGTAAATTGCCAACAGCCACTCTGCAGAAGTGTATGGTGTTTCCTGAAACACCTAAAAAACAAAGCAACGGAGCCTACGGCACTTCCACTTATGGTCCTATAGCTTAGGGAAATTAAAATAAAAAACACACAGCCACCCCAAAGTTTCAGATGGCTCTGTTTACAAGAACCTCGTCTACGGTACAAGTTAAATATCCCAGAAAGCGAAAAATGGATAAAGAAGTTGTGGTACGTACGTACAATGGAATATCACTCACCAATGAAATCTATGTCATCTGGCCCGTCGTGGCATAATGAGTGGATTCAGGTACGATGATTCTAAGAGAAATAAGTCACACAGAAAATGAAACATCATAAGATATCACTAATACACCGAATGTAATCTTGGCTACACATGAACTGAATTACAAAACAGAACAGGGTCTCAAATTTAGAAAACCAACTTATGTTTGCTTAAGGGGAAAGGTGAGTTGGGGTGCTGCATAAAACGAGAGATAGAAATTAGCACAGATACCATTCCATACGTCATATATGTAATAGTCAAGGGGACTTCCCTGGTGGCGTACTGGTTGAGAGTTCGCCTGCCGATGCAGGGGACGCGGGTTCGTGCCCCGGTCCAAGAGGATCCCACATGCCGCGGAGCTACTGGCCCCGTGAGTCATGGCCGTTGAGCCTGCGCGTCCGGAGCCTGTGCTCCGCAACGGGAGAAGCCACAACACTGAGAGGCCCGCGTACAGCAAAAAAAAAAAAAAAATATGTAATAGTCAAGACCTACCCCTTGCTCAACGAAATGGGCTAAACACCCTATATACAACGCCTAGGAATACACCTGACTAGTAAGAATCTTCAAACCCATGGATTTATATGTGTCCATAAGAGAATCAAGCATGTGTACAGCTGCATGAAGGCAGCAGAGAAAATCCGATAAATCCTATTATCAAAATGAATTACAAAAACAAAACACAATGACAGTGAAATAGAGAACAATTCTTAAATAATTGATTCAGGGCTTGTGATGCAACCTGGATTTACCTCATCTACACCCAGAGCTAAGTGAGACATAAGGTTGGACACTTCGGGGTGATACCACTGGTGAGGTTCGATGAGCAAATGCAGACCATTTGAAGTCATACTGCATGGTACCCATTCCATGGGTCCCAACTCTCCAGGTTTAAGCGATTCTTCCTTCAGCTAAAGCATGCATGGGAAGCCCACAGTATGGTGCACCGTGTGACCAGGAAACGTTTTCAAAGGCATCTCAATTTTCGTCCCCTTTTACTCGGGTTCACAATTCCAGACCCTTTTCTAACACTCTCCAGACTTGGAGAGTCAGGGCCTTTAACCTCCTGTTTGGCACAGTTTGCAATTTCTGCGCAAGATGAACAGGAATAGGGAGAACCAATGAGAGACTAGCTGTAGGTGTCTGCACGGGCAAATTTAACGCACATTTCCCACCAGAAAGACGAATTAACCAAAGGCTCAGCATGCCGTGCCGGAACAAGATTAGGGCCTGAAGCAATCCTGCGGGTTTGCGGCCAGCTCACAAGAAAGCGATTTGAAGAAAGGAGCTCAGGGGCACTGTAATTCACAAACCTGCAGAGTTATAAATGACAGCTATCGTCCAAAAATATATTGAAGGAAGGCTGCGCAGAGGACTTGAAAGCGGGGCAGAATTGCAGGAAAACGATTTCAGGGGGTAGACTGGAATTGCATTTAAAGCATAGGAAAAGAGGCAGGACGTCGACAATGATGCACTTGGCCAAAAAGGGCGTATGCGTTTTTTCCTGAATATATTCAGGAAAAAACGCATACGCCCTTTTTGGCCAACCAAGCAAGCATGTTAAAGAAATCTGCACTACAATGAAGTCTCACTGCCCCCCGGTCAAAAGGGCCATCTGAAAAAAGTGTAAAATCCAGAAATGCAGCACAGGCCATGGAGAACAGGGAGCCTTGTTATGCTGATGGGTGGGATGTAAATTGCCAACAGCCACTCTGCAGAAGTGTATGGTGTTTCCTGAAACACCTAAAAAACAAAGCAACGGAGCCTACGGCACTTCCACTTATGGTCCTATAGCTTAGGGAAATTAAAATAAAAAACACACAGCCACCCCAAAGTTTCAGACGGCTCTGTTTACAAGAACCTCTTCTACGGTACAAGTTAAATATCCCAGAAAGCGAAAAATGGATAAAGAAGTTGTGGTACGTACGTACAATGGAATATCACTCACCAATGAAATCTATGTCATCTGGCCCGTCGTGGCATAATGAGTGGATTCAGGTACGATGATTCTAAGAGAAATAAGTCACACAGAAAATGAAACATCATAAGATATCACTAATACACCGAATGTAATCTTGGCTACACATGAACTGAATTACAAAACAGAACAGGGTCTCAAATTTAGAAAACCAACTTATGTTTGCTTAAGGGGAAAGGTGAGTTGGGGTGCTGCATAAAACCAGAGATAGAAATTAGCACAGATACTATTCCATACGTCATATATGTAATAGTCAAGGGGGCTTCCCTGGTGGCCCACTGGTTGAGAGACCGCCTGCCGATGCAGGGGACGCGGGTTCGTGCCCCGGTCCGAGAGGATCCCACATGCCGTGCAGCTACTGGTCCCGTCAGTCATGGCTGTTGAGCCTGCGCGTCCGGAGCCTGTGCTCCGCAACGGGAGAGGCTACAACACTGAGAGGCCCGCGTACAGCAAAAAAAAAAAAAAAAATATGTAATAGTCAAGACCTACCCCTTGCTCAACGAAATGGGCTAAACACCCTATATTCAATGCCTAGGAATACACCTGACTAGTAAGAATCTTCAAACCCATGGATTTATATGTCTCCATAAGAGAATCAAACGTGTGTACAGCTGCATGAATGCAGCAGAGAAAATCCGATAAATCCTATTATCAAAATGAATTACAAAAACAAAACACAATGACAGTGAAATAGAGAGCAATTCTTAAATAATTCATTCAGGGCTTGTGATGCAACCTGGATTTACCTCATCTACACACAGAGCTGAGTGAGACATAAAGTTGGACACTTCGGGCTGATAGCATTGGTGAGGTTCGATGAGCAAATGCAGACCATTTGAAGTCATACTGCATGGTACCCATTCCATGGGTCCCAACTCTCCAGGTTTAAGCGATTCTTCCTTCAGCTAAAACATGCATGGGAAACCCACAGTATGGTGCACCGTGTGACCGGGAAACGTTTTCAAATGCATCTCAGTTTTTGTCCCCTTTTACTCGGGTTCACAATTCCAGACCCTTTACAAACACTCTCCCCACTTGGAGAGTCAGTGCCTTTAACCTGCTGTTTGGCACAGTTTGCAATTTCTGCGCAAGATGAACAGGAATAGGGAGAACCAATGAGAGACTAGCTGTAGGTGTCTGCACGGGCAAATTTAACGCTCATTTCCAACCAGGAAGAGGAATTAACCAAACGCTCAGCATGCCATGCCGGAACAAGATTAGGGCCTGAAGCAATCCTGCGGGTTTGCGGCCAGCTCACAAGAAAGCGATTTGAAGAAAGGAGCTCCGGGGCACTCTAATTCACAAACCTGCAGAGTTATAAATGACAGCTATCGTCCAAAAATATATTGAAGGAAGCCTGCGAAGAGGACTTGAAAGCGGGGCAGAATTGCAGGAAAACGATTTCAGGGGGGAGACTGGAATTGCATTTAAAGCATAGGAAAAGAGGCAGAACGTCGACAATGATGCACTTGGCGAAAAAGGGCGTATGCGTTTTTTCCTGAATATATTCAGGAAAAAACGCATACGCCCTTTTTGGCCAACCAAGCAAGCATGTTAAAGAAATCTGCACTACAATGAAGTCTCACTGCCCCCCGGTCAAAAGGGCCATCTGAAAAAAGTGTAAAATCCAGAAATGCACCACAGGCCATGGAGAACAGGGAGCCTTGTTATGCTGATGGGCGGGATGTAAATTGCCAACAGCCACTCTGGAGAAGTGTATGGTGTTTCCTGAAACACCTAAAAAACAAAGCAACAGAGCCTACGGCACTTCCACTTATGGTCCTATAGCTTAGGGAAATTTAAATCAAAAACACACAGCCAAGCCAAAGTTTCAGATGGCTCTGTTTACAAGAACCTCTTCTACGGTACAAGTTAAATATCCCAGAAAGCGAAAAATGGATAAAGAAGTTGTGGTACGTACGTACAATGGAATATCAGTCACCAAGGAAAGCTATGTCATCTGGCCCGTCGTGGCGTAATAAGTGGATTCAGGTACGATGATTCTAAGTGAAATAAGTCACACAGAAAATGAAACATCATAAGATATCACTAACACACCGAATGTAATCTTGGCTACACATGAACTGAATTACAAAACAGAACAGGGTCTCAAATTTAGAAAACCAACTTATGTTTGCTTAAGGGGAAAGGTGAGTTGGGGTGCTGCATAAAACCAGAGATAGAAATTAGCACAGATACCATTCCATACGTCAAATATGTAATAGTCAAGACCTACCCCTTGCTCAACGAAATGGGCTAAACACCCTATATTCAACGCCTAGGAATACACCTGACTAGTAAGAATCTTCAAACCCATGGATTTATATGTCTCCATAAGAGAATCAAGCGTGTGTACAGCTGCATGAATGCAGCAGAGAAAATCCGATAAATCCTATTATCAAAATGAATTACAAAAACAAAACACAATGACAGTGAAATAGAGAGCAATTCTTAAATAATTCATTCAGGGCTTGTGATGCAACCTGGATTTACCACATCTACACCCAGAGCTGAGTGAGACATAAAGTTGGACACTTCGGGCTGATAGCATTGGTGAGGTTCGATGAGCAAATGCAGACCATTTGAAGTCATACTGCATGGTACCCATTCCATGGGTCCCAACTCTCCAGGTTTAAGCGATTCTTCCTTCAGCTAAAACATGCATGGGAAACCCACAGTATGGTGCACCGTGTGACCGGGAAACGTTTTCAAATGCATCTCAGTTTTCGTCCCCTTTTACTCGGGTTCACAATTCCAGACCCTTTACTAACACTCTCCCCACTTGGAGAGTCAGTGCCTTTAACCTGCTGTTTGGCACAGTTTGCAATTTCTGCGCAAGATGAACAGGAATAGGGAGAACCAATGAGAGACTAGCTGTAGGTGTCTGCACGGGCAAATTTAACGCTCATTTCCCACCAGGAAGAGGAATTAACCGAAGGCTCAGCATGCCGTGCCGGAACCAGATTAGGGCCTGAAGCAATCCTGAGGGTTTGTGGCCAGCTCACAAGAAAGCGATTTGAAGAAAGGAGCTCCGGGGCACTGTAATTCAAAACCTGCAGTGTTGTAAATGACAGCTATCGTCCAAAAATATATTGAAGGAAGGCTGCGAAGAGGACTTGAAAGCGGGGCAGAATTTCAGGAAAACGATTTCATGGGGTAGACTGGAATTGCATTTAAAGCACAGGAAAAGAGGCAGAACGTCGACAATGATGCACTTGGCCAAAAAGAGCGTATGCGTTTTTTCCTGAATATATTCAGGAAAAAACGCATACGCTCTTTTTGGCCAACCAAGCAAGCATGTTAAAGAAATCTGCACTACAATGAAGTCTCACTGCCCCCCGGTCAAAAGGGCCATCTGAAAAAAGTGTAAAATCCAGAAATGCAGCACAGGCCATGGAGAACAGGGAGCCTTGTTATGCTGATGGGTGGGATGTAAATTGCCAACAGCCACTCTGGAGAAGTGTATGGTGTTTCCTGAAACACCTAAAAAACAAAGCAACGGAGCCTACGGCACTTCCACTTATGGTCCTATAGTTTAGGGAAATTAAAATCAAAAACACACAGCCACGCCAAAGTTTCAGACGGCTCTGTTTACAAGAACCTCGTCTACGGTACAAGTTAAATATCCCAGAAAGCGAAAAATGGATAAAGAAGTTGTGGTACATACGTACAATGGAATATCACTCACCAATGAAGTCTATGTCATCTGGCCCGTCGTGGCATAATGAGTGGATTCAGGTACGATGATTCTAAGTGAAATAAGTCACACAGAAAATGAAACATCATAATATATCACTAATACACCGAATGTAATCTTGGCTACACATGAACTGAATTACAAAACAGAACAGGGTCTCAAATTTGGAAAACCAACTTATGTTTGCTTAAGGGGAAAGGTGAGTTGGGGTGCTGCATAAAACCAGAGATAGAAATTAGCACAGATACCATTCCATACGTCAAATATGTAATAGTCAAGACCTACCCCTTGCTCAACGAAATGGGCTAAACACCCTATATTCAACGCCTAGGAATACACCTGACTAGTAAGAATCTTCAAACCCATGGATTTATATGTCTCCATAAGAGAATCAAGCATGTGTACAGCTGCATGAAGGCAGCAGAGAAAATCCGATAAATCCTACTATCAAAATGAATTACAAAAACAAAACACAATGACAGTGAAATAGAGAGCAATTCTTAAATAATTCATTCAGGGCTTGTGATGCAACCTGGATTTACCTCATCTAAACCCAGAGCTGAGTGAGACATAAGGTTGGACACTTCGGGCTGATAGCATTGGTGAGGTTCGATGAGCAAATGCAGACCATTTGAAGTCATACTACACGGTACCCATTCCATGGGTCCCAACTCTCCAGGTTTAAGCGATTCTTCCTTCAGCTAAAGCATGCATGGGAAGCCCACAGTATGGTGCACCGTGTGACCGGGAAACATTTTCAAATGCATCTCAGTTTTTGTCCCCGTTTACTCGGGTTCAGAATTCCAGACCCTTTACAAACACTCTCCCCACTTGGAGAGTCAGTGCCTTTAACCTGCTGTTTGGCACAGTTTGCAATTTCTGCGCAAGAGGAATAGGAATAGGAAGAACCAATGAGAGACTAGCTATAGGTGTCTGCACGGGCAAATTTAACGCTCATTTCCAACCAGGAAGAGGAATTAACCAAACGCTCAGCATGCCGTGCCGGAACCAGATTAGGGCCTGAAGCAATCCTGCGGGTTTGCGGCCAGCTCAAAAGAAAGCGATTTGAAGAAAGGAGCTCAGGGGCACTGTAATTCACAAACCTGCAGAGTTATAAATGACAGCTATCGTCCAAAAATATATTGAAGGAAGGCTGCGAAGAGGACTTGAAAGCGGGGCAAAATTGCAGGAAAACGATTTCAGGGGTTAGACTGGAATTGCATTTAAAGCATAGGAAAAGAGGCAGAACGTCGACAATGATGCACTTGGCCAAAAAGGGCGTATGCGTTTTTTTCCGGAATATACGCATACGCCCTTTTTGGCCAACCAAGCAAGCATGTTAAAGAAATCTGCACTACAATGAAGTCTCACTGCCCCCAGGTCAAAAGGGCCATCTGAAAAAATGTAAAATCCAGAAAGGCAGCACAGGCCATGGAGAACAGGGAGCCTTGTTATGCTGATGGGCGGGATGTAAATTGCCAACAGCCACTCTGGAGAAGTGTATGGTGTTTCCCGGAACACCGAAAAAACAAAGCTATGGAGCCTACGGCACTTCCACTTATGGTCCTATAGCTTAGGGAAATTAAAATCAAAAACACACAGCCACCCCAAAGTGTCGGACGGCTCTGTTTACAAGAACCTCGTCTACGGTACAAGTTAAATATCCCAGAATGTGAAAAATGGAGAAAGAAGTTGTGGTACGTACGTACAATGGAATATCACTCAGCAATGAAATCTATGTCATCAGGCCCGTCGCGGCATAATGAGTGGATTCAGGTACGATGATTCTAAGTGAAATAAGTCACACAGAAAATGAAACATCATAAGATATCTCTAATACACGGAATGTAATCTTGGCTACACATGAACTGAATTACAAAACAGAACAGGGTCTCAAATTTAGAAAACCAACTTATGCTTGATTAAGGGGAAAGGTGAGTTGGGGTGCTGCATAAAACCAGAGATAGAAATTAGCACCGATACCTTTCCATAAGTCAAATATGTAATAGTCAAGACCTACCCCTTGCTCAACGAAATGGACTAAACACCCCATATTCAACGCCTAGGAATACACCTGACTAGTAAGAATCTTCAAACCCATGGATTTATATGTCTCCGTAAGAGAAAGAAGCCTTTGTACAGTAGCATGAATACAGCAGAGAAAATCCGATAAATCCCATTATCAAAATGAATTACAAAAACAAAACACAAGGACAGTGAAATAGAGAGCAATTCTTAAATAATTCATTCAGGGCTTGTGATGCAACCTGGATTTACCACATCTACACCCAGAGCTGAGTGAGACATAAGGTTGGGCACTTCGGGCTGATAGCATTGGTGAGGTTCGATGAGCAAATGCAGACCCTTCGAAGTCATACAGCATGGTACCCATTCCATGGGTCCCAACTCTCCAAGTTTAATGGATTCTTCCTTCAGCTAAAACATGCATGGGAAACCCACAGTATGGTGCACCGTGTGACCGACAAACGTTTTCAAATGCATCTCAGTTTTTGTACCATTTTACTTGGGTTCACCATTCCAGACCCTTTACTAACACTCTCACCACTTAGAGAGTAGGTGCCTTTAACCTCCTGTTGGTCACAGTTTGCAATTTCTGCGCAAGATGAAAAGGAATAGGGAGAACCAATGAGAGACTAGCTGTAGGTGTCTGCACGGGCAAATGGAACGCTCATTTCCCACCAGGAAGAGGAAATAACCAAAGGCCCAGCATGCCCTGCTGGAACCAGATTAGGGCCTGAAGCAATCCTGTGGTTTTGCGGCCAACTCACAGGAAAGCGTGTTGAAGAAAGCAGCTCAGGGGCACTGTAATTCACAAACCTGCAGAGTTATAAATGACAGCTATCGTCCAAAATATATTGAAGTATGTCTGCGAAGAGGACTTAGAATTTGGGCAGAAATTCAGGAAAACGATTTCGGGGGTAGACTGGAATTGCACTTAACGCCTAGGAAAAGACGGAGAACGGCGACAATGATGCACTTGGCCAAAAAGGTTGTATGCGTTTTTTCCTGAATATAATCAGGAAAAACCGCATACGCCCTTTTTGGCCAACCAAGCAAGCGTGTAAAGAAATCTGCACTACAATGAAGTCTCTCTGCCCCCCGTTCAAAAGGGCCATCTGAAAAAAGTGTAAAATCCAGAAAGGCAGGACAGGCCATGGAGAAGAGGGAGCATTGTTATCCTGATGGGCGGGATGTGAATTGCCAACAGCCACTCTGGAGAAGTGTATGGTATTTCCTGAAACACATAAGAAACAAAGCAACACAGCCTATGGCACTTCCACTTATGGTCCTATAGCTTAGGGAAATTAAAATCAAAACCACACAGGCACCCCAAAGTTTGGAACGGCTCTGTTTACAAGAACCTCGTCTACGGTACAAGTTAAATATCCCAGAGGGCGAAAAATGGATAAAGAAGTTGTGGTTCTTACGTACAATGGAATATCACTCAGCAATGAAATCTATGTCATCAGGCCAGTAGCGGCATAATGAGTGGATTCAGGTACGATGATTCTACGTGCAATAGGTCACACAGAAAAAGAAACATCATAAGGTATCACTAATACACGGAATGTAATCTTGGCTACACATGAACTGAATTACAAAACAGAACAGTGTCTCAAATTTAGAAAACCAACTTATGCTTGCTTTTTGGGAAAGGTGAGTTCAGGTGCTGCATAAAAACAGAGATTGCAATTCGCACTGATACAGTTCCATAAGCCAAATATGTAATAGACAAGACCTACTGCTTGCTCAACGAAATGGGCTCAACACCCCATATTCAACGCCTAGAAATATACCTGCCTAGCAAGAATCTTAAAACCCATGGATTTATATGTGTCCGAAAGAGAATCCAGCGTGTGTTCAGTGGCCTAAAGGCAACAGTGAAAATCCGATAAATCATATTATCAAAATAAATTTCAAAAACAAAACACAATGACAGTGAAATAGAGAGCAATTCTTAAATAATTCACTCAGGGCTTCTGATGCAACCTGGATTTACCACATGTACACCCAGTGCTGGGGAGACATAAGGCCGGAAACTTCGCCCTGATAGCATTGTTGAGGTTCGGTGAACAATTGCAGACCCTTTGAAGTCATACTGCATGGTACCCATTCCAAGGGTCCCAACTCTCCAGGTTTAAGGGATTCTTCCTTCCGCTACATCATGTATGGGAAACCCAGAGTATGGTCCACCATGTGATTGGGAAACGTTTTCAAATGCATCTCAGTTTTCTTCCCTTTATACTCGGGTTCACCATTCCAGACGCTTAACTAACACTCTCCCCACTTGGAGAGTCAGTGCCTTTAACCTCCTGCTTGTCACAGTTTGCAATTTCTGCGCAAGATGAACAGGAATAGGGAGAACCAATGAGAGACTAGCTGTAGGTGTCTGCACGGGCAATTTAATGCTCATTTCTCACCAGGAAGTGGAATTAACCAAAGGCTCAGAATGCCCTGCCAGAACCAGATTAGGGCCTGAAGCAATACTGCGGGTGTGCAGGCAGCTCACAAGATAGCGAGTTGAACAAAGGAGCTCAGGGGCACTGTAATTCACAAACCTGCAGAGTTATAAATGACAGCTATCGTCCAAAAATATATTGAAGGAAGGCTGCGAAGAGGACTTGAAAGTGGGGCAGAATTCCAGGAAAACGATTTCAGGAGGTACACGGGAAGTGCACTGAAAGCATAGGAGAAGAGGCAGAACCTCGACAATGATGCACTTGTTCAAAAAGTGCATATGCGTTTTTTCCAAGGCCCTCCTTAAAGAGGGTAGGGGGCTCCCAGCATGCTTCAGTGGCCAACAGAGGGCCCACATCGCCAAGGTGACGTGAGCCAGCCAGGCAGGAGTGACCTCACATCAGAGGGCCCACCTCACAGAAGGGTAAGGGACCCAGCCATTATCAGACTCTCACCAGAGGGCCCACATCAGCAAGGGGCTGGGAACCAGGCAGGAGTGTCTTCACACCCGTGGGGCCACATCATCGCAAGTTGAGGTACCCAGCACATGTGGCCTCAAACCAGAGGACCCACATCTCCATGGGTCTCGGAGCGAGGCAGGCAGGATGAACCTCAAAACACGTGGCCCATTGTATAAAAAAGGTGAGGAATCCAGCAGTTGGAACATCCCAGCAGGCGGCCCAGAGCACCGAGGCTATGGGATCCAGGCAATGATGAACTTACAACAGAGGGCCCTCATCATGAAACTGTGAGCAACCTAGCCATTGTGACCTCAGAGCACAAGGCCCACATCCCCATGGGGAAGCGAACCAAGCAGGAGTGTCATCGCACCAGTGGGCACACATCAGAAAATGTGGGGAGCCCAGCAGTTAGGGCCTGACGCCAGAGGGCCCTCATCACCGAGGAGAGGAGGCTCCCAGCAGGCTCCAACTGCTACAAGAGGGCCAACGTCGCCAATGCGGGGTGTGCCAGCCAGGCAGGAGTGACCTCAGAGCAGAGGGCCAACCTCAAAAAAGTGTGAGGAACCCAAAGAGGATTAGACTCTCACCAGAGGGCCCACATCACCAAGAGGATCAGAACCAGGCAGGACTGTCTTCACACCAGGGTGACCACATCATAGAAAGGTGAGGAACCCAGCACATGTGGCCTAAACCAGAAGACCCACATCTCCAAGGGGCTCGGAGTGAGGCATGCAGGAGTAGCCTCACAACACAGGGCCCATAGAATAAAAAAGCTGAGGAATCCTGCAGTGGGAACCTCCCAGCAGGCGGCCCAGAGCACCGAGTCTATGCGATCCAGGCTGCAGTGAACTCACAGCAGAGGGCCCATATCATGAAACTGTGAGCAACCCAGCCATTGGGACCTCACAGCAGAAGGCCCACATCCCCATGGGGTTGGGAACATGGCAAGAGTGTCCTCGCACCGCTTAGCACGTATCAGAAAAAGTGGGTACCCAGCAGTTACGGCCTGACGCTAGAGAGCCCTCATCACCGAGGGGAGGTGGCTCCCAGCAGGCTCCAACTGCCACAAGAGGGCCGATGTCGCCAAGGCGGGGTGTGCCAGCCAGTCAGGAGTGACCTCACAGCAGAGGGCCCACCTCACAGAAGGGTGAGGAACCCAGCCAGGATCAGACTCTCACCAGAGGGCCCACATCACCAAGGGGATAGAAACCAGGCAGGAGTGTCCTCACACCAGCGGGGCCACATCATCGAAAGGTGAGGGACCCAGCACACGTGGCCTCAAACCAGAGGACACACATCACCAAGGGGCTGGGAGTGAGTCAGGCAGGAGGAGTCTCCAAACAGAGGGCTCATAGAAGAAAAAAGGTGAGGAATCCCGCAGTTGGAACCTCCCCGCAGGCGGCCAGGAGCAGCGAGGCTATGGGATCCAGGCCGGAGTGAACTCACACCAGAGGGCCCTCATCATGAAACTGAGCCACCCACCGTTGGGACCTCAGAGCAGAAGGCCCATATTCCCATGGGGTTGGAAACCTGGCAGGAGTGTACTCACACCACAGGGCGCACATCAGAAAATTTTGGGAGCCCAGGAGTTAGAGCCTGACGCCAGAGGGCCCTCATTACCGAGGGGAGGAGACTCCCAGCAGGCACCAACTCCCACCTGAGGGCCCACGTCGCCAAGGTGACGTGTGCCAGTCAGGCAGGAGTGACCTCACAGCAGAGGGCCTACCTCACAGAAGGGTGAGGAAACCAGCCAGGATAAGACTCTCACCAGAGAGCCCACATCACCAAGGGGACCGGAACAAGGCAGGAGTGTCCTCACACCAGTGTGGCCACATTATAGAAAGGTGACGAACCCAGCACATGTGGCCTAAACCAGAGGACCCACATTTCCAAGGTGCTCCGAGTGAGGCAGGCAGGAGTAGCCTAACAACACAGGGCCCACAGAATAAAAAATGTGAGGAATCCAGCAGTAGGAACCCCCCAGCAGGTGGCCCAGAGTACGGAGCCTATGGGATCCAGGCCACAGTGAACTCACAGCAGAGGGCTCACATCATGACACTGTGAGCAATCCAGCTGGTGGGACCTCAGAGCAGAAGGCCCACATCCCCATGGGGATGGGAACGTGGCAGGAGTGTACTCGCACGACAGGGCACATATCAGAAAATTTTGGGAGCCCATGAGTTAGGGCCTGACGCCAGAGGGCCCTCATTACCGAGGGGAGGAGACTCCCAGCAGGCACCAACTCACAACTGAGGACCCACATCGCCAAGGTGATGTGTGCCAGCCAGGCAGGAGTGACCTCACAGCAGAGGGCCCACCTCCCAGAAGGGTGAGGAATCCAGCCAGGATCAGACTCTCACCAGAGGGCCCCCATCACCAAGGGGATGGGAACCAGGCAGGAGTGTCCTCACACCAGTGGGGCCACATCAATAAAGGTGAGGAAACCGGCACATGTGGCCTCAAACCAGAGGACCCACATCACAAAGGGGCTGGGAGTGAGTCAGGAAGGAGGAGCATGAAAACACAGGACCCAAAGAATAAAAATGGTAAGGAATCCAGCAGTAGGAACCTCCCAGCAGGCGGCTCAGAGCACAGAGTCTATGGGATCTAGGCCTGAGTGAACTAACACCAGAGAGCCAACATCCTGAAACTGTGAACAACACAGGTGTTGGGACCATAGAGCAGAAGGCACATGGGGATGGGAACCTGGCAGGAGTGCCCTCACACCACTTAGCACGTATCAGAAAATGTGGGTAACCAGCAGTTAGGGCCTGATGCCAGAGGGCCTCATCACTGAGGGGAGGAGGCTCCCAGCGGGCTCCAACTGCCACCAGAGGGCCGACGTCGCCAAGGCGGGGTGTGTCAGCCAGGCAGGAGTGACCTCAGAGAAGAGGGCCCACCTCACAGAAGTGTGAGGAGCCCAACCAGGATCAGACTCTCACTGGAGGGCTCACATCACCAAGGGGATGGGAACCAGGCAGGAGTGTCCGCACACCAGTGGGGCCACATCTGCGAAAGGTGAGGAACCCAGCACATGTGGCCTCAAACCAGAGGACACACATCACCAAGGGGCTGGGAGTGAGGCAGGTGTCTGGAGGGGCACATTTAACTCTAATTTCCCACCAGGAAGAGGAATTAACCAAAGGCTCAGAGTGCCGTGCAGGACCCTGATTACGGCCTGAAGCAAACCTGCGGTTCTGTGGCCAGCTTTCAAGGAAACGAGTTAAGAAAGGAAATCACAGGCACTGTAATTCACAAACCAGCAGAGTTATAAATGACAGCTATTGGCAAAAATATATTGAAGTAAGTCTGCACAGAGGACTTGAAAACGAGGCAGAATTGCAGGAATCATATTTCAGGAGGTAGATTGGAATTGCATTTAAAGCATGTGAAAAGCGGCAGATCTTTGACAGTGATGCACTTGGACAAAAAGTGCGTATACATTTTTTCCTGAATATATTCAGGAAAAAACGCATATGCCCTTTGTGGCCAACCAAGAATTCGAGCAATGGAAATCCGCACTACAATGAACTCTCATTTCCCATTCGTCAAAAGAGTCATCTGAAAAAAGTGTAAAACCCAGAAACACAGGACAGGCCATGGAGAACAGGGAGCCTTGTTATGCTGATGGACGGGATGTAAATTGCCAACAGACACTCTGGTGATGTTTATGGTGTATGCTGAAACATCTAAAAAACAAAGCTACAGAGCCTAGGGCACTTCCACTTTTGGCCCTATAGCTTAGGAAAATTAAAATCAACAAGACACAGCCAACACAATATCCAGGGCTGCTGTGTTTACAAGAACCTTGAGTCCAGTACAAATTAAATATCCCAGAAAGAAAAAAATGGATAAAGGAGTTGTCCTACTTACGTACAACGGAATATCACTCAGCAATGAAATCAATGTCATCAGGCCTGTAGCAGCAAATTGAGTGGATTTAAGTATGATGATTCTAAGAGAAATATGTCACACAGAGAAACATAATTATCATAAGATATCACAAATAGAGGGAGTGTAAACTTGGCTACACATAAACTGAATTACAAAACCGAACAGAGTCTCACATTTAGATAAAAACTTATGCTTGCTTAACGGGAAAGTTGAGTTGGGGTGCTGTATAAAACCAGAGATTGAAATGAGCACACATACCGTTCCATACGCCAAATATGTAATAGACAAGACCTACTCTTTGCTCAACGAAATAGACTAATCCATGGTGTATCACCTCACACCTGTTAGAATGGGCATCATCAGAAAATCTACAAACAACAAATGCTGGAAAGGGTGCGGAGATAAGGAAACCTCTTCCACTATTGTTGGGAATGTAAATTGATGCAGTCACTGTGGAGAACATTATGGAGTTTCTTATAAAACTAAGAATAGAATTACCATATAATACAGCAATCCCACTACTGGGCATATACCCAGACAAAACCATAAAACGAAAAGAGACATTCACCGCAATGTTCATTGCATCACTATTTACAATATCCAGGTAATGGAAGCAACCTAAATGCCCACAGACAGACGAATGCATAAAGATAAGGTACATATATAAAATGGAATATTACTAAGCCATAAAAAGGAATGAAATTGGGTCATTTGTAGAGACGTTGATGGATCTAGAGACTGTCATACAGAGTGAAGTAAGTCAGAAAGAGAAAAACAAATCCTGTATATAAATGCATATATGTGGAACCTAGAAAAGTTGTACAGATGAAGCGTTTTGCAAGGCAGAAATAGAGCAACAGATGTAGACAACAAACGTATGGACACCAAGGGGGGAAAGCTGTTAGGGGGGTGGTGGTGGGAGTTGAGAGATTGGGATTGACATGTATACATTTCTATGTATAAAATAGGTAACCAAAAAGAACCTGCTGTATAAAAAAATAAAATAAAATTCAAAATTACAAAAAGTAAAACAGAAAAAATATTCTTCCCTTCATATACATGTATTTATATGAATAAATTATTTCCATGCTTATATCTGTAAATACAAAAAAGAGGAATAAAATCTACCTTGAACCAAAAACGAAAAAAAGAAAAAAAAAACAGAACCCACCAGTTACACAGAGGAAAACCGTATCAGGGCCCTTGCTCCAGTTGTAAACAATTCTGAAGTTGGTCAGTGGTGGGGAATCATCTCCCATTCAGCCAGCATGCCCCACACAACAAGCGTCCTCATTGCAAAGCTGGGGGCCCGTGCCGAGGCATCTGTGAGTAAACGTGGGCCGAGCCCCAGGCCAGCTGCTGCTGAAATGTTCCCACCCTTCCCAGGTAAAACACCTGAATATGTACAAGGACTTGAAAGCCTAGAGGAAGGGCCATGGAGCCACATGAGCGACAGCATGCCAGCCGACTTGGTGCCTGCAGGCCAGACAGGATGGTCCTGGCCCTGGGTGCTCTTCTGGAAGCTTTCCATTTCCCTGCCTGAGATACCCCTCCTGTCCCGGCCCCCACTGCTTTCTTCCTTACTCACCTCTGCCCAGGGAGAAATTCCAGCGGCAGGTATGGGTGGCACATCCTCTTCTTTAGCAGGTGGCATCTTGGCAACTGCTGCAGAAAGTCCAGCAGAGCCCCACTCACACTGGGCAACCCACAAAGCCGTGGCCTCTCACTCCCTCCCACCAGTCCAGCCCCGAGACTGCTGACAGGGCAGAAAATGGCGTCAGGCACAGCTGCAGGTGCTCTTGCTGCCTGGAGCGGTGTTTATATTGATCTCAACCCAGGCACACCTTGGGAGGGATGGCCGGCATGGTCAGGCTTCCCAGGCCAGCCAATAATCACCCCTCAGGGGCTCACAGTTGCAGAAACTGGAACTTGCTGAATCGGCCAGGTCCAAGGAACAGGTGTGGGCTCCTGAGAGTCAGGATAGACAAGGGCCTGCAGCTCTGGCTTGTTTTCTAATTATATTATCTGGCCCATGAGTGGGAGACAACTTCAAGAAAACCATCTCCTAATGAGAAGTACCCAGGAGTCAGGGAGAGGAGGGGTGGGTGGTGGGTGGAGACAGAGGCCTGGTGCCCCGGGTGCAGTGGAAATCTCTGGAAGACCAGGTGGAGGGAGGCCACACAGAGTGATGCCCAGGGTCACAGACCTGTCGGAGCTGCTGTTTGTTAGTTCAAGTCCTGCTCTGAGGTGCTCTGTGTCAGATCTGAGTGACAGGTGAGCTGAGAGTGCTCTGCAATGAGGGCGATGTGCATGGCTCCTGTGTGCCCAGCCCTGCCACGGTACCTGAAAGGGTAGCTCTGTATCCTGGGAGGGGCCTGACCACGAGAGCCCCATGGGCTGCAGGGGAACCTGCCCAGGGAGCCCCATATCCTGGGAGGGGCCTGAACACGAGAGCCCCGTGGGCTGGGGTGGGGGTGGGGTACCTGCCCAGGTGAGCTCCATATCCTGGGATTGGCCTGACCTTGAGAGCCCCATGGGCTGCTGGAGTCCTGGTAAAAGATGTCAGGACAGTCAGTGAAGCCACCGAGGATATACCTCCAGTAGTTCCTAAACCCTACACCCTGCTGGTCATTCTACTAACCACCAGGACATGGTATTCTGTATTAGTCTTCAATGAAGCCTTCTTTTGTATTCTATTAGTCCCAGAGTCACAAGAAATTTTGGCTTGTGAGTGGCAGGACTCAACATACAACTAAAACAATACTTCGAGGCCGTCTTGCCCCAAGGGTTCAAAAATTCCCACACCATCTTTGGGGAAAGCTCAGCTAAAGACCTAAAAGTTCTACCTCTGGAAAAGGAAACACTCCTTCAATATGCAGACGACATTCTGATCGCCAGCCCTACTAAGGAGACCTCTGAACTACCAAGCCAATAAAGGATACAAGTTGTCCAAGAAAAAGCTCAAATATCACAGACTATGGTGACCTGCGTGGGCTGCATTCTCACAGAAGGTCGGAGAAGCCCATCCCAGGAAAGGGAAGAAACGATTTACAGCCTTACCCATTTCTAAAACTAGAAGACAGCTTAGGGGTTCCTGGGGAGGCCAGGGTTTGCTGCTTCTGGATCCCTAACTACAGTCTACTAGCTGGGCCTCTATATGAAACACTGAAAGAAAAAGATGATGATCCTTTTGAATAGAATCCAGAAGTGGCCTTTCAAGAATGGAAAGAGCAGTCAATTCAGACCCTTGCCCTGGAACTCCCTAATTTAGCTAAACCCTTTGACCTTTACATTCCTAGTGAAATTTGAATGGCCATTGGAGTATTAGTGCAAAACCTGGGACCACTTGAAATGGAACAATGCAAGAATGCCATCCAGGTAGGATAAACTACGGTCACCAAGGGGCTTGGCCCACCGCCACATCTGGCCAAGATACTGGCAGTATCTGAAAACCTGGAAATCAGCAGCCCAAAAGGCCACCTCCCTCCTAAGGGAAAAGGACCCCACGTGGTGATCCTAACCCCCAACCATGCCCTGAAGTTGCAGGGTTTGCTCCGTGGGCACACTGACCTTGAGTGAGGAGGTCCTCCAACTCCAACCTCCAGAGAGATAACTGGGGCAAAGTGGCACCATGACGACTCATGTGACCATCACTTGACCTGGAGTTTCTCTCATAAAACAACAAGAGTGTGTCCCAAAAGAGTAGACTACTGCTTGCAGGACTTACTGCACCCAGAGGGGAGGTAATAATCTTGGCAGGGGAACCGTATATCACGCTGTCACCATAGAAAAGCCTACAGACACTGTGATGATGGTGACCAATAAGACCGGCTGGACTCCTGTTTACTTCAAAAGGCTGTTGACTCAGTGGCCATCATGGTCCTTCATCACCACTGACCCTGGACTGTCTGGGAGTTGAGCAGTCAGGGTGCTGACACCTGGTGCTGTTTTTACGTTAATTCAGGGGCCTAACTGAAAAAAGCACAGACTACTGGTCAGAGCATCTAGGCTGGCAGAAACGGTCAGCCTAAGGTGGCTGAACAAATGTGCGGCGGGGTGAAACTGGACCTCACAGCGTCACTGCACATCTCCTTCCTGGACCCTTAAAGGTCATTAGAATCTATAACACTACCAATACTTGTGCTCAGGCGGACGAGCAGGGAGGCAGGAGGCCTGCGGACAATCAACGTCACCTGGAGGCTGCTGGGGAGAAGATCAGACCCTCTCCCACGGGTATGAGGGCTCCTAACTCAGCACTCAGCAGTTACAGATGAAGGGTCTGCACCCTCAGCACTCTAAGAATGAGGAAGGGGACAAAATGCAGAAGAGGGGTTTGTCCCAGGCAAAGCCCCTTAAAAATCCCTGGGAGATAAAAATAGAATCTGGGCAATAAAATAAAGTCTAACCTTTTTTATCCTTTGTGCTTTGTCTAATTTCACGTGCTCCTAGGGTCCCGCATACAGAGGTTCAACAGCCGGCACTTCAGACCAGATTTCCTAGTGCAGAATGGCTGGGTCGACACTTCAGCTCCTGGAGCACAGTGCAGACTCCGCGATATAGAGCCTGAGCTGCAGCCAACCGGGCCCTCGAGAGCTCCGCCCCCTCCCTCCCACTGACTCTGACAGGATCTCTACACAGCAGCCCAGCCCACAGCCCACGGGGTAGCACATGCTCTCACCTCTGCATTCTCTGATCAAAATATAAAGTTTCCTTTGCTTCTGAACCAAACTCAGTCTCGATCTGTTGGCTCCAATGACACTGGGCAGGGGGACACTTGTTGGGGTCCACTCTGGAGGATCAGTAACAGAAATTGAGAACATTGTAACTTCAATGAACAGATGTGTGAGCCAAACTGTAATTAACATAGAACAGTGTATAAGGCTCGGGTAAAATAAGATGTTTCTAACACTTCCATTTGATATTTCCATCACTTTATTATAAGCAAGTTCAGTGAAAGTTTTGTCTTATTTGTCAGGTCAATACTAGAGAAACGAAGTGATTTCTTTCCAAGGATGTACATCTAATAATCTTGGTTAAAGCTTCAATCTTGTTTTAAATGCTTTTCCATTGAAAATGATACCTCTCTTTCAGCTCCCCCATTTCTGAGAAGTATAAAATCTTATAATTTATTATTACCAAAGGGGAAAGGTGGGAGGAGGGATAAATTAACAGTTTGGGATTAACACATACACACTGCTATGTATAAAATCGATCATTAACAAGGAACTACTGTACAGCACAGGGAACCACACTCAATATTTTGCAATAACCTATAAGGGGAAATAATCTGAAAAAAGAATAGATATTTTTATTGACATCATCTATTAATGACAGTTAAAATGGAACCTAAGGGAAACCGGTGGTGAGTGCTTCTGACCCTGAAGACTTCAATCATCTAAAGTTTGGACTCTGCCTACTTCCCAAGGCCCTTAATGAACATATGTGTAGCCGTAGCTTAAAAAATTCCCCAGTTTGGGTTGTGGAGAGACACTGATTTTGAAAAAGCCCTGGTGTTCTCCTCACATGAATGGGACACTTCCTACAGCTAAAATATGCCTGTCACACCCAGAAGATGGTATACCGTCTGATCGGGAAGAGTTTGGAAAAGGCATCTCATCTCCTCATCTCCTGGTGCTCGGGTTCACCCCTCCAGCGTCTTTACGAACAGTCTCCCCACTTGGAGATGTCAGCACTGTCAACATCCTGTTGCATACAGTTTGGAATTTGTCCAGAGGATGAAGCAGAAGGAGGAGGAACAATGAGAGACAAGTCCTAGGTGTTCGGACAGGCACATGTCATTCTAATTTCCAATCAGGAAGACGAATTGACTAAAAGCTAGGGTTGCCCATGGAAACAGAATAGGGCTTGAAGAAATCCCGCTGCTTTGTGGCCAGTTCCCATAAACACAAGTTGAAAAATGGAACTCAGGGACACTAAAATTCACGAAACTGCAGAGTTGAAAATATCTCTCACTGAAAAATGTCTTGAGGAAAGTCAGAGAAAAGGACTTGTAAGCAACGGAGAATGGCAGGAAAGGGATTGGAAGAGGTAGAAAGGACTCGCCATTAAGCACAAGAAAAGGGGCTGAACATTGCCAACATTGCAGTTGGCCAAAAAGGGTGTATGCGTCTTTTTCTGTATATATTCAAGAAAAGGGCATACACTTTTTTAGCCAACCAAACAGGTGCGCACTGGAAATCAGTACTACAAAACATATCACTTCGCATCAGTCAGAAGAGCCTTCCTCATAAAGTGTAAACACCAGAAATGCAGGACAGGGCAAGGAGAAAAGGGAGCCCTGTGAGGCTTATAGTGGAAATGTATATTGCCAATGGTCACTCTTGAGAAGTGTATTGTGTTTACTAAAGCATCTAAAAAATGAGCTACAGAGCACAGGGCACTTGCACTCATGGACGTATATCTTGGGAAAGACAAAAATGGAGAGGACACAGTCACCCCAATGTTTACCGCCTCTCTGTTTCAAAGATCCTCGACTAGGATATAATTTATATGTCTCTGGAGGGAAAAAATGGATAGAGGTGTGGCACTTATGTAGAGTGGAATATTACTCAGCCTGAAAATCAGTGAAATATGGCCCGTTGTAACAACCCCAGAGTAGTTACGTATGATCATTCAAAGTCACATAATTCAAAAAGAAAAAGACAAACAATATTACTAATACATGGAATGTAAACGTGGCTACAAATGACCTGAATTACAAAACAGAATGGGGTCTCAAATTTAGAAGACCAACTTATGTTTGCTTAAGGAAAAAGGAGAGTTGGGGAGCTGCATAAAACCAGAGATTGAAATTAGTACAGATACCGTTCCATAAGCCAAATATGTAATAGAAAAAACCTACTCCCTGGTCAACAAAATGGTCTCAACACGCCATATTCAACACCTACGAATACACCTGACTAGTAAGAATCTTCAAACTCATGGATTTATATGTCTCCGGAAGAGAATCAAGAGTGAGTACAGCGGCATGAACGGAGCAGTGAAAATGCGATAAATCCCATTATCAAAATAAATTACAAAAACAAAACACAATGAGAGTGAAATAGAGAGCAATTCTTAAATAATTCATTCAGGGCTTGTGATGCAACCTGGATTTACCACATCTACACCCAGAGCTGAGTGAGACATAAGGTTGGGCACTTCGGGCTGATAGCATTGTTGAGGTTCAATGAGCAAATGCAGACCCTTTGAAGTCATACTGCATGGTACCCATTCCATGGGTCCCAACTCTCCAGGTTTAAGGGATTGTTTCTTCAGCTAAAACATGCATGGGAAACCCACAGTATGGTGCACCGTGTGACCAGGAAAGGTTTTCAAATGCATCTCAGTTTTCGTCCCCTTTTACTCGGGTTCACCATTCCAGAACGTTTACTAACACTCTCCCCACTTGGAGAGTCAGTGCCTTTAACCTCCTGTTTGGCACAGTTTGCAATTTCTGCGCAAGATGAACAGGAATAGGGAGAACCAATGAGAGACTAGCAGTAAGTGTCTGCACGGGCAAATTTAATGCTCATTTCCCACCAGGAAGAGGAATTAACCAAAGGATCAGCATGCCGTGCCGGAACCAGATTAGGGCCTGAAGCAATCCTGCGGGTTTGCGCCCAGCTCACAAGTTGCGAGTTGAAGAATGGAGCTCAGGGGCACTGTAACTCACAAACATGCAGAGTTATAAATGACAGCTATCGTCCAAAAATATATTGAAGGAAAGCTGCGAATACGACTTGTAAGCAGGGCAGAATTGCAGGAAATCGATTTCAGGGGGTACACGGGAATTGCATTTAAAGCATAGGAAAAGAGGCAGAACGTCGACAATGATGCTCTTGGCCAAAAAGGGTGTATGCGTTTTTTCCTGAATTTATTCAGGAAAAAAAGCATATGCGCTTTTTGGCCAACCAAGCAAGCATGTTAAAGAAATCTGCACTACAATGAAGTCTCACTGCCCCCAGGTCAAAAGGGACATCTGAAACAAGTGTAAAATCCACAAAGACAGGACAGGGCAAGGAGAACAGAGAGCCTTGTTATGCTGATGGTCGGGAGGTAAATTGCCAACAGCCACTCTGGAGAAGTGTATGGTGTATCCTGGAACCCCTGAAAAACAAAGCAACGGAGCCTACGGCACTTCCACTTATGGTCCTATAGCTTAGGGAAATTAAAATCAACAACACACAGCCACCCCAAAGTGTCGGACGGCTCTGTTTACAAGAACCTCTTCTACGGTACAAGTTAAATATCCCAGAATGTGAAAAATGGATAAAGAAGTTGTGGTACGTACGTACAATGGAATATCACTCAGCAATGAAAGCTATGTCATCAGACCCGTCGCGGCATAATGAGTGGATTCAGGTACGATGATTCTAAGTGAAATAAGTCACACAGAAAATGAAACATCATAAGATATCACTAATACATGGAATGTAAACTTTGCTACACATGAACTGAATTATAAAACAGAACAGGGTCTCAAATTTAGAAAACCAACTTATGCTTGCTTAAGGGGAAAGGTGAGTTGGGGTGCTGGATAAAACCAGAGATAGAAATTAGCACAGATACCTTTCCAAAAGCCAAATATGTAATAGCCCAGACCTACCCCTTGCTTAACGAAATGGACTAAACACCACATATTCAACGCCTAGGAATACACCTGACTAGTAAGAATCTTCAAACCCATGGATTCATATGCCTCCGTAGGAGAATGAAGCGTGTGTACAGCGGCATGAATGCAGCAGAGAAAATCCGATAAATCCCATTGTCAAAATGAATTACAAAAACAAAACCCAAGGACAGTGAAATAGAGAGCAATTCTTAAATAATTCATTCAGGGCTTGTGATGCAACCTGGATTTACCACATATACACCCAGAGCTGAGTGACACATAAGGTTGGACACTTTGGGCTGATAGCATTGTTGAGGTTCGATAAGCAAATGCAGACCCTTTGAAGTCATACTGCATGGTAGCCATTCCATGGGTCCCAACTCTCCAGGTTTAAGGGATACTTCCTTCAGCTAAAACATGCATGGGAAACACACATTATGGTGCACCATGTGACGGGGAAACGTTTTCAAATGCATCTCAGTTTTCGTCTCGTTTTACTTGGGTACACCATTCCAGACCCTTTAATAACACTCTCCCCACTTGGAGAGTCTGTACCTTTAACCTCCTGTTTGGCACAGTTTGCAATTTCTGCGCAAAATGAACAGGAATAGGGAGAACCAATGAGAGACTAGCTGTAGGTGTCTGCACGGGCAAATTTAACGCTCATTTCCAACCAGGAAGAGGAATTAACCAAAGGCTCAGCATGCCGTGCCGGAACCAAATTAGGGCCTGAATCTATCATGCGGGTTTGCGGCCAGCTCACAAGAAAGCGATTTGAAGAAAGGAGCTCAGGGGCACTGTAATTCACAAACCTGCAGAGTTATAAATGACAGCTATCGTCCAAAAATATATTGAAGGAAGGCTGTGAAGAGGACTTGAAAGCGGGGCAGAATTGCAGGAAAACGATTTCAGGGGGTAGACGGGAATTGCATTTAAACCATAGGAAAAGAGGCAGAATGTCGACAATGATGCACTTGGCCAAAAAGTGCGTATGCGTTTTTTACTGAATATATTCAGGAAAAAACGCATACGCCCTTTTTGGCCAACCAAGCAAGCATGTTAAAGAAATCTGCACTACAATGAAGTCTCACTGCCCCCCGGTCAAAAGGGCCATCTGAAAAAAGTGTAAAATCCAGAAATGCAGCACAGGCCATGGAGAACAGGGAGCCTTGTTATGCTGATGGGTGGGATGTAAATTGCCAACAGCCACTCTGGAGAAGTGTATGGTGTTTCCTGAAACACCTAAAAAACAAAGCAACGGAGCCTACGGCACTTCCACTTATGGTCCTATAGCTTAGGGAAATTAAAATCAAAAACACACAGCCACCCCAAAGTTTCAGACAGCTCTGTTTACAAGAACCTCGTCCACGGTACAAGTTAAATATCCCAGAAAGCGAAAAATGGATAAAGAAGTTGTGGTACGTACGTACAGTGGAATATCACTCACCAATGAAGTCTATGTCATCTGGCCCGTCTTGGCATAATGATTGGATTCAGGTACGATGATTCTAAGTGAAATAAGTCACACAGAAAATGAAACATCATAAGATATCACTAATACACCGAATGTAATCTTGGCTACACATGAACTGAATTACAAAACAGAACATGGTCTCAAATTTAGAAAACCAACTTATGTTTGCTTAAGGGGAAAGGTGAGTTGGGGTGCTGCATAAAACCAGAGATAGAAATTAGCACAGATACCATTCCATACGTCAAATACGTAATAGTCAAGAACTACACCTTGCTCAACAAAATGGGCTAAACCCCCTATATTCAACGCCTAGGAATACACCTGACTAGTAAGAATCTTCAAACCCATGGATTTATATGTCTCCATAAGAGAATCAAGCGTGTGTACAGCTGCATGAAGGCAGCAGAAAAAATCCGATAAATCCCATTATCAAAATGCATTACAAAAACAAAACACAATGACAGTGAAATAGAGAGCAATTCATAAATAATTCATTCAGGGCTTGTGGTGCAACCTGGATTTACCTCATCTACACCCAGAGCTGAGTGAGACATAAGGTTGGACACTTTGGGCTGATAGCATTGGTGAGGTTCGATGAGCAACTGCAGATCATTTGAAGCCATACTGCATGGTACCCATTCCATGGGTCCCAAATCTCCAGGTTTAAGTGATTCTTCCTTCAGCTACAACATGCATGGGAAACACACAGTATGGTGCACCGTGTGACCGGGAAACGTTTTCAAATGCATCTCAGGTTTCGTCCCCTTTTACTCGGGTTCACAATTCCAGACCCTTTACTATCACTCTCCCCACTTGGAGAGTCAGTGCCTTTAACCTGCTGTTTGGCACAGTTTGCAATTTCTGTGCAAGATGAACAGGAATAGGGAGAACCAATGAGAGACTAGCTGTAGGTGTCTGCACGGGCAAATTTAATGCTCATTTCGCACCAGGAAGAGGAATTATCCAAAGGCTCAACATGCCGTGCCTGAAACAGATTAGGGCCTGACAATCGTGCGGGTTTGCAGCCAGCTCACAAGATAGCGAGTTGAAGAAAGGAGCTCAGGGGCACTGTAACTCACAAACCTGCAGAGTAATAAATGACAGCTATCGTCCAAAAATATATTGAAGGACGTCTGCAAAGACGACTTGTAAGCGGGACAGATTTGCAGGAAAACGATTTCAGGGGGTAGACGGGAATTGCATTTAAAGCATAGGAAAAGAGGCAGAACGTCAACAATGATGCTCTTGGCCAAAAAGGGCGTATGCGTTTTTTCCTGAATATATTCAGGAAAAAACGCATACGCCCTTTTTGGCCAACCAAGCAAGCATGTTAAAGAAATCTGCACTACAATGAAGTCTCATTGCTCCCCGGGCAAAAGGGCCATATGAAAAATGTGTAAAGTCCAGAAAGGCAGCACAGGCAATGGAGAACAGGGAGCCTTGTTATGCTGATGGGCGGGATGTAAATTGCCAACAGCCACTCTGGAGAAGTGTATGGTGTTTTCCGGAACACCTAAAAAACAAAGCAACGGAGCCTACGACATTTCCACTTATGGTCCTACAGTTTAGGGACATTAAAATGAAAAACACACAGCCACCCCAAAGTGTCGGACGGCTCTATTTACAAGAACCTCGTCTACAGTACAAGGTAAATATCCCAGAATGTGAAAAATGGATAAAGAAGTTGTGGTATATACGTACAATGGAATATCACTCAGCAATGAAATCTATATCATCAGGCCCGTCGCGGCATAATGAGTGGATTCAGGTACGATGATTCTAAGTGAAATAAGTCACACAGAAAATGAAACATCATAAGATATCACTAATACACGGAATGTAAACTTGGCTACACATGAACTGAATTACAAAACAGAACAGGGTCTCAAATTTAGAAAACCAACTTATGCTTGCTTAAGGGGAAAGGTGAGTTGGCGTGCTGCATAAAACCAGAGATAGAAATTAGCACAGATAACTTTCCATAAGCCAAATATGTCATAGTCAAGACCCACCACTTGCTCAACGAAATGGACTAAACACCACATATTCAACACCTAGGAATACACCTGACTAGTAAGAATCTTCAAACCCATGGATTCATATGCCTCCGTAAGAGAATGAAGCGTGTGTACAGCGGCATGAATGCAGCAGAGAAAATCCGATAAATCCCATTGTCAAAATGAATTACACAAACAAAACCCAAGGACAGTGAAATAGAGAGGAATTCTTAATTAATTCATTCAGGGCTTGTGATGCAACCTGGATTTACCACATATACACCCAGAGCTGAGTGAGACATAAGGTTGGACACTTTGGGCTGATAGCATTGGTGAGGTTCGATAAGCAAATGCAGACCCTTTGAAGTCATACTGCATGGTAGCCATTCCATGGGTCCCAACTGCCAGGTTTAAGGGATTCTTCCTTCAGCTAAAATATGCATGGGAAACCTACATTATGGTGCACCATGTGACGGGGAAATGTTTTCAAATGCATCTCAGTTTTCATCTCGTTTTACTTGGGTACACAATTCCAGACCCTTTAATAACACTCTCCCCCTTGGAGAGTCTGTACTTTTAACCTCCTGTTTCGCACAGTTTGCAATTTCTGCGCAAGATGAACAGGAATAGGGAGAACCAATGAGAGACTAGCTGTAGGTGTCTGCACGGGCAAATTTAATGCTCATTTCGCACCAGGAAGAGGAATTAACCAAAGGCTCAACATGCCGTGCCTGAACCAGATTAGGGCCTGACAATCGTGCGGGTTTGCAGCCAGCTCACAAGATAGCGAGTTGAAGAAAGGAGCTCAGGGGCACTGTAACTCACAAACCTGCAGAGTAATAAATGACAGCTATCGTCCAAAAATATATTGAAGGAGGTCTGCAAAGATGACTTGTAAGCGGGACAGATTTGCAGGAAAACGATTTCAGTGGGTAGACGGGAATTGCATTTAAAGCATAGGAAAAGAGGCAGAACGTCAACAATGATGCTCTTGGCCAAAAAGGGCGTATGCGTTTTTTTCCTGAATATATTCAGGAATAAACGCATACGCCCTTTTTGGCCAACCAAGCAAGCATGTTAAAGAAATCTGCACTACAATGAAGTCTCACTGCCCCCCGGTCAAAAGGGCCATCTGAAAAAAGTGTAAAATCCAGAAAGGCAGCACAGGCCATGGAGAACAGGGAGCCTTGTTATGCTGATGGGCGGGATGTAAATTGCCAACAGCCACCCTGGAGAAGTGTATGGTGTTTCCCGGAACACCGAAAAAACAAAGCTACGGAGCCTACGGCACTTCCACTTATGGTCCTATAGCTTAGGGAAATTAAAATCAAAAACACACAGCCACCCCAAAGTGTCGGACGGCTCTGTTTACAAGAACCTCGTCTACGGTACAAGTTAAATATCCCAGAATGTGAAAAATGGAGAAAGAAGTTGTGGTACGTACGTACA
This sequence comes from Delphinapterus leucas, assembly GCF_059928025.1. NCBI lineage: Eukaryota > Metazoa > Chordata > Mammalia > Artiodactyla > Monodontidae > Delphinapterus > Delphinapterus leucas. The sequence goes on along the minus strand of NW_028322236.1, from coordinate 15,669,700 downwards.
ATGGAATATCACTCAGCAATGAAATCTATGTCATCAGGCCCATCGCGGCATAATGAGTGGATTTAGGTACGATGATTCTAAGTGAAATAAGTCACACAGAAAATGAAACATCATAAGATATCACTAATACACGGAATGTAAACTTGGCTACACATGAACTGAATTGCAAAACAGAACAGGGTCTCAAATTTAGAAAACCAACTTATGCTTGCTTAAGGGGAAAGGTGAGTTGGGGTGCTGCATAAAACCAGAGATAGAAATTAGCACAGATACCTTTCCATAAGCCAAATATGTAATAGTCAAGACCTACCCCTTGCTCAACGAAATGGACTAAACACCCCATATTCAACGCCTAGGAATACACCTGAGTAGTAAGAATCTTCAAACCCATGGATTTATATGTCTCCGTAAGAGAATGAAGCGTGTGTACAGCGGCATGAATGCAGCAGAGAAAATCCGATAAATCCCATTATCAAAATGAATTACACAAACAAAACCCAAGGACAGTGAAATAGAGAGCAATTCTTAAATAATTCATTCAGGGCTTGTGATGCAACCTGGATTTACCACATCTACACCCAGAGCTGAGTGAGACATAAGGTTGGGCACTTCGGGCTGATAGCATTGGTGAGGTTCGATGAGCAAATGCAGACCCTTTGAAGTCATACAGCATGGTAACCATTCCATGGGTCCCAACTCTCCAAGTTTAAGGGATTCTTCCTTCAGCTAAAACATGCATGGGAAACCCACAGTACGGTGCAGCGTGTGATCGGGAAACGTTTTCAAATGCATCTCAGATTTGTCCCCTTTTACTCGGGTTCACAATTCCAGACTCTTTACTAAAACTCTCCCCACTTGGAGAGTCAGTGCCTTTAACCTCCTGTTTGGGACAGTTTGCAATTTCTGCGCAAGATGAACAGGAATAGGGAGAACCAATGAGAGACTAGCTGTAGGTGTCTGCAGGGGCAAATTTAACACTCATTTCCCACCAGGAAGGGGAATTAACCAAAGGCTCAGCATGCCGTGCCGGAACAAGATTAGGGCCTGAAGCAATCCTGCGGGTTTGCGGCCAGCTCACAAGAAAGCGATTTTAAGAAAGGAGCTCAGGGGCACTGTAATTCACAAACCTGCAGAGTTATAAATGACAGCTATCGTGCAAAAATATATTGAAGGAAGGCTGCGAAGAGGACTTGAAAGCGGGGCAGAATTGCAGGAAAACGATTTCAGGGGGTAGACTGGAATTGCATTTAAAGCATAGGAAAAGAGGCAGAACGTCGACAATGATGCACTTGGCCAAAAAGGGCGTATGCGTTTTTTCCTGAATATATTCAGGAAAATATATATTCAGGAAAAAACGCATACGCCCATTTTGGCCAACTAAGCAAGCATGTTAAAGAAATCTGCACTACAATGAAGTCTCACTGCCCCCCGGTCAAAAGGGCCATGTGAAAAAAGTGTAAAATCCAGAAATGCAGCACAGGCCATGGAGAACAGGGAGCCTTGTTAGGCTGATGGGTGGGATGTAAATTGCCAACAGCCACTCTGGAGAAGTGTATGGTGTTTCCTGAAACACCGAAAAAACAAAGCAACGGAGCCTACGGCACTTCCACTTATGGTCCTATAGATTAGGGAAATTAAAATCAAAAACACACAGCCACGCCAAAGTTTCAGATGGCTCTGTTTACAAGAACCTCGTCTACGGTACAAGTTAAATATCCCAGAAAGCGAAAAATGAATAAAGACGTTGTGGTACGTACGTACAATGGAATATAAGTCACCAATGAAATCTATGTCATCTGGCCCGTCGTGGCATAATGAGTGGATTCTGGTACGATGATTCTAAGTGAAAAAAGTCACACAGAAAATGAAACATCATAAGATATCACTAATACACCGAATGTAATCTTGGCTACACATGAACTGAATTACAAAACAGAACAGGGTCTCAAATTTAGAAAACCAACTAATGTTTGCTTAAGGGGAAAGTTGAGTTGGGGTGCTGCATAAAACGAGAGATAGAAATTAGCACAGATACCATTCCATACGTCAAATATGTAATAGTCAAGACCTACACCTTGCTCAACGAAATGGGCTAAACACCCTATATTCAAAGCCTAGGAATAAACCTGACTACTAAGACTCTTCAAACCCATGGATTTACATGTCTCCATAAGAGAATGAAGCGTGTGTACAGCTGCATGAAGGCAGCAGAGAAAATCCGATAAATCCTATTATCAAAATGAATTACAAAAACAAAACACAATGACAGTGAAATAGAGAGCAATTCTTAAATTATTCATTCAGGGCTTGTGATGCAACCTTGATTTACCTCATCTACACCCAGAGCTGAGTGAGACATAAGGTTGGACACTTTGGGGTGATACCACTGGTGAGGTTCGATGAGCAAATGCAGACCATTTGAAGTCATACTGCATGGTACCCATTCCATGGGTCCCAACTCTCCAGGTTTAAGCGATTCTTCCTTCAGCTAAAGCATGCATGGGAAGCCCACAGTATGGTGCACCGTGTGACCAGGAAACGTTTTCAAAGGCATCTCAATTTTCGTCCCCTTTTACTCGGGTCCACAATTCCAGACCCTTTTCTAACACTCTCCAGACTTGGAGAGTCAGGGCCTTTAACCTCCTGTTTGGCACAGTTTGCAATTTCTGCGCAAGATGAACAGGAATAGGGAGAACCAATGACAGACTAGCTGTAGGTGTCTGCACGGGCAAATTTAACGCACATTTCCCACCAGAAAGACGAATTAACCAAAGGCTCAGCATGCCGTGCCGGAACAAGATTAGGGCCTGAAGCAATCCTGCGGGTTTGCGGCCAGCTCACAAGAAAGCGATTTGAAGAAAGGAGCTCAGGGGCACTGTAATTCACAAACCTGCAGAGTTATAAATGACAGCTATCGTCCAAAAATATATTGAAGGAAGGCTGCGCAGAGGACTTGAAAGCGGGGCAGAATTTCAGGAAAACGATTTCATGGGGTAGACTGGAATTGCATTTAAAGCATAGGAAAAGAGGCAGAACGTCGACAATGATGCACTTGGCCAAAAACGGCGTATGCGTTTTTTCCTGAATATATTCAGGAAAAAACGCATACGCCCTTTTTGGCCAACCAAGCAAGCATGTTAAAGAAATCTGCACTACAATGAAGTCTCACTGCCCCCCGGTAAAAACGGCCATCTGAAAAAAGTGTAAAATCCAGAAATGCAGCACAGGCCATGGAGAAAAGGGAGCCTTGTTATGCTCATGGGTGGGATGTAAATTGCCAACAGCCACTCTGCAGAAGTGTATGGTGTTTCCTGAAACACCGAAAAAACAAAGCAACAGAGCCTACGGCACTTCCACTTATGGTCCTATAGCTTAGGGAAATTAAAATAAAAAACACACAGCCACCCCAATGTTTCAGACGGCTCTGTTTACAAGAACCTCGTCTACGGTACAAGTTAAATATCCCAGAAAGCGAAAAATGGATAAAGAAGTTGTGGTACGTACGTACAATGGAATATCACTCACCAATGAAATCTATGTCATCTGGCCCGTCGTGGCATAATGAGTGGATTCAGGTACGATGATTCTAAGAGAAATAAGTCACACAGAAAATGAAACATCATAAGATATCACTAATACACCGAATGTAATCTTGGCTACACATGAACTGAATTACAAAACAGAACAGGGTCTCAAATTTAGAAAACCAACTTATGTTTGCTTAAGGGGAAAGGTGAGTTGGGGTGCTGCATAAAACCAGAGATAGAAATTAGCACAGATACCATTCCATACGTCAAATATGTAATAGTCAAGACCTACCCCTTGCTCAACGAAATGGGCTAAACACCCTATATTCAATGCCTAGGAATACACCTGACTAGTAAGAATCTTCAAACCCATGGATTTATATGTCTCCATAAGAGAATCAAGCGTGTGTACAGCTGCATGAATGCAGCAGAGAAAATCCGATAAATCCTATTATCAAAATGAATTACAAAAACAAAACACAATGACAGTGAAATAGAGAGCAATTCTTAAATAATTCATTCAGGGCTTGTGATGCAACCTGGATTTACCTCATCTACACCCAGAGCTGAGTGAGACATAAAGTTGGACACTTCGGGCTGATAGCATTGGTGAGGTTCGATGAGCAAATGCAGACCATTTGAAGTCATACTGCATGGTACCCATTCCATGGGTCCCAACTCTCCAGGTTTAAGCGATTCTTCCTTCAGCTAAAACATGCATGGGGAACCCACAGTATGGTGCACCGTGTGACCGGGAAACGTTTTCAAATGCATCTCAGTTTTCGTCCCCTTTTATTCGGGTTCACAATTCCAGACCGTTTACTAACACTCTCCCCACTTGGAGAGTCAGTGCCTTTAACCTCCTGTTTGGCACAGTTTGCAATTTCTGCGCAAGATGAACAGGAATAGGGAGAACCAATGAGAGACTAGCTGTAGGTGTCTGCACGGGCAAATTTAACGCTCATTTCCCACCAGGAAGAGGAATTAACCGAAGGCTCAGCATGCTGTGCCGGAACCAGATTAGGGCCTGAAGCAATCCTGAGGGTTTGCGGCCAGCTCACAAGAAAGCGATTTGAAGAAAGGAGCTCCGGGGCACTGTAATTCAAAACCTGCAGTGTTGTAAATGACAGCTATCGTCCAAAAATATATTGAAGGAAGGCTGCGAAGAGGACTTGAAAGCGGGGCAGAATTTCAGGAAAACGATTTCATGGGGTAGACTGGAATTGCATTTAAAGCATAGGAAAAGAGGCAGAACGTCGACAATGATGCACTTGGCCAAAAAGAGCGTATGCGTTTTTTCCTGAATATATTCAGGAAAAAACGCATACGCTCTTTTTGGCCAACCAAGCAACCATGTTAAAGAAATCTGCACTACAATGAAGTCTCACTGCCCCCCGGTCAAAAGGGCCATCTGAAAAAAGTGTAAAATCCAGAAATGCAGCACAGGCCTTGGAGAACAGGGAGCCTTGTTATGCTGATGGGTGGGATGTAAATTGCCAACAGCCACTCTGGAGAAGTGTATGGTGTTTCCTGAAACACCTAAAAAACAAAGCAACGGAGCCTACGGCACTTCCACTTATGGTCCTATAGCTTAGGGAAATTAAAATCAAAAACACACAGCCACGCCAAAGTTTCAGACGGCTCTGTTTACAAGAACTTCGTCTACGGTACAAGTTAAATATCCCAGAAAGCGAAAAATGGATAAAGAAGTTGTGGTACATACGTACAATGGAATATCACTCACCAATGAAGTCTATGTCATCTGGCCCGTCGTGGCATAATGAGTGGATTCAGGTACGATGATTCTAAGTGAAATAAGTCACACAGAAAATGAAACATCATAATATATCACTAATACACCGAATGTAATCTTGGCTACACATGAACTGAATTACAAAACAGAACAGGGTCTCAAATTTCGAAAACCAACTTATGTTTGCTTAAGGGGAAAGGTGAGTTGGGGTGCTGCATAAAACCAGAGATAGAAATTAGCACAGATACCATTCCATACGTCAAATATGTAATAGTCAAGACCTACCCCTTGCTCAACGAAATGGGCTAAACACCCTATATTCAACGCCTAGGAATACACCTGACTAGTAAGAATCTTCAAACCCATGGATTTATATGTCTCCATAAGAGAATCAAGCATGTGTACAGCTGCATGAAGGCAGCAGAGAAAATCCGATAAATCCTCTTATCAAAATGAATTACAAAACAAAACACAATGACAGTGAAATAGAGAGCAATTCTTAAATAATTCATTCAGGGCTTGTGATGCAACCTGGATTTACCTCATCTAAACCCAGAGCTGAGTGAGACATAAGGTTGGACACTTCGGGCTGATAGCATTGGTGAGGTTCGATGAGCAAATGCAGACCATTTGAAGTCATACTACATGGTACCCATTCCATGGGTCCCAACTCTCCAGGTTTAAGCGATTCTTCCTTCAGCTAAAGCATGCATGGGAAGCCCACAGTATGGTGCACCGTGTGACCGGGAAACATTTTCAAATGCATCTCAGTTTCTGTCCCCGTTTACTCGGGTTCAGAATTCCAGACCCTTTACAAACACTCTCCCCACTTGGAGAGTCAGTGCCTTTAACCTGCTGTTTGGCACATTTTGCAATTTCTGCGCAAGAGGAACAGGAATAGGAAGAACCAATGAGAGACTAGCTGTAGGTGTCTGCACGGGCAAATTTAACGCTCATTTCCAACCAGGAAGAGGAATTAACCAAACGCTCAGCATGCCGTGCCGGAATCAGATTAGGGCCTGAAGCAATCCTGCGGGTTTGCGGCCTGCTCAAAAGAAAGCGATTTGTAGAAAGGAGCTCAGGGGCACTGTAATTCACAAACCTGCAGAGTTATAAATGACAGCTATCGTCCAAAAATATATTGAAGGAAGGCTGCGAAGAGGACTTGAAAGCGGGGCAAAATTGCAGGAAAACGATTTCAGGGGTTAGACTGGAATTGCATTTAAAGCATAGGAAAAGAGGCAGAACGTCGACAATGATGCACTTGGCCAAAAAGGGCGTATGCGTTTTTTTCCGGAATATACGCATACGCACTTTTTGGCCAACCAAGCAAGCATGTTAAAGAAATCTGCACTACAATGAAGTCTCACTGCCCCCCGGTCAAAAGGGCCATCTGAAAAAAGTGTAAAATCCAGAAAGGCAGCACAGGCCATGGAGAACAGGGAGCCTTGTTATGCTCATGGGTGGGATGTAAATTGCCAACAGCCACTCTGGAGAAGTGTATTGTGTTTCCTGAAACACCTAAAAAACAAAGCAACGGAGCCTACGGCACTTCCACTTATGGTCCTATAGCTTAGGGAAATTAAAATCAAAAACACACAGCCACCCCAAAGTTTCAGACGGCTCTGTTTACAAGAACCTCGTCTACGGTACAAGTTAAATATCCCAGAAAGCGAAAAATGGATAAAGAAGTTGTGGTACGTACGTACAATGGAATATCACTCACCAATGAAATCTATGTCATCTGGCCCGTCGTGGCATAATGAGTGGATTCAGGTACGATGATTCTAAGAGAAATAAGTCACACAGAAAATGAAACATCATAAGTTATCTCTAATACACCAAATGTAATCTTGGCTACACATGAACTGAATTACAAAACAGAACAGGGTCTCAAATTTAGAAAACCAACTTATGTTTGCTTAAGGGGAAAGGTGAGTTGGGGTGCTGCATAAAACCAGAGATAGAAATTAGCACATATACCTTTCCATACGTCAAATATGTAATAGTGAAGACCTACCCCTTGCTCAACGAAATGGGCTAAACACCCTATATTCAACGCTTAGGAATACACCTGACTAGTAAGAATCTTAAAACCCATGGATTTATATGTCTCCATAAGAGAATAAAGCATGTGTACAGCTGCATGAAGGCAGCAGAGAAAATCCGATAAATCCTATTATCAAAATGAATTACAAAAACAAAACACAATGACTGTGAAATAGAGAGCAATTCTTAAATAATTCATTCAGGGCTTGTGATGCAACCTGGATTTACCTCATCTAAACCCAGAGCTGAGTGAGACATAAGGTTGGACACTTCGGGCTGATAGCATTGGTGAGGTTCGATGAGCAAATGCAGACCATTTGAAGTCATACAACATGGTACCCATTCCATGGATCCCAACTCTCAAGGTTTAATCGATTCTTCCTTCAGCTAAAGCATGCATGGGAAGCCCACAGTATGCTGCACCGTGTGACCGGGAAACATTTTCAAATGCATCTCAGTTTTTATCCCCTTTTACTCGGGTTCACAATTCCAGACCTTTTACTAACACTCTCCCCACTTTGAGAGTCAGTGCCTTTAACCTCCTGTTTGGCAGAGTTTGCAATTTCTGCGCAAGATGAACAGGAATAGGGAGAACCAATGAGAGACTAGCTGTAGGTGTCTGCACAGGCAAATTTAATGCTCATTTCCATCCAGGAAGAGGAATTAACCAAACGCTCAGCATGCCGTGCCGGAACCAGATTAGGGCCTGAAGCAATCCTGCGGGTTTGCGGCCAGCTCACAAGAAAGCGATTTGAAGAAAGGAACTCAGGGGCACTGTAATTCACAAACCTGCAGAGTTATAAATGACAGCTATCGTCCAAAAATTTATTGAAAGAAGGCTGGGAAGAGGACTTGAAAGCGGGGCAAAATTGCAGGAAAACGATTTCAGGGGGTAGACTGGAATTGCATTTAAAGCATAGGAAAAGAGGCAGAACGTCGACAATGATGCACTTGGCCAAAAAGGGCGTATGCGTTTTTTCCTGAATATATTCAGGAAAAAACGCATACGCCCTTTTTGGCCAACCAAGCAAGCATGTTAAAGAAATCTGCACTACAATGAAGTCTCACTGCCCCCCCCCCCCCCGGTCAAAAGGGACATCTGAAAAAAGTGTAAAATGCAGAAATGCAGCACAGGCCATGGAGAACAGGGAGCCTTGTTATGCTGATGGGTGGGATGTAAATTTCCAACAGCCACTCTGGAGAAGTGTATGGTGTTTCCTGAAACACCTAAAAAACAAAGCAACGGAGCCTATGGCACTTCCACTTATGGTCCTATAGCTTAGGGAAATTAAAATCAAAAACACACAGCCACCCCAAAGCTTTAGACAGCTCTGTTTACAAGAACCTCGTCTACGGTACAAGTTAAATATCCCAGAAAGCAAAAAATGGATAAAGAAGTTGTGGTACGTACGTACAATTGAATATCACTCACGAATGAAATCTATGTCATCTGGACCGTCGTGGCATAATGAGTGGATTCAGGTACGATGATTCTAAGAGAAATAAGTCACACAGAAAATGAAACATCATAAGATATCACTAATACACGGAATGTAATCTTGGCTACACATGAACTGAATTACAAAACAGAACAGGGTCTCAAATTTAGAAAACCAACTAATGTTTGCTTAAGGGGAAAGGTGAGTTGGGTTGCTGCATAAAACCAGAGATAGAAATTAGCACAGATACCATTCCATACGTCAAATATGTAATAGTCAAGACCTACCCCTTGCTCAACGAAATGGGCTAAACACCCTATATTCAACGCCTAGGAATACACCTGACTAGAAAGAATTTTCAAACCCATGGATTTATATGTCTCCATAAGAGAATCAAACATGTGTACAGCTGCATGAAGGCAGCACAGAAAATCCGATAAATCCCATTATCAAAATGAATTACAAAAACAAAACTCAATGACAGTGAAATAGAGAGCAATTCTTAAATAATTCATTCAGGGCTTGTGGTGCAACCTGGATTTACCTCATCTAAACCCAGAGCTGAGTGAGACATAAGGTTGGGCACTTCGGGCTGATAGCATTGGTGAGGTTCGATGAGCAAATGCAGACCCTTTGAAGTCATACAGCATGGTACCCATTCCATGGGTCCCAACTCTCCAAGTTTAAGGGATTCTTCCTTCAGCTAAAACATGCATGGGAAACCCACAGTATGGTGCACCGTGTGACTGGCAAACGTTTTCAAATGCATCTCAGTTTTTATCCCCTTTTACTCGGGTTCACCATTCTAGACCCTTTACAAACACTCTCCCCACTTGGAGAGTCAGTGCCTTTAACCTCCTGTTGGGCACAGTTTGCAATTTCTGCGCAAGATGAAAAGGAATAGGGAGAACGAATGAGAGACTAGCTCTAGGTGTCTGCACGGGCAAATTTAACGCTCATTTCCCACCAGGAAGAGGAATTAACCAAAGGCTCAGCATGCCGTGCCAGAACCAGATTAGGGCCTGAGGCAATCCTGCGGGTTTGCGGCCAGCTCACAAGATAGCGAGTTGAAGAAAGGAGCTCAGGGGCACTGTAACTCACAAACCTGCAGAGTTATAAATGAGAGCTATCGTCCAAAAATATATTGAAGGAAGTCTGCGAAGACGACTTGTAAGCGGGACAGATTTGCAGGAAAACGATTTCAGGGGGTAGACGGGAATTGCATTTAAAGCATAGGAAAAGAGGCAGAACGTCGACAATGATGCTCTTGGCCAAAAAGGGCGTATGCGTTTTTTCCTGAATATATTCAGGAAAAAACGCATACGCCCTTTTTGGCCAACCAAGCAAGCATGTTAAAGAAATCTGCACTACAATGAAGTCTCACTGCCCCCCGGTCAAAAGGGCCATCTGAAAAAAGTGTAAAATCCAGAAAGGCAGCACACGCCATGGAGAACAGGGAGCCTTGTTATGCTGATGGGCGGGATGTAAATTGCCAACAGCCACTCTGGAGAAGTGTATGGTGTTTCCCGGAACACTGAAAAAACAAAGCTACGGAGCCTACAGCACTTCCACTTATGGTCCTATAGCTTAGGGAAATTAAAATCAAAAACACACAGCCACCCCAAAGTGTCGGACGGCTCTGTTTACAAGAACCTCGTCTACGGTACAAGTTAAATATCCCAGAATGTGAAAAATGGATAAAGAAGTTGTGGTACGTACGTACAATGGAATATCACTCAGCAATGTAATCTATGTCATCAGGCCCGTCGCGGCATAATGAGTGGATTCAGGTACGATGATTCTAAGTGAAATAAGTCACACAGAAAATGAAACATCATAAGATATCACTACTACACGGAATGTAAACTTGGCTACACATGAACTGAATTACAAAACAGAACAGGGTCTCAAATTTAGAAAACCAACTTATGCTTGCTTAAGGGGAAAGGTGAGTTGGGGTGCTGCATAAAACCAGAGATAGAAATTAGCACAGATACCTTTCCATAAGCCAAATATGTAATAGTCAAGACCTACCCCTTGCTCAACAAAATGGACTAAACACCCCATATTCAACGCCTAGGAATACACCTGAGTAGTAAGAATCTTCAAACCCATGGATTTATATGTCTCCGTAAGAGAATGAAGCGTGTGTACAGCGGCATGAATGCAGCAGAGAAAATCCGATAAATCCCATTATCAAAATGAATTACACAAACAAAACCCAAGGACAGTGAAATAGAGAGCAATTCTTAAATAATTCATTCAGGGCTTGTGATGCAACCTGGATTTACCACATCTACACCCAGAGCTGAGTGAGACATAAGGTTGGGCACTTCGGGCTGATAGCATTGGTGAGGTTCGATGAGCAAATGCAGACCCTTTGAAGTCATACAGCATGGTACCCATTCCATGGGTCCCAACTCTCCAAGTTTAAGGGATTCTTCCTTCAGCTAAAACATGCATGGGAAACCCACAGTATGGTGCACCGTGTGACTGGCAAACGTTTTCAAATGCATCTCAGTTTTCGTCCCCTTTTACTCGGGTTCACCATTCCAGACCCTTTACGAACACTCTCCCCACTTGGAGAGTCAGTGCCTTTAACCTCCTGTTGGGCACAGTTTGCAATTTCTGCGCAAGATGAAAAGGAATAGGGAGAACCAATGAGAGACTAGCTGTAGGTGTCTGCACGGGCCAATTTAACGCTCATTTCCCACCAGGAAGAGGAATTAACCAAAGGCTCAGCATGCCGTGCCGGAACCAGATTAGGGCCTGAGGCAATCCTGCGGGTTTGCGGCCAGCTCACAAGATAGCGAGTTGAAGAAAGGAGCTCAGGGGCACTGTAACTCACAAACCTGCAGAGTTATAAACGAGAGCTATCGTCCAAAAATATATTGAAGGAAGGCTGCGAAGACGACTTGTAAGCGGGACAGATTTGCAGGAAAACGATTTCAGGGGGTAGACGGGAATTGCATTTAAAGCATAGGAAAAGAGGCAGAACGTCGACAATGATGCTCTTGGCCAAAAAGGGCGTATGCGTTTTTTCCTGAATATATTCAGGAAAAAACGCATACGCCCTTTTTGGCCAACCAAGCAAGCATGTTAAAGAAATCTGCACTACAATGAAGTCTCACTGCCCCCCGGTCAAAAGGGCCATCTGAAAAAAGTGTAAAATCCAGAAAGGCAGCACACGCCATGGAGAACAGGGAGCCTTGTTATGCTGATGGGCGGGATGTAAATTGCCAACAGCCACTCTGGAGAAGTGTATGGTGTTTCCCGGAACACCTAAAAAACAAAGCAACGGAGCCTACGGCACTTCCACTTATGGTCCTATAGCTTAGGGAAATTAAAATCAAAAACACACAGCCACCCCAAAGTGTCGGACGGCTCTGTTTACAAGAACCTCGTCTACGGTACAAGTTAAATATCCCAGAATGTGAAAAATGGATAAAGAAGTTGTGGTACGTACGTACAATGGAATATCACTCAGCAATGTAATCTATGTCATCAGGCCCGTCGCGGCATAATGAGTGGATTCAGGTACGATGATTCTAAGTGAAATAAGTCACACAGAAAATGAAACATCATAAGATATCACTACTACACGGAATGTAAACTTGGCTACACATGAACTGAATTACAAAACAGAACAGGGTCTCAAATTTAGAAAACCAACTTATGCTTGCTTAAGGGGAAAGGTGAGTTGGGGTGCTGCATAAAACCAGAGATAGAAATTAGCACAGATACCTTTCCATAAGCCAAATATGTAATAGTCAAGACCTACCCCTTGCTCAACAAAATGGACTAAACACCCCATATTCAACGCCTAGGAATACACCTGAGTAGTAAGAATCTTCAAACCCATGGATTTATATGTCTCCGTAAGAGAATGAAGCGTGTGTACAGCGGCATGAATGCAGCAGAGAAAATCCGATAAATCCCATTATCAAAATGAATTACACAAACAAAACCCAAGGACAGTGAAATAGAGAGCAATTCTTAAATAATTCATTCAGGGCTTGTGATGCAACCTGGATTTACCACATCTACACCCAGAGCTGAGTGAGACATAAGGTTGGGCACTTCGGGCTGATAGCATTGGTGAGGTTCGATGAGCAAATGCAGACCCTTTGAAGTCATACAGCATGGTACCCATTCCATGGGTCCCAACTCTCCAAGTTTAAGGGATTCTTCCTTCAGCTAAAACATGCATGGGAAACCCACAGTATGGTGCACCGTGTGACTGGCAAACGTTTTCAAATGCATCTCAGTTTTCGTCCCCTTTTACTCGGGTTCACCATTCCAGACCCTTTACGAACACTCTCCCCACTTGGAGAGTCAGTGCCTTTAACCTCCTGTTGGGCACAGTTTGCAATTTCTGCGCAAGATGAAAAGGAATAGGGAGAACCAATGAGAGACTAGCTGTAGGTGTCTGCACGGGCCAATTTAACGCTCATTTCCCACCAGGAAGAGGAATTAACCAAAGGCTCAGCATGCCGTGCCAGAACCAGATTAGGGCCTGAGGCAATCCTGCGGGTTTGCGGCCAGCTCACAAGATAGCGAGTTGAAGAAAGGAGCTCAGGGGCACTGTAACTCACAAACCTGCAGAGTTATAAATGAGAGCTATCGTCCAAAAATATATTGAAGGAAGGCTGCGAAGACGACTTGTAAGCGGGACAGATTTGCAGGAAAACGATTTCAGGGGGTAGACGGGAATTGCATTTAAAGCATAGGAAAAGAGGCAGAACGTCGACAATGATGCTCTTGGCCAAAAAGGGCGTATGCGTTTTTTCCTGAATATATTCAGGAAAAAACGCATACGCCCTTTTTGGCCAACCAAGCAAGCATGTTAAAGAAATCTGCACTACAATGAAGTCTCACTGCCCCCCGGTCAAAAGGGCCATCTGAAAAAAGTGTAAAATCCAGAAAGGCAGCACACGCCATGGAGAACAGGGAGCCTTGTTATGCTGATGGGCGGGATGTAAATTGCCAACAGCCACTCTGGAGAAGTGTATGGTGTTTCCCGGAACACCGAAAAAACAAAGCTACGGAGCCTACGGCACTTCCACTTATGGTCCTATAGCTTAGGGAAATTAAAATCAAAAACACACAGCCACCCCAAAGTGTCGGACGGCTGTGTTTACAAGAACCTCGTCTACGGTACAAGTTAAATATCCCAGAATGTGAAAAATGGATAAAGAAGTTGTGGTACGTACGTACAATGGAATATCACTCTGCAATGTAATCTATGTCATCAGGCCCGTCGCGGCATAATGAGTGGATTCAGGTACGATGATTCTAAGTGAAATAAGTCACACAGAAAATGAAACATCATAAGATATCACTACTACACGGAATGTAAACTTGGCTACACATGAACTGAATTACAAAACAGAACAGGGTCTCAAATTTAGAAAACCAACTTATGCTTGCTAAAGGGGAAAGGTGAGTTGGGGTGCTGCATAAAACCAGAGATAGAAATTAGCACAGATACCTTTCCATAAGCCAAATATGTAATAGTCAAGACCTACCCCTTGCTCAACAAAATGGACTAAACACCCCATATTCAACGCCTAGGAATACACCTGAGTAGTAAGAATCTTCAAACCCATGGATTTATATGTCTCCGTAAGAGAATGAAGCGTGTGTACAGCGGCATGAATGCAGCAGAGAAAATCCGATAAATCCCATTATCAAAATGAATTACACAAACAAAACCCAAGGACAGTGAAATAGAGAGCAATTCTTAAATAATTCATTCAGGGCTTGTGATGCAACCTGGATTTACCACATCTACACCCAGAGCTGAGTGAGACATAAGGTTGGGCACTTCGGGCTGATAGCATTGGTGAGGTTCGATGAGCAAATGCAGACCCTTTGAAGTCATACAGCATGGTACCCATTCCATGGGTCCCAACTCTCCAAGTTTAAGGGATTCTTCCTTCAGCTAAAACATGCATGGGAAACCCACAGTATGGTGCACCGTGTGACTGGCAAACGTTTTCAAATGCATCTCAGTTTTCGTCCCCTTTTACTCGGTTTCACCATTCCAGACCCTTTACGAACACTCTCCCCACTTGGAGAGTCAGTGCCTTTAACCTCCTGTTGGGCACAGTTTGCAATTTCTGCGCAAGATAAAAAGGAATAGGGAGAACCAATGAGAGACTAGCTGTAGGTGTCTGCACGGGCAAATTTAACGCTCATTTCCCACCAGAAAGAGGAATTAACCAGAGGCTCAGCATGCCGTGCCGGAACCAGATTAGGGCCTGAAGCAATCCTGCGGGTTTCCGGCCAGCTCACAAGAAAGCGATTTGAAGAAAGGAGCTCAGGGGCACTGTAATTCACAAATCTGCAGAGTTATAAATGACAGCTATCGTCCAAAAATATATTGAAGGAAGGTTGCGAAGAGGACTTGAAAGCGGAGCAGAATTGCAGGAAAACGATTTCAGGGGGTAGACTGGAATTGCATTTAAAGCATAGGAAAAGAGGCAGAACGTCGACAATGATGCACTTGGCCAAAAAGGGCGTATGCGTTTTTTCCTGAATATACGCATACGCACTTTTTGGCCAACCAAGCAAGCATGTTAAAGAAATCTGCACCACAATGAAGTCTCACTGCCCCCCGGTCAAAAGGGCCATCTGAAAAAAGTGTAAAATCCAGAAATGCAGCACAGGCCATGGAGAACAGGGAGCCTTGTTATACTGATGGGTGGGATGTAAATTGCCAGCAGCCACTCTGGAGAAGTGTATTGTGTTTCCTGAAACACCTAAAAAACAAAGCAACAGAGCCTACGGCACTTCCACTTATGGTCCTATAGCATAGGGAAATTAAAATAAAAAACACACAGCCACCCCAAAGTTTCAGACGGCTCTGTTTACAAGAACCTCGTCTACGGTACAAGTTAAATATCCCAGAAAGCGAAAAATGGAGAAAGAAGTTGTGGTACGTATGTACAATGGAATATCACTCACCAATGAAATCTATGTCATCTGGGCCGTCGTGGCATAATGAGTGGATTCAGGTACGATGATTCTAAGAGAAATAAGTCATACAGAAAATGAAACATCATAAGTTATCTCTAATACACCGAATATAATCTTGGCTACACATGAACTGAATTACAAAACAGAACAGTGTCTCAAATTTAGAAAACCAACTTATGTTTGCTTAAGGGGAAAGGTGAGTTGGGGTGCTGCATAAAACCAGAGATAGAAATTAGCACAGATACCATTCCATACATCAAATATGTAATAGTCAAGACCTACACCTTGCTCAACGAAATTGGCTAAACACCCTATATTAAACGCCTAGGAATACACCTGACTAGTAAGAATCTTCAAACCCATGGATTTATATGTCTCCATAAGAGAATCAAGCGTGTGTACAGCTGCATGAAGGCAGTAGAGAAAATCCGATAAATCCCATTATCAAAATGAATTACAAAAACAAAACACAATGACAGTGAAATAGAGAGCAATTCTTAAATAATTCATTCAGGGCTTGTGATGCAACATGGATTTACCTCATCTACACCCAGAGCTGAGTGAGACATAAAGTTGGACACTTCGGGCTGATAGCATTGGTGAGGTTCGATGAGCAAATGCAGACCATTTGAAGTCATGCTACATGGTACCCATTCCATGGGTCCCAAATCTCCAGGTTTAAGCGATTCTTCCTTCAGCTAAAGCATGCATGGTAAACCCACAATATGGTGCACCGTGTGACCGGGAAACGTTTTCAAATGCATCTCAGGTTTTGTCCCCTTTTACTCGGGTTCACAATTCCAGACCGTTTACTAACACTCTCCCCATTTGGAGAGTCAGTGCCTTTAACCTCCTGTTTGGCACAGTTTGCAATTTCTGCGCAAGATGAACAGGAATAGGGAGAACCAATGAGAGACTAGCTGTAGGTGTCTGCACAGGCAGATTTAATGCTCATTTCCAACCAGGAAGAGGAATTAACCAAACGCTCAGGATGCCGTGCCGGAACCAGATTAGGGCCTGAAGCAATACTGCGGGTTTGCGGCCAGCTCACAAGAAAACGATTTGAAGAAAGGAGCTCCGGGTCACTCTAATTCAAAACCTGCAGAGTTATAAATGACAGCTATCGTCCAAAAATATATTGAAGGAAGGCTGCGAAGACGACTTGAAAGCAGGGCAGAATTGCAGGAAAACGATTTCAGGGGGTAGACTGGAATTGCATTTAAAGCATAGGAAAAGAGGCAGAACGTCGACAATGATGCACTTGGCCAAAAAGGGCGTATGCGTTTTTTCCTGAATATATTCAGGAAAAAACGCATACGCCCTTTTTGGCCAACCAAGCAAGCATGTTAAAGAAATCTGCACTACAATGAAGTCTCACTGCCCCCCGGTCAAAAGGGCCATCTGAAAAAAGTGTAAAATCCAGAAATGCAGCACAGGCCATGGAGAACAGGGAGCCTTGTTATACTGATGGGTGGGATGTAAATTGCCAGCAGCCACTCTGGAGAAGTGTATGGTGTTTCCTGAAACACCTAAAAAACAAAGCAACGGAGCCTACGGCACTTCCACTTATGGTCCTATAGCTTAGGGAAATAAAAATCCACAATACACATCCACCCCAAAGTTTCAGACGGCTCTGTTTACAAGAACCTCGTCTACGGTACAAGTTAAATATCCCAGAAAGCGAAAAATGGATAAAAAAGTTGTGGTACGTACGTACAATGGAATATCACTCACCAATGAAATCTATGTCACCTGGCCCGTCGTGGCATAATGAGTGGATTCAGGTACAATGATTCTAAGAGAAAAAGTCACACAGAAAATGAAACATCATAAGATATCACTAATACACCGAATGTAATCTTGGCTACACATGAACTGAATTACAAAACAGAACAGGGTCTCAAATTGAGAAAACCAACTTATGTTTGCTTAAGGGGAAAGGTGAGTTGGGGTGCTGCATAAAACCAGAGATAGAAATTAGCACAGATACCATTCCATACGTCAAATATGTAATAGTCAAGACCTACCCCTTGCTCAACGAAATGGGCTAAACACCCTATATTCAACGCCTAGGAATACACCTGACTAGTAAAAATCTTCAAACCCATGGATTTATATGTCTCCATAAGAGAATCAAGCGTGTGTACAGCTGCATGAAGGCAGCAGAGAAAATCCGATAAATCCTATTATCAAAATGAATTACGAAAAAAACACAATGACAGTGAAATAGAGAGCAATTCTTAAATAATTCATTCAGGGCTTGTGATGCCACCTGGATTTACCTCATCTACAACCAGAGCTGAGTGAGACATAAAGTTGGACACTTCGGGCTGATAGCATTGGTGACGTTCGATGAGCAAATGCAGACCATTTGAAGTCATGCTACATGGTACCCATTCTTGGGTCCCACATCTCCAGGTTTAAGCGATTCTTCCTTCAGCTAAAGCATGCATGGGAAACCAACAATATGGTGCACCATGTGACCGGGAAACGTTTTCAAATGCATCGCAGGTTTTGTCTTCTTTTACTCGGGTTCACAATTCCAGACCGTTTACTAACACTCTCCCCACTTTGAGAGTCAGTGCCTTTAACCTGCTGATTGGCACAGTTTGCAATTTCTGCGCAAGATGAACAGGATTAGGGAGAACCAATGAGAGACTAGCTGTAGGTGTCTGCACGGGCAAATTTAACGCTCATTTCCAACAACGAAGAGGAATTAACCAAAGGCTCAGCATGCCGTGCCGGAACCAGATTAGGGCCTGAAGCAATCCTGCAGGTTTGCGGCCAGCTCACAAGAAAGCGATTTGAAGAAAGGAGCTCCGGGGCACTCTAATTCACAAACCTGCAGAGTTATAAATGACAGCTATCGTCCAAAAATATATTGAAGGAAGGCTGCGAAGAGGACTTGAAAGCGGGGCAGAATTGCAGGAAAACGATTTCATGGGGTAGACTGGAATTGCATTTAAAGCATAGGAAAAGAGGCAGAACGTCGACAATGATGCACTTGGCCAAAAAGGGCGTATGCGTTTTTTCCTGAATATATTCAGGAAAAAACGCATACGCCCTTTTTGGCCAACCAAGCAAGCATGTTAAAGAAATCTGCACTACAATGAAGTCTCACTGCCCCCCGGTCAAAAGGGCCATCTGAAAAAAGTGTAAAATCCAGAAATGCAGCACAGGCCATGGAGAACAGGGAGCCTTGTTATACTGATGGGTGGGATGTAAATTGCCAGCAGCCACTCTGGAGAAGTGTATTGTGTTTCCTGAAACACCGAAAAAACAAAACAACAGAGCCTACGGCACATCCACTTATGGTCCTATAGCATAGGGAAATTAAAATCAAAAACACACAGCCACCCCAAAGTTTCAGACGGCTCTGTTTACAAGGACCTCGTCTACGGTACAAGTTAAATATCCCAGAAAGCGAAAAATGGTGAAAGAAGTTGTGGTATGTACGTACAATGGAATATCACTCACCAATGAAATCTATGTCATCTGGCCCGTCGTGGCATAATGAGTGGATTCAGGTACGATGATTCTAAGAGAAATAAGTCACACAGAAAATGAAACATCATAAGTTATCTCTAATACACCGAATATAATCTTGGTTACACATGAACTGAATTACAAAACAGAACAGTGTCTCAAATTTAGAAAACCAACTTATGTTTGCTTAAGGGGAATGGTGAGTTGGGGTGCTGCATAAAACCAGAGATAGAAATTAGCACAGATACCATTCCATACGTCAAATATGTAATAGTCAAGACCTACCCCTTGCTCAACGAAATGGGCTAAACACCCTATATTCAACGCCTAGGAATACACCTGACTAGTAAGAATCTTCAAACCCATGGATTTATATGTCTCCATAAGAGAATCAAGCGTGTGTACAGCTGCATGAAGGCAGCAGAGAAAATCTGATAAATCCCATTATCAAAATGAATTACAAAAACAAAACACAATGACAGTGAAATAGAGAGCAATTCTTAAATAATTCATTCAGGTCTTGTGATGCAACCTGGATTTACCTCATATAACTCAGAGCTGAGTGAGACATAAGGTTGGACACTTCGGACTGATAGCATTGGTGAGGTTCGATGAGCAAATGCAGACCATTTGAAGTCATACTACATGGTACACATTCCATGGGTCCCAACTCTCCAGGTTTAAGCGATTCTTCCTTCAGCTAAAGCATGCATGGGAAACCCACAGTATGGTGCACCGTGTGACCGGGAAACGTTTTCAAAGGCATCTCAGTTTTCGTCCCCTTTTACTCGGGTTCACAATTCCAGACCCTTTACTAACACTCTCCCCACTTGGATAGTCAGTGCCTTTAACCTCCTGTTTGGCACAGTTTGCAATTTCTGCGCAAGATGAACAGGAATACGGAGAACAAATGAGAGACTAGCTGTAGGTGTCTGCACGGGCAAATTTAACGCTCATTTCCCACCAGAAAGAGGAATTAACCAGAGGCTCAACATGCCGTGCCGGAACCAGATTAGGGCCTGAAGCAATCCTGCGGGTTTTCGGCCAGCTCACAAGAAAGCGATTTGAAGAAAGGAGCTCAGGGGCACTGTAATTCACAAACCTGCAGAGTTATAAATGACAGCTATCGTCCAAAAATATATTGAAGGAAGGCTGCGAAGAGGACTTGAAAGCGGAGCAGAATTGCAGGAAAACGATTTCAGGGGGTAGACTGGAATTGCATTTAAAGCATAGGAAAAGAGGCAGAACGTCGACAATGATGCACTTGGCCAAAAAGGGCGTATGCGTTTTTTGCTGAATATACGCATACGCACTTTTTGGCCAACCAAGCAAGCATGTTAAAGAAATCTGCACTACAATGAAGTCTCACTGCCCCCCGGTCAAAAGGGCCATCTGAAAAAAGTGTAAAATCCAGAAATGCAGCACAGGCCATGGAGAACAGGGAGCCTTGTTATACTGATGGGTGGGATGTAAATTGCCAGCAGCCACTCTGGAGAAGTGTATTGTGTTTCCTGAAACACCTAAAAAACAAAGCAACAGAGCCTACGGCACTTCCACTTATGGTCCTATAGCATAGGGAAATTAAAATCAAAAACACACAGCCACCCCAAAGTTTCAGACGGCTCTGTTTACAAGAACCTCGTCTACGGTACAAGTTAAATATCCCAGAAAGCGAAAAATGGAGAAAGAAGTTGTGGTACGTACGTACAATGGAATATCACTCACCAATGAAATCTATGTCATCTGGCCCGTCGTGGCATAATGAGTGGATTCAGGTACGATGATTCTAAGTGAAATAAGTCACACAGAAAATGAAACATCATAAGATATCACTAATACACCGAATGTAATCTTGGCTACACATGAACTGAATTACAAAACAGAACAGGGTCTCATATTTAGAAAACCAACTTATGTTTGCTTAAGGGGAAAGGTGAGTTGGGGTGCTGCATAAAACCAGAGATAGAAATTAGCACAGATACCATTCCATACGTCAAATATGTAATAGTCAAGACCTACCCCTTGCTCAACGAAATGGGCTAAGCACCCTATATTCAACGCCTAGGAATACACCTGACTAGTAAGAATCTTCAAACCCATGGATTTATATGTCTCCATAAGAGAATCAAGCGTGTTTACAGCTGCATGAAGGCAGCAGAGAAAATCCGATAAATCCCATTATCAAAATGAATTACAAAAACAAAACACAATAACAGTGAAATAGAGAGCAATTCTTAAATAATTCATTCAGGGCTTGTGATGCAACCTGGATTTACCTCATCTACACCCAGAGCTGAGTGAGACATAAGGTTGGACACTTCGGGCTGATAGCATTGGTGAGGTTCGATGAGCAAATGCAGACCATTTGAAGTCATACTGCATGGTACCCATTCCATGGTTCCCAACTCTCCGGGTTTAAGCTATTCTTCCTTCAGCTAACGCATGAATGGAAGCCCACACTATGGTGCACTGTGTGACCAGGAAACGTTTTCAAAGGCATCTCAGTTTTCGTCCCCTTTTACTCGGGTTCAACAATTCCAGACCCTTTACTAACACTCTCCCCACTTGGAGAGTCAGTGCCTTTAACCTGCTGTTTGGCACAGTTTGCAATTTCTGCGCAAGATGAACAGGAATAGGGAGAACCAATGAGAGACTAGCTGTAGGTGTCTGCACGGGCAAATTTAACGCTCATTTCCAACCAGGAAGAGGAATTAACCAAACGCTCAGCATGCCGTGCCGGAACCAGATTAGGGCCTGAAGCAATCCTGCGGGTTTGCGGCCAGATCACAAGAAAGCGATTTGAAGAAAGGAGCTCCGGAGCACTCTAATTCACAAACCTGCAGAGTTATAAATGACTGCTATCGTCCAAAAATATATTGAAGGAAGGCTGCGAAGAGGACTTGAAAGCGGGGCAGAATTGCAGGAAAACGATTTCAGGGGGTAGACTGGAATTGCATTTAAAGCATAGGAAAAGAGGCAGAACGTCGACAATGATGCACTTGGCCAAAAAGGGCGTATGCGTTTTTTCCTGAATATATTCAGGAAAAAACGCATACGCCCTTTTTGGCCAACCAAGCAAGCATGTTAAAGAAATCTGCACTACAATGAAGTCTCACTGCCCCCCGGTCAAAAGGGCCATCTGAAAAAAGTGTAAAATCCAGAAATGCAGCACAGGCCATGGAGAACAGGGAGCCTTGTTATACTGATGGGTGGGATGTAAATTGCCAACAGCCACTCTGGAGAAGTGTATGGTGTTTCCTGAAACACCTAAAAAACAAAGCAACGGAGCCTGCGGCACTTCCACTTATAGTCCTATAGCTTAGGGAAATTAAAATAAAAAACACACAACCACCTCAAAGTTTCAGACGGCTCTGTTTACAAGAACCTCGTCTACGGTACAAGTTAAATATCCCAGAAAGCGAAAAATGGAGAAAGAAGTTGTGGTACGTACGTACAATGGAATATCACTCACCAATGAAATCTATGTCATCTGGCCCGTCGTGCCATAATGAGTGGATTCAGGTACGATGATTCTAAGTGAAATAAGCCACACAGAAAATGAAACATCATAAGATATATCTAATACACCGAATGTAATCTTGGCTACACAATAACTGAATTACAAAACAGAACAGGGTCTCAAAATTTGAAAACCAACTTATGTTTGCTTAAGGGGAAAGGTGAGTTGTGTGCTGCATAAAACCAGAGATAGAAATTAGCACAGATACCATTCCATACGTCAAATATGTAATAGTCAAGACCTACCCCTTGCTCAACGAAATGGGCTAAACACCCTATATTCAACGCCTAGGAATACACTTGACTGGTAAGAAACTTCAAACCCATGGATTTATATGTCTCCATAAAAGAATCAATCATGTGTACAGCTGCATGAAGGCAGCAGAGAAAATCAGATAAATCCCATTATCAAAATGAATTACAAAAACAAAACACAATGACAGTGAAATAGAGAGCAATTCTTAAATAATTCATTCAGGGCTTGTGATGCAACCTGGATTTACCTCATCTAAACCCAGAGCTGAGTGAGATATAAGGTTGGACACTTTGGCCTGATAGCATTGGTGAGGTTCGATGAGCAAATGCAGACCATTTGAAGTCATACTGCATGGTACGCATTCCATGGGTCCCAACTCTCCAGGTTTAAGCGATTCTTCCTTCAGCTAAAGCATGCATGGGAAACCCACAGTATGGTGCACCGTGTGACCGGGAAACATTTTCAAATGCATCTCAGGTTTTGTCCCCGTTTACTCGGGTTCACAATTCCAGAACCTTTACTAACACTCTCCCCACTTGGAGAGTCAGTGCCCTTAACCTCCTGTTTGGCACAGTTTGCAATTTCTGCGCAAGATGAACAGGAATAGGGAGAACCAATGAGAGACTAGCTGTAGGTGTCTGCACGGGAAAATTTAACGCTCATTTCCCACCAGGAACAGGAATTAACCGAACGCTCAGCATGCCGTGCCGGAACCACATTAGGGCCTGAAGCAATCCTGCGGGTTTGCAGCCAGCTCACAAGAAAGCGATTTGAAGAAAGGAGCTCAGGGGCACTGTAATTCACAAACCTGCAGAGTTATAAATGACAGCTATCGTCCAAAAATATATTGAAGGAAGGCTGCGAAGAGGACTTGAAAGCGGGGCAGAATTGCAGGAAAACGATTTCAGGGGGTAGACTGGAATTGCATTTAAAGCATAGGAAAAGAGGCAGAACGTCGACAATGATGCACTTGGCCTAAAAGGGCGTATGCGTTTTTTCCTGAATATATTCAGGAAAAAACGCATACGCCCTTTTTGGCCAACCAAGCAAGCATGTTAAAGAAATCTGCACTACAATGAAGTCTCACTGCCCCCCGGTCAAAAGGGCCATCTGAATAAAGTGTAAAATCCAGAAAGGCAGCACAGGCCATGGAGAACAGGGAGCCTTGTTATGCTCATGGGTGGGATGTAAATTGCCAACAGCCACTCTGGAGAAGTGTATGGTGTTTCCTGAAACACCTAAAAAACAAAGTAACGTAGCCTACGGCACTTCCACTTATAGTCCTATGGATTAGGGAAATTAAAATCAAAAACACACAGCCACCCCAAAGTTTCAGAAGGCTCTGTTTACAAGAACCTCATCTAAGGTACAAGTTAAATATCCCAGAAAGCGAAAAATGGATAAAGAAGTTGCGGTACGTACGTACAATGGAATATCACTCACCAATGAAATCTATGTCATCTGGCCCATCGTGGCATAATGAGTGGATTCAGGTACGATGATTCTAAGTGAAATAAGTCACACAGAAAATGAAACATCATAAGATATCACTAATACACCGAATGTAATCTTGGCTACACATGAACTGAATTACAAAACAGAACAGGGTCTCAAATTTAGAAAACCAACTTATGTTTGCTTAAGGGGAAAGGTGAGTTGGGGTGCTGCATAAAACCAGAGATAGAAATTAGCACAGATACCATTCCATACGTCAAATATGTAATAGTCAAGACTTACCCCTTGCTCAACGTAATGGGCTAAACACCCTATATTCAATGCCTAGGAATACACCTGACTAGTACGAATCTTCAAACCCATGGATTTATATGTCTCCATAAGAGAATCAAGCGTGTGTACAGCTGCATGAAGGCAGCAGAGAAAATCTGATAAATCCTATTATCAAAATGAATTACAAAAACAAAACACAATGACAGTGAAATAGAGAGCAATTCTTAAATAATTCATTCAGGGCTTGTGATGCAACCTGGATTTACCTCATCTACACCCAGAGCTGAGTGAGACATAAGGTTGGACACTTCGGGCTGATAGCATTGGTGAGGTTCGATGAGCAAATGCAGACCATTTGAAGTCATACTGCATGGTACCCATTCCATGGGTCCTAACTCTCCATGTTTAAGCGATTCTTCCTTCAGCTAAAACATGCATAGGAAACCCACAGTATGGTGCACCGTGTGACCGGGAAACGTTTTCAAATGCATTTCAGTTTTCGTCCCCTTTTACTCGGGTTCACAATTCCAGACCCTTTACTAACACTCTCCCCACTTGGAGAGTCAGTGCCTTTAACCTCCTGTTTGGCACAGTTTGCAATTCCTGCGCAAGATGAACAGGAATAGGGAGAACCAATGAGAGACTAGCTGTAGGTGTCTGCACGGGCAAATTTTACGCTCATTTCCAACCAGGAAGAGGAATTAACCAAACGCTCAGCATGCCGTGCCGGAACCAGATTAGGGCCTGAAGCAATCCTGCGGGTTTGTGGCCAGCTCACAAGAAAGCGATTTGAAGAAAGGAGCTCCGGGGCACTGTACTTCAAACCTGCAGTGTTATAAATGACAGCTATCGTCCAAAAATATATTGAAGGAAGGCTGCGAAGAGGACTTGAAAGCGGGGCAGAATTGCAGGAAAACGATTTCAGGGGGTAGACTGGAATTGCATTTAAAGCATAGGAAAAGAGGCAGAACGTCGACAATGATGCACTTGGCCAAAAAGGGCGTATGCGTTTTTTCCTGAATATATTCAGGAAAAAACGCATACGCCCTTTTTGGCCAACCAAGCAAGCATGTTAAAGAAATCTGCACTACAATGAAGTCTCACTGCCTCCCGGTCAAAAGGGCCATCTGAAAAAAGTGTAAAATCCAGAAATGCAGCACAGGCCATGGAGAACAGGGAGCCTTGTTATAATGATGGGTGGGATGTAAATTGCCAGCAGCCACTCTGGAGAAGTGTATTGTGTTTCCTGAAACACCTAAAAAACAAAGCAACAGAGCCTACGGCACTTCCACTTATGGTCCTATAGCATAGGGAAATTAAAATCAAAAACACACAGCCACCCCAAAGTTTCAGACGGCTCTGTTTACAAGAACCTCGTCTACGGTACAAGTTAAATATCCCAGAAAGCGAAAAATGGAGAAAGAAGTTGTGGTACGTACGTACAATGGAATATCACTCACCAATGAAATCTATGTCATCTGGCCCGTCGTGGCATAATGAGTGGATTCAGGTACGATGATTCTAAGTGAAATAAGTCACACAGAAAATGAAACATCATAAGATATCACTAATACACCGAATGTAATCTTGGCTACACATGAACTGAATTACAAAACAGAACAGGGTCTCATATTTAGAAAACCAACTTATGTTTGCTTAAGGGGAAAGGTGAGTTGGGGTGCTGCATAAAACCAGAGATAGAAATTAGCACAGATACCATTCCATACGTCAAATATGTAATAGTCAAGACCTACCCCTTGCTCAACGAAATGGGCTAAGCACCCTATATTCAACGCCTAGGAATACACCTGACTAGTAAGAATCTTCAAACCCATGGATTTATATGTCTCCATAAGAGAATCAAGCGTGTTTACAGCTGCATGAAGGCAGCAGAGAAAATCCGATAAATCCCATTATCAAAATGAATTACAAAAACAAAACACAATAACAGTGAAATAGAGAGCAATTCTTAAATAATTCATTCAGGGCTTGTGATGCAACCTGGATTTACCTCATCTACACCCAGAGCTGAGTGGGACATAAGGTTGGACACTTCGGGCTGATAGCATTGGTGAGGTTCGATGAGCAAATGCAGACCATTTGAAGTCATACTGCATGGTACCCATTCCATGGTTCCCAACTCTCCGGGTTTAAGCTATTCTTCCTTCAGCTAACGCATGAATGGAAGCCCACACTATGGTGCACTGTGTGACCAGGAAACGTTTTCAAAGGCATCTCAGTTTTCGTCCCCTTTTACTCGGGTTCAACAATTCCAGACCCTTTACTAACACTCTCCCCACTTGGAGAGTCAGTGCCTTTAACCTGCTGTTTGGCACAGTTTGCAATTTCTGCGCAAGATGAACAGGAATAGGGAGAACCAATGAGAGACTAGCTGTAGGTGTCTGCACGGGCAAATTTAACGCTCATTTCCAACCAGGAAGAGGAATTAACCAAACGCTCAGCATGCCGTGCCGGAACCAGATTAGGGCCTGAAGCAATCCTGCGGGTTTGCGGCCAGATCACAAGAAAGCGATTTGAAGAAAGGAGCTCCGGAGCACTCTAATTCACAAACCTGCAGAGTTATAAATGACAGCTATCGTCCAAAAATATATTGAAGGAAGGCTGCGAAGAGGACTTGAAAGCGGGGCAGAATTGCAGGAAAACGATTTCAGGGGGTAGACTGGAATTGCATTTAAAGCATAGGAAAAGAGGCAGAACGTCGACAATGATGCACTTGGCCAAAAAGGGCGTATGCGTTTTTTCCTGAATATATTCAGGAAAAAACGCATACGCCCTTTTTGGCCAACCAAGCAAGCATGTTAAAGAAATCTGCACTACAATGAAGTCTCACTGCCCCCCGGTCAAAAGGGCCATCTGAAAAAAGTGTAAAATCCAGAAATGCAGCACAGGCCATGGAGAACAGGGAGCCTTGTTATACTGATGGGTGGGATGTAAATTGCCAACAGCCACTCTGGAGAAGTGTATGGTGTTTCCTGAAACACCTAAAAAACAAAGCAACGGAGCCTGCGGCACTTCCACTTATAGTCCTATAGCTTAGGGAAATTAAAATAAAAAACACACAACCACCTCAAAGTTTCAGACGGCTCTGTTTACAAGAACCTCGTCTACGGTACAAGTTAAATATCCCAGAAAGCGAAAAATGGAGAAAGAAGTTGTGGTACGTACGTACAATAGAATATCACTCACCAATGAAATCTATGTCATCTGGCCCGTCGTGCCATAATGAGTGGATTCAGGTACGATGATTCTAAGTGAAATAAGCCACACAGAAAATGAAACATCATAAGATATATCTAATACACCGAATGTAATCTTGGCTACACAATAACTGAATTACAAAACAGAACAGGGTCGCAAATTTTGAAAACCAACTTATGTTTGCTTAAGGGGAAAGGTGAGTTGTGTGCTGCATAAAACCAGAGATAGAAATTAGCACAGATACCATTCCATACGTCAAATATGTAATAGTCAAGACCTACCCCTTGCTCAACGAAATGGGCTAAACACCCTATATTCAACGCCTAGGAATACACTTGACTGGTAAGAAACTTCAAACCCATGGATTTATATGTCTCCATAAGAGAATCAATCATGTGTACAGCTGCATGAAGGCAGCAGAGAAAATCAGATAAATCCCATTATCAAAATGAATTACAAAAACAAAACACAATGACAGTGAAATAGAGAGCAATTCTTAAATAATTCATTCAGGGCTTGTGATGCAACCTGGATTTACCTCATCTAAACCCAGAGCTGAGTGAGATATAAGGTTGGACACTTTGGGCTGATAGCATTGGTGAGATTCGATGAGCAAATGCAGACCATTTGAAGTTATACTGCATGGTACGCATTCCATGGGTCCCAACTCTCCAGGTTTAAGCGATTCTTCCTTCAGCTAAAGCATGCATGGGAAACCCACAGTATGGTGCACCGTGTGACCGGGAAACATTTTCAAATGCATCTCAGGTTTTGTCCCCGTTTACTCGGGTTCACAATTCCAGAACCTTTACTAACACTCTCCCCACTTGGAGAGTCAGTGCCCTTAACCTCCTGTTTGGCACAGTTTGCAATTTCTGCGCAAGATGAACAGGAATAGGGAGAACCAATGAGAGACTAGCTGTAGGTGTCTGCACGGGAAAATTTAACGCTCATTTCCCACCAGGAACAGGAATTAACCGAACGCTCAGCATGCCGTGCCGGAACCACATTAGGGCCTGAAGCAATCCTGCGGGTTTGCAGCCAGCTCACAAGAAAGCGATTTGAAGAAAGGAGCTCAGGGGCACTGTAATTCACAAACCTGCAGAGTTATAAATGACAGCTATCGTCCAAAAATATATTGAAGGAAGGCTGCGAAGAGGACTTGAAAGCGGGGCAGAATTGCAGGAAAACGATTTCAGGGGGTAGACTGGAATTGCATTTAAAGCATAGGAAAAGAGGCAGAACGTCGACAATGATGCACTTGGCCTAAAAGGGCGTATGCGTTTTTTCCTGAATATATTCAGGAAAAAACGCATACGCCCTTTTTGGCCAACCAAGCAAGCATGTTAAAGAAATCTGCACTACAATGAAGTCTCACTGCCCCCCGGTCAAAAGGGCCATCTGAATAAAGTGTAAAATCCAGAAAGGCAGCACAGGCCATGGAGAACAGGGAGCCTTGTTATGCTCATGGGTGGGATGTAAATTGCCAACAGCCACTCTGGAGAAGTGTATGGTGTTTCCTGAAACACCTAAAAAACAAAGTAACGTAGCCTACGGCACTTCCACTTATAGTCCTATGGATTAGGGAAATTAAAATCAAAAACACACAGCCACCCCAAAGTTTCAGAAGGCTCTGTTTACAAGAACCTCATCTAAGGTACAAGTTAAATATCCCAGAAAGCGAAAAATGGATAAAGAAGTTGCGGTACGTACGTACAATGGAATATCACTCACCAATGAAATCTATGTCATCTGGCCCATCGTGGCATAATGAGTGGATTCAGGTACGATGATTCTAAGTGAAATAAGTCACACAGAAAATGAAACATCATAAGATATCACTAATACACCGAATGTAATCTTGGCTACACATGAACTGAATTACAAAACAGAACAGGGTCTCAAATTTAGAAAACCAACTTATGTTTGCTTAAGGGGAAAGGTGAGTTGGGGTGCTGCATAAAACCAGAGATAGAAATTAGCACAGATACCATTCCATACGTCAAATATGTAATAGTCAAGACTTACCCCTTGCTCAACGTAATGGGCTAAACACCCTATATTCAATGCCTAGGAATACACCTGACTAGTACGAATCTTCAAACCCATGGATTTATATGTCTCCATAAGAGAATCAAGCGTGTGTACAGCTGCATGAAGGCAGCAGAGAAAATCTGATAAATCCTATTATCAAAATGAATTACAAAAACAAAACACAATGACAGTGAAATAGAGAGCAATTCTTAAATAATTCATTCAGGGCTTGTGATGCAACCTGGATTTACCTCATCTACACCCAGAGCTGAGTGAGACATAAGGTTGGACACTTCGGGCTGATAGCATTGGTGAGGTTCGATGAGCAAATGCAGACCATTTGAAGTCATACTGCATGGTACCCATTCCATGGGTCCTAACTCTCCATGTTTAAGCGATTCTTCCTTCAGCTAAAACATGCATAGGAAACCCACAGTATGGTGCACCGTGTGACCGGGAAACGTTTTCAAATGCATTTCAGTTTTCGTCCCCTTTTACTCGGGTTCACAATTCCAGACCCTTTACTAACACTCTCCCCACTTGGAGAGTCAGTGCCTTTAACCTCCTGTTTGGCACAGTTTGCAATTCCTGCGCAAGATGAACAGGAATAGGGAGAACCAATGAGAGACTAGCTGTAGGTGTCTGCACGGGCAAATTTTACGCTCATTTCCAACCAGGAAGAGGAATTAACCAAACGCTCAGCATGCCGTGCCGGAACCAGATTAGGGCCTGAAGCAATCCTGCGGGTTTGTGGCCAGCTCACAAGAAAGCGATTTGAAGAAAGGAGCTCCGGGGCACTGTACTTCAAACCTGCAGTGTTATAAATGACAGCTATCGTCCAAAAATATATTGAAGGAAGGCTGCGAAGAGGACTTGAAAGCGGGGCAGAATTGCAGGAAAACGATTTCAGGGGGTAGACTGGAATTGCATTTAAAGCATAGGAAAAGAGGCAGAACGTCGACAATGATGCACTTGGCCAAAAAGGGCGTATGCGTTTTTTCCTGAATATATTCAGGAAAAAACGCATACGCCCTTTTTGGCCAACCAAGCAAGCATGTTAAAGAAATCTGCACTACAATGAAGTCTCACTGCCCCCCGGTCAAAAGGGCCATCTGAAAAAAGTGTAAAATCCAGAAAGGCAGCACAGGCCATGGAGAACAGGGAGCCTTGTTATGCTCATGGGTGGGATGTAAATTGCCAACAGCCACTCTGGAGAAGTGTATTGTGTTTCCTGAAACACCTAAAAAACAAAGCAACGGAGCCTACGGCACTTCCACTTATGGTCCTATAGCTTAGGGAAATTAAAATAAAAAACACACAACCACCTCAAAGTTTCAGACGGCTCTGTTTACAAGAACCTCGTCTACGGTACAAGTTAAATATCCCAGAAAGCGAAAAATGGATAAAGAAGGTGTGGTACGTACGTACAATGGAATATCACTCACCAATGAAATCTATGTCATCTGGCCCGTCTTGGCATAATGAGTGGATTCAGGTACGATGATTCTAAGAGAAATAAGTCACACAGAAAATGAAACATCATAAGTTATCTCTAATACACCGAATGAAATCTTGGCTACACATGAACTGAATTACAAAACAGAACAGGGTCTCAAATTTAGAAAACCAACTTATGTTTGCTTAAGGGGAAAGGTGAGTTGGGGTGCTGCATAAAACCAGAGATAGAAATTAGCAAAAATACCATTCCATACGTCAAATATGTAATAGACAAGACCTACCCCTTGCTCAACGAAATGGGCGAAACACCCTATATTCAACGCCTAGGAATACACCTGACTAGAAGGAATCTTCAAACCCATGGATTTATATGTCTCCATAAGAGAATCAAGCGTGTGTACAGCTGCATGAAGGCAGCAGAGAAAATCCGATAAATCCCATTATCAAAATGAATTACAAAAACAAAACACAAAGACAGTGAAATAGAGAGCAATTCTTAAATAATTCATTCAGGGCTTGTGATGCAACCTGGATTTACCTCATCTACACCCAGAGCTAAGTGAGACATAAGGTTGGACACTTCGGGCTGATACCACTGGTGAGGTTCGATGAGCAAATGCAGACCATTTGAAGTCATACTGCATGGTACCCATTCCATGGGTCCCAACTCTCCAGGTTTAAGCGATTCTTCCTTCAGCTAAAGCATGCATGGGAAGCCCACAGTATGGTGCACCGTGTGACCAGGAAACATTTTCAAAGGCATCTCAGTTTTCGTCCCCTTTTACTCGGGTTCACAATTCCAGACCCTTTACTAACACTCTCCCCACTTGGAGAGTCAGTGCCTTTAACCTGCTGTTTGGCACAGTTTGCAATTTCTGCGCAAGATGAACAGGAATAGGGAGAACCAATGAGAGACTAGATGTAGGTGTCTGCACGGGCAAATTTAACGCTCATTTCCAACCAGGAAGAGGAATTAACCAAACGCTCAGCATGCCGTGCCGGAACCAGATTAGGGCCTGAAGCAATCCTGCGGGTTTGCGGCCAGCTCACAAGAAAGCGATTTGAAGAAAGGAGCTCAGGGGCACTGTAACTCACAAACCTGCAGAGTTATAAATGACAGCTATCGTCCAAAAATATATTGAAGGAAGGCTGCGAAGAGGACTTGAAAGCGGGGCAGAATTGCAGGAAAACGATTTCAGGGGGTAGACTGGAATTGCATTTAAAGCATAGGAAAAGAGGCAGAACTTCGACAATGATGCACTTGGCCAAAAAGGGCGTATGCGTTTTTTCCTGAATATATTCAGGAAAAAACGCATACGCCCTTTATGGCCAAGCAAGAAAGCATGTTACATAAATCTGCACTACAATGAAGTCTCACTGCCCCCTGGTCAAAAGGGCCATCTGAAAAAAGTGTAAAATCCAGAAATGCAGCACAGGCCATGGAGAACAGGGAGCCTTGTTATGCTGATTGGTGGGATGTAAATTGCCAACAGCCACTCTGGAGAAGTGTATGGTGTTTCCTGAAACACCTAAAAAACAAAGAAACGGAGCCTACGGCACTTCCACTTATGGTCCTATAGCTTAGGGAAATTAAAATCAAAAACATACAGCCACCCCAAAGTTTCAGACGGCTCTGTTTACAAGAACCTCCTCTACGGTACAAGTTAAATATCCCAGAAAGCGAAAAATCGATAAAGAAGTTGTGGTACGTACGTACAATGGAATATCACTCAGCAATGAAATCTATGTCATCAGGCCCGTCGCAGCATAATGAGTGGATTCAGGTACGATGATTCTAAGTGAACTAAGTCACACAGAAAATGAAACATCATAAGATATCACTACTACACGGAATGTAAACTTGGCTACACATCAACAGAATTACAAAACCGAACAGGGTCTCAAATTTAGAAAACCAACTTATGCTTGCTTAAGGGGAAAGGTGAGTTGGGGTGCTGCATAAAACCAGAGATAGAAATTAGCACAGATACCTTTCCATAAGCCAAATATGTAATAGTCAAGACCTACCCCTTGCTCAACGAAATGGACTAAACACCCCATATTCAACGCCTAGGAATACACATGACTAGTAATAATCTTCAAACCCATGGATTTATATGTCTCCATAAGAGAATGAAGCGTGTGTACAGCGGCATGAATGCAGCAGAGAAAATCCGATAAATCCCATTATCAAAATGAATTACACAAACAAAACCCAAGGACAGTGAAATAGAGAGCAATTCTTAAATAATTCATTCAGGGCTTGTGATGCAACCTGGATTTACCACATCTACACCCAGAGCTGAGTGAGACATAAGGTTGGGCACTTCGGGCTGATAGCATTGGTGAGGTTCGATGAGCAAATGCAGACCCTTTGAAGTCATACTGCATGGTACCCTTTCCATGGGTCCCAACTCTCCAAGTTTAAGGTATTCTTCCTTCAGCTAAAACATGCATGGGAAACCCACAGTATGGTGCACCGTGTGACTGGCAAACGTTTTCAAATGCATCTCAGTTTTCGTCCCCTTTTACTCGGGTTCACCATTCCAGACCCTTTACGAACACTCTCCCCACTTGGAGAGTCAGTGCCTTTAACCTCCTGTTGGGCACAGTTTGCAATTTCTGCGCAAGATGAAAAGGAATAGGGAGAACGAATCAGAGACTAGCTCTAGGTGTTTGCACGGGCAAATTTAACGCTCATTTCCCACCAGGAAGAGGAATTAACCAAAGGCTCAGCATGCCGTGCCGGAACCAGATTAGGGCCTGAGGCAATCCTGTGGGTTTGCGGCCAGCTCACAAGATAGCGAGTTGAAGAAATGAGCTCAGGGGCACTGTAACTCACAAACCTGCAGAGTTATAAATGACAGCTATCGTCCAAAAATATATTGAAGGAAGGCTGCGAAGACGACTTGTAAGTGGGGCAGAATTGCAGGAAAACGATTTCAGGGGGTAGACGGGAATTGCATTTAAAGCATAGGAAAAGAGGCAGAACGACAATGATGCTCTTGGCCAAAAAGGGCGTATGCGTTTTTTCCTGAATATATACAGGAAAAAACGCATACGCCCTTTTTGGCCAAGCAAGCAAGCATGTTAAAGAAATCTGCACTACAATGAAGTCTCACTGCCCCCCGGTTAAAAGGGCCATCTGAAAAAAGTGTAAAATCCAGAAAGGCAGCACAGGCCATGGAGAACAGCGAGCCTTGTTATGCTGATGGGCGGGATGTAAATTGCCAACAGCCAGTCTGGAAAAATGTATGGTGTTTCCCGGAACATCTAAAAAACAAAGCAACGGAGCCTACGGCAATTCCGCTTATGGTCCTATAGCTTAGGGAAATTAAAATCAAAAACACACAGAAACCCAAAAGTCTCGGGCGACTCTGTTTACAATAACCTCGTCTACGGTACAAGTTAAATATCCCAGAATGTGAAAAATGGATAAAGAAATTGTGGTACGTTCGTACAATGGAATATCAAACAGCAATGAATTCTATGTCATCAGGCCCGTCGCGGCATAATGAGTGGATTCAGGTACGATGATTCTAAGTGAAATAAGTCACACAGAAAATGAAACATCATAAGATATCACTACTACACGGAATGTAAACTTGGCTACACATGAACTGAATTACAAAACAGAACAGGGTCTCAAATTTAGAAAAACATCTTATGCTTGCTTAAGGGGAAAGGTGAGTTGGGGTGCTGCATAAAACCAGAGATAGAAATTAGCACAGATACCTTTCCATAAGCCAAATATGTAATAGTCAAGACCTACCCCTTGCTCAACGAAATGGACTAATCACCCCATATTCAACGCCTAGGAATACACCTGACTAGTAAGAATCTTCAAACCCATGGATTTATATGTCTCCCTAAGAGAATGAAGCGTATGTACAGCGGCATGAATGCAGCAGAGAAAATCCGATAAATCCCATTATCAAAATGAATTACACAAACAAAACCCAAGGACAGTGAAATAGAGAGCAATTCTTAAATAATTCATTCAGGGCTTGTGATGCAACCTGGATTTACCACATCTACACCCAGATCTGAGTGAGACATAAGGTTGGGCACTTCGGGCTGATAGCATTGGTGAGGTTCGATGAGCAAATGCAGACCCTTTGAAGTCATACAGCATGGTACCCATTCCATGGGTCCCAACTCTCCAAGTTTAAGGGATTCTTCCTTCAGCTAAAACATGCATGGGAAACCCACAGTATGGTGCACCGTGTGACTGGCAAACGTTTTCAAATGCATCTCAGTTTTCGTCCCCTTTTGCTCGGGTTCACCATTCCAGACCCTTTACGAACACTCTCCCCACTTGGAGAGTCAGTGCCTTTAACCTCCTGTTGGGCACAGTTTGCAAATTCTGTGCAAGATGAAAAGGAATAGGGAGAACCAATGAGAGACTAGCTCTAGGTGTCTGCACGGGCAAATTTAACGCTCATTTCCCACCAGGAAGAGGAATTAACCAAAGGCTCAGCATGCCGTGCCGGAACCAGATTAGGGCCTGAGGCAATCCTGAGGGTTTGCGGCCAGCTCACAAGATAGCGAGTTGAAGAAATGAGCTCAGGGGCACTGTAACTCACAAACCTGCAGAGTTATAAATGAGAGCTATCGTCCAAAAATATATTGAAGGAAGGCTGCGAAGACGACTTGTAAGCGGGACAGATTTGCAGGAAAACGATTTCAGGGAGTAGACGGTAATTGCATTTAAAGCATAGGAAAAGAGGCAGAACATCGACAATGATGCTCTTGGCCAAAAAGGGCGTATGCGTTTTTTCCTGAATATATTCAGGAAAAAACGCATACGCCCTTTTTGGCCAACCAAGCAAGCATGTTAAAGAAATCTGCACTACAATGAAGTCTTACTGCCCCCCGGTCAAAAGGGCCATCTGAAAAAAGTGTAAAATCCAGAAAGGCAGCACAGGCCATGGAGAACAGGGAGCCTTGTTATGCTGAGGGGCGGGATGTAAATTGCCAACAGCCACTCTGGAGAAGTGTATGGTGTTTCCCGGAACACCGAGAAAACAAAGCTACGGAGCCTACGGCACTTCCACTTATGGTCCTATAGCTTAGGGAAATTAAAATCAAAAACACACAGCCACCCCAAAGTGTCGGACGGCTCTGTTTACAAGAACCTCGTCTACGGTACAAGTTAAATATCCCAGAATGTGAAAAATGGATAAAGAAGTTGTGGTACGTACGTACAATGGAATATCACTCAGCAATGAAATCTATGTCATCAGGCCCGTCGCGGCATAATGAGTGGATTCAGGTACGATGATTCTAAGTGAAATAAGTCACACAGAAAATGAAACATCATAAGATATCACTAATACACGGAATGTAAACTTGGCTACACATGAACTGAATTACAAAACAGAACAGGGTCTCAAATTTAGAAAACCAACTTATGCTTGCTTAAGGGGAAAGGTGAGTTGGGGTGCTGCATAAAACCAGAGATACAAATTAGCACAGATACCTTTCCATAAGCCAAATATGTAATAGTCAAGACCTACCCCTTGCTCAACGAAATGGACTAAACACCCCATATTCAACGCCTAGGAATACACCTGACTAGTAAGAATCTTCAAACCCATGGATTTATATGTCTCCGTAAGAGAATGAAGCGTGTGTACAGCGGCATGAATGCAGCAGAGAAAATCCGATAAATCCCATTATCAAAATGAATTACACAAACAAAACCCAAGGACGTGAGATAGAGAGCAATTCTTAAATAATTCATTCAGGGCTTGTGATGCAACCTGGATTTACCACATCTACACCCAGAGCTGAGTGAGACATAAGGTTGGACACTTCGGGCTGATAGCATTGGTGAGGTTCGATGAGCAAATGCAGACCCTTTGAAGTCATACAGCATGGTACCCATTCCATGGGTCCCAACTCTCCAAGTTTAAGGGATTCTTCCTTCAGCTAAAACATGCATGGGAAACCCACAGTATGGTGCACCGTGTGACTGGCAAACGTTTTCAAATGCATCTCAGTTTTCGTCCCCTTTTACTCGGGTTCACCATTCCAGACCCTTTACGAACACTCACCCCACTTGGAGAGTCAGTGCCTTTAACCTCCTGTTGGGCACAGTTTGCAATTTCTGCGCAAGATGAAAAGGAATAGGGAGAACCAATGAGAGACTAGCTCTAGGTGTCTGAACGGGCAAATTTAACGCTCATTTCCCACCAGGAAGAGGAATTAACCAAAGGCTCAGCATGCCGTGCCGGAACCAGATTAGGGCCTGAAGCAATCCTGTGGGTTTGCCACCAGCTCACAAGATAGCGAGTTGAAGAAAGGTGCTCAGGGGCACTGTAACTCACAAACCTGCAGAGTTATAAATGACAGCTATCGTCCAAAAATATATTGAAGGAAGGCTGCGAAGACGACTTGTAAGCGGGACAGATTTGCAGGAAAACGATTTCAGGGGGTAGACGGGAATTGCATTTAAAGCATAGGAAAAGAGGCAGAACGTCGACAATGATGCTCTTGGCCAAAAAGGGCGTATGCGTTTTTTCCTGAATATATTCAGGAAAAAACGCATACGCCCTTTCGGCCAACCAAGCAAGCATGTTAAAGAAATCTGCACTACAATGAAGTCTCACTGCCCCCCGGTCAAAAGGGCCATCTGAAAAAAGTGTAAAATCCAGAAATGCAGCACAGGCCATGGAGAACAGGGAGCCTTGTTATGTTAATGGGCGGGATGTAAATTGCCAACAGACACTCTGGACAAGTGTATGGTGTTTCCTGGAACACCTAAAAAACAAAGCAACGAAGCCTACGGCACTTCCACTTATGGTCCTATAGCTTAGGGAAATTAAAATCAAAAACACACAAACACCCCAAAGTTTCGGACGGCTCTGTTTACAAGAACCTCGTCTGCGGTTCAAGTTAAATATCCCAGAATGTGAAAAATGGATAAAGAAATTGTCGTACATACGTACAATGGAATATCACTCACCAATGAAATCTATGTCAACAGGCCCGTCGTGGCATAATGAGTGGATTCAGGTATGATGATTCTAAGTTAAATAAGTCACACAGAAAATGAAACATCATAAGATATCACTAATACACAGAATGTAATCTTGGCTACACATGAACTGAATTACAAAACAGAACAGGTCTCAAATTTAGTAAACCAACTTATGTTTGCTTAAGGTGAAAGGTGAGTTGGGGTGCTGCATAAAACCAGACATAGAAATTAGCACAGATACCATTCCATAAGTCAAATATGTAATAGTCAAGACCTACCCCTTGTTCAACGAAATGGGCTAAACACCCTATATTCAACGCCTAGGAATACACCTGACTAGTAAGAATCTTCAAACCCATGGATTTATATGTCTTCATAAGAGAATCAAGCGTGTGTACAGCTGCATAAAGGCAGCAGAGAAAATCCGATAAATGCCATTATCAAAATGAATTACAAAAACAAAACACAATGACAGTGAAATAGAGAGCAATTCTTAAATAATTCATTCAGGGTTTGTGATGCAACCTGGATTTACCTCATCTACACCCAGAGCTGAGTGAGACATAAGGTTGGACACTTTGGGCTGATAGCATTGGTGAGGTTCGATGAGCAAATGCAGACCATTTGAAGTCACACTGCGTGGTACCCATTCCATGTGTCCCAACTCTCCAGGTTTAAGCGATTCTTCCTTCAGATAAAACATGCATGGGAAACCCACAGTATGGTGCACCGTGTGACTGGCAAACGTTTTCAAATGCATCTCAGTTTTCGTCCACTTTTACTCGGGTTCACAATTCCAGACCCTTTACTAACACTCTTCCCACTTGGAGATTCACTGCCTTTAACCTGCTGTTTTGCACAGTTTGCAATTTCTGCGCAAGATGAACAGGAATAGGGAGAACCAATGAGAGACTAGCTGTAGGTTTCTGCACGGGCAAATTTAACGCTCATTTCCCACCAGGAAGAGGAATTAACCAAAGGCTCAGCATGCCGTGCCGGAACCAGATTAGGGCCTGAAGCAATCCTGCGGGTTTGCGCCAGCTCTCAAGAAAGCGATTTGAAGAATGGAGTTCAGGGGCACTGTATTTCACAAACCTGCAGAGGTATAAATGACAGCTATCGTCCAAAAATATATTGGAGGAAGGCTGCGAAGAGGACTTGAAAGCGGGGCAGAATTGCAGGAAAATGATTTCAGGGGGTAGACTTGAATTGCATTTAAAGCATAGGAAAAGAGGCAGAACGTCGACAATGATGCACTTGGCCAAAAAGGGCGTATGCGTTTTTTCCTGAATATATTCAGGAAAAAACGCATACGCACTTTTTGGCCAACCAAGCAAGCATGTTAAAGAAACCTGCACTACAAGGAAGTCTCACTGCCCCCCGGTCAAAAGGGCCATCTGAAAAAAGTGTAAAATCCAGAAATGCAGCACAGGCCATGGAGAACAGGGAGCCTTGTTATGCTGATGTGTGGGATGTAAATTGCCAACAGCCAATCTGGAGAGGTGTATGGTGTTTCCTGAAACACCTAAAAAACAAAGCAACAGAGCCTACGGCACTTCCACTTATGGTCCTATAGCATATGGAAATTAAAATCAGAAACACACAGCCACCCCAAAGTTTCAGACGGCTCTGTTTCCAAGAACCTCGTCTACGGTACAAGTTAAATATCCCAGAAAGCGAAAAGTGGATAAAGAAATTGTGGTACGTACGTACAATGGAATATCACTCACCAATGAAATCTATGTCAACAGGCCCGTCGTGGCATAATGAGTGGATTCAGGTACAATGATTCTAAGAGAAAAAGTCACACAGAAAATGAAACATCATAAGATATCACTAATACACGGAATGTAATCTTGGCTACACATGAACTGAATTACAAAACAGAACAGGTTCTCAAGTTGAGAAAACCAACTTATGTTTGCTTAAGGGGAAAGGTGAGTTGGGTTTCTGCATAAAACCAAGATAGAAATTAGAACAGATACAATTCCATACGTCAAATATGTAATACTCATGACCTACCCCTTGCTCAACGAAATGGGCTAAACACCCTATATTCAACGCCTAGGAATACACCTGACTAGTAAGAATCTTCAAACCCATGGATTTATATGTCTCCATAAGAGAATCAAGCGTGTGTACAGCTGCATGAAGGCAGCAGAGAAAATCCGATAAATCCCATTATCAAAATGAATTAAAAAAACAAAACACAATGACAGTGAAATAGAGAGCAATTCTTAAATAATTCATTCAGGGCTTGTGATGCAACCTGGATTTACCTCATCTACACCCAGACCTGAGTGAGACATGAGGTTGGACACTTCGGGCTGATAGCATTGGTGAGGTTCGATGAGCAAATGAAGACCATTTGAAGTCATACTGCATGGAACCCATTCCATGGGTCCCAACCCTCCAGGTTTAAGCGATTCTTCCTTCAGCTAAAACATGCATGGCAATCCCACAGTATGGTGCACCGTGTGACCGGAAAACGTTTTCAAATGCATCTCAGTTTTCGTCCCCTTTTATTCGGGTTCACTATTCCAGACCCTTTACGAACACTCTCCCCACTTGGAGAGTCAGTGCCTTTAACCTCCTGTTTGGCACAGTTTGCAATTTCTGCGCAAGATGAACAGGAATAGGAAGAACCAATGAGAGACTAGCTGTAGGTGTCTCCACGGGCAAATTTAACGCTCATTTCCAACCAGGAAGAGGAATTAACCAAACGCTCAGCATGCCGTGCCGGAACCAGATTAGGGCCTGAAGCAATCCTGCGGGTTTGCGGCCAGCTCAAAAGAAAGCGATTTGTAGAAAGGAGCTCAGGGGCACTGTAATTCACAAACCTGCAGAGTTATAAATGACAGCTATCGTCCAAAAATATATTGAAGGAAGGCTGCGAAGAGGACTTGAAAGCGGGGCAAAATTGCAGGAAAACGATTTCAGGGGTTAGACTGGAATTGCATTTAAAGCATAGGAAAAGAGGCAGAACGTCGACAATGATGCACTTGGCCAAAAAGGGCGTATGCGTTTTTTTCCGGAATATACGCATACGCCCTTTTTGGCCAACCAAGCAAGCATGTTAAAGAAATCTGCACTACAATGAAGTCTCACTGCCCCCCGGTCAAAAGGGCCATCTGAAAAAAGTGTAAAATCCAGAAAGGCAGCACACGCCATGGAGAACAGGGAGCCTTGTTATGCTGATGGGCGGGATGTAAATTGCCAACAGCCACTCTGGAGAAGTGTATGGTGTTTCCCGGAACACCGAAAAAACAAAGCTACGGAGCCTACGGCACTTCCACTTATGGTCCTATAGCTTAGGGAAATTAAAATCAAAAACACACAGCCACCCCAAAGTGTCGGACGGCTCTGTTTACAAGAACCTCGTCTACGGTACAAGTTAAATATCCCAGAATGTGAAAAATGGATAAAGAAGTTGTGGTACGTACGTACAATGGAATATCACTCAGCAATGTAATCTATGTCATCAGGCCCGTCGCGGCATAATGAGTGGATTCAGGTACGATGATTCTAAGTGAAATAAGTCACACAGAAAATGAAACATCATAAGATATCACTACTACACGGAATGTAAACTTGGCTACACATGAACTGAATTACAAAACAGAACAGGGTCTCAAATTTAGAAAACCAACTTATGCTTGCTTAAGGGGAAAGGTGAGTTGGGGTGCTGCATAAAACCAGAGATAGAAATTAGCACAGATACCTTTCCATAAGCCAAATATGTAATAGTCAAGACCTACCCCTTGCTCAACAAAATGGACTAAACACCCCATATTCAACGCCTAGGAA
The DNA here is from genome assembly GCF_059928025.1 of Delphinapterus leucas. NCBI lineage: Eukaryota > Metazoa > Chordata > Mammalia > Artiodactyla > Monodontidae > Delphinapterus > Delphinapterus leucas. The sequence continues at coordinate 15,627,459 of NW_028322236.1, read as the reverse complement.
TACACCTGAGTAGTAAAAATCTTCAAACCCATGGATTTATATGTCTCCGTAAGAGAATGAAGCGTGTGTACAGCGGCATGAATGCAGCAGAGAAAATCCGATAAATCCCATTATCAAAATGAATTACACAAACAAAACCCAAGGACAGTGAAATAGAGAGCAATTCTTAAATAATTCATTCAGGGCTTGTGATGCAACCTGGATTTACCACATCTACACCCAGAGCTGAGTGAGACATAAGGTTGGGCACTTCGGGCTGATAGCATTGGTGAGGTTCGATGAGCAAATGCAGACCCTTTGAAGTCATACAGCATGGTACCCATTCCATGGGTCCCAACTCTCCAAGTTTAAGGGATTCTTCCTTCAGCTAAAACATGCATGGGAAACCCACAGTATGGTGCACCGTGTGACTGGCAAACGTTTTCAAATGCATCTCAGTTTTCGTCCCCTTTTACTCGGGTTCACCATTCCAGACCCTTTACGAACACTCTCCCCACTTGGAGAGTCAGTGCCTTTAACCTCCTGTTGGGCACAGTTTGCAATTTCTGCGCAAGATGAAAAGGAATAGGGAGAACCAATGAGAGACTAGCTGTAGGTGTCTGCACGGGCCAATTTAACGCTCATTTCCCACCAGGAAGAGGAATTAACCAAAGGCTCAGCATGCCGTGCCGGAACCAGATTAGGGCCTGAGGCAATCCTGCGGGTTTGCGGCCAGCTCACAAGATAGCGAGTTGAAGAAAGGAGCTCAGGGGCACTGTAACTCACAAACCTGCAGAGTTATAAATGAGAGCTATCGTCCAAAAATATATTGAAGGAAGGCTGCGAAGACGACTTGTAAGCGGGACAGATTTGCAGGAAAACGATTTCAGGGGGTAGACGGGAATTGCATTTAAAGCATAGGAAAAGAGGCAGAACGTCGACAATGATGCTCTTGGCCAAAAAGGGCGTATGCGTTTTTTCCTGAATATATTCAGGAAAAAACGCATACGCCCTTTTTGGCCAACCAAGCAAGCATGTTAAAGAAATCTGCACTACAATGAAGTCTCACTGCCCCCCGGTCAAAAGGGCCATCTGAAAAAAGTGTAAAATCCAGAAAGGCAGCACACGCCATGGAGAACAGGGAGCCTTGTTATGCTGATGGGCGGGATGTAAATTGCCAACAGCCACTCTGGAGAAGTGTATGGTGTTTCCCGGAACACCGAAAAAACAAAGCTACGGAGCCTACGGCACTTCCACTTATGGTCCTATAGCTTAGGGAAATTAAAATCAAAAACACACAGCCACCCCAAAGTGTCGGACGGCTCTGTTTACAAGAACCTCGTCTACGGTACAAGTTAAATATCCCAGAATGTGAAAAATGGATAAAGAAGTTGTGGTACGTACGTACAATGGAATATCACTCAGCAATGTAATCTATGTCATCAGGCCCGTCGCGGCATAATGAGTGGATTCAGGTACGATGATTCTAAGTGAAATAAGTCACACAGAAAATGAAACATCATAAGATATCACTACTACACGGAATGTAAACTTGGCTACACATGAACTGAATTACAAAACAGAACAGGGTCTCAAATTTAGAAAACCAACTTATGCTTGCTTAAGGGGAAAGGTGAGTTGGGGTGCTGCATAAAACCAGAGATAGAAATTAGCACAGATACCTTTCCATAAGCCAAATATGTAATAGTCAAGACCTACCCCTTGCTCAACAAAATGGACTAAACACCCCATATTCAACGCCTAGGAATACACCTGAGTAGTAAAAATCTTCAAACCCATGGATTTATATGTCTCCGTAAGAGAATGAAGCGTGTGTACAGCGGCATGAATGCAGCAGAGAAAATCCGATAAATCCCATTATCAAAATGAATTACACAAACAAAACCCAAGGACAGTGAAATAGAGAGCAATTCTTAAATAATTCATTCAGGGCTTGTGATGCAACCTGGATTTACCACATCTACACCCAGAGCTGAGTGAGACATAAGGTTGGGCACTTCGGGCTGATAGCATTGGTGAGGTTCGATGAGCAAATGCAGACCCTTTGAAGTCATACAGCATGGTACCCATTCCATGGGTCCCAACTCTCCAAGTTTAAGGGATTCTTCCTTCAGCTAAAACATGCATGGGAAACCCACAGTATGGTGCACCGTGTGACTGGCAAACGTTTTCAAATGCATCTCAGTTTTCGTCCCCTTTTACTCGGGTTCACCATTCCAGACCCTTTACGAACACTCTCCCCACTTGGAGAGTCAGTGCCTTTAACCTCCTGTTGGGCACAGTTTGCAATTTCTGCGCAAGATGAAAAGGAAGAGGGAGAACGAATGAGAGACTAGCTGTAGGTGTCTGCACGGGCAAATTTAACGCTCATTTCCCAGCAAGAAGAGGAATTAACCAAAGGCTCAGCATGCCGTGCCGGAACCAGATTAGGGCCTGAGGCAATCCTGTGGGTTTGCGGCCAGCTCACAAGATAGCGAATTGAAGAAAGGAGCTCAGGGGCACTGTAACTCACAAACCTGCAGAGTTATAAATGACAGCTATCGTCCAAAAATATATTGAAGGAAGGCTGCGAAGACGACTTGTAAGCGGGACAGATTTGCAGGAAAACGATTTCAGGGGGTAGACGGGAATTGCATTTAAAGCATAGGAAAAGAGGCAGAACGTCGACAATGATGCTCTTGGCCAAAAAGGGCGTATGCGTTTTTTCCTGAATATATTCAGGAAAAAACGCATACGCACTTTTTGGCCAACCAAGCAAGCATGTTAAAGAAATCTGCACTACAATGAAGTCTCACTGCCCCCCGGTCAAAAGGGCCATCTGAAAAAAGTGTAAAATCCAGAAAGGCAGCACAGGCCATGGAGAAAAGGGAGCCTTGTTATGCTGATGGGCGGGATGTAAATTGCCAACAGCCACTCTCGAGAAGTGTATGGTGTTTCCCGGAACACCGAAAAAACAAAGCTACGGAGCCTACGGCACTTCCACTTATGGTCCTATAGCTTAGGGAAATTAAAATCAAAAACACACAGCCACCCCAAAGTGTCGGACGGCTCTGTTTACAAGAACCTCGTCTACGGTACAAGTTAAATATCCCAGAATGTGAAAAATGGATAAAGAAGTTGTGGTACGTACGTACAATGGAATATCACTCTGCAATGTAATCTATGTCATCAGGCCCGTCGCGGCATAATGAGTGGATTCAGGTACGATGATTCTAAGTGAAATAAGTCACACAGAAAATGAAACATCATAAGATATCACTACTACACGGAATGTAAACTTGGCTACACATGAACTGAATTACAAAACAGAACAGGGTCTCAAATTTAGAAAACCAACTTATGCTTGCTTAAGGGGAAAGGTGAGTTGGGGTGCTGCATAAAACCAGAGATAGAAATTAGCACAGATACCTTTCCATAAGCCAAATATGTAATAGTCAAGACCTACCCATTGCTCAACAAAATGGACTAAACACCCCATATTCAACGCCTAGGAATACACCTGACTAGTAAGAATCTTCAAACCCATGGATTTATATGTCTCCGTAAGAGAATGAAGCGTGTGTACAGCGGCATGAATGCAGCAGAGAAAATCCGATAAATCCCATTATCAAAATGAATTACACAAACAAAACCCAAGGACAGTGAAATAGAGAGCAATTCTTAAATAATTCATTCAGGGCTTGTGATGCAACCTGGATTTACCACATCTACACCCAGAGCTGAGTGAGACATAAGGTTGGGCACTTCGGGCTGATAGCATTGGTGAGGTTCGATGAGCAAATGCAGACCCTTTGAAGTCATACAGCATGGTACCCATTCCATGGGTCCCAACTCTCCAAGTTTAAGGGATTCTTCCTTCAGCTAAAACATGCATGGGAAACCCACAGTATGGTGCACCGTGTGACTGGCAAACGTTTTCAAATGCATCTCAGTTTTCGTCCCCTTTTACTCGGTTTCACCATTCCAGACCCTTTACGAACACTCTCCCCACTTGGAGAGTCAGTGCCTTTAACCTCCTGTTGGGCACAGTTTGCAATTTCTGCGCAAGATGAAAAGGAATAGGGAGAACCAATGAGAGACTAGCTGTAGGTGTCTGCACGGGCAAATTTAACGCTCATTTCCCACCAGAAAGAGGAATTAACCAGAGGCTCAGCATGCCGTGCCGGAACCAGATTAGGGCCTGAAGCAATCCTGCGGGTTTCCGGCCAGCTCACAAGAAAGCGATTTGAAGAAAGGAGCTCAGGGGCACTGTAATTCACAAATCTGCAGAGTTATAAATGACAGCTATCGTCCAAAAATATATTGAAGGAAGGTTGCGAAGAGGACTTGAAAGCGGAGCAGAATTGCAGGAAAACGATTTCAGGGGGTAGACTGGAATTGCATTTAAAGCATAGGAAAAGAGGCAGAACGTCGACAATGATGCACTTGGCCAAAAAGGGCGTATGCCTTTTTTCCTGAATATATTCAGGAAAAAACGCATACGCCCTTTTTGGCCAACAAAGCAAGCATGTTAAAGAAATCTGCACTACAATGAAGTCTCACTGCCCCCCGGTCAAAAGGGCCATCTGAAAAAAGTGTAAAATCCAGAAATGCAGCACAGGCCATGGAGAACAGGGAGCCTTGTTATACTGATGGGTGGGATGTAAATTGCCAGCAGCCACTCTGGAGAAGTGTATTGTGTTTCCTGAAACACCGAAAAAACAAAACAACAGAGCCTACGGCACATCCACTTATGGTCCTATAGCATAGGGAAATTAAAATCAAAAACACACAGCCACCCCAAAGTTTCAGACGGCTCTGTTTACAAGGACCTCGTCTACGGTACAAGTTAAATATCCCAGAAAGCGAAAAATGGTGAAAGAAATTGTGGTATGTACGTACAATGGAATATCACTCACCAATGAAATCTATGTCATCTGGCCCGTCGTGGCATAATGAGTGGATTCAGGTACGATGATTCTAAGAGAAATAAGTCACACAGAAAATGAAACATCATAAGTTATCTCTAATACACCGAATATAATCTTGGCTACACATGAACTGAATTACAAAACAGAACAGTGTCTCAAATTTAGAAAACCAACTTATGTTTGCTTAAGGGGAATGGTGAGTTGGGGTGCTGCATAAAACCAGAGATAGAAATTAGCACAGATACCATTCCATACGTCAAATATGTAATAGTCAAGACCTACCCCTTGCTCAACGAAATGGGCTAAACACCCTATATTCAACGCCTAGGAATACACCAGACTAGTAAGAATCTTCAAACCCATGGATTTATATGTCTCCATAAGAGAATCAAGCGTGTGTACAGCTGCATGAAGGCAGCAGAGAAAATCCGATAAATCCCATTATCAAAATGAATTACAAAAACAAAACACAATGACAGTGAAATAGAGAGCAATTCTTAAATAATTCATTCAGGTCTTGTGATGCAACCTGGATTTACCTCATCTAACCCAGAGCTGAGTGAGACATAAGGTTGGACACTTCGGACTGATAGCATTGGTGAGGTTCGATGAGCAAATGCAGACCATTTGAAGTCATACTACATGGTACACATTCCATGGGTCCCAACTCTCCAGGTTTAAGCGATTCTTCCTTCAGCTAAAGCATGCATGGGAAACCCACAGTATGGTGCACCGTGTGACCGGGAAACGTTTTCAAAGGCATCTCAGTTTTCGTCCCCTTTTACTCGGGTTCACAATTCCAGACCCTTTACTAACACTCTCCCCACTTGGATAGTCAGTGCCTTTAACCTCCTGTTTGGCACAGTTTGCAATTTCTGCGCAAGATGAACAGGAATACGGAGAACAAATGAGAGACTAGCTGTAGGTGTCTGCACGGGCAAATTTAACGCTCATTTCCCACCAGAAAGAGGAATTAACCAGAGGCTCAGCATGCCGTGCCGGAACCAGATTAGGGCCTGAAGCAATCCTGCGGGTTTTCGGCCAGCTCACAAGAAAGCGATTTGAAGAAAGGAGCTCAGGGGCACTGTAATTCACAAACCTGCAGAGTTATAAATGACAGCTATCGTCCAAAAATATATTGAAGGAAGGCTGCGAAGAGGACTTGAAAGCGGAGCAGAATTGCAGGAAAACGATTTCAGGGGGTAGACTGGAATTGCATTTAAAGCATAGGAAAAGAGGCAGAACGTCGACAATGATGCACTTGGCCAAAAAGGGCATATGCGTTTTTTGCTGAATATACGCATACGCACTTTTTGGCCAACCAAGCAAGCATGTTAAAGAAATCTGCACTACAATGAAGTCTCACTGCCCCCCGGTCAAAAGGGCCATCTGAAAAAAGTGTAAAATCCAGAAATGCAGCACAGGCCATGGAGAACAGGGAGCCTTGTTATACTGATGGGTGGGATGTAAATTGCCAGCAGCCACTCTGGAGAAGTGTATTGTGTTTCCTGAAACACCTAAAAAACAAAGCAACAGAGCCTACGGCACTTCCACTTATGGTCCTATAGCATAGGGAAATTAAAATCAAAAACACACAGCCACCCCAAAGTTTCAGACGGCTCTGTTTACAAGAACCTCGTCTACGGTACAAGTTAAATATCCCAGTAAGCGAAAAATGGAGAAAGAAGTTGTGGTACGTACGTACAATGGAATATCACTCACCAATGAAATCTATGTCATCTGGCCCGTCGTGGCATAATGAGTGGATTCAGGTACGATGATTCTAAGTGAAATAAGTCACACAGAAAATGAAACATCATAAGATATCACTAATACACCGAATGTAATCTTGGCTACACATGAACTGAATTACAAAACAGAACAGGGTCTCATATTTAGAAAACCAACTTATGTTTGCTTAAGGGGAAAGGTGAGTTGGGGTGCTGCATAAAACCAGAGATAGAAATTAGCACAGATACCATTCCATACGTCAAATATGTAATAGTCAAGACCTACCCCTTGCTCAACGAAATGGGCTAAGCACCCTATATTCAACGCCTAGGAATACACCTGACTAGTAAGAATCTTCAAACCCATGGATTTATATGTCTCCATAAGAGAATCAAGCGTGTGTACAGCTGCATGAAGGCAGCAGAGAAAATCCGATAAATCCCATTATCAAAATGAATTACAAAAACAAAACACAATGACAGTGAAATAGAGAGCAATTCTTAAATAATTCATTCAGGGCTTGTGATGCAACCTGGATTTACCTCATCTACACCCAGAGCTGAGTGAGACATAAGGTTGGACACTTCGGGCTGATAGCATTGGTGAGGTTCGATGAGCAAATGCAGACCATTTGAAGTCATACTGCATGGTACCCATTCCATGGTTCCCAACTCTCCGGGTTTAAGCTATTCTTCCTTCAGCTAACGCATGCATGGAAGCCCACACTATGGTGCACTGTGTGACCAGGAAACGTTTTCAAAGGCATCTCAGTTTTCGTCCCCTTTTACTCGGGTTCACAATTCCAGACCCTTTACTAACACTCTCCCCACTTGGAGAGTCAGTGCCTTTAACCTGCTGTTTGGCACAGTTTGCAATTTCTGCGCAAGATGAACAGGAATAGGGAGAACCAATGACAGACTAGCTGTAGGTGTCTGCACGGGCAAATTTAACGCTCATTTCCAACCAGGAAGAGGAATTAACCAAACGCTCAGCATGCCGTGCCAGAACCAGATTAGGGCCTGAAGCAATCCTGCGGGTTTGCGGCCAGATCACAAGAAAGCGATTTGAAGAAAGGAGCTCCGGAGCACTCTAATTCACAAACCTGCAGAGTTATAAATGACAGCTATCGTCCAAAAATATATTGAAGGAAGGCTGCGAAGAGGACTTGAAAGCGGGGCAGAATTGCAGGAAAACGATTTCAGGGGGTAGACTGGAATTGCATTTAAAGCATAGGAAAAGAGGCAGAACGTCGACAATGATGCACTTGGCCAAAAAGGGCGTATGCGTTTTTTCCTGAATATATTCAGGAAAAAACGCATACGCCCTTTTTGGCCAACCAAGCAAGCATGTTAAAGAAATCTGCACTACAATGAAGTCTCACTGCCCCCTGGTCAAAAGGGCCATCTGAAAAAAGTGTAAAATCCAGAAATGCAGCACAGGCCATGGAGAACAGGGAGCCTTGTTATGCTGATGGGTGGGATGTAAATTGCCAACAGCCACTCTGGAGAAGTGTATGGTGTTTCCTGAAACACCTAAAAAACAAAGCAACGGAGCCTGCGGCACTTCCACTTATAGTCCTATAGCTTAGGGAAATTAAAATCAAAAACACACAGCCACGCTAAAGTTTCAGACGGCTCTGTTTACAAGAACCTCGTCTACGGTACAAGTTAAATATCCCAGAAAGCGAAAAATGGAGAAAGAAGTTGTGGTACGTACGTACAATGGAATATCACTCACCAATGAAATCTATGTCATCTGGCCCGTCGTGCCATAATGAGTGGATTCAGGTACGATGATTCTAAGTGAAATAAGCCACACAGAAAATGAAACATCATAAGATATATCTAATACACCGAATGTAATCTTGGCTACACAATAACTGAATTACAAAACAGAACAGGGTCTCAAATTTTGAAAACCAACTTATGTTTGCTTAAGGGGAAAGGTGAGTTGTGTGCTGCATAAAACCAGAGATAGAAATTAGCACAGATACCATTCCATACGTCAAATATGTAATAGTCAAGACCTACCCCTTGCTCAACGAAATGGGCTAAACACCCTATATTCAACGCCTAGGAATACACTTGACTGGTAAGAAACTTCAAACCCATGGATTTATATGTCTCCATAAGAGAATCAATCATGTGTACAGCTGCATGAAGGCAGCAGAGAAAATCAGATAAATCCCATTATCAAAATGAATTACAAAAACAAAACACAATGACAGTGAAATAGAGAGCAATTCTTAAATAATTCATTCAGGGCTTGTGATGCAACCTGGATTTACCTCATCTAAACCCAGAGCTGAGTGAGATATAAGGTTGGACACTTTGGGCTGATAGCATTGGTGAGGTTCGATGAGCAAATGCAGACCATTTGAAGTCATACAGCATGGTACGCATTCCATGGGTCCCAACTCTCCAGGTTTAAGCGATTCTTCCTTCAGCTAAAGCATGCATGGGAAACCCACAGTATGGTGCACCGTGTGACCGGGAAACATTTTCAAATGCATCTCAGGTTTTGTCCCCGTTTACTCGGGTTCACAATTCCAGAACCTTTACTAACACTCTCCCCACTTGGAGAGTCAGTGCCCTTAACCTCCTGTTTGGCACAGTTTGCAATTTCTGCGCAAGATGAACAGGAATAGGGAGAACCAATGAGAGACTAGCTGTAGGTGTCTGCACGGGAAAATTTAACGCTCATTTCCCACCAGGAACAGGAATTAACCGAACGCTCAGCATGCCGTGCCGGAACCAGATTAGGGCCTGAAGCAATCCTGCGGGTTTGCAGCCAGCTCACAAGAAAGCGATTTGAAGAAAGGAGCTCAGGGGCACTGTAATTCACAAACCTGCAGAGTTATAAATGACAGCTATCGTCCAAAAATATATTGAAGGAAGGCTGCGAAGAGGACTTGAAAGCGGGGCAGAATTGCAGGAAAACGATTTCAGGGGGTAGACTGGAATTGCATTTAAAGCATAGGAAAAGAGGCAGAACGTCGACAATGATGCACTTGGCCTAAAAGGGCGTATGCGTTTTTTCCTGAATATATTCAGGAAAAAACGCATACGCCCTTTTTGGCCAACCAAGCAAGCATGTTAAAGAAATCTGCACTACAATGAAGTCTCACTGCCCCCCGGTCAAAAGGGCCATCTGAATAAAGTGTAAAATCCAGAAAGGCAGCACAGGCCATGGAGAACAGGGAGCCTTGTTATGCTCATGGGTGGGATGTAAATTGCCAACAGCCACTCTGGAGAAGTGTATGGTGTTTCCTGAAACACCTAAAAAACAAAGTAACGTAGCCTACGGCACTTCCACTTATAGTCCTATGGATTAGGGAAATTAAAATCAAAAACACACAGCCACCCCAAAGTTTCAGAAGGCTCTGTTTACAAGAACCTCATCTAAGGTACAAGTTAAATATCCCAGAAAGCGAAAAATGGATAAAGAAGTTGCGGTACGTACGTACAATGGAATATCACTCACCAATGAAATCTATGTCATCTGGCCCATCGTGGCATAATGAGTGGATTCAGGTACGATGATTCTAAGTGAAATAAGTCACACAGAAAATGAAACATCATAAGATATCACTAATACACCGAATGTAATCTTGGCTACACATGAACTGAATTACAAAACAGAACAGGGTCTCAAATTTAGAAAACCAACTTATGTTTGCTTAAGGGGAAAGGTGAGTTGGGGTGCTGCATAAAACCAGAGATAGAAATTAGCACAGATACCATTCCATACGTCAAATATGTAATAGTCAAGACTTACCCCTTGCTCAACGTAATGGGCTAAACACCCTATATTCAATGCCTAGGAATACACCTGACTAGTACGAATCTTCAAACCCATGGATTTATATGTCTCCATAAGAGAGTCAAGAGTGTGTACAGCTGCATGAAGGCAGCAGAGAAAATCTGATAAATCCTATTATCAAAATGAATTACAAAAACAAAACACAATGACAGTGAAATAGAGAGCAATTCTTAAATAATTCATTCAGGGCTTGTGATGCAACCTGGATTTACCTCATCTACACCCAGAGCTGAGTGAGACATAAGGTTGGACACATCGGGCTGATAGCATTGGTGAGGTTCGATGAGCAAATGCAGACCATTTGAAGTCATACTGCATGGTACCCATTCCATGGGTCCTAACTCTCCATGTTTAAGCGATTCTTCCTTCAGCTAAAACATGCATAGGAAACCCACAGTATGGTGCACCGTGTGACCGGGAAACGTTTTCAAATGCATTTCAGTTTTCGTCCCCTTTTACTCGGGTTCACAATTCCAGACCCTTTACTAACACTCTCCCCACTTGGAGAGTCAGTGCCTTTAACCTCCTGTTTGGCACAGTTTGCAATTCCTGCGCAAGATGAACAGGAATAGGGAGAACCAATGAGAGACTAGCTGTAGGTGTCTGCACGGGCAAATTTTACGCTCATTTCCAACCAGGAAGAGGAATTAACCAAACGCTCAGCATGCCGTGCCGGAACCAGATTAGGGCCTGAAGCAATCCTGCGGGTTTGCGGCCAGCTCACAAGAAAGCGATTTGAAGAAAGGAGCTCCGGGGCACTGTAATTCAAAACCTGCAGTGTTATAAATGACAGCTATCGTCCAAAAATATATTGAAGGAAGGCTGCGAAGAGGACTTGAAAGCGGGGCAGAATTGCAGGAAAACGATTTCAGGGGGTAGACTGGAATTGCATTTAAAGCATAGGAAAAGAGGCAGAACGTCGACAATGATGCACTTGGCCAAAAAGGGCGTATGCGTTTTTTCCTGAATATATTCAGGAAAAAACGCATACGCCCTTTTTGGCCAACCAAGCAAGCATGTTAAAGAAATCTGCACTACAATGAAGTCTCACTGCCCCCCGGTCAAAAGGGCCATCTGAAAAAAGTGTAAAATCCAGAAAGGCAGCACAGGCCATGGAGAACAGGGAGCCTTGTTATGCTCATGGGTGGGATGTAAATTGCCAACAGCCACTCTGGAGAAGTGTATTGTGTTTCCTGAAACACCTAAAAAACAAAGCAACGGAGCCTACGGCACTTCCACTTATGGTCCTATAGCTTAGGGAAATTAAAATAAAAAACACACAACCACCTCAAAGTTTCAGACGGTTCTGTTTACAAGAACCTCGTCTACGGTACAAGTTAAATATCCCAGAAAGCGAAAAATGGATGAAGAAGATGTGGTACGTACGTAAAATGGAATATCACTCACCAATGAAATCTATGTCATCTGGCCCGTCGTGGCATAATGAGTGGATTCAGGTACGATGATTCTAAGAGAAATAAGTCACACAGAAAATGAAACATCATAAGTTATCTCTAATACACCGAATGAAATCTTGGCTACACATGAACTGAATTACAAAACAGAACAGGGTCTCAAATTTAGAAAACCAACTTATGTTTGCTTAAGGGGAAAGGTGAGTTGGGGTGCTGCATAAAACCAGAGATAGAAATTAGCACAAATACCATTCCATACGTCAAATATGTAATAGAGAAGACCTACCCCTTGCTCAACGAAATGGGCGAAACACCCTATATTCAACGCCTAGGAATACACCTGACTAGTAAGAATCTTCAAACCCATGGATTTATATGTCTCCATAAGAGAATCAAGCGTGTGTACAGCTGCATGAAGGCAGCAGAGAAAATCCGATAAATCCCATTATCAAAATGAATTACAAAAACAAAACACAAAGACAGTGAAATAGAGAGCAATTCTTAAATAATTCATTCAGGGCTTGTGATGCAACCTGGATTTACCTCATCTACACCCAGAGCTAAGTGAGACATAAGGTTGGACACTTCGGGCTGATACCACTGGTGAGGTTCGATGAGCAAATGCAGACCATTTGAAGTCATACTGCATGGTACCCATTCCATGGGTCCCAACTCTCCAGGTTTAAGCGATTCTTCCTTCAGCTAAAGCATGCATGGGAAGCCCACAGTATGGTGCACCGTGTGACCAGGAAACATTTTCAAAGGCATCTCAGTTTTCGTCCCCTTTTACTCGGGTTCACAATTCCAGACCCTTTACTAACACTCTCCCCACTTGGAGAGTCAGTGCCTTTAACCTCCTGTTGGGCACAGTTTGCAATTTCTGCGCAAGATGAACAGGAATAGGGAGAACCAATGAGAGACTAGATGTAGGTGTCTGCACGGGCAAATTTAACGCTCATTTCCAACCAGGAAGAGGAATTAACCAAACGCTCAGCATGCCGTGCCGGAACCAGATTAGGGCCTGAAGCAATCCTGCGGGTTTGCGGCCAGCTCACAAGAAAGCGATTTGAAGAAAGGAGCTCAGGGGCACTGTAACTCACAAACCTGCAGAGTTATAAATGACAGCTATCGTCCAAAAATATATTGAAGGAAGGCTGCGAAGAGGACTTGAAAGCGGGGCAGAATTGCAGGAAAACGATTTCAGGGGGTAGACTGGAATTGCATTTAAAGCATAGGAAAAGAGGCAGAACCTCGACAATGATGCACTTGGCCAAAAAGGGCGTATGCGTTTTTTCCTGAATATATTCAGGAAAAAACGCATACGCCCTTTATGGCCAAGCAAGAAAGCATGTTACATAAATCTGCACTACAATGAAGTCTCACTGCCCCCTGGTCAAACGGGCCATCTGAAAAAAGTGTAAAATCCAGAAATGCAGCACAGGCCATGGAGAACAGGGAGCCTTGTTATGCTGATTGGTGGGATGTAAATTGCCAACAGCCACTCTGGAGAAGTGTATGGTGTTTCCTGAAACACCTAAAAAACAAAGAAACGGAGCCTACGGCACTTCCACTTATGGTCCTATAGCTTAGGGAAATTAAAATCAAAAACATACAGCCACCCCAAAGTTTCAGACGGCTCTGTTTACAAGAACCTCCTCTACGGTACAAGTTAAATATCCCAGAAAGCGAAAAATCGATAAAGAAGTTGTGGTACGTACGTACAATGGAATATCACTCAGCAATGAAATCTATGTCATCAGGCCCGTCGCAGCATAATGAGTGGATTCAGGTACGATGATTCTAAGTGAACTAAGTCACACAGAAAATGAAACATCATAAGATATCACTACTACACGGAATGTAAACTTGGCTACACATCAACTGAATTACAAAACAGAACAGGGTCTCAAATTTAGAAAACCAACTTATGCTTGCTTAAGGGGAAAGGTGAGTTGGGGTGCTGCATAAAACCAGAGATAGAAATTAGCACAGATACCTTTCCATAAGCCAAATATGTAATAGTCAAGACCTACCCCTTGCTCAACGAAATGGACTAAACACCCCATATTCAACGCCTAGGAATACACATGACTAGTAAGAATCTTCAAACCCATGGATTTATATGTCTCCATAAGAGAATGAAGCGTGTGTACAGCGGCATGAATGCAGCAGAGAAAATCCGATAAATCCCATTATCAAAATGAATTACACAAACAAAACCCAAGGACAGTGAAATAGAGAGCAATTCTTAAATAATTCATTCAGGGCTTGTGATGCAACCTGGATTTACCACATCTACACCCAGAGCTGAGTGAGACATAAGGTTGGGCACTTCGGGCTGATAGCATTGGTGAGGTTCGATGAGCAAATGCAGACCCTTTGAAGTCATACTGCATGGTACCCATTCCATGGGTCCCAACTCTCCAAGTTTAAGGGATTCTTCCTTCAGCTAAAACATGCATGGGAAACCCACAGTATGGTGCACCGTGTGACTGGCAAACGTTTTCAAATGCATCTCAGTTTTCGTCCCCTTTTACTCGGGTTCACCATTCCAGACCCTTTACGAACACTCTCCCCACTTGGAGAGTCAGTGCCTTTAACCTCCTGTTGGGCACAGTTTGCAATTTCTGCGCAAGATGAAAAGGAATAGGGAGAACGAATCAGAGACTAGCTCTAGGTTTTTGCACGGGCAAATTTAACGCTCATTTCCCACCAGGAAGAGGAATTAACCAAAGGCTCAGCATGCCGTGCCGGAACCAGATTAGGGCCTGAGGCAATCCTGTGGGTTTGCGGCCAGCTCACAAGATAGCGAGTTGAAGAAATGAGCTCAGGGGCACTGTAACTCACAAACCTGCAGAGTTATAAATGACAGCTATCGTCCAAAAATATATTGAAGGAAGGCTGCGAAGATGACTTGTAAGTGGGGCAGAATTGCAGGAAAACGATTTCAGGGGGTAGACGGGAATTGCATTTAAAGCATAGGAAAAGAGGCAGAACGACAATGATGCTCTTGGCCAAAAAGGGCGTATGCGTTTTTTCCTGAATATATACAGGAAAAAACGCATACGCCCTTTTTGGCCAAGCAAGCAAGCATGTTAAAGAAATCTGCACTACAATGAAGTCTCACTGCCCCCCGGTCAAAAGGGCCATCTGAAAAAAGTGTAAAATCCAGAAAGGCAGCACAGGCCATGGAGAACAGCGAGCCTTGTTATGCTGATGGGCGGGATGGAAATTGCCAACAGCCAGTCTGGAAAAATGTATGGTGTTTCCCGGAACATCTAAAAAACAAAGCAACGGAGCCTACGGCAATTCCGCTTATGGCCCTATAGCTTAGGGAAATTAAAATCAAAAACACACAGCCACCCAAATGTCTCGGGCGACTCTGTTTACAATAACCTCGTCTACGGTACAAGTTAAATATCCCAGAATGTGAAAAATGGATAAAGAAATTGTGGTACGTTCGTACAATGGAATATCACACAGCAATGAATTCTATGTCATCAGGCCCGTCGCGGCATAATGAGTGGATTCAGGTACGATGATTCTAAGTGAAATAAGTCACACAGAAAATGAAACATCATAAGATATCACTACTACACGGAATGTAAACTTGGCTACACATGAACTGAATTACAAAACAGAACAGGGTCTCAAATTTAGAAAACCAACTTATGCTTGCTTAAGGGGAAAGGTGAGTTGGGGTGCTGCATAAAACCAGAGATAGAAATTAGCACAGATACCTTTCCATAAGCCAAATATGTAATAGTCAAGACCTACCCCTTGCTCAACGAAATGGACTAAACACCCCATATTCAACGCCTAGGAATACACCTGACTAGTAAGAATCTTCAAACCCATGGATTTATATGTCTCCGTAAGAGAATGAAGCGTGTGTACAGCGGCATGAATGCAGCAGAGAAAATCCGATAAATCCCATTATCAAAATGAATTACACAAACAAAACCCAAGGACGTGAGATAGAGAGCAATTCTTAAATAATTCATTCAGGGCTTGTGATGCAACCTGGATTTACCACATCTACACCCAGAGCTGAGTGAGACATAAGGTTGGACACTTCGGGCTGATAGCATTGGTGAGGTTCGATGAGCAAATGCAGACCCTTTGAAGTCATACAGCATGGTACCCATTCCATGGGTCCCAACTCTCCAAGTTTAAGGGATTCTTCCTTCAGCTAAAACATGCATGGGAAACCCACAGTATGGTGCACCGTGTGACTGGCAAACGTTTTCAAATGCATCTCAGTTTTCGTCCCCTTTTACTCGGGTTCACCATTCCAGACCCTTTACGAACACTCTCCCCACTTGGAGAGTCAGTGCCTTTAACCTCCTGTTGGGCACAGTTTGCAATTTCTGCGCAAGATGAAAAGGAATAGGGAGAACCAATGAGAGACTAGCTCTAGGTGTCTGCACGGGCAAATTTAATGCTCATTTCCCACCAGGAAGAGGAATTAACCAAAGGCTCAGCATGCCGTGCCGGAACCAGATTAGGGCCTGAAGCAATCCTGTGGGTTTGCCACCAGCTCACAAGATAGCGAGTTGAAGAAAGGTGCTCAGGGGCACTGTAACTCACAAACCTGCAGAGTTATAAATGACAGCTATCGTCCAAAAATATATTGAAGGAAGGCTGCGAAGACGACTTGTAAGCGGGACAGATTTGCAGGAAAACGATTTCAGGGGGTAGACGGGAATTGCATTTAAAGCATAGGAAAAGAGGCAGAACGTCGACAATGATGCTCTTGGCCAAAAAGGGCGTATGCGTTTTTTCCTGAATATATTCAGGAAAAAACGCATACGCCCTTTCGGCCAACCAAGCAAGCATGTTAAAGAAAACTGCACTACAATGAAGTCTCACTGCCCCCCGGTCAAAAGGGCCATCTGAAAAAAGTGTAAAATCCAGAAATGCAGCACAGGCCATGGAGAACAGGGAGCCTTGTTATGTTAATGGGCGGGATGTAAATTGCCAACAGACACTCTGGACAAGTGTATGGTGTTTCCTGGAACACCTAAAAAACAAAGCAACGAAGCCTACGGCACTTCCACTTATGGTCCTATAGCTTAGGGAAATTAAAATCAAAAACACACAAACACCCCAAAGTTTCGGACGGCTCTGTTTACAAGAACCTCGTCTGCGGTTCAAGTTAAATATCCCAGAATGTGAAAAATGGATAAAGAAATTGTCGTACATACGTACAATGGAATATCACTCACCAATGAAATCTATGTCAACAGGCCCGTCGTGGCATAATGAGTGGATTCAGGTATGATGATTCTAAGTTAAATAAGTCACACAGAAAATGAAACATCATAAGATATCACTAATACACAGAATGTAATCTTGGCTACACATGAACTGAATTACAAAACAGAACAGGTCTCAAATTTAGTAAACCAACTTATGTTTGCTTAAGGTGAAAGGTGAGTTGGGGTGCTGCATAAAACCAGACATAGAAATTAGCACAGATACCATTCCATAAGTCAAATATGTAATAGTCAAGACCTACCCCTTGTTCAACGAAATGGGCTAAACACCCTATATTCAACGCCTAGGAATACACCTGACTAGTAAGAATCTTCAAACCCATGGATTTATATGTCTCCATAAGAGAATCAAGCGTGTGTACAGCTGCATAAAGGCAGCAGAGAAAATCCGATAAATGCCATTATCAAAATGAATTACAAAAACAAAACACAATGACAGTGAAATAGAGAGCAATTCTTAAATAATTCATTCAGGGTTTGTGATGCAACCTGGATTTACCTCATCTACACCCAGAGCTGAGTGAGACATAAGGTTGGACACTTTGGGCTGATAGCATTGGTGAGGTTCGATGAGCAAATGCAGACCATTTGAAGTCACACTGCGTGGTACCCATTCCATGGGTCCCAACTCTCCAGGTTTAAGCGATTCTTCCTTCAGATAAAACATGCATGGGAAACCCACAGTATGGTGCACCGTGTGACTGGCAAACGTTTTCAAATGCATCTCAGTTTTCGTCCACTTTTACTCGGGTTCACAATTCCAGACCCTTTACTAACACTCTTCCCACTTGGAGATTCACTGCCTTTAACCTGCTGTTTTGCACAGTTTGCAATTTCTGCGCAAGATGAACAGGAATAGGGAGAACCAATGAGAGACTAGCTGTAGGTTTCTGCACGGGCAAATTTAACGCTCATTTCCCACCAGGAAGAGGAATTAACCAAAGGCTCAGCATGCCGTGCCGGAACCAGATTAGGGCCTGAAGCAATCCTGCGGGTTTGCGCCAGCTCTCAAGAAAGCGATTTGAAGAATGGAGTTCAGGGGCACTGTATTTCACAAACCTGCAGAGGTATAAATGACAGCTATCGTCCAAAAATATATTGGAGGAAGGCTGCGAAGAGGACTTGAAAGCGGGGCAGAATTGCAGGAAAATGATTTCAGGGGGTAGACTTGAATTGCATTTAAAGCATAGGAAAAGAGGCAGAACGTCGACAATGATGCACTTGGCCAAAAAGGGCGTATGCGTTTTTTCCTGAATATATTCAGGAAAAAACGCATACGCACTTTTTGGCCAACCAAGCAAGCATGTTAAAGAAACCTGCACTACAAGGAAGTCTCACTGCCCCCCGGTCAAAAGGGCCATCTGAAAAAAGTGTAAAATCCAGAAATGCAGCACAGGCCATGGAGAACAGGGAGCCTTGTTATGCTGATGTGTGGGATGTAAATTGCCAACAGCCAATCTGGAGAGGTGTATGGTGTTTCCTGAAACACCTAAAAAACAAAGCAACAGAGCCTACGGCACTTCCACTTATGGTCCTATAGCATATGGAAATTAAAATCAAAAACACACAGCCACCCCAAAGTTTCAGACGGCTCTGTTTCCAAGAACCTCGTCTACGGTACAAGTTAAATATCCCAGAAAGCGAAAAGTGGATAAAGAAATTGTGGTACGTACGTACAATGGAATATCACTCACCAATGAAATCTATGTCATCAGGCCCGTTGTGGCATAATGAGTGGATTCAGGTACGATGATTCTAAGTGAAATAAGTCACACAGAAAATGAAACATCATAAAATATCACTAATAAACGGAATGTAATCTTGGCTACACATGAACTGAATTACAAAACAGAACAGGTTCTCAAGTTGAGAAAACCAACTTATGTTTGCTTAAGGGGAAAGGTGAGTTGGGTTTCTGCATAAAACCAAGATAGAAATTAGAACAGATACAATTCCATACGTCAAATATGTAATACTCATGACCTACCCCTTGCTCAACGAAATGGGCTAAACACCCTATATTCAACGCCTAGGAATACACCTGACTAGTAAGAATCTTCAAACCCATGGATTTATATGTCTCCATAAGAGAATCAAGCGTGTGTACAGCTGCATGAAGGCAGCAGAGAAAATCCGATAAATCCCATTATCAAAATGAATTAAAAAAACAAAACACAATGACAGTGAAATAGAGAGCAATTCTTAAATAATTCATTCAGGGCTTGTGATGCAACCTGGATTTACCTCATCTACACCCAGACCTGAGTGAGACATGAGGTTGGACACTTCGGGCTGATAGCATTGGTGAGGTTCGATGAGCAAATGAAGACCATTTGAAGTCATACTGCATGGAACCCATTCCATGGGTCCCAACCCTCCAGGTTTAAGCGATTCTTCCTTCAGCTAAAACATGCATGGCAATCCCACAGTATGGTGCACCGTGTGACCGGAAAACGTTTTCAAATGCATCTCAGTTTTCGTCCCCTTTTATTCGGGTTCACTATTCCAGACCCTTTACTAACACGCTCCCCACTTGGAGAGTCAGTGCCTTTAACCTCCTGTTTGGCACAGTTTGCAATTTCTGCGCAAGATGAACAGGAATAGGGAGAACCAATGAGAGACTAGCTGTAGGTGTCTGCACGGGCAAATTTAACGCTCATTTCCCACCAGGAAGAGGAATTAACCAAAGGCTCAGCATGCCGTGCCGCAACAAGATTGGGGCCTGAAGCAATCCTGCTGGTTTGCGGCCAGCTCAAAAGAAAGCGATTTGAAGAAAGGAGCTCAGGGGCACTGTAATTCACAAACATGCAGAGTTATAAATGACAGCTATCGTCCAAAATTATATTGAAGGAAGGCTGCGAAGAGGACATGAAAGCGGGGCAGAATTGCAGGAAAACAATTTCAGGGGGTAGACGGGAATTGCATTTAAAGCATAGGAAAAGAGGCAGAACATCGACAATGATGCTCTTGGCCAAAAAGGCCGTATGCGTTTTTTCCTGAATATATTCAGGAAAAAACGCATACGCCCTTTTTGGCCAAGCAAGCAAGCATGTTAAAGAAATCTGCACTACAATGAAGTCTCACTGCCCCCCCGTCAAAAGGGCCATCTGAAAAAAGTGTAAAATCCAGAAAGGCAGCACAGGCCATGGAGAACAGCGAGCCTTGTTATGCTGATGGTCGGGATGTAAATTGCCAACAGCCAGTCTGGAAAAATGTATGGTGTTTCCCGGAACATCTAAAAAACAAAGCAACGGAGCCTACGGCAATTTCCCTTATGCTCCTATAGCTTAGGAAAATTAAAATCAAAACACACAGCCACCCAAAAGTCTCGGGCGGCCCTGTTTACAATAACCTCGTCTACGGTACAAGTTAAATATCCCAGAATGTGAAAAATGGATAAAGAAATTTTGGTACGTACGTACAATGGAATATCACTCAGCAATGAAATCTATGTCATCAGGCCCGTCGCGGCATAATGAGTGGATTCAGGTACGATGATTCTAAGTGAAATAAGTCACACAGAAAATGAAACATCATAAGATATCACTACTACACCGAATGTAAACTTGGCTACACATGAACTGAATTACAAAACAGAACAGGGTCTCAAATTTAGAAAACCAACTTATGCTTGCTTAAGGGGAAAGGTGAGTTGGGGTGCTGCATAAAACCAGAGATAGAAATTAGCACAGAGACCTTTCCATAAGCCAAATATGTAATAGTCAAGACCTACCCCTTGCTCAACGAAATGGACTAAACACCCCATATTCAACGCCTAGGAATACACCTGACTAGTAAGAATCTTCAAACCCATGGATTTATATGTCTCCGTAAGAGAATGAAGCGTGTGTACAGCGGCATGAATGCAGCAGAGAAAATCCGATAAATCCCATTATCAAAATGAATTACACAAACAAAACCCAAGGACAGTGAAATAGAGAGCAATTCTTAAATAATTCATTCAGGGCTTGTGATGCAACCTGGATTTACCACATCTACACCCAGAGCTGAGTGAGACATAAGGTTGGGCACTTCGGGCTGATAGCATTGGTGAGGTTCGATGAGCAAATGCAGACCCTTTGAAGTCATACAGCATGGTACCCATTCCATGGGTCCCAACTCTCCAAGTTTAAGGGATTCTTCCTTCAGCTAAAACATGCATGGGAAACCCACAGTATGGTGCACCGTGTGACTGGCAAACGTTTTCAAATGCATCTCAGTTTTCGTCCCCTTTTACTCGGGTTCACCATTCCAGACCCTTTACGAACACTCTCCCCACTTGGAGAGTCAGTGCCTTTAACCTCCTGTTGGGCACAGTTTGCAATTTCTGCGCAAGATGAAAAGGAATAGGGAGAACGAATGAGAGACTAGCTGTAGGTGTCTGCAAGGGCAAATTTAATGCTCATTTCCCACCAGGAAGAGGAATTAACCAAAGGCTCAGCATGCCGTGCCGGAACCAGATTAGGGCCTGAAGCAATCCTGCGTGTTTGCGGCCAGCTCACAAGAAAGCGATTTGGAGAAAGGAGCTCAGGGGCACTGTAACTCACAAACCTGCAGAGTTATAAATGACAGCTATCGTCCAAAAATATATTGAAGGAAGGCTGCGAAGACGACTTGTAAGCGGGACAGATTTGCAGGAAAACGATTTCAGGGGGTAGACGGGAATTGCATTTAAAGCATAGGAAAAGAGGCAGAACGTCGACAATGATGCTCTTGGCCAAAAAGGGCGTATGCGTTTTTTCCTGAATATATTCAGGAAAAAACGCATACGCCCTTTTTGGCCAACCAAGCAAGCACTTTAAAGAAATCTGCACTACAATGAAGTCTCACTGCCCCCCGGTCAAAAGGGCCATCTGAAAAAAGTGTAAAATCCAGAAAGGCAGCACAGGCCATGGAGAACAGGGAGCTTTGTTATGCTGATGGGCGGGATGTAAATTGCCAACAGCCACTCTCGAGAAGTGTATGGTGTTTCCCGGAACACCGAAAAAACAAAGCTACGGAGCCTACGGCACTTCCACTTATGGTCCTATAGCTTAGGGAAATTAAAATCAAAAACACACAGCCACCCCAAAGTGTCGGACGGCTCTGTTTACAAGAACCTCGTCTACGGTACAAGTTAAATATCCCAGAATGTGAAAAATGGATAAAGAAGTTGTGGTACGTACGTACAATGGAATATCACTCAGCAATGAAATCTATGTCATCAGGCCCGTCGCGGCATAATGAGTGGATTCAGGTACGATATTCTAAGTGAAATAAGTCACACAGAAAATGAAACATCATAAGATATCACTACTACACGGAATGTAAACTTGGCTACACATGAACTGAATTACAAAACAGAACAGGGTCTCAAATTTAGAAAACCAACTTATGCTTGCTTAAGGGGAAAGGTGAGTTGGGGTGCTGCATAAAACCAGAGATAGAAATTAGCACAGATACCTTTCCATAAGCCAAATATGTAATAGTCAAGACCTACCCCTTGCTCAACGAAATGGACTAAACACCCCATATTCAACGCCTAGGAATACACCTGACTAGTAAGAATCTTCAAACCTATGGATTTATATGTCTCCGTAAGAGAATGAAGCGTGTGTACAGCGGCATGAATGCATCAGAGAAAATCCGATAAATCCCATTATCAAAATGAATTACACAAACAAAACCCAAGGACAGTGAAATAGAGAGCAATTCTTAAATAATTCATTCAGGGCTTGTGATGCAACCTGGATTTATCACATCTACACCCAGAGCTGAGTGAGACATAAGGTTGGGCACTTCGGGTGATAGCATTGGTGAGGTTCGATGAGCAAATGCAGACCCTTTGAAGTCATACAGCATGGTACCCATTCCATGGGTCCCAACTCTCCAAGTTTAAGGGATTCTTCCTTCAGCTAAAACATGCATGGGAATCCCACAGTATGGTGCACCGTGTGACTGGCAAACGTTTTCAAATGCATCTCAGTTTTCGTCCCCTTTTACTCTGGTTCACCATTCCAGACCCTTTACGAACACTCTCCCCACTTGGAGAGTCAGTGCCTTTAACCTCCTGTTGGGCACAGTTTGCAATTTCTGCGCAAGATGAAAAGGAATAGGGAGAACGAATGAGAGACTAGCTCTAGGTGTCTGCACGGGCAAATTTAACGCTCATTTCCCACCAGGAAGAGGAATTAACCAAAGGCTCAGCATGCCGTGCCGGAACCAGATTAGGGCCTGAGGCAATCCTGTGGGTTTGCGGCCAGCTCACAAGATAGCGAGTTGAAGAAATGAGCTCAGGGGCACTGTAACTCACAAACCTGCAGAGTTATAAATGACAGCTATCGTCCAAAAATATATTGAAGGAAGGCTGCGAAGACGACTTGTAAGTGGGGCAGAATTGCAGGAAAACGATTTCAGGGGGTAGACGGGAATTGCATTTAAAGCATAGGAAAAGAGGCAGAACGTCGACAATGATGCTCTTGGCCAAAAAGGGCGTATGCGTTTTTTCCTGAATATATTCAGGAAAAAACGCATACGCCCTTTTTGGCCAACCAAGCAAGCATGTTAAAGAAATCTGCACTACAATGAAGTCTCACTGCCCCCCGGTCAAAAGGGCCATCTGAAGAAAGTGTAAAATCCAGAAAGGCAGCACAGGCCATGGAGAACACGGAGCCTTGTTATGCTGATGTGCGGGATGTAAATTGCCCACAGCCACTCTGGAGAAGTGTATGGTGTTTCCCGGAACACCGAAAAAACAAAGCTACGGAGCCTACGGCACTTCCACTTATGGTCCTATAGCTTAGGGAAATTAAAATCAAAAACACACAGCCACCCCAAAGTGTCGGACGGCTCTGTTTACAAGAACCTCGTCTACGGTACAAGTTAAATATCCCAGAATGTGAAAAATGGATAAAGAAGTTGTGGTACGTACGTACAATGGAATATCACTCAGCAATGAAATCTATGTCATCAGGCCCGTCGCGGCATAATGAGTTGATTCAGGTACGATGATTCTAAGTGAAATAAGTCACACAGAAAATGAAACATCATAAGATATCACTAATACACGGAATGTAAACTTGGCTACACATGAACTGAATTACAAAACAGAACAGGGTCTCAAATTTAGAAAACCAACTTATGCTTGCTTAAGGGGAAAGGTGAGTTGGGGTGCTGCATAAAACCAGAGATAGAAATTAGCACAGATACCTTTCCATAAGCCAAATATGTAATAGTCAAGACCTACCCCTTGCTCAACGAAATGGACTAAACACCCCATATTCAACACCTAGGAATACACCTGACTAGTAAGAATCTTCAAACCCATGGATTTATATGTCTCCGTAAGAGAATGAAGCGTGTGTACAGCGGCATGAATGCAGCAGAGAAAATCCGATAAATCCCATTATCAAAATGAATTACACAAACAAAACCCAAGGACAGTGAAATAGAGAGCAATTCTTAAATAATTCATTCAGGGCTTGTGATGCAACCTGGATTTACCACATCTACACCCAGAGCTGAGTGAGACATAAGGTTGGGCACTTCGGGCTGATAGCATTGGTGAGGTTCGATGAGCAAATGCAGACTCTTTGAAGTCATACCGCATGGTACCCATTCCATGGGTCCCAACTCTCCAAGTTTAAGGGATTCTTCCTTCAGCTAAAACATGCATGGGAAACCCACAGTATGGTGCACCGTGTGACTGGCAAACGTTTTCAAATGCATCTCAGTTTTCGTCCCCTTTTACTCGGGTTCACCATTCCAGACCCTTTACGAACACTCTCCCCACTTGGAGAGTCAGTGCCTTTAACCTCCTGTTGGGCACAGTTTGCAATTTCTGCGCAAGATGAAAAGGAATAGGGAGAACGAATGAGAGACTAGCTCTAGGTGTCTGCACGGGCAAATTTAACGCTCATTTCCCACCAGGAAGAGGAATTAACCAAAGGCTCAGCATGCCGTGCCGGAACCAGATTAGGGCCTGAGGCAATCCTGTGGGTTTGCGGCCAGCTCACAAGATAGCTAGTTGAAGAAATGAGCTCAGGGGCACTGTAACTCACAAACCTGCAGAGTTATAAATGACAGCTATCGTCCAAAAATATATTGAAGGAAGGCTGCGAAGACGACTTGTAATTGGGGCAGAATTGCAGGAAAACGATTTCAGGGGGTACACGGGAATTGCATTTAAAGCATAGGAAAAGAGGCAGAACGTCGACAATGATGCTCTTGGCCAAAAAGGGCGTATGCGTTTTTTCCTGAATATATTCAGGAAAAAACGCATACGCCCTTTTTGGCCAACCAAGCAAGCATGTTAAAGAAATCTGCACTACAATGAAGTCTCACTGCCCCCCGGTCAAAAGGGCCATCTGAAAAAAGTGTAAAATCCAGAAAGGCAGCACAGGCCATGGAGAACAGGGAGCCTTGTTATGCTGATGGGCGGGATGTAAATTGCCAACAGCCACTCTCGAGAAGTGTATGGTGTTTCCCGGAACACCGAAAAAACAAAGCTACGGAGCCTACGGCACTTCCACTTATGGTCCTATAGCTTAGGGAAATTAAAATCAAAAACACACAGCCACCCCAAAGTGTCGGACGGCTCTGTTTACAAGAACCTCGTCTACGGTACAAGTTAAATATCCCAGAATGTGAAAAATGGATAAAGAAGTTGTGGTACGTACGTACAATGGAATATCACTCAGCAATGTAATCTATGTCATCAGGCCCGTCGCGGCATAATGAGTGGATTCAGGTACGATGATTCTAAGTGAAATAAGTCACACAGAAAATGAAACATCATAAGATATCACTACTACACGGAATGTAAACTTGGCTACACATGAACTGAATTACAAAACAGAACAGGGTCTCAAATTTAGAAAACCAACTTATGCTTGCTTAAGGGGAAAGGTGAGTTGGGGTGCTGCATAAAACCAGAGATAGAAATTAGCACAGATACCTTTCCATAAGCCAAATATGTAATAGTCAAGACCTACCCCTTGCTCAACAAAATGGACTAAACACCCCATATTCAACGCCTAGGAATACACCTGAGTAGTAAAAATCTTCAAACCCATGGATTTATATGTCTCCGTAAGAGAATGAAGCGTGTGTACAGCGGCATGAATGCAGCAGAGAAAATCCGATAAATCCCATTATCAAAATGAATTACACAAACAAAACCCAAGGACAGTGAAATAGAGAGCAATTCTTAAATAATTCATTCAGGGCTTGTGATGCAACCTGGAATTACCACATCTACACCCAGAGCTGGGTGAGACATAAGGCTGGACATTTCGGGCTGATAACATTGATGAGGTTCAGTGAGCAAACGCAGACCCTTTGAAGTCACACTGCATGGTACCCATTCCATGGGTCCCAACTCTCCAGGTTTAAGGGATTCTTCCTTCAGCTAAAACATGCATGGGAAACCCAGAGTATGGTCCACCGTGTGATTGGGAAACGTTTTCAAATGCATCTCAGGTTTCGTCCCCTGGTACTCGGGCTCATGGTTCCAGACGCTTTACTAACACTCTCCCCACTTGGAGAGTCAGTGCCTTTAACCTCCTGTTTGGCACAGTTTGCAATTTCTGCGCAAGATGAACAGGAATAGGGAGAACCAATGAGAGACTAGCTGTAGGTGTCTGCACGGGCAAATGGAACGCTCATTTCCCACCAGGAAGAGTAATTAACCAAAGGCTCAGCATGCCCTGCCCGAGCCAGATTAGGGCCTGAACCAATCCAGCGGTTTTGCGGCCAGCTCACAAGAAAGCGAGTTGAAGAAAGGAGCTCAGGGGCACTGTAATTCACAAACCTGCAGAGTTATGAATGACAGCTATCGTCCAAAAATGTATTGAAATAAGTCTTCGAAGAGGACTTGAAAGTGGGGCAGAATTTCAGGAAAACGATTTCAGGGGGTAGACTGGAATTGCACTTAAAGCATAGGAAAAGAGGCCGAATGTCGACAATGATGCACTTGGCCAACAAGGGCGTATGCGTTTTTTCCTGAATATATTCAGGAAAAAACGCATATGCCCTTTTTGGCCAACCAAGCAAGCCTGTAAAGAAATCTGCACTACAATGAAGTCTCACTGCCCCCAGGTCACAAGGGCTATCTGAAAAAAGTGTAAAATCCAGAAAGGCAGGACAGGTCATGGAGAACAGGGAGCCTTGTTATGCTGATGGGCGGGATGTAAATTGCCAACAGCCACTCTGGAGAAGTGTATGGTGTTTCCTGAAACACGTAGGAAACAAAGCAACACAGCCTATGGCACTTTCACTTATGGTCCTGTAGCTTAGGGAAATTAAAATCAAAAACACACAGCCACCCCAAAGTTTGGGACGGCTCTGTTTACAAGAACCTCGTCTACGGTACAAGTTAAATATCCGAGAAAGCAAAAAATGGATAAAGAAGTTGTGGTACGTACGTACAATGGAATATCACTCAGCAATGAAATCTATGTCATCAGGCCCGTAGCGGCATAATGAGTGGATTCAGGTACAATGATTCTACGAGAAATAAGTCACACAGAAAAAGAAACATCATAAGATATCACTAATACACGGAATGTAAACTTGGCTACACATGAACTGAATTACAAAACAGAACAGGGTCTCAAATTTAGAAAACCAACTTATGCTTGCCTATGGGGAAAGGTGAGTTGGGGTGCTGCATATAACCAGAGATTGAAATTAGCACAGAGAGAACACCTACTGAAGGCTGGCAGAAGACCTCAAACCTCCCAAAAGGCAAGAAACTCCCCTCGTACCTGGGTAGGGCAAAAGAAAAAACAGAGACAAAAGAATAAGGAGGGAACCTGCAGCAGTGGGAGGGAGCTGTGAAGGAGGAAAAGTTTCCACACACTAGGAAGCCCCTCCGGGGGCGGAGACCGCGGGAGGCGGAGGGGGGAGCTTCGGGACCGCGGAGTAGTGCACAGCGAGGGGTGCGGAGGGCAAAGCGGGGAGATTCCCGCACAGAGGATCGGTGCCCACCAGCACTCACCAGCCCGAGAGGCTTGTCTGCTCACCCGCCGGGGCGGGCGGGGCTGCGAGCTGTGGCTCGGGTTTCGGTTTTGGACGGAGCTCAGGTAGAGGACTGGGGTTCGCGGCTTGAACATAGCCTAAAGGGGTTAGTGCACCACGACTAGCTGGGAGGGAGTTCGGGGAAAAGCCTGCACCTGCCGAAGAGGCAAGAGACTTTTTCTTCCCTCTTTGTTTCCTGGTGCGCGAGGAGAGAGGTTTAAGAGCGCTGCTTAAAGGAACTCCAGAGACGGGTGCGAGCCGCGGCTAAAAGCGCGAACCCCAGAGACGGGCGCGAGCCGCGGCTAAAAGCGCGAACCCCAGAGACGGGCGCGAGCCGTGGCTAAAAGCGCGGACCCCAGAAACGGGCGGGAGACGCTAAGGCTGCTGCTGCCGCCACCAAGGGGCCTGTGTGCGAGCACAGGTCACTCTCCACACCCCTCTTCCGCGGAGCCTGTGCAGCCCGCCACTGCCAGGTTCCCGGGAACCAGGGACAACTTCCCCGGGAGAACGCACGGCGGGCCTCAGGCTGGTGCAACGTCACACCGGCCTCTGCCGCAACGTCACGCCGCCTCTGACGCCGCAGGCCCGCCCCGCACGCAGTGCCCCTCCTCCCCCCCCCTGGCCTGAGTGAGCCAGAGCCCCCGAATCAGCGGCTCCTTTAACCCTGTCCTGTCTGAGCAAAAAACAGACGCCCTCCAGCGACCTACACGCAGAGGCAGGGCCAAATCTAAAGCTGAGCTCCTTCCTGTAAGCTGTGAGAACAAAGAAGAGAAAGGGAAATCTCTCCCAGCAGCCTCAGAAGCAGCGGATTAAAGCTCCACAATCAACTTGATATACCCTGCATCTGTGGAATACCTGAATAGACAAGGAATGATCCCAAATTGAAGAGGTGGAATTTAGGAGCGAGATCTATGATTTTTTTCCCTTCTCCTCTTTTTGTGAATGTGTACGTGTATGCTTCTGTGTGAGACCGTGCCTGTATACTCTTGCTTCCACCATTTGTCCTAGGGCTCTATCTGTCCATGGTTTTTTAAAAAACTTTTTTTCTCAATAATTAATTTTAATTGTAATAACTTTATTATACTTTACCTTCGTTCTTTCTTTCTTACTTTCCTTCCTTCCTTCCCTCCTTTAGACAACGAATCACCCCAAATTGAGGAGGTGGTCTCTGAGAGCAAGATTTATGATTTTTCCCCCTTTACCTCTTTTTGTGAAGGTGTATGTGTATGCTTCTGTTTAAGATTTTCTCTGTATAGCTTTGCTTCCAACATTTGTCCTAAGGTTCTATCCGTCCCCTTTTTTTTTTCTAAATATTTTTTAATTCAAATAACTATATTATACTTTATTTTATTTTTACTTATCTTCTTTCTTTCTGTCTTTTTTCCTTCTTTCCCTCCTTCCTTCCTTCCTTCCTTCCTCCCTCCCTCCCTCCTTTCTTTCCTTCTTTGCTTCTTTCTTCCTTCCTTCCTTTCCTCCTTTCCTTCTTTCTTTCCTCATACTTCTACTAATTCTCTCTACTTTTTCTCCCTTTTATTCTGAGCCGTGTGGACGAAAGGCTCTTGGTGCTCCAGCCAGGAGTCAGGGCTCTGCCTCTGAGGTAGGAGAGCCAACTTCAGGGCACTGGTCAACAAGAGGCCACCCAGCTCCACATAATATTAAATGGTGGAAATCTCCCAGTGACCTCCATCTTAACACCAGCACCCAGCTTCACTCAACGACCAGCAAGCCACAGTGCTAGACAACCTATGCCAAACAACTAGCAAAAGAGGAACACAACCCCACCCATTAGCAGAGAGGCTGCCGAAAATCATAATAAGGCCACAGACACCCCAAAACACACCACCAGAAGTGAACCTGCCCACTAAAGAGACAAGATCCAGCCTCATCCACCACAACACAGGCACTAGTCCCCTCCACCAGGAAGCCTACACAACCCACTGAAACAACCTTATCCACTGGAGACAGACATCAAAAACAACGGGAACACGTACGTGCAGCCTGCAAAAAGGAGACCCCAAACACAGTAAGATAAGCAAAATGAGAAGACAGAAAAACACACAGCAGATGAAGGAGCAAGATAAAAATGCACCAGACCTAACAAATGAAGAAGAAATAGGCAGTCTACCTGAAAAAGAATTCAGAATAATGATAGTAAGGATGATCCGAAATCTTGGAAGTAGAATGGACAAAATGCAAGAAACAGTTAACAAGGACTTAGAAGAAATAAAGATGAAACAAGCAATGATGAACAATGCAATAAATGAAATTAAAAGTACTCTAGATGGGATCAATAACAGAATAACTGAGGCAGAAGAACGGATAAGTGACCTGGAAGATAAAATAGTGGAAATAACTACTGCAGAGCAGAATAAAGAAAAAAGAATGAAAAGAACTGAGGACAGTCTCAGAGACCTCTGGGACAACATTAAACGCAACAACATTCGAATTATAGGGGTTCCAGAAGAAGAAGAGAAAAAGAAAGGGACTGAGAAAATATTTGAAGAGATTATAGTTGAAAACTTCCCTAATATGGGAAAGGAAATAGTTAATCAAGTCCAGGAAGTACAGAGAGTCCCATACAGGATAAATATAAGGAGAAATACGCCAAGACACATATTAATCAAACTGTCAAAAATTAAATACAAAGAAAGCATATTAAAAGCAGCAAGGGAAAAACAACAAATAACACACAAGGGAATCCCCATAAGGTTAACAGCTGATCTCTCAGCAGAAACCCTACAAGCCAGAAGGGAGTGGCAGGACATACTGAAAGTGATGTAGGAAAAAAACCTGCAACCAAGACTACTCTACCCAGCAAGGATCTCATTCAGATTTGATGGAGAAATTAAAACCTTTACAGACAAGCAAAAGCTGAGAGAGTTCAGCACCACCAAACCAGCTTTACAACAAATGCTAAAGGAACTTCTCTAGACAAGGAACACAAGAGAAGGAAAAGACCTATAATAACGAACCCAAAACAATATAGAAAATGGGAATAGGAACATACATATCGATAATTACCTTAAATGTAAATGGACTGGGGGACCTTGAAGATGGCGGAAGAGTAAGACGCGGAGATCGCCTTCCTCCCCACGGATACACCAGAAATACATCTACACGTGGAACAACTCCTACAGAACACCTACTGAAGGCTGGCAGAAGACCTCAGACCTCCCAAAAGGCAAGAAACTCCCCACGTACCTGGGTAGGGCAAAAGAAAAAAAGAAAAAACAGAGACAAAAGAATAAGGACGGCACCTGCGCCAGTGGGAGGGAGCTGTGAAGGAGGAAAAGTTTCCACACACTAGGAAGCCCCTCCGCGGGCGGAGACTGCGGGAGGCGGAGGGGGGGGCTTCGGGACCGAGGAGTAGTGCACAGCGACGGGTGCGGAGGGCAAAGCGGGGAGATTCCCGCACAGAGGATCGGTGCCGACCGGCACTCACCAGCCCGAGAGGCTTGTCTGCTCACCCGCCCGGGCGGGCGGGGCTGCGAGCTGAAGCTCGGGTTTCGGTTTTGGACGGAGCGCAGGGAGAGGACTGGGGTTGGCGGCTTGAACATAGCCTGAAGGGGTTAGTGCACCACGACTAGCCGGGAGGGAGTTCGGGGAAAAGCCTGCACCTGCCGAAGAGGCAAGAGACTTTTTCTTCCCTCTTTGTTTCCTGGTGCGCGAGGAGAGGGGTTTAAGAGCGCTGCTTAAAGGAACTCCAGAGACGGGCGCGAGCTGCGGCTAAAAGCGCGAACCCCAGAGACGGGCGCGAGCCGCGGCAAAAAGCGCGAACCCCAGAGATGGGCGCGAGCCGCGGCTAAAAGCGCGGACCCCAGAGACGGGCGGGAGACGCTAAGGCTGCTGCTGCCGCCAACAAGGGGCCTGTGTGCGAGCACAGGTCACTCTCCACACCCCTCTTCTGCGGAGCCTGTGCAGCCCGCCACTGCCAGGTTCCCGGGAACCAGGGACAACTTCCCCGGGAGAACGCACGGCGGGCCTCAGGCTGGTGCAACGTCACGCCGGCCTCTGCCGCAACGTCACGCCGCCTCTGACGCCGCAGGCCCGCCCCGCACGCAGTGCCCCTCCTTCCCCCCCCTCACCCCCGGCCTGAGTAAGCCTGAGCCCCCGAATCAGCGGCTCCTTTAACCCCGTCCTGTCTGAGCAAAAAACAGACGCCCTCCAGCGACCTACACGCAGAGGCAGGGCCAAATCCAAAGCTGAGCTCCTGTGAGCTGTGAGAACAAAGAAGAGAAAGGGAAATCTTTCCCAGCAGCCTCAGAAGCAGAGGATTAAAGCTCCACAATCAACTTGATATACCCTGCATCTGTGGAATACCTGAATAGACAAGGAATGATCCCAAATTGAAGAGGTGGAATTTAGGAGCGAGATCTATGATTTTTTTCCCTTCTCCTCTTTTTGTGAATATGTACGTGTATGCTTATGTGTGACATCTTGTCTGTATACTCTTGCTTCCACCATTTGTCCTAGGGCTCTATCCGTCCATGGTTTTTAAAAAAAAAAAATTTTTTTTCTCAATAATTAATTTTAATTGTAATAACTTTATTATACTTTACCGTCGTTCCTTCTTTCTTTCTATCTTTCTTTCCGTCCTTCCCTCCTTTAGACAACGAATCACCCCAAATTGAGGAGGTGGTCTCTGAGAGCAAGATTTATGACTTTTCCCCCTTTACCTCTTTTTGTGAAGGTGTATGTGTATGCTTCTGTATAAGATTTTCTCTGTATAGCTTTGCTTCCAACATTTGTCCTAAGGTTCTATCCGTCCCTCTTTATTTTTTTTTTCTAAATATTTTTTAATTCAATAACTATATTATACTTTATTTTATTTTTACTGTATCTTCTTTCTTTCTGTCTTTTTTCCTTCTTTCCCTCCTTCCTTCCTTCCTTCCTCCCTCCCTCCCTCCTTTCTTTCCTTCTTTGCTTCTTTCTTCCTTCCTTCCTTTCCTCCTTTCCTTCTTTCTTTCCTCATACTTCTACTAATTCTCTCTACTTTTTCTCCCTTTTATTCTGAGCCGTGTGGATGAAAGGCTCTTGGTGCTCCAGCCAGGAGTCAGGGCTCTGCCTCTGAGGTAGGAGAGCCAACTTCAGGACACTGGTCAACAAGAGACCTCCCAGCTCCACATAATATTAAACGGTGGAAATCTCCCAGTGACCTCCATCTTAACACCAGCACCCAGCTTCACTCAACGACCAGCAAGCCACAGTGCTAGACAACCTATGCCAAACAACTAGCAAAAGAGGAACACAACCCCACCCATTAGCAGAGAGGCTGCCGAAAATCATAATAAGGCCACAGACACCCCAAAACACACCACCAGACGTGAACCTGCCCACTAGAGAGACAAGATCCAGCCTCATCCACCACAACACAGGCACTAGTCCCCTCCACCAGGAAGCCTACACAACCCACTGAAACAACCTTAGCCACTGAAGACAGACATCAAAAACAACGGGAACTACGAACGTGCAGCCTGCAAAAAGGAGACCCCAAACACAGTAAGATAAGCAAAATGAGAAGACAGAAAAACACACAGCAGATGAAGGAGCAAGATAAAAATGCACCAGACCTAACAAATGAAGAGGAAATAGGCAGTCTACCTGAAAAAGAATTCAGAATAATGATAGTAAGGATGATCCGAAATCTTGGAAGTAGAATGGACAAAATGCAAGAAGCAGTTAACAAGGAACTAGAAGAAATAAAGATGAAACAAGCAATGATGGACAACGCAATAAATGAAATTAAAAGTACTCTAGATGGGATCAATAACAGAATAACTGAGGCAGAAGAACGGATAAGTGACCTGGAAGATAAAATAGTGGAAATAACTACTGCAGAGCAGAATAAAGAAAAAAGAATGAAAAGAACTGAGGACAGTCTCAGAGACCTCTGGGACAACATTAAACGCAACAACATTCGAATTATAGGGGTTCCAGAAGAAGAAGAGAAAAAGAAAGGGACTGAGAAAATATTTGAAGAGATTATAGTTGAAAACTTCCCTAATATGGGAAAGGAAATAGTTAATCAAGTCCAGGAAGCACAGAGAGTCCCATACAGGATAAATACAAGGAGAAATACGCCAAGACACATATTAATCAAACTGTCAAAAATTAAATACAAAGAAAGCATATTAAAAGCAGCAAGGGAAAAACAGCAAATAACACACAAGGGAATCCCCATAAGGTTAACAGCTGATCTCTCAGCAGAAACCCTACAAGCCAGAAGGGAGTGGCAGGACATACTGAAAGTGATGAAGGAGAAAAACCTGCAACCAAGGCTACTCTACCCAGCAAGGATCTCATTCAGATTTGATGGAGAAATTAAAACCTTTACAGACAAGCAAAAGCTGAGAGAGTTTAGCACCACCAAACCAGCTTTACAGCAAATGCTAAAGGAACTTCTCTAGACAAGGAACACAAGAGAAGGAAAAGACCTATAATAACGAACCCAAAACAATATAGAAAATGGGAATAGGAACATACATATCGATAATTACCTTAAATGTAAATGGACTAAATGCTCCCACCAAAAGACACAGATTGGCTGAATGGATACAAAAACAAGACCCTTATATATGCTGTCTACAAGAGACCCACTTCAGACCTAGAGACACATACAGACTGAAAATAAGGGGATGGAAAAAGATATTCCATGCAAATGGAAACCAAAAGAAAGCTGGAGTAGCAATTCTCATATCAGACAAAATAGACTTTAAAATAAGGACTATTACAAGAGACAAAGAAGGACACTACATAATGATAAAGGGATCGATCCAAGAAGAAGATATAACAATTGTAAATATTTATGCACCCAACATAGGAGCACCTCAATACATAAGGCAAATACTAACAGCCATAAAAGGGGAGATCGACAGTAACACATTCATAGTAGGGGACTTTAACACCCCACTTTCACCCATGGACAGATCATCCAAAATGAAAATAAATAAGGAAACACAAGCTTTAAATGATACATTAAACAAGATGGACTTAATTGATATTTATAGGACACTCCATCCAAAAACAACAGAATACACATTTTTCTCAAGTGCTCATGGAACATTCTCCAGGATAGACCATATCTTGGGTCACAAATCAAGCCTTGGTAAATTTAAGAAAATTGAAATTGTATCAAGTATCTTTTCTGACCACAACGCCATGAGACTAGATATCAATTACAGGAAAAGATCTGTAAAAAATACAAACACATGGAAGCTAAACAATACACTACTTAATAATGAAGTGATCACTGAAGAAATCAAAGAGGAAATAAAAAAATACCTAGAAACAAATGACAATGGAGACACAACGACCCAAAACCTATGGGATGCAGCAAAAGCAGTTCTAAGGGGGAAGTTTATAGCAATACAAGCCCACCTTAAGAAGCAGGAAACATCTCGAATAAACAACCTAACCTTGCACCTCAAGCAATTAGAGAAAGAAGAACAAAAAAACCCCAAAGCTAGCAGAAGGAAAGAAATCATAAAAATCAGATCAGAAATAAATGAAAAAGAAATGAAGGAAACGATAGCAAAGATCAATAAAACTAAAAGCTGGTTCTTTGAGAAGATAAACAAAATAGATAAACCACTAGCCAGACTCATCAAGAAAAAAAGGGAGAAGACTCAAATCAATAGAATTAGAAATGAAAAAGGAGAAGTAACAACTGACACTGCAGAAATAAAAAAAATCATAAGAGATTACTACAAGCAACTCTATGCCAATAAAATGGACAATCTGGAAGAAATGGACAAATTCTTAGAAATGCACAACCTGCCAAGACTGAATCAGGAAGAAATAGAAAATATGAACAGACCAATCACAAGCACTGAAATTGAAACTGTCATTAAAAATCTTCCAACAAACAAAAGCCCAGGACCAGATGGCTTCACAGGTGAATTCTATCAAACGTTTAGAGAAGAGCTAACACCTATCCTTCTCAAACTCTTCCAAAATATAGCAGAGGGAGGAACACTCCCAAATTCCTTCTACGAGGCCACCATCACCTTGATACCAAAACCAGACAAGGATGTCACAAAGAAAGAAAACTACAGGCCAATATCACTGATGAACATAGATGCAAAAATCCTCAACAAAATACTAGCAAACAGAATCCAACAGCACATTAAAAGGATCATACACCATGATCAAGTGGGGTTTATTCCAGGAATGCAAGGATTCTTCAATATACGCAAATCTATCAATGTGATAAACCATATTAACAAATTGAAAGAGAAAAACCATATGATCATCTCAATAGATGCAGAGAAAGCTTTTGACAAAATTCAACACCCATTTATGATAAAAACCCTGCAGAAAGTAGGCATAGAGGGAACTTTCCTCAACATAATAAAGGCCATATATGACAAGCCCACAGCAAACATCATCCTCAATGGTGAAAAACTGAAAGCATTTCCACTAAGATCAGGAACAAGACAAGGTTGCCCACTCTCACCACTCTTATTCAACATAGTTTTGGAAGTTTTAGCCACAGCAATCAGAGAAGAAAAGGAAATAAAAGGAATCCAAATCGGAAAAGAAGAAGTAAAGCTGTCACTGTTTGCAGATGACATGATACTATACATAGAGAATCCTAAAGATGCTACCAGAAAACTACTAGAGCTAATCAATGAATTTGGTAAAGTAGCAGGATACAAAGTTAATGCACAGAAATCTCTGGCATTCCTATATACTAATGATGAAAAATCTGAAAGTGAAATCAAGAAAACACTCCCATTTACCATTGCAACAAAAAGAATAAAATATCTAGGAATAAACCTACCTAAGGAGACGAAAGACCTGTATGCAGAAAATTATAAGACACTGATGAAAGAAATTAAAGATGATACAAATAGATGGAGAGATATACCATGTTCTTGGATGGGAAGAATCAACATTGTGAAAATGACTCTACTACCCAAAGCAATCTACAGATTCAATGCAATCCCTATCAAACTACCACTGGCATTTTTCACAGAACTAGAACAAAAAATTTCACAATTTGTATGGAAACACAAAAGACCCCGAATAGCCAAAGCAATCTTGAGAACGAAAAAAGGAGCTGGAGGAATCAGGCTCCCTGACTTCAGACTATACTACAAAGGTACAGTAATCAAGACAGTATGGTACTGGCACAAAAACAGAAATATAGATCAATGGAACAGGATAGAAAGCCCAGCGATAAACCCACGCACATATGGACACCTTATCTTTGATAAAGGTGGCAGGAATGTACAGTGGAGAAAGGACAGCCTCTTCAATAAATGGTGCTGGGAAAACTGGACAGGTACATGTAAAAGTATGAGATTAGATCACTCCCTAACACCATACACAAAAATAAGCTCAAAATGGATTAAAGACCTAAATGTAAGGCCAGAAACTATCAAACTCTTAGAGGAAAACATAGGCAGAACACTCTATGACATAAATCACAGCAAGATCCTTTCTGACCCACCTCCTAGAGTAATGGAAATAAAAACAAAAATAAACAAATGGGACCTAATGAAACTTCAAAGCTTTTGCACAGCAAAGGAAACCATAATCAAGACCAAAAGACAACCCTCAGAATGGGAGAAAATATTTGCAAATGAAGCAACTGACAAAGGTTTAATCTCCAAAATTTACAAGCAGCTCATGCAGCTCAATAACAAAAAAACAAACAACCCAATCCAAAAATGGGCAGAAGACCTAAATAGACATTTCTCCAAAGAAGATATACAGAATGCCAACAAACACATGAAAGAATGCTCAACATCATTAATCATTAGAGAAATGCAAATCAAAACTACAATGAGATATCATCTCACACCAGTCAGAATGGCCATCATCAAAAAATCTAGAAACAATAAATGCTGGAGAGGGTGTGGAGAAAAGGGAACACTCTTGCACTGCTGGTGGGAATGTGAATTGGTTCAGCCACTATGGAGAACAGTATGGAGGTTCCTTAAAAAACTACAACTAGAATTACCATATGACCCAGCAATCCCACTACTGGGCATATACCCTGAGAAAACCAAAATTCAAAAAGAGTCATGTACCAAAATGTTCATTGCAGCTCTATTTACAATAGCCCGGAGATGGAAACAACCTAAGCGCCCATCATCGGATGAATGGATAAAGAAGATGTGGCACATATATACAATGGAATATTACTCAGCCATAAAAAGAAACGAAATTGAGCTATTTGTAATGAGGTGGATAGACCTAGAGTCTGTCATACAGAGTGAAGTAAGTCAGAAAGAAAAAGACAAATACCGTATGCTAACGCATATATATGGAATTTAAGGGGGAAAAAAATGTCATGAAGAACCTAGGGGTAAGACAGGAATAAAGACGCAGACCTACTGGAGAACGGACTTGAGGATATGGGGAGGGGGAAGGGTGAGCTTTGACAGGGTGAGAGAGAGTCATGGACATATACACACTAACAAACGTAGTAAGGTAGATAGCTAGGGGGAAGCAGCCGCAAGGCACAGGGATATTAGCTCGGTGCTTTGTGACAGCCTGGAGGGGTGGGATAGGGAGAGTGGGAGGGAGGGAGACGCAAGAGGGAAGACATATGGGAACATATGTATATGTATAACTGATTCACTTTGTTATAAAGCAGAAACTAACACACAATTGTAAAGCAATTATACCCCAATAAAGATGTTTAAAAAAAAAAATGTAAATGGACTAAATGCTCCCACCAAAAGACACAGATTGGCTGAATGGATACAAAAACAAGACCCTTATATATGCTGTCTACAATAGACCCACTTCAGACCTAGAGACACATACAGACTGAAAATAAGGGGATGGAAAAAGATATTCCATGCAAATGGAAACCAAAAGAAAGCTGGAGTAGCAATTCTCATATCAGACAAAATAGACTTTAAAATAAGGACTATTACAAGAGACAAAGAAGGACACTACGTAATGATCAAGGGATCGATCCAAGAAGAAGATATAACAATTGTAAATATTTATGCACCCAACATAGGAGCACCTCAATACATAAGGCAAATACTAACAGCCATAAAATGGGAGATCGACAGTAACACATTCATAGTAGGGGACTTTAACACCCCACTTTCACCCATGGACAGATCATCCAAAATGAAAATAAATAAGGAAACACAAGCTTTAAATGATACATTAAACAAGATGGACTTAATTGATATTTATAGGACACTCCATCCAAAAACAACAGAATACACATTTTTCTCAAGTGCTCATGGAACATTCTCCAGGATAGATCATATCTTGGGTCACAAATCAAGCCTTGGTAAATTTAAGAAAATTGAAATTGTATCAAGTATCTTTTCTGACCACAACGCCATGAGACTAGATATCAATTACAGGAAAAGACCTGTAAAAAATACAAACACATGGAGGCTAAACAATACACTACTTAATAATGAAGTGATCACTGAAGAAATCAAAGAGGAAATTAAAAAATACCTAGAAACAAATGACAATGGAGACACAACGACCCAAAACCTATGGGATGCAGAAAAAGCAGTTCTAAGGGGGAAGTTTATAGCAATACAAGCCCACCTTAAGAAGCAGGAAACATCTCGAATAAACAACCTAACCTTGCACCTCAAGCAATTAGAGAAAGAAGAACAAAAAAACCCCAAAGCTAGCAGAAGGAAAGAAATCATAAAAATCAGATCAGAAATAAATGAAAAAGAAATGAAGGAAATGATAGCAAAGATCAATAAAACTAAAAGCTGGTTCTTTGAGAAGATAAACAAAATAGATAAACCACTAGCCAGACTCATCAAGAGAAAAAGGGAGAAGACTCAAATCAATAGAATTAGAAATGAAAAAGGAGAAGTAACAACTGACACTGCAGAAATAAAAAAAATCATGAGAGATTACTACAAGCAACTCTATGCCAATAAAACGGACAATCTGGAAGAAATGGACAAATTCTTAGAAATGCACAACCTGCCAAGACTGAATCAGGAAGAAATAGAAAATATGAACAGACCAATCACAAGCACAGAAATTGAAACTGTGATTAAAAATCTTCCAACAAACAAAAGCCCAGGACCAGATGGCTTCACAGGTGAATTCTATCAAACGTTTAGAGAAGAGCTAACACCTCTCCTTCTCAAACTCTTCCAAAATATAGCAGAGGGAGGAACACTCCCAAATTCCTTCTACGAGGCCACCATCACCTTGATACCAAAACCAGACAAGGATGTCACAAAGAAAGAAAACTACAGGCCAATATCACTGATGAACATAGATGCAAAAATCCTCAACAAAATACTAGCAAACAGAATCCAACAGCACATTAAAAGGATCATACACCATGATCAAGTGGGGTTTATTCCAGGAATGCAAGGATTCTTTAATATATGCAAATCTATCAATGTGATAAACCATATTAACAAATTGAAGGAGAAAAACCATATGATCATCTCAATAGATGCAGAGAAAGCTTTCGACAAAATTCAACACCCATTTATGATAAAAACCCTGCAGAAAGTAGGCATAGAGGGAACTTTCCTCAACATAATAAAGGCCATATATGACAAGCCCACAGCAAACATCATCCTCAATGGTGAAAAACTGAAAGCATTTCCACTAAGATCAGGAACAAGACAAGGTTGCCCACCCTCACCACTCTTATTCAACATAGTTTTGGAAGTTTTAGCCACAGCAATCAGAGAAGAAAAGGAAATAAAAGGAATCCAAATCGGAAAAGAAGAAGTAAAGCTGTCACTGTTTGCAGATGACATGATACTATACATAGAGAATCCTAAAGATGCTACCAGAAAACTACTAGAGCTAATCAATGAATTTGGTAAAGTAGCAGGATACAAAGTTAATGCACAGAAATCTCTGGCATTCCTATATACTAATGATGAAAAATCTGAAAGTGAAATCAAGAAAACACTCCCATTTACCATTGCAACAAAAAGAATAAAATATCTAGGAATAAACCTACCTAAGGAGACGAAAGACCTGTATGCAGAAAATTATAAGACACTGATGAAAGAAATTAAAGATGATACAAATAGATGGAGAGATATACCATGTTCTTGGATGGGAAGAATCAACCTTGTGAAAATGACTCTACTACCCAAAGCAATCTACAGATTCAATGCAATCCCTATCAAATTACCACTGGCATTTTTCACAGAACTAGAACAAAAAATTTCACAATTTGTATGGAAACACAAAAGACCCCGAATAGCCAAAGCAATCTTGAGAACGAAAAAAGGAGCTGG
Source organism: Delphinapterus leucas (assembly GCF_059928025.1). Classification (NCBI taxonomy): domain Eukaryota; kingdom Metazoa; phylum Chordata; class Mammalia; order Artiodactyla; family Monodontidae; genus Delphinapterus; species Delphinapterus leucas. The sequence continues at coordinate 15,586,078 of NW_028322236.1, read as the reverse complement.
AGGAATCAGGCTCCCTGACTTCAGACTATACTACAAAGGTACAGTAATCAAGACAGTATGGTACTGGCACAAAAACAGAAATATAGATCAATGGAACAGGATAGAAAGCCCAGCGATAAACCCACGCACATATGGACACCTTATCTTTGATAAAGGTGGCAGGAATGTACAGTGGAGAAAGGACAGCCTCTTCAATAAATGGTGCTGGGAAAACTGGACAGGTACATGTAAAAGTATGAGATTAGATCACTCCCTAACACCATACACAAAAATAAGCTCAAAATGGATTAAAGACCTAAATGTAAGGCCAGAAACTATCAAACTCTTAGAGGAAAACATAGGCAGAACACTCTATGACATAAATCACAGCAAGATCCTTTCTGACCCACCTCCTAGAGTAATGGAAATAAAAACAAAAATAAACAAATGGGACCTAATGAAACTGCAAAGCTTTTGCACAGCAAAGGAAACCATAATCAAGACCAAAAGACAATCCTCAGAATGGGAGAAAATATTTGCAAATGACAAAGGATTAATCTCCAAAATTTACAAGCAGCTCATGCAGCTCAATAACAAAAAAACAAACAACCCAATCCAAAAATGGGCAGAAGACCTAAATAGACATTTCTCCAAAGAAGATATACAGAATGCCAACAAACACATGAAAGAATGCTCAACATCATTAATCATTAGAGAAATGCAAATCAAAACTACAATGAGATATCATCTCACACCAGTCAGAATGGCCATCATCAAAAAATCTAGAAACAATTAATGCTGGAGAGGGTGCGGAGAAAAGGGAACACTCTTGCACTGCTGGTGGGAATGTGAATTGGTTCAGCCACTATGGAGAACAGTATGGAGGTTCCTTAAAAAACAACAAATAGAATTACCATATGAACCAGCAATCCCACTACTGGGCATATACCCTGAGAAAACCAAAATTCAAAAAGAGTCATGTACCAAAATGTTCATTGCAGTTCTATTTACAATAGCCCGGAGATGGAAACAACCTAAGCGCCCATCATCGGATGAATGGATAAAGAAGATGTGGCACATATATACAATGGAATATTACTCAGCCATAAAAAGAAATGAAATTGAGCTATTTGTAATGAGATGGATAGACCTAGAGTCTGTCATACAGAGTGAAGTAAGTCAGAAAGAAAAAGACAAATACCATATGCTAACACATATATATGGAATTTAAGGGGAAAAAAAGTCATGAAGAACCTAGGGGTAAGAGAGGAATAAAGACACAGACCTACTGGAGAACGGACTTGAGAATATGGGGAGGGGGAAGGGTGAGCTTTGACAGGGCGAGAGAGAGTCATGGACATATACACACTAACAAATGTAGTAAGGTAGATAGCTAGGGGGAAGCAGTCGCAAGGCATAGGGATATTAGCTCGGTGCTTTGGGAAAGCCTGGAGGGGTGGGATAGGGAGAGTGGGAGGGAGGGAGACGCAAGAGGGAAGACATATGGGAACATATGTATATGTATAACTGATTCACTTTGTTATAAAGCAGAAACTAACACACCATTGTAAAGCAATTATACCCCAATAAAGACTTTAAAAAAAAAAAGAAATTAGCACAGATACCGTTCCATAAGCCAAATATATAATAGAAAAGACCTACTCCTTGCTCAACGAAATGGACTCAACACCCGATATTCAATGCCTCGGAATATACCTGACAAGTAAGAATCTTAAAACCCATGGATTTATATGTCTCCATAAGGAAATCAAGCGTGTGTACAGCGGCCTAAACGCAGCAGTGAATATCCGATAAATCCCATTATCAAAATAAATTTCAAAAACAAAACACAATGACAGTGAAATAGAGAGCAATTCTTAAATAATTCATTCAGGGCTTGTGATGCAACCGGGATTTACCACAACTACACCCAGAGCTGGGTGAGACATAAGGCTGGACACTTCGGGCTGATAGCATTGGTGAGGTTCGGTGAGCAAATGCAGACCCTTTGAAGTCATACTGCATGGTACCCATTCCATGGGTCCCAACTCTCCAGGTTTAAGGGATTCTTCCTTCAGCTAAAACATGCATGGGAATCCCAGAGTATGGTCCACCGTGTGATTGGGAAACGTTGTCAAATGCATCTCAGGTTTCGTCCCCTGGTACGCGGGTTCAACATTTCAGATGCTTTACTAACACTCTCCCCACTTGGAGAGTCAGTGCCTTTAACCTCCTGTTTGGCACAGTTTGCAGTTTCTGCGCAAGATGAACAGCAATAGGGAGAACCAATGAGGGACTAGCTGTAGATGTCTGCACGGGCAAACGTAACCCTCATTTCCCACCAGGAAGAGGAATTAACCAAAGGCTCAGCGTGCCCTGCCGGAAACAGATTAGGGCCTGAAGCAATCCTGTGGTTTTGCGGTCAGCTCACAAGAAAGCGATTTGAAGAAAGGAGCTCAGGGGCACTGTAATTCACAAACCTGCAGAGTTATGAATGACAGCTATCATCCAAAAATGTATTGAAGTAAGTCTTCGAAGAGGAGTTGAAAGTGGGGCAGAATTTCAGGAAAACGATTTGAGGGGGTGGACTGGAATTGCACTTAAAGCATAGGAAAAGAGGCCGAATGTCGACAATGATGCACTTGGCCAAAAAGGGCGTATTTGTTTTTTCCTGAATATATTCAGGAAAAAACGCATACACACTTTTTGGCCAACCAAGCAAGCGTGTAAAGGAAATCTTCACTATAATGAAGTCTCACTGCCCCCTGGTCAAAAGGGCCACCTGAAAAAAGTGTAAAATCCAGAAAGGCAGGACAGGTCATGGAGAACAGGGAGCCTTGTTATGCTGATGGGCGGGATGTAAATTGCCAACAGCCACTCTGCAGAAGAGTATGGTGTTTCCTGAAACACGTAGGACACAAAGCAACACAGCCTATGGCACTTCCACTTATGGTCCTATAGCTTAGGGAAATTAAAATCAAAAACACACAGCCACCCCAAAGTTTGGGATGGCTCTGTTTATAAGAACCTCCTCTATGGTACAAGTTAAATATCCGAGAAAGCAAAAAATGGATAAAGAAGTTGTGGTACGTACGTACAATGGAATATCACTCAGCAATGAAATCTATGTCATCAGGCCTGTTGCAGCATAATGAGTGGATGCAGCTACGATGATTCTAAGTGAAATTAGTCACACAGAGAAAGAAACATCATAAGATATCAGTAATAGACGGAATGTAAACTTGGCTACACATGAACTGAATTACAAAACAGAACAGGGTCTCAAATTTAGAAAACCAACTTATGCTTGCTTAAGCGGAAATGTGAGTTGGGGTGCTGCATAAAACCAGAGATTGAAATTACCACAGATACCCTTCCATAAGTCAAATACATTAGAGTCAAGGCCTACTCCTTGCTCAACGAAATGGACTCAACACCACACATTCAACGCCTAGGAATACACCTGACTAGTAAGAATCTTACAACCCATGGATTTATATGTCTACATAAGAGAATCAAGCGTGTGTACAGCGGAATAAATGCAGCAGTGAAAATCCGATAAATCCAGTTATCAAAATGAATTACAAAAACAAAACACAATGACAGTGAAATAGAGAGCAATTCTTAAATAATTCATTCAGGGCTTGTGATGCAACCTGGATTTACCACATCTACACCCAGAGCTTGGTGAGACATAAGGCCGGACCCTTCAGGCTGATAGCATTGGTGAGGTTCGGTGAGCAAATGCAGACCCTTTGTAGTCATACTGCATGGTACCCATTCCATTGGTCCCAACTCTCCAGGTTTAAGGGATTCTTCCTTCAGCTAAAACATGCATGGGAAACCCAGAGTATCGTCCACCGTGTGACCGGTAAACATTTTTAAATGCATCTCAGTTTTCGTCCCCTGGTACTCGGGTTTACCATTCCAGACACTTTACTAACACTCTCCCCACTTGGAGAGTCAGTGCCTTTAACCTCCTGTTTGGCACAGTTTGCAATTTCTGTGCAACATGAACAGGAATAGGGAGAACCAATGAGAGACTAGCTGTAGGTATCTGCACGGGCAAATTTAACGCTCATTTCCCACTAGGAAGAGGAAATAGCCAAAGGCTCAGCATGCCGTGCCAGAACCAGATTAGGGCCTGAAGCAATCCTGCGGTTTTGTGGCCAGCTCACAAGAAAGCGAGTTGAAGAAAGGAGCTCAGAGCCACTGCCATTCACAAATCTGCAGAGTTATAAATGACAGCTATCGTCCAAAAATATCTGAAGTAAGGCTGCGAAGAGGACTTGAAAGCGGGGCAGAATTCCAGGAATACGATTTCAGGAGGTAAACGGGAAGTCCTTTGAAAGCATATTAAAGAGGCAGAACCTCGACAATGATGCCCTTGGTCTAAAGGGCATATCCGGTTTTTCCAGGGCCCTCATTAAAGAGGGTAGGAGGCTCCCAGCATGCTTCAGTGGCCAACAGAGGGCCCACCTCGCCAAGGCGACGTGAGCCAACCAGGCAGGAATGACCTCACATCAGAGGGCCCACCTCACAGAAGGTTAAAGTACCCAGCCAGGATCAGACTCTCACCAGAGTGCCCACATCAGCTAGGGGCTGGGAACCAGGCAGGAGTGTCTTCACACCCATGGGGCCACATCATCGAAAGTTGAGGTACCCAACACATGTTGTCTCAAACCAGAGGACCCACATCACCATGGATCTCGGATTGAGTCAGGCAGGAGTAGCCTCACAACACAGGGCCAATAGAATAAAAAAGCTGAGGAATCCTGCAGTGGGAACCTCCCAGCAGGTGGCCCAGAGCACCGAGTCTATGCGATCCAGGCCACAGTGAACTCACAGCAGAGGGCCCACATCATGAAACTGTGAGCAACCCAGCCATTGTGACCTCAGAGGAGAAGGCCCACATTCCCATGGGGTTGGGAACATGGCACGAGTGTCCTCACACCACTTAGCATGTATCAGAAAATGTGGGTACCCAGCAGTTAGGGCCTGACGCCAGAGGGCCCTCATCACGGAGGGGAGGAGGCTCCCAGCAGGCTCCAACTGACACAAGAGGGCCGACGTTGCCAAGGCGGGGTGTGCCAGCCAGGCAGGAGTGACCTCACAGCAGAGGGCCCACCTCACAGAAGGGTGAGGAACCCAGCCAGGATCACACTCTCATCAGAGGACCCACATCACCAAGGGGATAGGAACCAGGCAGGAGTGTCCTCACACCAGTGGGGCCACATAATTGAAAGGTGAGGGACCCAGCACACGTAGACTCAAACCAGAGCACACACTTCACCATGGGGCCTGGAGTGAAGCAGGCAGGAGGAGTCTCAAAACAGAGGGCCCATAGAAGAAAAAAGGTGAGGAATCCCGCAGTTGGAACCTCCCTGCAGTCGGCCAGCAGCAGCGAGGCTATGGGATCCAGGCCGGAGTGAACTCACACCAGAGGGCCCTCATCATGAAACTGAGCAACCCAATGTTGGGACCTCAGAGCAGAAGGCCAACATTCCCATGGGGTTGGGAACCTGGCAGGAGTGTACTCGCACCACAGGGTGCACATCAGAAAATTTTGGGAGCTCAGGAGTTAGGGCCTGACGCCAGCGGTCCCTCATTACCGAGGGGAGGAGACCCTCAGCAGGCACCAACTCCCAACTGAGGGCCCATGTATCCAAGGTGACGTGTGCCAGTCAGGCAGGAGTGACCTCACAGCAGAGGGCCTACCTCACAGAAGAGTGAGGAACCCAGCCAGCATAAGACTCTCACCAGAGAACCCACATCACCAAGGGGATCGGAAAAAGGCAGGAGTGTCCTCACACCAGTGGGGCCACATTATACAAAGGTGAGGAACCCAGCACATGTGGCCTAAACCAGAGGACCCACATTTCCAAGGGGCTCCAAGTGAGGCAGGCAGGAGTAGCCTAACAACACAGGGCCCACAGAATAAAAAATGTGAGGAATCCAGCAGTTTGAACCTCCCAGCAGGTGGCCCAGATCATGGAGTCTATGGGACCCAGGCCACAGTGAACTCACAGCAGAGGGCCCACATCATGAAACTGTGAGCAACCCAGCCGGTGGGACCTCAAAGCAGAAGGCCCACATCCCCATGGGGATGGGAACCTCACAGGAGTGTCCTCGCACAACTTAGAACATATCAGAAAATGGGGGAACCCAGCAGTTAGGGCCTGACGCCAGAGGGCCCTCATCACCGAGGAGAGGAGGCTACCAGCAGGCTCCAAATGCCACCAGAGGGCCGACGTCACCAAGGCAACGGGAGCAAGCCAGGCAGGAGTTACCTCACAGCAGAGGGCTCACCTCACAGGAGTGTGAGGAACCCAACCAGGATCAGACTCTAACCAGAGGGCCCACATCACCAAGGGGATGGAAACCGGGCAGGAGTGCCCTCACACCAGTGGGGCCACATCAGCAAAAGGTGAGGAACACAGCACATGTGGCCTCAAACAAGGGGACACACATCACGAAAGGGCTGGGAGTGAGGCATGCAGGAGGAGACTCAAAACAGAGGGCCCATGGAATAAAAAAGGTGAGGAACCCCGCAGTTGGAAGCTCCAAGCAGGTGGCCCAGAGCACCGAGGCTATGGGATCCATGCCGGAGTGAACTCACAGTAGACGGCCCACATTCTGACACTGTGAGCAACCCAGCCGTTGGGACCTCACAGCAGAAAGCCCACATCCCCATGGGGATGGGACCCTGGCAGGAGTGTACTCGCATGACAGGCCGCACATCAGAAAATTTTGGGAGCCCATGAGCTAGGGCCTGACGCCAGTGGGTCCTCATTACCGAGGGGAGGAGACTCCCAGCAGGCACCAACTCCCAAGTGAGGGCGCACATCGCCAAGGTGACGTGTGCCAGCCAGGCAGGAGTGACCTCACAGCAGAGGGCCCACCTCCCAGAAGTGTGAGGAATCCAGCCAGGATCAGACTCTCACCAGAGGGCCCCCATCACCAAGGGGATGGGAACCAGGCAGGAGTGTCCTCACACCAGTGGGGCCACATCAATAAAAGTGAGGAAACTGGCACAGGTGGCCTCAAACCAGAAGACCTACATCACAAATGGGCTGGGAGTGAGTCAGGAAGGAGGAGCGTGAAAACACAGGACCCAAAGAATAAAAAAGGTAAGGAATCCAGCAGTAGGAACCTCCCAGCAGGCGGCTCAGAGCACAGAGTCTATGGGACCTAGGCCTGAGTGAACTAACACCAGAGAGCCAACATCATGAAACGGTGAACAACACAGTTGTTGGGACCTTAGAGCAGAAGGCCCACATGCCCATGGGAATGGGAACCTGGCAGGAGTGCCCTCGCACCACTTAGCACGTATCAGAAAATGTGGGAACCCAGCAGTTAGGGCCTGATGCCAGAGGGCCTCATCACCTAGGGGAGGAGGCTCCCAGCAGGCTCCAACTGCCACCAGAGGGCCGACGTCGCCAAGGTGGGGTGTGCCAGCCAGGCAAGAATGACCTCAGAGAAGAGGGCCCACCTCACAGAAGTGTGAGGTACCCAACCAGGATCAGACTCTCGCCGGAGGGACCACATCACCAAGGGGATGGGAAGCAGGCAGGAGTGTCCTCACACCAGTGGGGCCACATCATCAAAAGATGAGGAACCCATCACATGTGGCCTCAAACCAGAGGACACACATCACCAAGGGGCTGGGAGTGAGGCAGGTGTCTGGAGGAGCACATTTAACTCTAATTTCCCACCAGGAAGAGGAATTAACCAAAGGCTCAGAGTGCCGTGCCACACCCTGATTACGGCCTGAAGCAAACCTGTGGTTTTGTGGCCAGCTTTCAAGGAAGCGAGTTAAGAAAGGAAATCACGGGCGCTGTAATTCACAAACCCACAGAGTTATAAATGACAGCTATTGGCAAAAATATATTGAAGTAAGTCTGCAAAGAGGACTTGAAAACGAGGCAGAATTGCAGGAATCATATATCAGGAGGTAGATTGGAATTGCGTTTAAAGCATGTGAAAAGCGGCAGATCTTTGACAGTGATGCACTTGGACAAAAAGTGCGTATACATTTTTTCCTGAATATATTCAGAAAAAACGCATATGCACTTTTTGGCCAACCAAGCACTCCAGCAATGGAAATCCACACTACATTGAAGTCTCATTTCCCATTCGTCAAAAGGGCCATCTGAAAAAAGTGTAAAAACCAGAAACACAGGACAGGCCATGGAGAACAGGGAGCCTTGTTATGCTGATGGGCGGGATGTAAATTGCCAACAGACACTCTGGAGATGTTTATGGTGTATCCTGAAACATCTGAAAAACAAAGCTACAGAGCCTAGGGCACTTCCACTTTTGCCCCTATAGCTTAGGAAATTTAAAATCAACAAGACACAGCCAACACAAAATTTAGGGCTGCTGTGTTTACAAGAACCTCCAGTCCAGTACAAATTAAATATCCCAGAAAGAAAAAAATGGATAAAGAAGTTGTGCTACCTACGTACAACGGAATATCACTCAGCAATGAAATCAATGTCATCAGGCCTGTAGCAGCAAATTGAGTGGATTTAGGTATGATGATTCTAAGAGAAATATGTCACACACAGAAAGATAATTATCATAAGATATCACTAATAGAGGGAGTGTAAACTTGGCTACACATAAACTAAATTACAAAACCGAACAGAGTCTCACATTTAGATAAAAAACTTATGCATCCTTAAGGGGAAAGTTGAGTTGGGGTGCTGTATAAAACCAGAGATTGAAATTAGCACACATACCGTTCCATAAGCCAAATATGTAATAGACAAGACCTACTCTTTTCTCAACAAAATAGACTCCTCCATGGTGTATCACCTCACACCTGTTAGAATGGGCATCATCAGAAAATCTACAAACAACAAATGTTGGAATGGGTGTGGAGATAAGGAACCTTCTTCCACTATTTTTGGGAATGTAAATTGATACAGTCACTGTGGAGAACGTTATGGAGTTTCTTATAAAACTAAGAATAGAATTACCATATGATACAGCAATCCCAGTACTGGGCATATACCCAGACAAAACCATAAAACGAAAAGAGACATTCACCGCAATGTTCATTGCATCACTATTTACAATATCCAGGTAATGCAAGCAACCTAAATGTCCACAGACAGAAGAATGCATAAAGATGTGGTACAAGTATAAAATGGAATATTACTAAGCCATAAAAAGGAATGAAATTGGGTCATTTGTAGAGACGTTGATGGATCTAGAGACTGTCATACAGAGTGAAGTAAGTCAGAAAGAGAAAAACAAATCTTGTGTATTAATGCATATATGTGGAACCTAGAAAAATTGTACAGATGAACCGTTTTGCAAGGCAAAAATACAGCAACCGATGTAGACAACAAACGTATGGACACCAAGGGGGGAAAGCTGTTGGGGGTGGTGGTGGAAGGAGTTGACATATTGGGATTGGCATGTATACATTTATATGTATAAAAGAGATAACCACAAAGAACCTGCTTTATAAAAAAATAAAATAAAATTCAAAGTTAAAAAAATAAAATTAAAATAATTAAAACAGAAAAAATATTCTTCCCTTCACATACATGTATTTATATGAATAAATTATTTCCATGCTTATATCTGTAAATACAAAAAAGAGGAATAAAATCTACCTTGAACCAAAAATGAAAAAAAGAAAAAAAAACAGAACCTACAAGTTACACAGAGGAAAACCGTATCAGGGCCCTTGCTCCAGTTGTAAACAATTCTGAAGTTGGTCAGTGGTGGGGAATCATCTCCCATTCAGCCAGCAGGCCCTACGCAACAAGCGTCCTCATTGCAAAGCTGGGGGACCGTGTCGAGGCATCTGTGAGTAAACGTGGGCTGAGCCCCAGGCCAGCTGCTGCTGAAATGTTCCCACCCTTCCCAGGTAAAACACCTGAATATGTACAAGGACTTGAAAGCCTAGAGGAAGGGCCATGGAGCCACATGAGTGACAGCATGCCAGCCGACTTGGTGCCTGCAGGCCAGCCAGGATGGTCCTGGCCCTGGGTACTCTTCTGGAAGCTTTCCATTTCCCTGCCTGAGATACCCCTGCTGTCCCGGCCCCCACTGCATTCTTCCTTCCTCACCTCTGCCCAGGGAGAAATTCAAGCGGCAGGTATGGGTGACACATCCTCTTCTTTAGGAGGTGGCATCTTGGCAACTGCTGCAGAAAGTCCAGCAGAGCCCCACTCACACTGGGCCACCCACAAAGCCGTGGCATCTCACTCCCTCCCACCAGCCCAGCCCCGAGACTGCTGACTGGGCAGAGAAAATGGCGTCAGGCACAGCTGCAGGGGCTCTTGCTGCCTGGAGCGGTGTTTATATTGATCTCAACCCAGGCACACCTGGGGAGGACTGGTCGGCATGGTAAGGCTTCCCAGGCCAGCCAATAATCACCCCTCAGGGGCTCACAGTTGCCGAAAATGGAACTTTCTGAATCGGCCAGGTCCAAGGAACAGGTGTGGGCTCCTGAGAGTCAGGATGGACAAGGGGCTGCAGCTCTGGCTTGTTTTCTAATTATATTATCTGGCCCATGAGTGGGAGACAACTTCAAGAAAACCCTCTCCTAATGAGAGGAACCCAGGAGTCAGGGAGAGGAGGGGTGGGTGGTGGGTGGAGACAGAGGCCTGGTGCCCCGGGTGCAGTGGAAGTCTCTGGAAGACCAGGTGGAGGGAGGCCACACAGAGTGATGCCCAGGGTCACAGACCTGTCGGAGCTGCTGTTTGTTAGTTCAAGTCCTGCTCTGAGGTGCTCTGTGTCAGATCTGAGTGACAGGTGAGCTGGGAGTGCTCTGCAATGAGGGCGATGTGCACGGTTCCTCTGTGCCCAGCCCTGCCACCGTAACTGCAAGGGTAGCTCTGTATCCTGAGAGGGGTCTGACCACGAAAGCCCCGTGGTCTGGGGTGGGGGTAGGGTACCTGCGCAGGTGATCTCCATATCCTGGGATTGGCCTGATCTCGAGAGCCCCATGGGCTGCTGGAGTCCTGGTAAAGGATGTCAGGACAGTCAGTGAAGCCACCAAGGATATACCTCCAGTAGTTCCTAAAACCTACACCCTGCTGGTCATTCTACCAACCACCAGGACATGGTATTCTGTATTAGTCTTCAATGATGCCTTCTTTTGTATTCCGTTAGTGTCAGAGTCACAAGAAATTTTGGCTTGTGAGTGGCAGGACTCAACATACAACTAAAACAATACTTCTGGGCCGTCTTGCCCCAAGGGTTCAAAAATTCCCACACCATCTTTGGGGAAAGCTCAGCTAAAGACCTAAAAGTTCTACCACTGGAAAAGGAAACACTCCTTCAATATGCAGACGACATTCTGATCGCCAGCCCTACTAAGGAGACCTCTGAACTACCAAGCCAATAAAGGATACAAGTTGTCCAAGAAAAAGCTCAAATATCACAGACTACGGCGACCTGCCTGGGCTTCATTCTCACAGAAGGTCGGAGAAGCCCATCCCAGGAAAGGGAAGAAACAATTACAGCCTTACCCATATCTAAAACTAGAAGACAGCTTAGGGGTCCCCAGGGAGGCCAGGGTTTGCTGCTTCTGGATCCCTAACTACAGTCTACTAGCTGGACCTCTATATGAAACACTGAAAGGAAAAGATGATGATCCTTTTGAATAGAATCCAGAAGTGGCCTTTCAAGAATGGAAAGAGCAGTCAATTCAGACCCTTGCCCTGGAACTCCCTAATTTAGCTAAACCCTTTGATCTTTACATTCCTGGTGAAAAGGGAATCGCCATTGGAGTATTAGTGCAAAAACTGGGACCACTTGAAATGGAACAATGCAAGAATGCCATCCAGGTAGGATAAACTACAGTCACCAAGGGACTTGGCCCACTGCCACATCTGGCCAAGATACTGGCGGTATCTAAAAACCTGGAAATCAGCAGCACAAAAGGCCACCTCCCTCCTAAGGGAAAAGGACCCCACGTGGTGATCCTAACCCCCAACCATGCCCTGAAGTTGCAGGGTTTGCTCCGTGGGCACACTGACCTCGAATGAGGTGGCCCTCCAACTCCAACCTCCAGAGAGATAACCGGGAGCAACGGGGCACCATGACGACTCATGTGACCATCACTTGACCTGGAGTTTCTCTCATAAAACAACAAAAGTGTGTCCCAAAAGAGTAGACTACTGCTTGCAGGACTTACTGCACCCAGAGCGGACCTAATAATCTTGGCAGGGGAAAAGTATATCACGCTGTCAGCATAGAAAAGCCTACAGACACTGTGATAATGGTGGCCAATAAGACCGGCTGGACTCCTGTTTACTTCAAAAGGCTGTTGACTCAGTGGCCATCATGATCCTTCATCACCACTGACCCTGGATTGTCTGGGAGTTGAGCGGACAGGGTCCTGACACCTGGTGCTGTTTTTACGTTAATCCAGGGGCCTAATTGAAGAAAGCGCAGACTACTGGTCGGAGCATCTAGGCTGGCAGAAACGGTCAGCCTAAGGTGGCCGAACAAATGTGGGGCGGGGTGAAACTGGACCTCACAGCGTCACTGCACATCTCCTTCCTGGACCCTTAAAGGTCATTAGAATCTATAACACTTCCAATACTGGTGCTCAGGCGGACGAGCAGGGAGGCAGGAGGCCTGGGGACAATCAACGTCACCTGGAGGCTGCTGGGAAGTTCTGACCCTCGCCCACAGGTATGAGGGCTCCTAACTCAGCACTCAGCAGTTACAGAAGAAGGGTCTGCACCCTCAGCACTCCAAGAATGAGGAAGGGGACAAAATGCAGAAGAGGGGTTTGTCCCAGGCAAAGCCCCTTAAAAATCCCTGGGAGATAAAAATAGAATCTGGGCAATAAAATAAAGTCTAACCTTTTTTATCCTTTGTGCTTTGTCTAATTTCACGTGCTCCTAGGGTCCCGCATACAGAGGTTCCACACCCGGCACTTCAGACCAGATTTTCTAGTGCAGAATGGCTGGGTCGACACCTCAGATCCTGGGGCACAGTGCACACTCCGTGATATAGAGCCTGAGCTGCAGCCAGCCGGGCCCTCAAGAGCTCCGCCCCCTCCCTCCCACTGACTCTGACAGGATCTCTACACAGCAGCCCAGCCCACAGCCCACGGGGTAGCACATGCTCTCACCTCTCCATTCTCTGATCAAAATATAAAGTTTCCTTTGCTTCTGAACCAAACTCAGTCTCGATCTTTTGGCTCCAATGACACTGGGCAGGGGGACACTTGTTGGGATCCACTCTGGAGGATCAGTAACAGAAATTGAGAACATTGTAACTTCAATGAACAGATGTGTGAGCCAAACTGTAATTAACATAGAACAGTGTATAAGGCTCGGTTAAAATAAAATGTTTCTAACACTTCCATTTGATATTTCCATCACTTTATTATAAGCAAGTTCAGTGAAAAGGTTTGTCTTATTTGTCAGGTCAATATTAGAGAAACGAAGTGATTTCTTTCCAAGGATGTACATCTAGTAATCTTGGTTAAAGCTTCAATCTTGTTTTAAATGCTTTTCCATTGAAAATGATACCTCTCTTTCAGCTCCCCCATTTATGAGAAGTATAAAGTCTTATAATTTATTATTACCAAAGGGGAAAGGTGAGAGGAGGGATAAATTAACAGTTTGAGATTAACACATACACACTGCTATGTATAAAATCGATCATCAACAAGGAACTACTGTATAGCACCAGGAACTACACTCAATATTTTACAATAACCTATAAGGGGAAATAATCTGAAAAAGAATAGATATTTTTATTGACATCATCTATCAATGACAGTTAAAATGGAACCTAAGGGAAGCCGGTGGTGAGTGCTTCTGACCCTGAAGACTTCAGTCATCTAAAGTTTGGACTCTGCCTACTTCCCAAGGCCCTTAATGAACATATGTGTAGCCGTAGCTTAAAAAATTCCCCAGTTTGGGTTGTGGAGAGACACTGATTTTGTAAAAGCCCTGGTGTTCTCCTCATATGAATGGGACACTTTCTACAGCTAAAACTTGCCTGTCACACCCAGAGGATGGTATAACATCTGATCGGGAAGAGTTTGGAAAAGGCATCTCATCTCCTCATCTCCTGGTGCTCGGGTTCACCCCTCCAGCGTCTTTACGAACAGTCTCCCCACTTGGAGATGTCAGCACTGTCAACATCTTGTTGCAGACAGTTTGGAATTTGTCCAGAGGATGAAGCAGAAGGTGGAGGAACAATGAGAGACAAGTCTTAGGTGTTCGGACAGGCACATGTCACTCTTATTTCCAATCAGGAAGACGAATTGACCAAAGGCTAGGGTTGCCCATGGAAACAGAATAGGGCTTGAGGAAATCCCGCTGCTTTGTGGCCAGTTCCCATAAACACAAGTTGAAAAATGGAACTCAGGGACACTAAAATTCACGAAACTGCAGAGTTGAAAATATCTGTCACTGAAAAATGTCTTGAGGAAAGTCAGAGAAAAGGATGTGTAAGCAACGGAGAATGGCAGGAAAGGGATTGGAAGAGGTAGAAAGGACTCGCCATTAAGCACAAGAAAAGGGGCTGAACATTGCCAACATTGCAGTTGGCCAAAAAGGGTTTATGCGTCTTTTTCTGTATATATTCAAGAAAAGGCCATACACTTTTTTAGCCAACCAAACAGGTGGGCACTGGAAATCAATACTACAAAACATATCACTTCGCATCAGTCAGAAGAGCCGTCCTCATAAAGTGTAAACACCAGAAATGCAGGACAGGGCAAGGAGAAAAGGGAGCCCTGTGAGGCTTATACTGGAAATGTATATTGCCAACGGTCACTCTGGAGAAGTGTATTGTGTTTACTAAAGCATCTAAAAAATGAGCTACAGAGCACAGGGCACTTGCACTCATGGACGTATATCTTGGGAAAAACAAAAATCGAGAGGACACAGGCACCCCAATGTATACCGCCTCACTGTTTAAAAGATCCTCGACTAGGATATAACTTAAATGTCTCTGGAGGGAAAAAATGGATACAGATGTGGTGCTTATGTAGAGTGGAATATGACTCAGCCTGGAAATCAATGAAATATGGCCACTTGTAACAACTCCAGAGGAGTTACGTATGATCATTCAAAGTCAGAGAATTCAAAAACAAAAAGACATACTATATCACTAATACATGGAATGTAAACTTGGCTACACATGAACTGAATTACAAAACAGAACAGGGTCTCAAATATAGAAAACCAACTTATTCTTGCTTAAGGATAAAGGTGAGTTGGGGTGCTGCATAAAACCAGAGATTGAAATTAGCACAGATACAGTTCCATAAGCCAAATATGTAATAGTCAAGACCTACAACTTGCTCAACAAAATGGACTAAACACCCCATATTCAACGCCTAGGAATATACCTGACTAATAAGAATCTTCAAACCCATGGATTTATATGTCTCTGTAAGAGAATCAAGCGTGTGTACAGTGGCATGAACACATCAGTGAAAATACGATAAATCCCATTATCAAAATAAATTACAGAAACAAAAAACACAATGACAGTGAAATAGAGAGCAATTCTTAAATAACTCATTCAGTGCCTGTGATGCAACCTGGATTTACCACATCTACACCCAGAGCTGAGTGAGACATAAGGCTGGACACCAGGCTGATAGCATTGGTGAGGTTCGGTGAGCAAATTCAGACCCCTTGAAGTACCCATTCCATGGGTCCCAACTCTCCAGGTTTAAGGGATTCTTCCTTCAGCTAAAACATGCCTGGGAAACCCACAGTATAGTGCACCGTGTGACTGGCAAACGTTTTCCAATGCATCTCAGGTTTCGTCCCCTTTTACACGGGTTCACCATTCCAGATGCTTTACTAACACTCTCCCCACTTGGAGAGTCAGTGCCTTTAAACTCCTGTTTGGCACAGTTTGCAATTTCTGCGCAAGATGAACAGGAATAGGGAGAACCAATGAGACACTAGCTGTAGGTGTCTGCCCGGGCAAATGTAATGCTCATTTCCCACCAGGAAGAGGAATTATCCAAATTCACAAACCTGCAGAGTTATAAATGACAGCTATCGTCCAAATATATATTGAAGGAAGTCAGCGAAGAGGACTTGAAAGTGGGGCAGAAATTCAGGAAAACGATTTCAGTGGGTAGACTGGAATTGCATTTAAAGCATAGGAAAAGAGGCAGAAGGTCGACAATGGTGCACTTGGCCAAAAAGTACATATGCGTTTTTTCCTGAAAATATTCAGGAAAAAACGCATACGCACTTTTTGGCCAACCAAGCAAGCATGTTAAAGAAATCTGCACTACAGTGAAGTCTCACAGCCCCCCAGTCAAAAGGGCCATCTGAAAAAAGTGTAAAATCCAGAAAGGCAGCACAGGCCATGGAGAACAGAGAGCCGTGTTATGCTGATGGACGGGATGTAAATTGCCAACAGCCACTCTGGAGAAGTGTATAGTGTTTCCTCAAACACCTAAAAAACAAAGCAATGGAGCCTACGGAACTTCCACTTATGGTCCTATAGCTTAGGGAAATTAAAATCAAAATCACACAGCCACCCCAAAGTTTCCAACGGCTCTGTTTACAAGAACCTTGTCTATGGTACAAGTTAAATATCCCAGAATGAAAAAATGGATCAAGAAGTTGTGGTATGTACGTACAATGGAATATCACTCACCAATGAAATCTATGTCATCAGGTCCGTCGTGGCATAATGAGTGGATTCAGGTACGATGATTCTAAGTGAAATAAGACACACAGAAAATGAAAAATCATAAGATATCACTAATACACGGAACATAAACTTGGCTACACATGAACTGAATTACAAAACAGAACAGGGTCTCAAATTTAGAAAACCAACTTATGCTTGCTTATAGGGAAAGGTGAGTTGGGGTGCTGCATAAAACCAGAGATTGAAATTAGCACAGATAATGTTCCATAAGCCAAATATATAATAGACAAGACCTACACCTTGCTCAACGAAATGGACTCAACACCCCATATTCAACGCCTGGGAATATACCTGACAAGTAAGAAACTTAAGACCCATGGATTTATATGTCTCCATAAGGAAGTCAAGCGTGTGT
The DNA here is from genome assembly GCF_059928025.1 of Delphinapterus leucas. Taxonomy (NCBI): domain Eukaryota; kingdom Metazoa; phylum Chordata; class Mammalia; order Artiodactyla; family Monodontidae; genus Delphinapterus; species Delphinapterus leucas. The sequence goes on along the minus strand of NW_028322236.1, from coordinate 15,569,061 downwards.
ACAGTGGCCTAAATGCAGCAGTGAAAATCCGATAAATCCCATTAACAAAATAAATTTCAAAAACAAAACACAATGACAGTGAAATAGAGAGCAATTCTTAAATAATTCATTCAGGGCTTGTGATGCAACCTGGATTTACCACATCTACACCCAGAGCTGGTTGAGACATAAGGCTGGACACATCGGGCTCATAGCATTGGTGAGGTTTGGTGAGCAAACGCAGACCCTTTGAAGTCATATTGCATGGTAGCCATTCCATGGGTCCCAACTCTCCAGGTTTAAGGGATTCTTCCTTCAGCTAAAACATGCATGTGAAACCCAGAGTATGGTCCGCCGTGTGATTGGGAAACGTTTTCAAATGCATCTCAGGTTTCGTCCCCTGGTACTCGGGTTCACCGTTCCAGACGCTTGACTAACACTCTCCCCACTTGGAGAGTCAGTGCCTTTAACCTCCTGTTTGGCACAGTTTGCAATTTCTGCGCAAGATGAACAGGAATAGGGAGAACCAATGAGAGACTAGCTGTAGGTGTCTGCACGGGCAAATGAAACGCTCATTTCCCACCAGGAAGAGGAATTAACCAAAGGCTCAGCATTCCCTGCCGGAACCAGGTTAGGGCCTGAAGCAATCCTGCGGTTTTGCGGCCAGCTCACAAGAAAGCGAGTTGAAGAAAGGAGCTCAGGGGCACTGTAATTCACAAACCTGCAGAGATATGAATGACAGCTATCATCCAAAAATGTATTGAAGTAAGTCTTCGAAGAGGACTTGAAAGCGGGGCAGAATTTCAGGAAAAGGATTTCAGGGGGTAGACTAGAATTGCACTTAAAGCATAGGATAAGAGGCAGAATGTCGACAATGATGCACTTGGACAAAAAGTGCATATGCGTTTTTTCCTGAATATATTCAGGTAAAAACGCACACGCACTTTTTGGCCAACCAAGCAAGCGTGTAAAGGAAATCTCCACTACAATGAAGTCTCACTGCCCCCAGGTCCAAAGGGCCATCTGAATCAAGTGTAAAATCCAGAAAGGTAGGACAGGTCATGGAGAAGAGGGAGCCTTGTTATGCTGATGGGCGGGATGTAAATTGCCAACAGCCACACTGGAGAAGTGTATGGTGTTTCCTGAAACACGGAGGAAACAAAGCAACACAGCCTATGGCACTTCCACTTAGAGTCCTATAGCTTAGGGAAATTTAAATCAAAAACACACAGCTACCCCAAAATTTGGGACGGCTCTGTTTACAAGAACCTCGTCTACGGTACAAGATAAATTTCCGAGAAAGCATAAAATGGATAAAGAAATTGTGGTACGTACGAACAATGGAATATCACTCAGCAATGAAATCTACGTCATCAGGCCCGTAGCGGCATAATGAGTGGATTCACATACGACGATTCTACGAGAAATAAGTCATACAGAAATAGAAACATCATAAGATATCACTAATACACGTAACGTAAACTTGGCTACACATGAACTGAATTACAAACAGAACAGGGTCTCAAATTTAGAAAGCCAACTTATGCTTGCTTATGGGGAAAGGTGAGTTGGGGTGCTGCATAAAACCAGAGATTGAAATTAGAACAGATACCGTTCCATAAACCAAATATATAATAGACAAGACCTACTCCTTGCTCAACGAAATGGACTCAACACCCCATATTCAACGCCTGGGAATATACCTGACAAGTAAGAATCTTAAGACACATGGATTTATATGTCTCCATAAGGAAATCAAGCGTGTGTACAGCGGCCTAAACGCAGCAGTGAAAATCCGGTAAATCCCAGTATCAAAATAAATTGCAAAAACAAAACACAATGACAGTGAAATAGAGAGCAATTCTTAGACAGCAATTCTCAAATAATTCATTAAGGGCTTGTGATGAAACCTGGATTTACCACATCTACACCCAGAGCTGGGTGTGACATAAGGCTGGACACTTCGGGCTGATAGCATTGGTGAGGTTCGGTGAGCAAACGCAGACCATTTGAAGTCATACTGCATGGTACCAATTCCATGGGTCCCAACTCTCCAGGTTTAAGGGATTCTTCCTTCAGTTAAAACATGCATGGGAAGCCCAGAGTACGGTCCCCCGTGTGATTGGGAAACGTTTTCAAATGCATCTCAGTTTTGGAGCCCAGGGACTCGGCTTCACCATTCCAGACGCTTTACTAACACTCTCCCCACTTGGAGAGTCAGTGCCTTTAACCTCCTGTTTGGCACAGTTTGCAATTTCTGCACAAGATGAACAGGAATAGGTAGAACCAATGAGAGACTAGCTGTAGGTGTCTGCACGGGCAAATGGAACGCTCATTTCCCACCAGGAAGAGGAATTAACCAAAGACTCAGCATGCCCGGCCGGAAACAGATTAGGGCCTGAACCAATCCTGCGGTTTTGCGGCCAGCTCACAAGAAAGCGAGTTGAGGAAAGGAGCTCAGGGGCACTGTAATTCACAAACATACAGAGTTATGAATGACAGCTATCGTCCCAAAATGTATTGAAGTAAGTCTTAAAAGAGGACTTGAAAGCAGGGCAGAATTTCAGGAAAACGATTTCAGGGGGTTGACTGGAATTGCACTTAGAGCATAGGAAAAGAGGCAGAATGTCGACAATGATGCACTTGGCCAAAAAGGGCGTATGCGTTTTTTCCTGAATATATTCAGGAAAAAACGCATACGCCCTTTTTGTCCAACCTAGCAAGCATATAAAGGAAATCTGCACTACAAGGAAGCCTCACTGCCCCCCCGCTCGGTCTAAAGGGCCATCTGAAAATAGTGTAAAATCCAGAAAGGCAGGACAGGTCTTGGAGAACAGGGAGCCTTGTTATGCTGATGGGAGGGATGTAAATTGCCAACAGTCACTATGGAGAAGTGTATGGTGTTTCCTGAAACACGGAGGAAACAAAGCAACACAGCCTATGGCACTTCCACTTAGGGTCCTATAGCTTAGGGAAATTAAAATAAAAAACACACAGCCACCCCAAAGTTTGGGACGGCTCTGTTTACAAGAACCTCGTCTACGGTACAAGTTAAATATCCGAGAAAGCAAAAAATGGATAAAGAAGTTGTGGTACGCACGTACAATGGAATATCACTCAGCAAAGAAATCTACGTCATCAGGCCTGTAGCGGCATAATGACTGGAATCAGGTACGACGATTCTACGAGAAATAAGTCACACAGAAAAAGAAACATCATAAGGTATCACTAATACACGGAATGTAAACTTGTCTACACATGAACTGAATTACAAAACAGAACAGGGTCTCAAATTTAGAAAACCAACTTAGGCCTGCTTATGGGGAAAGGTGAGTTGGGGTGCTGCATAAAACCAGAGATTGAAATTAGCACAGATACCGTTCCATAAGCCAAATATATAAGAGACAAGACCTACTCCTGGCTCAACGAAATGGACTCAACACCCCATATTCAACGCCTGGGAATATACCTGACAAGTAAGAATCTTAAAACCCATGGACTTATATGTCTCCATAAGGAAATCAAGTGTATGTACAGTGGCCTAAACGCAGCAGTGAAAATCCGATAAATCCCATTATCAAAATAAATTTCAAAAACAAAACACAATGCCAGTGAAATAGAGAGCAATTCTTAAATAATTCATTCAGGGCTTGTGATGCAACCTGCATTTACCACATCTACACCCGGAGCTGGGTGAGACATAAGGCTGGACACTTCGGGCTCATAGCATTGGTGAGGTTCGGTGAGCAAACGCAGACCCTTTGAAGTCATACTGCATGGTACCCATTCTATGGGTCCCAACTCTCCAGGTGTAAGGGATTCTTCCTTCAGCTAAAACATGCATGGGAAACCCAGAGTATGGTCCACCGTGTGTTTGGGAAACGTTTTCAAATGCATCTCAGTTTTCGTCCCGTGGTACTCGTTTTCACCATTCCAGACGCTTTACTAACACTCTCCCCACTTGGTGAGTCAGTGCCTTTAACCTCTTCTTTGGCACAGTTTGCAATTTCTACGCAAGAGGAACAGGAATAGGGAGAACCAATGAGAGTCTAGCTGTAGGTGTCTGCACAGGCAAATGGAACGCTCATTTACCACCAGGAAGTGGAATTAACCAAAGGCTCAGCATGCCCTGCCGGAAACACATTAGGGCCTGAAGGAATCCTGCGGTTTTGCGGCCAGCTCACAAGAAAGCGAGTTGAAGAAAGGAGCTCAGGGCCACTGTAATTCACAAACCTGCAGAGTTATGAATGACAGCTCTCATCCACAAATGTATTGAAAAAAGTCTTGGAAGAGGACTTGAAAGCGGGGCAGAATTTCAGGAAAACGATTTCAGGGGGTAGACTGGAATTGCACTTAAAGCATAGGAAAAGAGGCAGAATGTCGACAATGATACACTTGGCCAAAAAGGGCGTATGCGTTTTTTCCTGAATATATTCAGGATAAAACGCATACGCCCTTTATGGCCAACCAAGCAAGCGTGTAAAGGAAATGTGCACTACAATGAAGTCTCACTGCCCCCCGGTCAAAAGGGCCATCTGAAAAAAGTGTAAAATCCAGGAAGGCAGGACAGGTCATGGAGAACAGGGAGCCTTGTTATGCTGATGGGCGGGATGTAATTTGCCAACAGCCACTCTGGAGAACTGTATGGTGTTTCCTGAAACACGTAGGAAACAAAGCAACACAGCCTATGGCACTTCCACTTATGGTCCTATAGCTTACGAAAATTAAAATCAAAAACACACAGCCACCCCAAAGTTTGGGACGGCTCTGTTTACAAGAACCTCGTCTACGGTACAAGTTAAATATCCGAGAAAGCAAAAAATGGGTAAAGAAGTTGTGGTACGCACGTAGAATGTAATATCACTCAGCAATGAAATCTACATCATCAGGCCCGTAGTGGCATAATGAGTGGATTCAGGTACGACGATTCTACGAGAAATAACTCACACAGAAATAGAAACATCATAAGTTATCACTAATACACGGAATGTAAACTTGGCTACACATGAACTGAATTACAAAACAGAACAGGGTCTCAAATTTAGAAAACCAACTTATGCTTGCTTATGGGGAAAGGTGAGTTGGGGTGCTGCATAAAACCAGAGATTGAAATTAGCACAGATACCGTTCCATAAGCCAAATATATAATAGACAAGACCTACTCCTTGCTCAATGAAATGGACTCAACAGCCCATATTCAGCGCCTGGGAATATACCTGACAAGTAATAATCTTAAAACCCATGGATTTATATGTCTCCATAAGGAAATCAAGCATGTGTACAGCGGCCTAAACGCAGCAGTGAAAATCCGATAAATCCCATTATCAAAATAAATTTCAAAAACAAAACACAATGACAGTGAAATAGAGAGCAATTCTTAAATAATTCATTCAGGGCTTGTGATGCAACCTGCATTTACCACATCTACACCCAGAGCTGGGTGAGACATAAGGCTGGACACTTCGGGCTGATAGCATTGGTGAGGTTCGGTGAGCAAACGCAGACCCTTTGAAGTCATACTCCATGGTACGCATTCCATGGGTCCCAACTCTCCAGGTTTAAGGGATTCTTCCTTCAGCTAAAATATGCATGGGAAACAAAGTGTATGGTCCACCATGTGGTTGGGAAACGTTTTCAAATGCATCTCAGTTTTCGTCCCCTGGTACTCGGGTTCACCATTCCAGACGCTTTACTAACACTCTCCCCACTTGGAGAGTCAGTGCCTTTACCCTCCTGTTTGGCACACTTTGCAATTTCTGAGCAAGATGAACAGGAATAGGGAGAACCAATGAGAGACTAGCTGTATGTGTCTGCACGGGCAAATGGAACGCTCATTTCCCACCAGGAAGAGTAATTAACCAAAGGCTCAGCATGCCCGGCCGGAAACAGATTAGGGCCTGAAGCAATCCTGCGGCATTGCGGCCAGCTCACAAGAAAGCGAGTTGAAGAAAGGAGCTCAGAGGCACTGTAATTCACAAACATGCAGAGTTATGAATGACAGCTATTGTCCAAGAATGTATTGAAGTAAGTCTTCGAAGAGGACTTGAAAGCGCGGCAGAATTTCAGGAAAATGATTTCAGGGGGTAGACTAGAATTGCACTTAAAGCATAGGAAAAGAGGCAGAATGTCGACAATGATGCACTTGGACAAAAAGGGCGTATGCGTTTTTTCCTGAATATATTCAGGATAAAATGCATACGCCCTTTATGGCCAACCAAGCAAGCGTGTAAAGGAAATGTGCACTACAATGAAGTCTCACTGCCCCCCGGTCAAAAGGGCCATCTGAAAAAAGTGTAAAATCCAGAAAGGCAGGACAGGTCATGGAGAACAGGGAGCCTTGTTATGCTGATGGGCGGGATGTAATTTGCCAACAGCCACTCTGGAGAACTGTATGGTGTTTCCTGAAACACGTAGGAAACAAAGCAACACAGCCTATGGCACTTCCACTTATGGTCCTATAGCTTACGAAAATTAAAATCAAAAACACACAGCCACCCCAAAGTTTGGGACGGCTCTGTTTACAAGAACCTCGTCTACGGTACAAGTTAAATATCCGAGAAAGCAAAAAATGGATAAAGAAGTTGTGGTACGCACCTAGTATGTAATATCACTCAGCAATAAAATCTACATCATCAGGCCCGTAGTGGCATAATGAGTGGATTCAGGTACGACGATTCTACGAGAAATAAGTCACACAGAAATAGAAACATCATAAGTTATCACTAATACACGGAATGTAAACTTGGCTACACATGAACTGAATTACAAAACAGAACAGGGTCTCAAATTTAGAAAACCCACTTATGCTTGCTTATGGGGAAAGGTGAGTTGGGGTGCTGCATAAAACCAGAGAATGAAATTAGCACAGATACCGTTCCATAAGCCAAATATATAATAAACAAAACCTACTCCTTGCTCAACGAAATGGACTCAACAGCCCATATTCAACGCCTGGGAATATACCTGACAAGTAATAATCTTAAAACCCATGGATTTATATGTCTCCATAAGGAAATCAAGCATGTGTACAGCGGCCTAAACGCAGCAGTGAAAATCCGATAAATCCCATTATCAAAATAAATTTCAAAAACAAAACACAATGACAGTGAAATAGAGAGCAATTCTTAAATAATTCATTCAGGGCTTGTGATGCAACCTGCATTTACCACATCTACACCCAGAGCTGGGTGAGACATAAGGCTGGACACTTCGGGCTAATAGCATTGGTGAGGTTCGGTGAGCAAACGCAGACCCTTTGAAGTCATACTCCATGGTACGCATTCCATGGGTCCCAACTCTCCAGGTTTAAGGGATTCTTCCTTCAGCTAAAACATGCATGGGAAACACAGTGTATGGTCCACCATGTGGTTGGGAAACGTTTTCAAATGCATCTCAGTTTTCGTCCCCTGGTACTCGGGTTCACCATTCCAGACGCTTTACTAACACTCTCCCCACTTGGAGAGTCAGTGCCTTTAACCTCTTCTTTGGCACAGTTTGCAATTTCTGCGCAAGATGAACAGGAATAGGGAGAACCAATGAGGGACTAGCTGTAGGTATCTGCACGGGCAAATGGAACGCTCATTTCCCACTAGGAAGAGTAATTAACCAAAGGCTCAGCATGCCCGGCCGGAAACAGATTAGGGCCTGAAGGAATCCTGTGGCATTGCGGCCAGCTCACAAGAAAGCGAGTTGAAGAAAGGAGCTCAGAGGCACTGTAATTCACAAACCTGCAGAGTTATGAATGACAGCTATCGTCCAAAAATGTATTGAAGTAAGTCTTCGAAGAGGACTTGAAAGCGCGGCAGAATTTCAGGAAAACGATTTCAGGGGGTAGACTAGAATTGCACTTAAAGCATAGGAAAAGAGGCAGAATGTCGACAATGATGCACTTGGACAAAAAGGGCGTATGCGTTTTTTCCTGAATATATTCAGGAAAAAACGCATACACACTTTTTGGCCAACCAAGCAAGCGTGTAAAGGAAATCTGCACTATAACGTAGTCTCACTGCCCCCCGGGCAAAAGGGCCATCTGAAAAAAGTGTAAAATCCAGAAAGGCAGGACAGGTCATGGAGAACAGGGAGCCTTGTTATGCTGATGGGCAGGATGTAAATTGCCAACAGCCACTCTGGAGAACTGTATGGTGTTTCCTGAAACACGTAGGAAACAAAGCAACACAGCCTATGGCACTTCCACTTATGGTCCTATAGCTTAGGGAAACTAAAATCAAAAACACACAGCCACCCCAAAGTTTGGGACGGCTCTGTTTACAAGAACCTCGTCTACGGTACAAGTTAATTATCCGAGAAAGCAGAAAATGGATAAAGAAATTGTGGTACGCACGTACAATGGAATATCACTCAGCAATGAAATCTACGTCATCAGGCCCGTAGCGGCATAATGAGTGTATTCAGGTATGATGATTCTACGAGAAATAAGTCACACAGAAAAAGAAACATCATAAGATATCACTAATACACGGAATGTAAACTTGGCTACACATGAACTGAATTACAAAACAAAACAAGGTCTGAAATTTAGAAACCGAACTTATGCTTGCTTATGGGGAAACGTGAGCTGGGGTGCTGCATAAAACCAGAGATTGAAATTAGCACAGATACCGTTCCATAAGCCAAATATATAAAAGACCAAACCTACTCCTTGCTCAACTAAATGGACTCAACACCCCATATTCAACGGCTGGGAATGTACCTGTCAAGCAAGAATCTTAAAACCCATGGATTTATATGTCTCCATAAGGAAATCAAGCATGTGTACAGCGACCTAAACACAGTAGTGAAAATCCGATAAATCCCATTATCAAAATAAATTTCAAAAACAAAACACAATGACAGTGAAATAGAGAGCAATTCTTAGACAGCAATTCTCAAATAATTCATTAAGGGCTTGTGATGCAACCTGGAATTACCACATCTACACCCAGAGCTGGGTGTGACATAAGGCTGGACACTTCGGGCTGATAGCATTGGTGAGGTTCGGTGAGCAAACGCAGACCCTTTGAAGTCATACTGCATGGTACCCATTCCATGGGTCCCAACTCTCCAGGTGTAAGGGATTCTTCCTTCAGTTAAAACATGCATGGCAAGCCCAGAGTACGGTCCCCCGTGTGATTGAGAAACGTTTTGAAATGCATCTCAGTTTTCGAGCCCAGGGACTCGGCTTCACCATTCCAGACGCTTTACTAACACTCTCCCCACTTGGAGAGTCAGTGCCTTTAACCTCCTGTTTGGCACAGTTTGCAATTTCTGCGCAAGGTGAACAGGAATAGGGAGAACCAATGAGAGACTAGCTGTAGGTGTCTGCACGGGCAAATGGAACGCTCATTTCCCATCAGGAAGAGGAATTAACCAAAGGCTCTGCATGCCCTGCCGGAAACAGATTAGGGCCTGAAGCAATCCTGCGGTTTTGGGGGCAGCTCACAAGAAAGCGAGTTAAAGAAAGGAGCTCAGGGGCACTGTAATTCAGAAACCTGCAGAGTTATGAATGACAGCTATCGTCCAAAAATGTATTGAAGTAAGTCTTCGAAGAGGACTTGAAAGCGGGACAGAATTTCAGGAAAACGATTTCAGGGGGTAGACTGGAATTGCACTTAAAGCATAGGAAAAGAGTCAGAATGTCGACAATGATGCACTTGGCTAAAAGGGCATATGCGTTTTTTCCTGAATATATTCAGGAAAAAACGCATACGTGCTTTTTGGCCAACCAAGCAAGCCTGTAAATGAAATCTGCAATACAATGAAGTCTCACTGCCCCCTGGTCAAAAGGGCCATTTGAAAAAATTGTAAAATCCAGAAACGCAGGACAGGTCTTGGAGAAGAGGGAGCCTTGTTATGCTGATGGGAGGGATGTAAATTGCCAACAGTCACTATGGAGAAGTGTATGGTGTTTCCTGAAACACGTAGGAAACAAAGCAACACAGCCTATGGCACTTCCACTTAGGGTCCTATAGCTTAGGGAAATTAAAATAAAAAACACACAGCCACCCCAAAGTTTGGGACGGCTCTGTTTACAAGAACCTCGTCTACGGTACAAGTTAAATATCCGAGAAAGCAGAAAATGGATAAAGAAATTGTGGTACGCACGTACAATGGAATATCACTCAGCAATGAAGTCTACGTCATCAGGCCTGTAGCGGCATAATGACTGGAATCAGGTACGACGATTCTACGAGAAATAAGTCACACAGAAAAAGAAATATCATAAGGTATCACTAATACACGGAATGTAAACTTGTCTACACATGAACTGAATTACAAAACAGAACAGGGTCTCAAATTTAGAAAACCAACTTATGCCTGCTTATGGGGAAAGGTGAGTTGGGGTGCTGCATAAAACCAGAGATTGAAATTAGCACAGATACCGTTCCATAAGCCAAATATATAAGAGACAAGACCTACTCCTGGCTCAACGAAATGGACTCAACACCCCATATTCAACGCCTGGGAATATACCTGACAAGTAAGAATCTTAAAACCCATGGACTTATATGTCTCCATAAGGAAATCAAGTGTATGTACAGTGGCCTAAACGCAGCAGTGAAAATCCGATAAATCCCATTATCAAAATAAATTTCAAAAACAAAACACAATGCCAGTGAAATAGAGAGCAATTCTTAAATAATTCATTCAGGGCTTGTGATGCAACCTGCATTTACCACATCTACACCCGGAGCTGGGTGAGACATAAGGCTGGACACTTCGGGCTCATAGCATTGGTGAGGTTCGGTGAGCAAACGCAGACCCTTTGAAGTCATACTGCATGGTACCCATTCTATGGGTCCCAACTCTCCAGGTGTAAGGGATTCTTCCTTCAGCTAAAACATGCATGGGAAACCCAGAGTATGGTCCACCGTGTGTTTGGGAAACGTTTTCAAATGCATCTCAGTTTTCGTCCCGTGGTACTCGTTTTCACCATTCCAGACGCTTTACTAACACTCTCCCCACTTGGTGAGTCAGTGCCTTTAACCTCTTCTTTGGCACAGTTTGCAATTTCTACGCAAGAGGAACAGGAATAGGGAGAACCAATGAGAGTCTAGCTGTAGGTGTCTGCACAGGCAAATGGAACGCTCATTTACCACCAGGAAGTGGAATTAACCAAAGGCTCAGCATGCCCTGCCGGAAACACATTAGGGCCTGAAGGAATCCTGCGGTTTTGCGGCCAGCTCACAAGAAAGCGAGTTGAAGAAAGGAGCTCAGGGCCACTGTAATTCACAAACCTGCAGAGTTATGAATGACAGCTCTCATCCACAAATGTATTGAAAAAAGTCTTGGAAGAGGACTTGAAAGCGGGGCAGAATTTCAGGAAAACGATTTCAGGGGGTAGACTGGAATTGCACTTAAAGCATAGGAAAAGAGGCAGAATGTCGACAATGATACACTTGGCCAAAAAGGGCGTATGTGTTTTTTCCTGAATATATTCAGGATAAAACGCATACGCCCTTTATGGCCAACCAAGCAAGCGTGTAAAGGAAATGTGCACTACAATGAAGTCTCACTGCCCCCCGGTCAAAAGGGCCATCTGAAAAAAGTGTAAAATCCAGGAAGGCAGGACAGGTCATGGAGAACAGGGAGCCTTGTTATGCTGATGGGCGGGATGTAATTTGCCAACAGCCACTCTGGAGAACTGTATGGTGTTTCCTGAAACACGTAGGAAACAAAGCAACACAGCCTATGGCACTTCCACTTATGGTCCTATAGCTTACGAAAATTAAAATCAAAAACACACAGCCACCCCAAAGTTTGGGACGGCTCTGTTTACAAGAACCTCGTCTACGGTACAAGTTAAATATCCGAGAAAGCAAAAAATGGGTAAAGAAGTTGTGGTACGCACGTAGAATGTAATATCACTCAGCAATGAAATCTACATCATCAGGCCCGTAGTGGCATAATGAGTGGATTCAGGTACGACGATTCTACGAGAAATAACTCACACAGAAATAGAAACATCATAAGTTATCACTAATACACGGAATGTAAACTTGGCTACACATGAACTGAATTACAAAACAGAACAGGGTCTCAAATTTAGAAAACCAACTTATGCTTGCTTATGGGGAAAGGTGAGTTGGGGTGCTGCATAAAACCAGAGATTGAAATTAGCACAGATACCGTTCCATAAGCCAAATATATAATAGACAAGACCTACTCCTTGCTCAATGAAATGGACTCAACAGCCCATATTCAGCGCCTGGGAATATACCTGACAAGTAATAATCTTAAAACCCATGGATTTATATGTCTCCATAAGGAAATCAAGCATGTGTACAGCGGCCTAAACGCAGCAGTGAAAATCCGATAAATCCCATTATCAAAATAAATTTCAAAAACAAAACACAATGACAGTGAAATAGAGAGCAATTCTTAAATAATTCATTCAGGGCTTGTGATGCAACCTGCATTTACCACATCTACACCCAGAGCTGGGTGAGACATAAGGCTGGACACTTCGGGCTGATAGCATTGGTGAGGTTCGGTGAGCAAACGCAGACCCTTTGAAGTCATACTCCATGGTACGCATTCCATGGGTCCCAACTCTCCAGGTTTAAGGGATTCTTCCTTCAGCTAAAATATGCATGGGAAACAAAGTGTATGGTCCACCATGTGGTTGGGAAACGTTTTCAAATGCATCTCAGTTTTCGTCCCCTGGTACTCGGGTTCACCATTCCAGACGCTTTACTAACACTCTCCCCACTTGGAGAGTCAGTGCCTTTACCCTCCTGTTTGGCACACTTTGCAATTTCTGAGCAAGATGAACAGGAATAGGGAGAACCAATGAGAGACTAGCTGTATGTGTCTGCACGGGCAAATGGAACGCTCATTTCCCACCAGGAAGAGTAATTAACCAAAGGCTCAGCATGCCCGGCCGGAAACAGATTAGGGCCTGAAGCAATCCTGCGGCATTGCGGCCAGCTCACAAGAAAGCGAGTTGAAGAAAGGAGCTCAGAGGCACTGTAATTCACAAACATGCAGAGTTATGAATGACAGCTATTGTCCAAGAATGTATTGAAGTAAGTCTTCGAAGAGGACTTGAAAGCGCGGCAGAATTTCAGGAAAATGATTTCAGGGGGTAGACTAGAATTGCACTTAAAGCATAGGAAAAGAGGCAGAATGTCGACAATGATGCACTTGGACAAAAAGGGCGTATGCGTTTTTTCCTGAATATATTCATGAAAAAACGCATACGCACTTTTTGGCCAACGAAGCAAGCGTGTAAAGAAATCTGCACTACAATGAAGTCTCACTGCCCCCTGGTCAAAAGGGCCATCTGAAAAACGTGTAAAATCCAGAAAGGCAGGACAGGTCATGGAGAACAGGGAGCCTTGTTATGCTGATGGGCGGGATGTAAATTGCCAACAGCCACTCTGGAGAACTGTATGGTGTTTCCTGAAACACGTAGGAAACAAAGCAACACAGCCTATGGCACTTCCACTTATGGTCCTATAGCTTAGGGAAATTAAAATCAAAAACACACAGCCACCCCAAAGTTTGGGACGGCTCTGTTTACAAGAACCTCGTCTACGGAAAAAGTTAGATATCCGAGACAGCAAAAAATGGGTAAAGAAGTTGTGGTACGCACGTACAATGGAATATCACTCAGCAATGATATCTACGTCATCAGGACGGTAGCGGCATAATCAGTGGATTCAGGTACGATGATTCTACGAGAAATATGTCACACAGAAAAAGAAACATCATAAGATATCAGTAATACACGGAATATGAACTTGGCTACACATGAACTGAATTACAAAACAGAACAGGATCTCAAATTTAGAAAACACACTTATGCTTGCTTATGGGGAAAGGTGAGTTGGGGTGCTGCATAAAACCAGAGATTGAAATTAGCACAGATACCGTTCCATAAGCCAAATATATAATAAACAAGACCTACTCCTTGTTCAACGAAATGGACTCAACAGCCCATATTCAACGCCTGGGAATATACGTGACAAGTAATAATCTTAAAACCCATGGATTTATATGTCTCCATAAGGAAATCAAGCGTGTGTACAGCGGCCTAAACGCAGCAGTGAAAATCCGATAAATCCCATTATCAAAATAAATTTCAAAAACAAAACACAATGACAGTGAAATAGAGAGCAATTCTTAAATAATTCATTCAGGGCTTGTGATGCAACCTGCATTTACCACATCTACACCCAGAGCTGGGTGAGACATAAGGCTGGATACTTCGGGCTGGTAGCATTGGTGAGGTTCGGTGAGCAAACGCAGACCCTTTGAAGTCATACTCCATGGTACGCATTCCATGGGTCCCAACTCTCCAGGTGTAAGGGATTCTTCCTTCAGCTAAAACATTAATGGGAAACACAGTGTATGGTCCACCATGTGGTTGGGAAACGTTTTCAAATGCATCTCAGTTTTCGTCCCCTGGTACTCGGGTTCACCATTCCAGACGCTTTACTAACACTCTCCCCACTTGGAGAGTCAGTGCCTTTAACCTCCTGTTTGGCACAGTTTGCAATTTCTGCGCAAGATGAACAGGAATAGGGAGAACCAATGAGAGACTAGCTGTAGGTGTCTGCACGGGCAAATGGAACGCACATTTCCCACCAGGAAGAGGAATTAACCAAAGGCTCAGCATGCCCGACCGGAAACAGATTAGGGCCTGAAGCAATCCTGCGGTATTGCGGCCAGCTCACAAGAAAGCGAGTTGAAGAAAGGAGCTCAGAGGCACTGTAATTCACAAACCTGCAGAGCTATGAATGACAGCTATCGTCCAAAAATGTATCGAAGTAAGTCTTCGAAGAGGACTTGAAAGCGCGGCAGAATTTCAGGAAAATGATTTCAGGGGGTAGACTGGAATTGCACTTAAAGCATAGGAAAAGAGGCAGAATGTCGACAATGATGCACTTGGACAAAAAGGGCGTATGCGTTTTTTCCTGAATATATTCATGAAAAAACGCATACGCACTTTTTGGCCAACGAAGCAAGCGTGTAAAGGAAATCTGCACTACAATGAAGTCTCACTGCCCCCTGGTCAAAAGGGCCATCTGAAAAAAGTGTAAAATCCAGGAAGGCAGGACAGGTCATGGAGAACAGGGAGCCTTGTTATGCTGATGGGCGGGATGTAATTTGCCAACAGCCACTCTGGAGAACTGTATGGTGTTTCCTGAAACACGTAGGAAACAAAGCAACACAGCCTATGGCACTTCCACTTATGGTCCTATAGCTTACGAAAATTAAAATCAAAAACACACAGCCACCCCAAAGTTTGGGACGGCTCTGTTTACAAGAACCTCGTCTACGGTACAAGTTAAATATCCGAGAAAGCAAAAAATGGGTAAAGAAGTTGTGGTACGCACGTAGAATGTAATATCACTCAGCAATGAAATCTACATCATCAGGCCCGTAGTGGCATAATGAGTGGATTCAGGTACGACGATTCTACGAGAAATAACTCACACAGAAATAGAAACATCATAAGTTATCACTAATACACGGAATGTAAACTTGGCTACACATGAACTGAATTACAAAACAGAACAGGGTCTCAAATTTAGAAAACCAACTTATGCTTGCTTATGGGGAAAGGTGAGTTGGGGTGCTGCATAAAACCAGAGATTGAAATTAGCACAGATACCGTTCCATAAGCCAAATATATAATAGACAAGACCTACTCCTTGCTCAATGAAATGGACTCAACAGCCCATATTCAGCGCCTGGGAATATACCTGACAAGTAATAATCTTAAAACCCATGGATTTATATGTCTCCATAAGGAAATCAAGCATGTGTACAGCGGCCTAAACGCAGCAGTGAAAATCCGATAAATCCCATTATCAAAATAAATTTCAAAAACAAAACACAATGACAGTGAAATAGAGAGCAATTCTTAAATAATTCATTCAGGGCTTGTGATGCAACCTGCATTTACCACATCTACACCCAGAGCTGGGTGAGACATAAGGCTGGACACTTCGGGCTGATAGCATTGGTGAGGTTCGGTGAGCAAACGCAGACCCTTTGAAGTCATACTCCATGGTACGCATTCCATGGGTCCCAACTCTCCAGGTTTAAGGGATTCTTCCTTCAGCTAAAATATGCATGGGAAACAAAGTGTATGGTCCACCATGTGGTTGGGAAACGTTTTCAAATGCATCTCAGTTTTCGTCCCCTGGTACTCGGGTTCACCATTCCAGACGCTTTACTAACACTCTCCCCACTTGGAGAGTCAGTGCCTTTACCCTCCTGTTTGGCACACTTTGCAATTTCTGAGCAAGATGAACAGGAATAGGGAGAACCAATGAGAGACTAGCTGTATGTGTCTGCACGGGCAAATGGAACGCTCATTTCCCACCAGGAAGAGTAATTAACCAAAGGCTCAGCATGCCCGGCCGGAAACAGATTAGGGCCTGAAGCAATCCTGCGGCATTGCGGCCAGCTCACAAGAAAGCGAGTTGAAGAAAGGAGCTCAGAGGCACTGTAATTCACAAACATGCAGAGTTATGAATGACAGCTATTGTCCAAGAATGTATTGAAGTAAGTCTTCGAAGAGGACTTGAAAGCGCGGCAGAATTTCAGGAAAATGATTTCAGGGGGTAGACTAGAATTGCACTTAAAGCATAGGAAAAGAGGCAGAATGTCGACAATGATGCACTTGGACAAAAAGGGCGTATGCGTTTTTTCCTGAATATATTCATGAAAAAACGCATACGCACTTTTTGGCCAACGAAGCAAGCGTGTAAAGAAATCTGCACTACAATGAAGTCTCACTGCCCCCTGGTCAAAAGGGCCATCTGAAAAACGTGTAAAATCCAGAAAGGCAGGACAGGTCATGGAGAACAGGGAGCCTTGTTATGCTGATGGGCGGGATGTAAATTGCCAACAGCCACTCTGGAGAACTGTATGGTGTTTCCTGAAACACGTAGGAAACAAAGCAACACAGCCTATGGCACTTCCACTTATGGTCCTATAGCTTAGGGAAATTAAAATCAAAAACACACAGCCACCCCAAAGTTTGGGACGGCTCTGTTTACAAGAACCTCGTCTACGGAAAAAGTTAGATATCCGAGACAGCAAAAAATGGGTAAAGAAGTTGTGGTACGCACGTACAATGGAATATCACTCAGCAATGATATCTACGTCATCAGGACGGTAGCGGCATAATCAGTGGATTCAGGTACGATGATTCTACGAGAAATATGTCACACAGAAAAAGAAACATCATAAGATATCAGTAATACACGGAATATGAACTTGGCTACACATGAACTGAATTACAAAACAGAACAGGATCTCAAATTTAGAAAACACACTTATGCTTGCTTATGGGGAAAGGTGAGTTGGGGTGCTGCATAAAACCAGAGATTGAAATTAGCACAGATACCGTTCCATAAGCCAAATATATAATAAACAAGACCTACTCCTTGTTCAACGAAATGGACTCAACAGCCCATATTCAACGCCTGGGAATATACGTGACAAGTAATAATCTTAAAACCCATGGATTTATATGTCTCCATAAGGAAATCAAGCGTGTGTACAGCGGCCTAAACGCAGCAGTGAAAATCCGATAAATCCCATTATCAAAATAAATTTCAAAAACAAAACACAATGACAGTGAAATAGAGAGCAATTCTTAAATAATTCATTCAGGGCTTGTGATGCAACCTGCATTTACCACATCTACACCCAGAGCTGGGTGAGACATAAGGCTGGATACTTCGGGCTGGTAGCATTGGTGAGGTTCGGTGAGCAAACGCAGACCCTTTGAAGTCATACTCCATGGTACGCATTCCATGGTTCCCAACTCTCCAGGTGTAAGGGATTCTTCCTTCAGCTAAAACATTAATGGGAAACACAGTGTATGGTCCACCATGTGGTTGGGAAACGTTTTCAAATGCATCTCAGTTTTCGTCCCCTGGTACTCGGGTTCACCATTCCAGACGCTTTACTAACACTCTCCCCACTTGGAGAGTCAGTGCCTTTAACCTCCTGTTTGGCACAGTTTGCAATTTCTGCGCAAGATGAACAGGAATAGGGAGAACCAATGAGAGACTAGCTGTAGGTGTCTGCACGGGCAAATGGAACGCACATTTCCCACCAGGAAGAGGAATTAACCAAAGGCTCAGCATGCCCGACCGGAAACAGATTAGGGCCTGAAGCAATCCTGCGGTATTGCGGCCAGCTCACAAGAAAGCGAGTTGAAGAAAGGAGCTCAGAGGCACTGTAATTCACAAACCTGCAGAGCTATGAATGACAGCTATCGTCCAAAAATGTATCGAAGTAAGTCTTCGAAGAGGACTTGAAAGCGCGGCAGAATTTCAGGAAAATGATTTCAGGGGGTAGACTGGAATTGCACTTAAAGCATAGGAAAAGAGGCAGAATGTCGACAATGATGCACTTGGACAAAAAGGGCGTATGCGTTTTTTCCTGAATATATTCATGAAAAAACGCATACGCACTTTTTGGCCAACGAAGCAAGCGTGTAAAGGAAATCTGCACTACAATGAAGTCTCACTGCCCCCTGGTCAAAAGGGCCATCTGAAAAACGTGTAAAATCCAGAAAGGCAGGACAGGTCATGGAGAACAGGGAGCCTTGTTATGCTGATGGGCGGGATGTAAATTGCCAACAGCCACTCTGGAGAACTGTATGGTGTTTCCTGAAACACGTAGGAAACAAAGCAACACAGCCTATGGCACTTCCACTTATGGTCCTATAGCTTAGGGAAATTAAAATCAAAAACACACAGCCACCCCAAAGTTTGGGACGGCTCTGTTTACAAGAACCTCGTCTACCGTACAAGTTAATTATCCGAGAAAGCAAAAAATGGATAAAGAAATTGTGGTACGCACGTACAATGGAATATCACTCAGCAATGAAATCTATGTCATCAGGCCCGTAGAGGCATAATGAGTGTATTCAGGTATGATGATTCTACGAGAAATAAGTCACACAGAAAAAGAAACATCATAAGATATCACTAATACACGGAATGTAAACTTGGCTACACATGAACTGAATTACAAAACAAAACAAGGTCTGAAATTTAGAAACCCAACTTATGCTTGCTTATGGGGAAACGTGAGCTGGGGTGCTGCATAAAACCAGAAATTGAAATTAGCACAGATACCGTTCCATAAGCCAAATATATAAAAGACCAAACCTACTCCTTGCTCAACGAAATGGACTCAACACCCCATATTCAACGGCTGGGAATATACCTGTCAAGCAAGAATCTTAAAACCCATGGATTTATATGTCTCCATAAGGAAATCAAGCATGTGTACAGCGGCCTAAACGCAGCAGTGAAAATCCGATAAATCCCATTACCAAAATAAATTTCAAAAACAAAACACAATGACAGTGAAATAGAGAGCAATTCTTAGAGAGCAATTCTCAAATAATTCATTCAGGGCTTGTGATGCAACCTGGATTTACCACATCTACACCCAGAGCTGGGTGTGACATAAGGCTGGACACTTCGGGCTGATAGCATTGGTGAGATTCGGTGAGCAAACTCAGACCCTTTGAAGTCATACTGCATGGTACCCATTCCATGGGTCCCAACTCTCCAAGTTTAAGGGATTCTTCCTTCAGTTAAATCATGCATGGGAAGCCCAGAGTACGGTCCCCTGTGTGATTGGGAAACGTTTTCAAATGCATCTCAGTTTTCGACCCCAGGGACTAGGCTTCACCATTCCAGACGCTTTACTAACACTCTCCCCACTTGGAGAGTCAGTGCCTTTAACCTCCTGTTTGGCACAGTTTGCAATTTCTGCACAAGATGAACAGGAATAGGTAGAACCAATAAGGGACTAGCTGTAGGTGTCTGCACGGGCAAATGGAACGCTCATTTCCCACCAGGAAGAGGAATTAACCAAAGTCTCAGCATGCCCGGCCAGAAACAGATTAGGGCCTGAACCAATCCTGCGGTTTTGCGGCCAGCTCACAAGAAAGCGAGTTGAAGAAAGGAGCTCAGGGGCACTGTAATTCACAAACCTGCAGAGTTATGAATGACAGCTATCGTCCCAAAATGTATTGAAGTAAGTCTTAAAAGAGGACTTGAAAGTGGGGCAGAATTTCAGGAAAACGATTTCAGGGGGTAGACTGGAATTGCACTTAGAGCATAGGAAATGAGGCAGAATGTCGACAATGATGCACTTGGCCAAAAAGGGCGTATGCGTTTTTTCCTGAATATATTCAGGAAAAAACGCATACGCACTTTTTGGCTAACCAAGCAAGCGTGTAAAGGAAATCTGCACTACAATGAAGTCTCACTGCCCCCCGGTCAAAAGGGCATTCTGAAAAACGTGTAAAATGCAGAAAGGCAGGACAGGTCATGGAGAACAGGGAGCCTTGTTATGCTGATGGGCGGGATGTAAATTGCCAACAGCCACGCTGGAGAAGTGTATGGTGTTTCCTGAAACACGTAGGAAACAAAGCAACACAGCCTATGGCACTTCCACTTATGGTCCTATAGCTTAGGGAAACTAAAATCAAAAACACACAGCCACCCCAAAGTTTGGGACGGCTCTGTTTACAAGAACCTCGTCTACGGAAAAAGTTAGATATCCGAGACAGCAAAAAATGGATAAAGAAGTTGTGGTACGCACGTACAATGGAATATCACTCAGCAATGATATCTACGTCATCAGGACGGTAGCGGCATAATCAGTGGATTCAGGTACGATGATTCTACGAGAAATATGTCACACAGAAAAAGAAACATCATAAGATATCAGTAATACACGGAATATGAACTTGGCTACACATGAACTGAATTACAAAACAGAACAGGATCTCAAATTTAGAAAACACACTTATGCTTGCTTATGGGGAAAGGTGAGTTGGGGTGCTGCATAAAACCAGAGATTGAAATTAGCACAGATACCGTTCCATAAGCCAAATATATAATAAACAAGACCTACTCCTTGTTCAACGAAATGGACTCAACAGCCCATATTCAACGCCTGGGAATATACGTGACAAGTAATAATCTTAAAACCCATGGATTTATATGTCTCCATAAGGAAATCAAGCGTGTGTACAGCGGCCTAAACGCAGCAGTGAAAATCCGATAAATCCCATTATCAAAATAAATTTCAAAAACAAAACACAATGACAGTGAAATAGAGAGCAATTCTTAAATAATTCATTCAGGGCTTGTGATGCAACCTGGATTTACCACATCTACACCCAGAGCTGGGTGAGACATAAGGCTGGACACTTCGGGCTGATAGCATTGGTGAGGTTCGGTGAGCAAACGCAGACCCTTTGAAGTCATACTCCATGGTACGCATTCCATGGGTCCCAACTCTCCAGGTGTAAGGGATTCTTCCTTCAGCTAAAACATGCATGGGAAACACAGTGTATGGTCCACCATGTGGTTGGGAAACGTTTTCAAATGCATCTCAGTTTTCGTCCCCTGGTACTCGGGTTCACCATTCCAGACGCTTTACTAACACTCTCCCCACTTGGAGAGTCAGTGCCTTTAACCTCCTGTTTGGCACAGTTTGCAATTTCTGCGCAAGATGAACAGGAATAGGGAGAACAAATGAGAGTCTAGCTGTAGGTGTCTGCACGGGCAAATGGAACGCTCATTTCCCACCAGGAAGAGGAATTAACCAAAGGCTCAGCATGCCCGACCGGAAACAGATTAGGGCCTGAAGCAATCCTGCGGTATTGCGGCCAGCTCACAAGAAAGCGAGTTGAAGAAAGGAGCTCAGAGGCACTGTAATTCACAAACCTGCAGAGCTATGAATGACAGCTATCGTCCAAAAATGTATCGAAGTAAGTCTTCGAAGAGGACTTGAAAGCGCGGCAGAATTTCAGGAAAACGATTTCAGGGGGTAGACTAGAATTGCACTTAAAGCATAGGAAAAGAGGCAGAATGTCGACAATGATGCACTTGGACAAAAAGGGCGTGTGCGTTTTTTCCTGAATATATTCATGAAAAAACGCATACGCACTTTTTGGCCAACCAAGCAAGCGTGTAAAGGAAATCTGCACTACAATGAAGACTCACTGCCCCCCGGTCAAAAGGGCCATCTGAAAAACGTGTAAAATCCAGAAAGGCAGGACAGGTCATGGAGAACAGGGAGCCTTGTTATGCTGATGGGCGGGATGTAAATTGCCAACAGCCACTCTGGAGAACTGTATGGTGTTTCCTGAAACACGTAGGAAACAAAGCAACACAGCCTATGGCACTTCCACTTATGGTCCTATAGCTTAGGGAAATTAAAATCAAAAACACACAGCCACCCCAAAGTTTGGGACGGCTCTGTTTACAAGAACCTCGTCTACCGTACAAGTTAATTATCCGAGAAAGCAAAAAATGGATAAAGAAATTGTGGTACGCACGTACAATGGAATATCACTCAGCAAGAAATCTACGTCATCAGGCCCGTAGCGGCATAATGAGTGTATTCAGGTACGATGATTCTACGAGAAATAAGTCACACAGAAAAAGAAACATCATAAGATATCACTAATACACGGAATGTAAACTTGGCTACACATGAACTGAATTACAAAACAAAACAAGGTCTCAAATTTAGAAAACCAACTTATGCTTGCTTATGGGGAAACGTGAGCTGGGGTGCTGCATAAAACCAGAGATTGAAATTAGCACAGATACCGTTCCATAAGCCAAATATATAAAAGACCAAACCTACTCTTTGCTCAACGAAATGGACTCAACACCCCATATTCAACGCCTGGGAATATACCTGTCAAGCAAGAATCTTAAAACCCATGGATTTATATGTCTCCATAAGGATATCAAGCATGTGTACAGCGGCCTAAACGCAGCAGTGAAAATCCGATAAATCCCACTATCAAAATAAATTTCAAAAACAAAACACAATGACAGTGAAATAGAGAGCAATTCTTAGAGAGCAATTCTCAAATAATTCATTCAGGGCTTGTGATGCAACCTGGATTTACCACATCTACACCCAGAGCTGGGTGAGACATAAGGCTGGACACTTCAGGCTCATAGCATTGGTGAGGTTCAGTGAGCAAACGCAGACCCTTTGAAGTCATACTGCATGGTACCCATTCCATGGGTCCCAACTCTCCAGGTTTAAGGGATTCTTCCTTCAGCTAAAACATGCATGGGAAACCCAGAGTAAGGTCCACCGTGTGATTGGGAAACGTTTTCAAATGCATCTCAGTATTCGTCCCCTGGTACTCGGGTTCACAAATCCTGACGCTTTACTAACACTCTCCCCACTTGGAGAGTCAGTGCCTTTAACCTCCTGTTTGGCACAGTTTGCAATTTCTGCACAAGATGAACAGGAATAGGTAGAACCAATGAGGGACTAGCTGTAGGTGTCTGCACGGGCAAATGGAACGCTCATTTCCCACCAGGAAGAGGAATTAAACAAAGGCTCAGCATGCCCGGCCGGAAACAGATTAGGGCCTGAACCAATCCTGCGGTTTTGCGGCCAGCTCACAAGAAAGCGAGTTGAAGAAAGGAGCTCAGGGGCACTGTAATTCACAAACCTGCAGAGTTATGAATGACAGCTATCGTCCCAAAATGTATTGAAGTAAGTCTTAAAAGAGGACTTGAAAGCGGGGCAGAATTTCAGGAAAACGATTTCAGGGGGTAGACTGGAATTGCACTTAGAGCATAGGAAATGAGGCAGAATGTCGACAATGATGCACTTGGCCAAAAAGGGCGTATGCGTTTTTTCCTGAATATATTCAGGAAAAAACGCATACGCACTTTTTGGCTAACCAAGCAAGCGTGTAAAGGAAATCTGCACTACAATGAAGTCTCACTGCCCCCCGGTCAAAAGGGCATTCTGAAAAACGTGTAAAATGCAGAAAGGCAGGACAGGTCATGGAGAACAGGGAGCCTTGTTATGCTGATGGGCGGGATGTAAATTGCCAACAGCCACTCTGGAGAAGTGTATGGTGTTTCCTGAAACACGTAGGAAACAAAGCAACACAGCCTATGGCACTTCCACTTATGGTCCTATAGCTTAGGGAAACTAAAGTCAAAAACACACAGCCACCTCAAAGTTTGGGACGGCTCTGTTTACAAGAACCTCGTCTACGGAAAAAGTTAGATAACCGAGACAGCAAAAAATGGATAAAGAAATTGTGGTACGCACGTACAATGGAATATCACTCAGCAATGATATCTACGTCATCAGGACCGTAGCGGCATAATCAGTGGATTCAGGTACGATGATTCTACGAGAAATATGTCACACAGAAAAAGAAACATCATAAGATATCAGTAATACACGGAATATAAACTTGGCTACACATGAACTGAATTACAAAACAGAACAGTGTCTCAAATTTAGAAAACCAACTTATGCTTGCTTATGGGGAAAGGTGAGTCGGGGTGCTGCATAAAACCAGAGATTGAAATTAGCACAGATACCTTTCGATAAGCCAAATATAGAATAGACAAGACCTACTCCTTGCTCAACGAAATGGACTCAACACCCCATATTCAACGCCTGGGAATATACCTGACAAGTAAGAATCTTAAAACCCATGGACTTATATGTCTCCATAAGGAAATCAAGTGTATGTACAGTGGCCTAAACGCAGCAGTGAAAATCCGATAAATCCCATTATCAAAATAAATTTCAAAAACAAAACACAATGCCAGTGAAATAGAGAGCAATTCTTAAATAATTCATTCAGGGCTTGTGATGCAACCTGGATTTACCACATCTACACCCAGAGCTGGGTGAGACATAAGGCTGGACACTTCGGGCTGATAGCATTGGTGAGGTTCGGTGACCAAACCAGACCCTTTGAAGTCATACTGCATGGTACCCATTCCATATGTCCCAACTCTCCAGGTTTAAGAGATTCTTCCTTCAGCTAAAACATGCATGGGAAACCCAGAGTATGGTCCACCGTGTGATTGGGAAACGTTTTCAAATGCATCTCAGTTTTCGTCCCCTGGTACTCGGGTTCACCATTCCAGACGCTTTACTAACACTCTCCCCACTTGGAGAGTCAGTGCCTTTAACCTCCTGTTTGGCACAGTTTGCAATTTCTGCGCAAGATGAACAGGAATAGGGAGAATCAGTGAGAGACTAGCTGTAGGTGTCTGCATGGGCAAATGGAATGCTCATTTCCCACCAGGAAGACGAATTAACCAAAGGCTCAGCATGCCCTGCCGGAATCAGATTAGGGCCTGAAGCAATCCTGCAGTTTTGTGGCCAGGTCACAAGAAAGCAAGTTGAAGAAAGGAGCTCAGGGGCACTGTAATTCACAAACCTGCAGAGTTATGAATGACAGCTACCGTCCAAAAATGTATTGAAGTAAGTCTTCGAACAGGACTTGAAAGCGGGGCAGAATTTCAGTAAAACGATTTCAGGGGGTAGACTGGAATTGCACTTAAAGCATAGGAAAAGAGGCAGAATGTCGACAATGATGCACTTGGCAAAAAGGCCTATGCATTTTTTCGTGAATATATTCACGAAAAAATGCATATGTGCTTTTTGGCCAACCAAGCAAGCGTGTAAAGGAAATCTGCACTACAATTAAGTCTCACTGCCCCCCGGTCAAAAGGGCCATGTGGAAAAAGTGTAAAATCCAGAAAGGCAGGACAGGTCTTGGAGAACAGGGAGCCTTGTTATGCTGATGGGAGGGATGTAAATTGCCAACAGGCACTCTGGAGAAGTGTATGGTGTTACCTGAAACACGTAGGAAACAAAGCAACACAGCCTATGGCACTTCCACTTATGGTCCTATAGCTTAGGGAAATTAAAATCAAAAACACACAGCCACCCCAAAGTTTGGGACGGCTCTGTTTACAAGAACCTCGTCTACGGTACAAGTTAAATATCCGAGAAAGCAAAAAATGGATAAAGAAGTTGTGGTACGCACGTACAATGGAATATCACTCAGCAATGAAATCTACGGCATCGGGCCCGTAGCAGCATAATGAGTGGATTCAGGTACGATGATTCTACGAGAAATAAGTCACACAGAAAAAGAAACATCATAAGATATCACTAATACACGGAATGTAAACTTGTCTACACATGAACTGAATTACAAAACAGAACAGGGTCTCAAATTTAGAAAACCAACTTATGCTTGCCTATGGGGAAAGGTGAGTTGGGGTGCTGCATAAAACCAGAGATTGAAATTAGCACAGATACCATTCCATAAGTCAAATATATAATAGACAAGACCGACACCTTGCTCAACGAAATGGACTCAACACCCCATATTCAACGCCTGGGAATATACCTGACAAGTAAGAATCTTAAAACACATGGATTTATATGTCTCCATAAGGAAAGCAAGCGTGTGTACAGCGACCTAAACGCAGCAGTGAAAATCCGATAAATCCCATTATCAATATAAATTTCAGAAACAAAACAAAATGCCAGTGAAATAGAGAGCAATTCTTAAATAATTCATTCAGGGCTTGTGATGCAACCTGGATTTACCATATCTACACCCAGAGCTGGGTGAGATATAAGGCCGGACACTTCGGGCTGATAGCATTGGTGAGGTTCGGTGAGCAAACACAGACCCTTTGAAGTCATACTGCATGGTACCCATTCCATAGGTCCCAACTCTCCAGGTTTAAGGGATTCTTCCTTCAGCTAAAACATGCATGGGAAACCCAGAGTATGGTCCACCGTGTGATTGGTAAACGTTTTCAAATGCATCTCAGTTTTCGTCCCCTGGTACTCGGGTTCACCATTCCAGACGCTTTACTAACACTCTCCCCACTTGGAGAGTCAGTGCCTTTAACCTCCTATTTGGCACAGTTTGCAAATTCTGCGCAAGATGAACAGGAATTGGGAGAACCAATGAGAGACTAGCTGTAGGTGTCGGCACGGGCAAATGTAACGCTCATTTCCCACCAGGAAGAGGAATTAACCAAAGCCTCCGCATGCTGTTCCCGCAGCAGACTGGGGCCTGAAGCAATCCTGCGGGTTTGCGGCCAGCTCACAAGGAAGCGAGTTGAAGAAAGGAGCTCAGGGTCACTGTAATTCACAAATCTGCAGAGTTATAAATGACAGCTATCGTCCAAAAATATATTGAAGGAAGGCTCCGAAGAGGACTTGTAAGTGGGGCAGAATTGCAGGAAAACCATTTCAGGGGTTTGACTGCAATTGCGTTTAAAGCATAAGAAAAGAGGCAGAATGTCGACAATGATGCACTTGGCCAAAAAGGGCGTATGCGTTTTTTCCTGAATATATTCAGGAAAAAACGCATACGCCCTTTTTGGCCAACCAAGCATGCATGTTAAAGAAATCTGCACTACAATGAAGTCTCACTGACCCCGGATCAAAAGGGCCATTTGAAAAATGTGTAAAATCCAGAAAAGCAGCACAGGCCCTGGAGAACAGGGAGCCTTGTTATGCTGATGGGCGGGATGTAAATTGCCAACAGCCACTCTGGAGAAGTGTATGGTGTTTTCTGAAACACGTAGAAAACAAAGCAACACAGCCTATGGCACTTCCACTTATGGTCCTATAGCTTAGGGAAATTTAAATCAAAAACACACAGCCACTCCAAATTTCGGACAGCTCTGTTTACAAGAACCTCGTCTATGGTATAAGCTAAATATCTCAGAAAGCGAAAAATGGATAAAAAAGTTGTGGTACGTACGTACAATGGTATATCATTCAGCAATGAAATCTATGTCATCAGGCCCGTAGCGGCATAATGAGTGGATTCAGGTACGATGATTCTACGTGAAATAAGTCACACAGAAAAAGAAACATCATAAGATATCACTAATACACGGAATGTAAACTTGGCTACACATGAAGTGAATTACAAAACACAACAGGGTCTCACATTTAGAAAACCAAATTACGTTTGCTTATGGGGAAAGGTGAGTTGAGGTGCCGCATAAAACCAGAGAATGAAATTAGCACAGATACCGTTCCATAAGCCATATATGTAATATACATGATCTACTCCTTGCTCAACGAAATGGACTCAACATCACATATTCAACCCCAAGAATATACGTGACTAGAACGAGTCTTAAAACCTATGTATTTATATGTCTCCATAAGGGAATCCAGTGTGTGTACATCGGCATAAACGCAGCATTGAACATCAGCTAAATCCCATTGTACAAATAAATTTTAAAAACTATCACAAAGACTGTGAAATAGAGAGCAATTCTTAAATAATTCATTCATGGCTTGTGATGAGACCTGGGTTTACGACATCCACACCCACAGCTGGGTTAGACATAATGCTGGACACTTGGGGCTGATAGGATTGGTGAGGTTCGGTCAGCAAATGCAGACCATTAGAAGTAATACTGCATGGTACCTATTCCAAGGTTCCCAGCTTTCCCGGTTTAAGGGATTCGTCCTTCAGCTCAAACATGCATGGGGAATGCCGAGTATGGTCCACCGTGTGATCAGAAAACGTTTTTAAATGCATCTCTGTTTTCGTCCCCTGGTCCTCGGGTTCACCATTCAAGACACTTTACTAACACTCTCCCCACTTGGAGAGTCAGTGCCTTTAACCTCCTGTTTGGTACAGTTTGCAATTTCTGCGAAAGATGAACAGGAATAGGGAGAACCAATGAGAGACTAGCTGTGGGTTTGTGGACAGGCACATTTAACTCTCATTTCCCTCCAGGAAGAGGAACTAACCACAGGCTCAGCGTTCCATGCCGGAACCAGATTAAGGCCTGAAGCAATCCTGCGGTTTTGCGGCCAATTCACAAGAAAGCGAGTTGAAGTAAGAGGCTCAGGGGCACTGTAATTCACAAACCTGCAGAGTTATAAATGACAGCTATCGTCCAAAAATATATTCAAGTAAGGCTGCAAAGAGGACTTGAAAACGGGGCAGAATTGCCGGAATGCGATTTCAGGAGGTAGACGGGAATTGCTCTGAAAGCATAGGAAAAGAGGCAAAACCTCGACAATGATGCACTTGACCAAAAAGTGCATATGCGTTTTTTTCCAGGGCCCTCATTTACGAGGGTAGGAGGCTCTCAGCATGCTCCAGGGGCCAACAGAGGCCCCACGTTGCCAAGGTGACGTGACTCAGCCAGCCACGTGTGACCTCACATCAGAGGGCCCACCTCACAGAAGGGTAAGGAACCCAGCCAGGATCAGACTCTCACCAGAGGGCCCACATCACCAAGGGGATGGGAACCAGGCAGGAGTGTCCTCACACCCGTGGGGCCACATCATCGAAAGTTGAGGTACCCAGCACATGTAGCCTCAAACCAGAGGACCCACATCACCATGGGTCTCGGAGTGAGGCAGGCAGGATTAACCTCACAACACATGGCCCACTGTATAAAAAAGGTGAGGAATCCAGCAGTTGGAACTTCCCAGCAGGCGGCCCAGAGCACCGAGGGTATGAGATCCAGGCCACAGTGAACTCACAGCAGAGGGCCCTCATCGTGATACTGTAAGCAACCCAGCCGTTGTGACCTCAGAGCACAAGGCCCACATCCCCATGGGGAAGCGAACCAAGCAGGAGTGTCATCGCACCAGTGGGCACACATCAGAAAAGGTGGGGAGCACAGCAGTTAGGGCCTGATGCCAGAGAGCCCTCATCACTGAGGGGACGTAGCTCCCAGAAGGCTCCAACTGCTACCAGAGGCCCGATGTCACCAATGCGGGGTGTGCCAGCCAGGCAGGAGTGACCTCAGAGCAGAGGGCCAACTTCACAGAAGTGTGAGGAAACCAAAGATGATCAGACTCTCACCAGAGGGCCCACATCACCAAGGGAATGGGAACAGGGCAGGAGTGTCCTCACACCAGTGGGGCCACATCACCGAAATGTGAGGGACCCAGCACACGTGGCCTCAAACCAGAGGACACACATCAAAAAGGAGCTGGGAGTGAGGCAGGCAGGAGGAGCCTCAAAACAGCGGGACCATAGAATAAAAAAGGTGAGGAATCCCACAGTTGGAACCTCCCATCAGGCAGCCAGCAGCAGCGAGGCTATGGGATCCAGTCCTGACTGAACTCACAACAGAGGGCCCTCATCATGAAACTGTGAGCAACCCAGCCGTTAGGACCTCAGAGCAGAAGGCCCACATTTCCATGGGGTTGGGAACCTGTCAGAAGTGTACTCACACCACAGGGCACACATCAGAGAATTTTGGGAGCCCAGAAGTTAGGGCCTGACGCCAGAGGGCCCTCATTACCGAGGGAAGGAGACTCCAAGAAGGCACCAACTCCCAATTGAGGGCCCAGGTCACCAAGGTAACGTGTGACAGCCAGGCAGGAGTGAGCTCACAGCACAGGGCCTACCTCACAGAAGGGTGAGGAACAAAGCCAGGATAAGACTCTCACCAGAGGGCCCACATTACCAAGGGAATCAGAACCAGGCAGGAGTGTCCTCACGCCAGTGTGGCAATATCATAGAAAGGTGAGGAACCCAGCAAATGTGGCCTAAACCAGAGAACCCACATCTCCAAGGGGCTCGGAGTGAGGCAGGCAGGAGTAGCCTCACAACACAGGGCCCATAGAATAAAAAAGCTGAGGAATCCAGCAGTGGGAACCTCCCAACAGATGGCCCAGAGCACCCAGTCTATGCGATCCAGGCCTCAGTGAACTCACAGCAGAGGACCCATATCATGAAACTGTGAGCAACCCAGACGTTGGGACCTCAGAGCAGAAGGCCCACATCCTCATGGGGTTGGGAACATGGTAAGAGTGTCCTCGCACCACTTAGAACGTATCAGAAAATGTGG
Organism: Delphinapterus leucas; assembly: GCF_059928025.1. Taxonomy (NCBI): domain Eukaryota; kingdom Metazoa; phylum Chordata; class Mammalia; order Artiodactyla; family Monodontidae; genus Delphinapterus; species Delphinapterus leucas. The sequence continues at coordinate 15,538,417 of NW_028322236.1, read as the reverse complement.
GTACCCAGCAGTTAGGGCCTGACACCAGAGGGCCCTCATCACCAAGGGGAGGAGGCTCACAGCAGGCTCCAACTGCCACAAAAGGGCCGACGTCGCCAAGGCGGGGTGTGCCAGCTGGGCAGGAGTGACCTCAGAGCAGAGGGCCCACCTCAAAGAAGTGTGAGGAACCCAACCAGGATCAGACTCTCACCAGAGGGCCCACATCCCCAAGGGGATGGGAACCAGGCAGGAGTGTCCTCACACCAGTGGGGCCACATCAGCGAAAGGTGAGGAACCCAGAACACGTGGCCTCAAAGCAGAGGACCCACATCACCAAGAGGCTCAGAGTGAGGCAGGCAGGAGTTGCCTCACAACACAGGGCCCATAGAATAAAAAAGGTGAGGAATCCAGCAGTTGGAAGCTCCAAGCAGGTGGCCCAGAGCACCGAGGCTATGGGATCAATGCCGGAGTGAACTCACAGCAGAGGGCCCACATCCTGAAACTGTGAGCAACCCAGGCGTTGGGACTTCAGAGTAGAAGGCCCAAATCCCCATGGGGATGGGAACCTGGCAGGAGTGTCTTCGCACCAGTGGGCACACATCAGAAAATGTGGGGATACCAGCAGTTAGGGCCTAACGCCAGACGGCCCTCATCACAGAGGGGAGGAGGCTCCCAGCATGCTCCAACTGCAACCAGAGGCCCCATGTGGCCAAGGCCATGTGTGCCAGCCAGGCAGGAGTGACCTCACAGCAGAGGGCCTTCCTCCCAGAAGTGTGAGGAATCCAGCCAGGATCAGACTCTCAGCAGAGGGCCCACATCACCAAGGGGATGGGAACCAGGCAGGAGTGTCCTCACACCAGTGGGGCCACATCAATAAAATGTGAGGAAACTGGCACATGTGGCCTCAAACCAGAGGACCTACATCACAAAGGGGCTGGGAGTGAGGCAGGCAGGATGAGCCTCACAACACAGGGTCCAAAGAATAAAAAAGGTGAGGAATCCAGCAGTTGGAACCTCCCAGCAGGCAGTCCACAGCACAGAGGCTATGGGATCTAGGCCTGAGTTAACTAACACCAGAGAGCCAACATGAGGAAACTGTGAGTAACCCAGGCGTTGGGACCTCAGACCAGAAGACCCACATCCGCATGGGGATGGGAACCTTACAGGAGTGTCCTGGCATCACTGGACTCACATCAGAAAACGTGGGGAGCCCAGCAGTTAGAGCCTGACGCCAGAGGGCCCTCATCACCGAGGAAAGGAGGCTCCAGGCAGGCTCCAACTGCCACCAGAGGGCCAAAGTCACCAGGCAATGGGAGAAAGCCAGGCAGGAGTTACCTCACAGCAGAGGGCCTACCTCAAAGAAGGGTGAGGAACCCAGCCAGGATAAGACTCTCACCAGAGAGCCCACATCACCAAGGGGATCGGAAGAAGGCAGGAGTGTCCTCACACCAGTGTGGCCACATTATAGAAAGGTGAGGAACCCAGCACATGTGGCCTAAACCAGAGGACCCACATCTCCAAGGTGCTTAGAGTGAGGCAGGCAGGAGTAGCCTCACAACACAGGGCCCATAGAATAAAAAATGTGAGGAATCCCGCAGTTGGAACCTCCCAGCAGGCGGCCAGAAGCAGTGAGGCTATGGGATCTAGGCCTGACTGAACTCACAACAGAGGACCCTCATCATGAAACTGTGAGCAACCCAGACGATGGGACCTCAGAGCAGAAGGCCCACATTCCCATGGGGTTGGGAACCTGGCAGGAGTGTACTCGCACCACAGGGCGCACATCAGAAAATTTTGGGAGCCCAGGAGTTAGGGCCTGACGCCAGAGGGCCCTCATTACCCAGGGGCGGAGACTCCCAGCAGGCACCAACTCCCAACTGAGGGCCCACGTCACCAAGGTAACGTGTGCCAACCAGGCAGGAGTGACCTCACCGCAGAGGGCCTACCTCACAGAAGGGTGAGGAAACCAGCCAGGATAAGACTCTCACCAGTTTGTCCACCTCACCAAGGGGATCAGAACCAGGCAGAAGGGTCCTCACGCCAGGGTGGCCACATCATAGAAAGGTGAGGAACCCAGAACGTGTGGCCTAAATCAGAGGACCCACATCTCCAAGGGGCTAGGAGTGAGGCAGGCAGGAGTAGCCTCACAACACAGAGCCCATAGAATAAAAAATGTGAGGAATCCAGCAGTTGGAACCTGCCAGCAGGCGGCCCACAGCATGGAGTCTATGGGATCCAGGTCACAGAGAACTCACAACAGAGGGCCCACATCATGAAACTGTGAGCAACTGAGCCGTTGGGACTTCAGAACAGAAGGCCCACATCCCCATAGGGATGGGAACCTGGCAGGAGTGTCCTCGCATCACTTAGCACGAATCAGAAAATGTGGGAACCCAGCAGTTAAGGCCTGAGGGCAGAGGGCCCTCATCACTGAGGGGAGGAGGCTCCCAGCAGGCTCCAATTGCCACCATAGGGCCGACGTCGCCAAGGAGGGGTGTGCCAGCCAGACAGGAATGACCTCAGAGCAGAGGGCCCACCTCAAAGAAGTGTGAAGAAACTCAACAAGGATCAGACTCTCACCAGAGGGCCAACATCACCAAGGGGATGGGAACCAGGCAGGAGTGTCCTCACACCAGTGGGGCCACATCAGCAACAGGTGAGGAGCCCAGCACATGTGACCTAAAACCAGAGGACCCACATCACCAAGTGGCTCAGAGTGAGGCAGGCAGGAGTTGTCTAACAACACAGGGCCCATAGAATAAAAAAGGTGAGGAATCCAGCAGTTTGAACCTCCCAGCAGGTGGCCCAGAGCACCCAGTCTATGGGATCCAGGCCACAGTGAACTCACAGCAGAGGGCCCACATCATGAAACTGTGAGCAACCCAGCCGGTGGGACCTCAGAGCAGAAGGCCCACATCACCATGGTGATGGGAACCTCGCAGGAGTGTCCTCGCACCACTTAGCATGTATCAGAAAATGTGGGAACCCAGCAGTTAGGGCCTGACGCCAGAGGGCCCTCATCACCAAGGGGAGGAGGCTCCCAGCAGGCTCCAACTGCCACCAGCCGGCCGACGTTGCCAAGGCAGTGTGTGCAAGCCAGGCAGGAGTGACCACAGAGCAGAGGGCCCACCTCACAGAAGTGTGAGGATCCCAACCAGGATCAGACTCTCACCAGAAGGTCCACATCACCAAGGGGATGGAAACCAGGCAGGAGTGCCCTCACACCAGTGGGGCCACATCAGCGAAAGATGAGGAACACAGCACATGTGGCCTCAAACAAGGGGACACACATCACGAAGGGGCTGGGACTGAGGCATGCAGGAGGAGACTCACAACAGAGGGCACATAGAATAAAAAAGGTGAGGAATCCAGGAGTTGGAAACTCCAGGCAGGCGGCCCAGAGCACCGACGCTATGGGATACAGGCCAGAGTGAACTCACAGCAAAGGGCCCACATCATGAAACTGTGAGCAACCCAGCCGTTGGGACCACAGAACAGAAGTCCCACATGCCCATGGGGATGGGAACCTGGCAGGAGTGTCCTCGCACCACTGGGCACACATCAGAAAATGTGTGGAGCCTAGCACTTAGGGCCTGACACCAGAGGGCCCTCATCACTGAGGGGAGGAGGCCCCAGCACGCTCCAACTGCCACCAGAGTGCCCACGTCACCAAGGCGATGTGTGCCAGCCAGGCACGATTGACCTCACAGCAGAGGGCCCACATCATGAAAGTGTGAGCAACCCAGCCGTTGGGACCTCAGAATAGAAGGCCCACAGCCCCATGTGGATGGGAACCTGGCAGGAGTGTCATCGCACCACTGGGCACACATCAGAAAATGTGGGGAGCCCAGCAGTTAGGCCCTGACGTCACTGGGCCCTCATCACCGAGGGGAGGAGGCTCCCAGCACGCTCCATCTGCAACCAGTGGGCCCATGTGGCCAAGGCGGGTTGTGCCAGTCAGGCAGGAGTGACCTCAGAGAAGAGGGCCCACCTCAAAGAAGTGTGAGGAACCCAGCCATGATCAGACTCTCACCAGAGGGCCCACATCACCAAGGGGATGGGAACCAGGCAGGAGTGTCCTCACACCAGTGGGGTCACATCATCAAAAGATGAGGAACCCAGCACATGTGGCCTCAAACCAGAGGACACACATCACCAAGGGGTTGGGAGTGAGGCAGGTGTCTGGACGGGCACATTTAACTATAATTTCCCACCAGGAAGAGGAATTAACCAAAGGGTCAGAGTGCCGTGCCGGACCCTGATTACGGCCTGAAGCAAACCTGTGGTTTTGTGGCCAGCTTACAAGGAAGCGAGTTAAGAAAGGAACTCAGGGGCACTGTCATTCACAAACCTGCAGTTATAAATGACAGCTATCGTCCAAAAATATATTGAAGTAAGGCAGCGAAGAAGACCTGAAAGTGGGGCAGAATTGCAGGAAACCGATTTCATGATGTAGACAGTAATTGCTTTTAAAGCATAGGAAAAGAGGCAGAACGTCTACAGTGATGCACTTGGCCAAGAAGGGCATATGCGTTTTATAGAGGGCCCTCATTAATGAGGGGAGGAGGCTCCCAGCACACACCAAAGGCCAACAGACGGCCCATGTCATCAAGGCGACGTGTGCCAGCCAGGCAGGAGAGACCTCATATCACAGGGTCTACCTCACAGAAGGGTGAGGTACCCAGCGAGGATCAGACTCTCACCAGAGGGCCCACATCACCAAGGGGATGGGAACCAGTCAGGAGTGTCCTCACACCAGTGGGGCCACATCATCCAAAGTTGAGGAACACAGCACATGTGACCTCAAACCAGAGGACACACATCACCAAGGGACTGGGAGTGAAGCAGGCAGGAGGAGCCTCAAAACAGAGGGCCCATAGAATAAAAAAGGTGAGGAATCGCGCAGTTGGATCCTCCCAGCAGGCGGCCAGGAGCAGCGAGGCTATGGGATCCAGGCCGGAATGAGCTCACACCAGAGGGCCCTCATCATTATACTGTGAGCAACCCAGCCGTTGGGACCTCAGAGCAGAAGGCCCACATCCACATGGGTATGGGAAACTGGCAGGAGTGCCATCACACCAGTGGGCACACATCAGAAAATATGGGTACCCAGCAGTTAGTGACTGACGCCACAGGGCCCTCATCACCGAGGGGAGGAGGCTCCCAGCAAGCTCCAACTGCCACCAGAGGGCCGACGTCACCAAGGCAACGGGAGCAAGCCAGGCAGGAGTGACCTCACAGCAGAGGGCCCACCTCCCAGAAGTGTGACGAAACCAGTCAGGATCAGACTCTCACCAGACGGCCCACATCACCAAGGGGATGGGAACCAGGCAGGAGTGTCCTCACACCAGTGGGTCCACATCACTAAAAGGTGAGTAAACCAGCACATGTGGCCTGAAACCACAGGACCCACATCACCAAAGGGCTGGGAGTAAGGCAGGCAGGAGGAGCCTCACAACACAGGGCCCAAAGAATAAAAAAGGTGAGGTATCCAGCAGTTGGAACCTCGCAGCAGGCGGCCCAGAGCACAGAGACTATGGGATCCTGGCCTGAGTGAACTAACACCAGAGAGCCTATATCATGGAACTGTGAGCAACCCAGACGTTGGAACCACAGAGCAGAAGGCCCACATCCCCATGGGGATGGGAAACTTACAGGAGTGTCCTGTTATCACTGGGCTCACATCAGATAACATGGGGAGCCCAGCAGTGATGGCCTCACGCCAGAGGGCCCTCATCACCGAGGGGAGGAGGCTCCCAGTAGGTTCCAACTGCCACCAGAGGGCCGATGTCACCAAGGCAATGGGAAGCCAGGCAGGAGTTACCTCACAGCAGAGGGCCCACCTCACAGAAGGGTGAGGAACCCAGCCAGGATCAGACTCTCACCAGAGGGCTCATATCACCAAGGGGATGGGAACCAGGCACAAGTATCCTCACACCAGTGGGGCCACATCATCGAAAGGTGAGGGACCCAGCACACGTGGCCTCTAATCAGAGGACACACATAAACAAGGGGCTGGGAATGAGGCAGGCAGGAGGAGCCTCAAAAGAGAGGGCCCATAGAATAAAAAAGGTGAGGAATCCCGCAGTTGGAACCTCCCAGCAGGCGGCCTGGAGTAGCGAGGCTATGGGATCCAGGGTGAGTGAACTCACACCAGAGGGCCCTCATCATGAAACTGTGAGAAATCCAGACGTTGGGACCTCACAGCAGAAGGCCCACATTCCCATGGGCTTGGGAACCTGACAGGAGTGTACTCGCACCACAGGGCGCACATCAGAAAATTTTGAGAGCCCAGGAGTTAGGGCCTGACGCCAGAGGGCCCTCATTACCGAGGGAAGGAGACTCCCAGCAGGCACCAACACACAATTGAGGGCCCACGTCGCCAAGATGACGTGTGCCAGTCAGGCAGGAGTGACCTCACAGCACAGGGCCTACCTAACAGAAGGGTGAGGAAACCAACCAGGATAAGACTCTCGCCAGAGGGCCCACATCACCAAGGGGATCGGAACCACGCAGGAGTGTCCTAACACCAATGTGGCCACATCATAGAAAGGTGAGGAACCCAACACATGTGGCCTCAAAGCAGAGGACCCACATCTCCAAGGGACTCGGAGTGAGGTAGGCAGGAGTAGCCTTACAACACAGGGCCCATAGAATAAAAAGGTGAGGAATCCAGTAATTGGAAGCTCCCAGCAGGCGGCCCAGGGCACCCAGTCTATGAGATCTAGGCCGCAGTGAACTCACAGCAGAGGGCCCACATCATGATACTGTGAGCAACCCAGCCATTGGGACCTCAGAGCAGAAGGCCCACATCCCCATGGGGATGGGAAACTGGCAGGAGTGTCATCGCACCAGTGGGCGCACATCAGAAAATGTGGGGAGCCCAGCAGTTAGGGCCTGATGCCAGAGGGCCCTCATCACCGAGGGGAGGAGGCTCCCATCCCGCTCCAACTGCAACCAGAGGGCCCACTTGGCCAAGGCGACGTGTGCCATCCAGGCACGAGTGACCTCACAGCAGAGAGCCCACCTCCCAGAAGTGTGAGGTATCCAGCCAGGATCAGACTCTCACCAGAGGGCCCACATCACCAAGGGGATGGGAACCAGGCAGGAGTGTCCTCACACCAGTGGGGCCACATCAATAAAAGGTGAGGAAACCGGCACATGTAGCCTCAAACCACAGGACCTACATCACCAATGGGGGGAGTGAGGAAGGCAGGAGGAGCCTCACAACACAGGGCACAAAGAATAAAAAAGGTGAGGAATCCAGCAGTTGGAACCTCGCAGCAGGCGGCCCAGAACACAGGGGCTATGGGATCTAGGCCTGAGTGAATGAACATCACAGAGCCAACACCATGAAACTGTAAGGAACCCAGGCGTTGGGACCTCAGAGCAGAAGGCCCACATCCCAATGGGGATGGGAACCTGGCAGGAGTGTCCTGGCATCACTGGGCTCACATCAGAAAACGTGGGGAGCACAGCAGTTAGAACCTGACGCCAGAGGGCACTCATCACTGAGGAGAGGAGGCTCCCAGCAGGCTCCAACTGCCACCAGAGGGCCTACGTCTCCAAGGCAATGGGAGCAAGCCAGGCAGGATTTACCTAAGAGCAGAGGGCCCACCACACAGAAGGGTGAGGAACGCAGCCAGTGTCAGACTCTCACCAGAGGGCCCACATCACCAAGGGGATGGGAACCAGGCAGGAGTTTCCTCACACCATTGGGGCCACATCATTGAAAGGTGAGGAACCCAGCACATGTGGTCTCGAACCAGAGGACACACATCACCAAGGGGCTGCGAATGAGGCAGGTGTCTGGACGGGCACATTTAACTCTCATTTCCCACCAGGAAGAGGAATTAACCAAACGCTGAGCATGCCGTGCCGGAACCAGATTACAGCCTGAAGCAAACCTGCGGTTTTGTGGCCAGCTCACAAGGAAGCGAGTTAAGAAAGGAAATCAGGGGCACTGTAATTCTCAAACCTGCAGAGTTATAAATGACAGCTATTGTCAAAAATATATTGAAGTAAGGCTGCAAAGAGGACTTGAAAACGAGGCAGAATTGCAGGAATCAGATTTCAGGAGGTAGATTTGAATTGCATTTAAAGCATATGAAAAGCAGCAGATCTTTGACAGTGATGCACTTGGACAAAAAGTGCATATACATTTTTTCCTGAATACATTCAGGAAAAAACGCATATGCTCTTTTTTGTCAACCAAGCACTCGAGCAATGGAAATCTGCACTACAATGAAGTCTCTTTTCCCATTCGTCAAAATGGCCATCTGAAAAAAGTGTAAAAACAAGAAACACAGGACAGGCCATGGAGAACAGGGAGCCTTGTTATGCTGATGGGTGGGATGTCAATTGCCAACAGACACTCTGGAGATGTTTATGATGTATCCTGAAACATCTAAAAAACAAAGCTACAGAGCCTAGGTCACTTCCACTTATGGCCCTATAGCTTAGGAATATTAAAATCAACAAGACACAGCCAACACAAAATTTAGGGCTGCTGTGTTTACAAGAACCTTGAGTCCTGTGCACATTAAATATCCCAGAAAGAAAAAAATGGATAAAGAAGTTGTGCGACTTATGTACAACGGAATATCACTCAGCAATGAGATCAATGTCATCAGGCCTGTAGCAGCAAATTGAGTGGATTTAAGCACGATGATTCTAAGAGAAATATGTCACACAGAGAAAGATAGTTATCATAAGATATCACTAATAGAGGGAGTGTAAACTTGGCTCCACATGAACTGGATTACAAAACCGAACAGAGTCTCACATTTAGATAAAAAACTTATGCTTGCTTAAGGGGAAAGTTGAGTTGGGGTGCTGTATAAAACCAGAGATTGAAATTAGCACAGATACCTTTCCATAAGCCAAAAATGTAATAGACAAGACCTACTCCTTGCTCAACGAAATAGACTCATCCATGGTGTTTCACCTCACACTGGTTAGAATGGGCATCATCAGAAAATCTACAAACAACAAATGCTGGAAAGGGTGTGGAGATATGGAACCCTCTTCCAGTATTGTTGGGAATGTAAATTGATACAGTCACTGTGGAGAACATTATGGAGTTTCTTATAAAACTAACAATAGAATTACCATATGATACAGCAATCCCACTACTGGTCATATACCCAGACAAAACCATAAATTAAAAAACAACATTCAGCGCAATGTTCATTGCATCACTATTTACAATATCCAGGTAATGGAAGCAACCTAAATGCCCACAGACAGACGAATGCATAAAGATGTGGTACATATATAAAATGGAATATTACTAAGCCATAAAAAGGAATGAAATTGGGTCACCTGTAGAGACGTTGATGAATCTAGAGACTGTCATACACAGTGAAGTAAGTCAGAAAGAGAAAAACAAAACAAATCTTGTATATTAATGCATATATGTGGAACCTAGAAAAATTGTACAGATGAACCGTTTTGCAAGGCAGAAATAGAGCAACAGATGTAGACAACGAACGTATGGACACCAAGGGGGGAAAGCTGTTGGGGGGATGGTGGTGGGAGGTGTTGAGAGATTGGGATTGGCATGTATACATTTATATGTATAAAAGAGATAACCAAAAAGAACCTGCTGTATAAAAAATAAAATAAAATTCAAAATTAAAAAAAATAAAATTAAAAAAAGTAAAACAGAAAAAATATTCTTCCCTTCACATACATGTATTTATATGAATAAATTATTTCCATGCATATATCTGTAAATACAGAGGAGAAGAATAAAATCTACCTTGAACCAAAAACGAAAAAAAGAAAAAGAAAAACAGAACCCACCAGGTACACAGAGGAAAACCCTATCAGGTCACTTGCTCCAGTTGTAAACAATTCTGAAGTTGGTCAGTGGTGGGGAATCATCTCCCATTCAGCCAGCAGGCCCCACGCAACAAGCGTCCTCATTGCAAAGCTGGGGGACCATGCCGAGGCATCTGTGAGTAAACGTGGGCCGAGCCCCAGGCCAGCTGCTGCTGAAATGTTCCCACCCTTCCCAGGTAAAACACCTGAATATGAACAAGGACTTGAAAGCCTAGAGGAAGGGCCATGGAGCCACACGAGCGACAGCATGCCGGCCGACTTGATGCCTGCAGGCCAGCCAGGATGGTCCTGGCCCTGGGTGCTCTTCTGGAAGCTTTCCATTTCCCTGCCTGAGATACCCCTCCTGTCCTGGCCCCCACTGCTTTCTTCCTTCCTCACCTCTCCCCAGGAAGAAATTCCAGCAGCAGGTATGGGTGACACATCCTCTTCCTTAGCAGGTGGCATCTTGGCAACTGCTGCAGAAAGTCCAGCAGAGCCCCACTCACACTGGACCACCCACAAAGCCGTGGCCTCTCACTCCCTCCCACCAGTCCAGCCCCGAGACTGTTGACAGGGCAGAGAAAATGGCGTCAGGCACAGCTGCAGGGGCTCTTGCTGCCTGGAGCGGTGTTTATATCGATCTCAACCCAGGCACACCTGGGGAGGTCTGGCCGGCACGGTCAGGCTGCCCAGGTCAGCCAATCATCAACCCTCAGGGTCTCACAGTTGCAGAAAATGGAACTTGCTGAATCGGCCAGGTCCAAGGAACAGGTGTGGGCTCTTGAGAGTCAGGATAGACAAGGGGCTGTAGTTCTGGCTTGTTTTCTAATCATTTTATCTGGCCCATGAGTGGGAGACAACTTCAAGAAAACCCTCTGCTAATGAGAGGAACCCAGGAGTCAGGGAGAGGAGGGGAGGGTGGTGGGTGGAGACAGAGGCCTGGTGCCCCGGGTGCAGTGGAAGTCTCTGGAAGACCAGGTGGAGGGAGGCCGCACAGAGTGATCCCCAAGATCACAGACCTTTTGGAGCTGCTGTTTGTTAGTACAAGTACTGCTCTGAGGTGCTCTGTGTCAGATCTGAGCGACAGGTGAGCTGGGAGTGCTTTGCAATGTGCGCTATGTGCACGGTTCCTGTTTGCACAGACTTGCCACGGAACATGCAAGGGTAGCTCTGTATCCTGGGAGGGACGTGACAACGAGAGCCCCATGGGCTGCAGGTGACCTGCCCAGGGAACACCATATCCTGGGAGGGGCCTGAACACGAGGGCCCTGTGGGCTGGGGTGGGGGTGGGGTACCTGCCTGGGTGAGCTCCATATCCTGGGATTGGCCTGACTTTGAGAGCCCCATGGGCTGCAGCAGTCAAGGTAACGGATGTCAGGAGAGTCAGTGAAGCCACCGAGGATATACCTCCAGTAGTTCCTAAATCCTATACCCTGCTGGTTATTCTACCAACGACCAGGACTTGGTATTCTGTATTAGTCTTCAATGATGCCTTCTTTTACACTTTTTTCACATGGCCCTTTTGACCGGGGGGCAGTGAGACTTCATTGTAGTGCAGATTTCCTTTAAACGCTTGCTTGGTTGGCCAAAAAGTGCGTATGCGTTTTTTCCTGAATATATTCAGGAAAAAACCAATATGCTCTTTTTGGCCAAGTGCATCATTGTCGACATTCTGCCTCTTTTCCTATGCTTTAAGTGCAATTCCAGTCTACCCCCTGAAATCGTTTTCCTGAAATTCTGCACCGCTTTAAAGCCCTCTTCACAGACTTACTTGAATATATTTTGGACGATAGCTATCATTCATAACTCTGCAGGTTTGTGGATTACAGTGCCCTTGAGCTCTTTTCTTCAACTCGCTTACTTGTGAGCTGACCGCAAAACGGCAGGATTGCTTCAGGCCCTAATCTGTTTCCAGCAGGGCACGCTGAGCCTTTGGTTAATTCCTCTTCCTGGTGGGAAATAAGCGTTCCATTTGTCCGTGCAGACACCTACAGCTAGTCTCTCATTGGATCTCCAAATTCCTGTTCATTTTGCACAGAAATTGCAAAGTGTGCCAAACAGGAGGTTAAAGGCACTGACTCTCCAAGTGGGGAGAGTGTTAGTAAAGCGTCTGGAATGGTGAACCCGAGTACCAGGGGACGAAAACTGAGATGCATTTGAAAACGTTTCCCAATGACATGGTGGAACGTACTCTGGGTTTCCCATGCATGTTTTAGCTGAAGGAAGAATCCCTTAAACCTGGAGAGTTCGGACCCATGGAATGGGTACCATGCAGTATGACTTCAAAGGGTCAGCATTTGCTCATCGAACCTCACCAATGCCATCAGCCCGAAGTGTCCAGCTTTATGTCTCAACCTAACCCTTACCCGAACCCTTACCCTTATCCGTCCCCTAATCATACGCTAACACTAACCCGTATCCTAACACGTACGCTCATCTTAAACCGTTGTCTTACCCTAACCTGTACCCTAAACCGTCCCCGTCCCCAAACCCTAACAAACCCTAACCCTAACTCTTACCCAAAGCCTTACCCTAAACCATCCCCTAATCGTAACACGTATGCTAACGCTAACCTGTACCCTAACATGTACTCTCACCCTAAACCGTGGTCGTACCCTAAGCTGTACCCTAAACCGTCCCCATCCAGTAACCCTAAAACTAAACCTAACCCTAACGATAACCCTTACCCGAAACCTTACCCTAACCCGTCCCCTAATCCTAACCCGTACGCTAACACTAAACCGTACCCTAACACGTACGCTCACCCTAAACCGTTTTTGTACCCTAACCTGTACCCTAAACCATCCGTGTCCCAGTCCCCTAACCCAAACCCTAACCCTAATCCTTACCCGAAGCCTTACTCTAACCCTTCCTTTAATCCTAACCCGTACGCTAACACTAACCCATACCCTAAAACGTACGCTCACCCTAAACCGTTGTCGTACCCTAACCTGTAACCTAAACCGTCCCCGTCCCCTAACCCTAACCCTAACCTTAACCCTTACCCGAAGCCTTACACTAACCCGTCCCCTAATCCTAACCCGTACGCTAACACTAACCCGTACCCTAACATGTACGCTCACCCTAAACCATTGGCGAATCCTAACCTGTACTCTAAACCGTCCCCGTCCCTGTCCCCTAATCCTAACCCTGACCCTTACTCGAACCCTTACCCTAACACGTCCCCTAATCCTAACCCGTACGCTAACACTAACCCATAACCTAACACGTACGCTCACCCTAAACCGTTGTCGTACCCTAACCTGTACCCTAAACCGTCCCCGTCCCCTAACCCTAACTCTAACCCTAACCCCAACCCTAACCTTTACCCGAAGCCTTACCCTCACCCATCCGCTAATCCTAACCCGTACGCTAACACTAACCCGTACCCTAACACGTACGCTCAACCTAAACTGTTGTCGTACACTAACCTGTACCCTAAACCGTCCCCGTCCCCTAACCCTAACCCTAACCCTAACCCTTACCCGAAGCCTTACCCTCACCCGTCCCCTAATCCTAACCCGTACGCTAACACTAATCCGTACCCTAACAACTACGCTCACCCTAAATCGTTGTCGTACCCTAAGATGTACCCTAAACCGTCCCCGTCTCCTAACCCTAAACCTAACCCTAACCCTAACCCTAACACTTACCCGAAGCCTTACCCTCACCCGTCCCCTAATCCTAACCCGTACGCTAACACTGACCCGTACCCTAACACGTACGCTCACCCTAAACCGTTGTCGTACCGTAACCTGTACCCTAAACCGTCCCCGCCCCTAACCCTAACCCTAACCCTAACCCTAACCCTTACCCGAAGCCTACCACTCACCGTCCCCTAATCCTAACCCGTACGCTAACACTAACCCGTACCCTAACACGTACGCTCACCCTAAACCGTTGTCGTACCCTAACTTGTACCCTAAACCGTCCCCGTCCCCTAACACTAACCCTAACCCTAACCCTTACCCGAAGCCTTACACTCACCCGTCCCCTAATCCTAACCCGTACGCTAACACTAACCCGTACCCTAACACGTACGCTCACCCTAAACCGTTGTCGTACCCTAACCTGTACCCTAAACCGTCCCCGTCCCCGTCCCCGGCCCCTAACCCTAACCCTAACCCTTACCCAAAGCCTTACCCTCACCCGTCCCCTAATCCTAACCCGTACGCTACCACTAACCCGTACCCTGACACGTACACTCACCCTAAATGCTGTCGTACACTAACCTGTACCCTAAACCGTCCCTGTGCCCGTCCCGTAACACTAACCCTAACCCTAACACTAACCCTAAACCTTACCCGAAGCCTTACCCTCACCCGTCCCCTAATCCTAACCCGTACACTAACACTAACCCATACCCTAACACGTACGCTCACCCTAAACCGTTGTCGTACCCTAACCTGTACCCTAAACCGTCCCCGTCCCCTAACCCTAACCCTAACCCTAACCCTAACCCTAACCCTTACCCGAAGACTTACCCTCACCCGTCCCCTAATCCTAACCCTTACGCTAACACTAACCCGTACCCTAACACGTAAGCTCACCCTAAACCGTTGTCGTACGCTAACCTGTACCCTAAACCGTCCCCGTCACCGTCCTCTAACCCTAACCCTAACCCTAACCCTTACCCGAAGCCTTATCCTCACCCGTCCCCTAATCCTAACCCGTACGCCAACACTAACCCGTAACCTAACACGTACGCTCACCCTAAACCGTTGTCGTACACTAACCTGTAACCTAAACCGTCCCCGTCCCCTAACCCTAACCCTAACCCTAACCCTAACCCTTACCCGAAGCCTTACCCTCACCCGTCCCCTAATCCTAACCCGTACGCTAACACTAACCCGTACCCTAACACGTACGCTCACCCTAAACCGTTGTCGTACCCTAACCTGTACCCTAAACCGTCCCCGTTCCCTAACCCTAACCCTAACCCTAACCCTAACCCTAACCCTTACCCGAAGCCTTACCCTCACCCGTCACCTAATCCTAACCCGTACGCTAACACTAACCCGTACCCTAACACGTACGCTCAGCCTAAACCGTTGTCGTACCCTAACCTTTACCCAAACCATCCCCGTCCACTAACCCTAACCCTAACCCTAACCCTAACCCTAACCCTTACCCGAAGCCTTACCCTAACACGTCCCCTAATCCTAACCCGTACGCTAACACTAACCCGTACCCTAACACGTACACTTACCCTAAAACGTTGTCGTACCCTAACCTGTACCCTAAACCGTCCCCGTCCCCTAACCCTAACCCTAACACTAACCCTAACCCTAATCCTTACCCGAAGCCTTACACTAACCCGTCCCCTAATCCTAACCCGTACGCTAACACTAACCCGTACCCTAACACGTACGCTCACCCTAAACTGTTGTCGTACCCTAACCTGTACCCTAAACCGTCCCCGTCCCCGTCCCCTAACCCTAAACCTAACCCTAACCCTTACCCGAAGCCTTACCCTCACCCTTCCCCTAATCCTAACCCGTACGCTAACACTAACCCGTACCCTAACACGTACGCTCACCCTAAACCGTTGTCGTACACTAACCTTTACCCTAAACCGTCCCCGTCCCGTAACCCTAACCCTAACTCTAACCCTAACCCTAACCCTTACCCGAAGCCTTACCCTCACCCGTCCCCTAATCCTAACCCGTACGCTAACACTAAAACGTACCCTAACACGTACGCTCACCCTAAACCGTTGTCGTACCCTTACCTGTACCCTAAACCGTCCCCGTCCCCTAACCCTAACCCTAACCCTAACCCTAACCCTAACCCTTACCTGAAGCCTTACCCTAACGCGTCCCCTAATCCTAACTCGTACGCGAACACTAACCGGTACCCTAACACGTACCCTCACCCTAAACCGGTGTCGTACCCTAACCTGTACCCTAAACCGTCCCCGTGCCCGTCCACTAACCCTAACCCTAACCCTAACCCTAACCCTTTCCCGAAGCCTTACCCTCACCCGTCCCCTAATCCTAACACATACGCTAACACTAACCCGTACCCTAACACGTACGCTCGCCGTAAACCGTTGTCGTACGCTAACTTGTACCCTAAACCGTCCCCGTCCCCTAACCCTAACCCTAACCCTAACCCTTACCCGAAGCCTTACACTCACCCGTCCCCTAATCCTAACCCGTATGCTAACACTAACCCGTACCCTAACACGTACCCTCACCCTAAACCTTTGTCGTACCCTAACCTGTAACCTAAACCGTCCCCGTCCCCGTCCCCTAAACCTAACCCTAACCCTAACCCTAACCCTTACCCGAAGCCTTAACCCACCCGTCCCCTAATCCTAACCCGTACGCTAACACTAACCCGTACCCTAACACGTACGCTCACCCTAAACCGTTGTCGTACCCTAACATGTACCCTAAACCGTCCCCGTCCCCTAACCCTAACCCTAACCCTAACCTTAACCCTAACCCTTACCCGAAGCCTTACCCTCACCCGTCCCCTAATCCTAACCCGTACGCGAACACTAACCCGTACCCTAACACGTAAGCTCACCCTAAACCGTTGTCGTACCCTAACCTGTACCCTAAACCGTTCCCGTCCCCTAACCCTAACCCTAACCCTAACCCTAACCCTTACCCAAAGCCTTACCCTCACCCGTCCCCTAATTCTAACCCGTACGCTAACACTAACACGTACCCTAACACGTACGCTCACCCTAAACCGTTGTCGTACACTAACCTGTACCCTAAACCGTCCCCGTCCACATCCCCTAACCCTAACCCTAACCCTAACACTTACCCGAAGCCTTAAACTCACCCGTCCCCTAATCCTAAACCGTACGCTAACACTAACCCGTACCCAAAACATACGCTCACCCTAAACCGTTGTCGTACCCTAACCTGTACCCTAAACCGTCCCCGTCCAATAACCCTAACCCTAACCCTAAGCCTAACCCTAACACTTACCCGAAGCCTTACCCTCACCCGTCCCCTAATCCTAACCCGTACGCTAACACTAACCCGTGCCCTAACACGTACGCTCACACTAAACCGTTGTCGTACCCTAACCTGTATCCTAAACCATCTCCGTCCCTTAACCCTAACCCTAACCCTAACCCTAACCCTTACCCGAATCCTTACCCTCACCCGTCCCCTAATCCTAACCCGTACGCTAACACTAACCCGTACACTAACACGTACGCTCACCCTAAACCGTTGTCGTACCCTAAACTGTACCCTAAATCGTCCCCGTCCCCGTCCCCTAACCCTAACCCTAACCCTAACCCTAACCCTAACCCTTACCCGAAGCCTTATCCTCACCCATCCCCTAATCCTAACCCGTACGCTAACACTAACCCATACCCTAAAATGTACGCTCACCCGAAACCGTTGTCGTACCCTAACCTGTACCCTAAACCGTCCCCGTCCCCTAACCCTATCCCTAACCCTAACCCTTACCCGAAGTCTTACCCTCACTCGTCCCCTAAACCTAACCCGTACGCTAACACTAACCCGTACACTAACACGTACGCTCGCCCTAAACCGTTGTCGTACCCTAATCTGTACCCTAAACCGTCCCCGTCCCCGTCCCTTAACCCTAACCCTAACCCTAACCCTAACCCTTACCCGAAGCCTTACCTTCACCCGTCCCCTAATCCTAACCCGTACGCTAACACTAACCCGTACCCTAACACGTACGCTCACCCTAAACCGTTGTCGTACCCTAACATGTACCCTAAACCGTCCCCGTCCCCTAACCCTAACACTAACCCTAACCCTAACCCTAACCCTTACCCGAAGCCTTACCCTCACCCGTCCCCTAATCCTAACCCGTACCCTAACACGTACGCTCACCCTAAACCGTTGTCGTTCCCTAACCTGTACCCTAAAGCATCCCCGTCCCCTAACCCTAACCCTAACCCTAACCCTAACCCTAACCATTACCTGAAGCCATACCCTCACCCGTCCCCTAATCCTAACCCGTACGCTAACACTAACACGTACCCTAACACGTACGCTCACCCTAAACCGTTGTCGTACCCTAACCTGTACCCTAAATCGTCCCCGCCCCCTAACCCTAACCCTAACCCTAACCCTAACCCTAACCCTTACCCGAAGCCTTAACCTCACCCGTCCCCCAATCCTAAACCGTACGCTAACACTAACCCGTACCCAAAACATACGCTCACCCTAAACAGTTGTCGTACCCTAACCTGTACCCTAAACCGTCCCCGCCCACTAACCCTAACCCTAACCCTAACCCTAACCCTTACCCGAAGCCTTACCCTCACCCGTCCCCTAATCCTAACCCGTACGCTAACACTAACCCGTACCCTAACACGTACGCTCACCCTAAACCGTTGTCGTACCCTAACCTGTACCCTAAACCGTCCCCGTCCCCTAACCCTATCCCTAACCCTAACCCTTACCCGAAGTCTTACACTCACCCGTCCCCTAATCCTAACCCGTACGCTAACACTAACCCGTACCCTAACACGTACGCTCACCCTAAACCGTTGTCGTACCCTAACCTGTACCCTAAACCGTCCCCGTCCCCGTCCCTTAACCCTAACCCTAAACCTAAACCTAACCCTTACCCGAAGCCTTACCCTCACCCGTCCCCTAATCCTAACCCGTACGCTAACACTAACCCGTACCCTAACACGTACGCTCACCCTAAACCGTTGTCGTACCCTAACATGTACCCTAAACCGTCCCCGTCCACTGACCCTAACTCTAACCCTAACCCCAACCCTAACCTTTACCCGAAGCCTTACCCTCACCCATCCGCTAATCCTAACTCGTACGCTTACACTAACCCGTACCCTAACACGTACGCTCAACCTAAACTGTTGTCGTACACTAACCTGTACCCTAAACCGTCCCCGTCCCCTAAACCTAACCCTAAACCTAACCCTAACCCTTACCCGAAGCCTTACCCTCACCCGTCCCCTAATCCTTACCCGTACGCTAACACTAACCCGTACCCTAACACGTACGCTCACCCTAAACCGTTGTCGTACCCTAACCTGTACCCTAAACCGTCCCCGTCCCCTAACCCTAACCCTAACCCTAACCCTTACCCGAAGCCTTACCCTCACCCGTCCCCTAATCCTAACCCGTACGCTAACACTAACACGTACCCTAACACGTACGCTCACCCTAAACTGTTGTCGTACCCTAACTTGTACCCTAAACCGTCCCCGTCCCCGTCCCTTAACCCTAACCCTAACCCTAAACCTAACCCTTACCCGAAGCCTTACCCTCACCCGTCCCCTAATCCTAACCCGTACGCTAACACTAACCCGTACCCTAACACGTACGCTCGCCCTAAACTGTTGTCGTACCCTAACCTGTACCCTAAACCTTCCCCGCCCCCGTCCCTTAACCCTAACCCTAACCCTAACCCTAACCCTTACCCGAAGCCATACCCTCACCCGTCCCCTAATCCTAACCCGTACGCTAACACTAACCCGTACCCTAACACGTACGCTCACCCTAAACCGTTGTCGTACCCTAACATGCACCCTAAACCGTCCCCATCCCCTAACCCTAACACTAACCCTAACCCTAACCCTAACCCTTACCCGAAGCCTTACCCTCACCCGTCCCCTAATCCTAACCCGTACGCTAACACTAACCCGTACGCTAACATGTACGCTCACCCTAAACCGTTGTCGTACCCTAACTTGTACCCTAAACCGTCCCCGTCCCCGTCCCCGTCCCCTAACCCTAACCCTAACCCTAACCCTAAACCTTACCCGAAGCCTTACTCTCACCCGTCCCCTATTCCTAAACCGTACGCAAACACTAACCCACACCCTAACACGTACGCTCACCCTAAACCGTTGTCGTACCCTAACCTGTACCCTAAACCGTCCCCGTACCCTAAACCTAACCCTAACCCTAACCCTAACCCTAACCCTTACCCGAAGCCTTACCCTCACCCGTCCCCTAATCCTAACCCGTACGCTAACACTAACCCGTACCCTAACAGGTACGCTCACCCTAAACCGTTGTCGTACCCTAAACTGTACCCTAAACCGTCCCCGTCCCCTAACCCTAAACCTAAACCTAACCCTAACCCTAACCCTTACCCGAAGCCTTTACCTCACCCGTCCCATAATCCTAACCCGTACGCTAACACTAACCCGTACCCTAACACGTACGCTCACACTAAACCGTTGTCGTACCCTAACCTGTACCCTAAAGCGTCCCCGTCCCCTAACCCTAACCCTAACCCTAACCCTAACCCTTACCCGAAGCCATACCCTCACCCGTCCCCTAATCCTAACCCGTACGCTAACACTAACATGTACCCTAACACGTACGCTCACCCTAAACCGTTGTTGTACCCTAACCTGTACCCTAAACCGTCCCCGTCCCCTAACCCTAACCCTAACCCTAACCCTTACCCGAAGCCTTACCCTCACCCGTCCCCTAATCCTAACCCGTATGCTAACACTAACCCGTACCCTAACACGTACGCTCACCCTAAACCGTTGTCGTACCCAAACCTGTACCCTAAAGCGTCCCCGTCCCCTAACCCTAACCCTAACCCTAACCCTAACCCTTACCCGAAGCCTTACCCTCACCCGTCACTTAATCCTAACCCGTACGCTAACACTAATCCGTACCCTAACACCTACGCTCACCCTAAATCGTTGTCGTACCCTAACATGTACCCTAAACCGTCCCCGTCCCCTAACCCTAACCCTAACCCTAACCCTAACCCTTACCCGAAGCCTTACCCTCACCCGTCCTCTAATCCTAACACGTACGCTAACACTAACACGTACCCTAACATGTACGCTCACCCTAAACCGTTGTCGTACCCTAACCTGTACCCTAAACCGTCCCCGTCCCCATCCCCTAACCCTAACCCTAACCCTAACACTTACCCGAAGCCTTAACCTCACCCGTCCCCTAATCCTAAACCGTACGCTAACACTAACCCGTACCCAAAACATACGCTCACCCAAAACCGTTGTCGTACCCTAACCTGTACCCTAAACCGTCCCCGCCCCCTAACCCTAACCCTAACCCTAACCCTTACCCGAAGCCTTACCCTCACCCGTCCCCTAATCCTAACCCGTACGCTAACACTAACCCGTACCCTAACACGTACGCTCACCCTAAACCGTTGTCGTACCCTAACCTGTACCCTAAACCGTCCCCGTCCCCTAACCCTAACCCTAACCCTAACCCTAACCCTAACACTTACCCGAAGCCTTACCCTCACCCGTCCCCTAATCCTAACCCGTACGCTAACACTAACCCGTGCCCTAACACGTACGCTCACACTAAACCGTTGTCGTACCCTAACCTGTATCCTAAACCGTCTCCGTCCCTTAACCCTAACCCTAACCCTAACTCTAACCCTTACCCAAATCCTTACCCTCACCCGTCCCCTAATCCTAACCCGTACGCTAACACTAACCCGTACCCTAACACGTACGCTCACCCTAAACCGTTGTCGTACCTTAAACTGTACCCTAAATCGTCCCCGTCCCCGTCACCTAACCCTAACCCTAACCCTAACCCTTACCCGAAGCCTTACCCTCACCCGTCCCCTAATCCTAACCCGTACGCTAACACTAACACGTACCCTAACACGTACGCTCACCCTAAACTGTTGTCGTACCCTAACTTGTACCCTAAACCGTCCCCGTCCCCGTCCCTTAACCCTAACCCTAACCCTAAACCTAACCCTTACCCGAAGCCTTACCCTCACCCGTCCCCTAATCCTAACCCGTACGCTAACACTAACCCGTACCCTAACACGTTCGCTCACCCTAAACCGTTGTCGTACCCTAACATGTACCCTAAACCGTCCCCGTCCCCTAACCCTAACACTAACCCTAACCCTAACCCTAACCCTTACCCGAAGCCTTACCCTCACCCGTCCCCTAATCCTAACCCGTACGCTAACACTAACCCGTACCCTAACACGTACGCTCACCCTAAACCGTTGTCGTACCCTAACCTGTACCCTAAACCGTCCCCGTCCCCGTCCCCGTCCCCTAACCCTAACCCTAACCCTAACCCTAACCCTTACCCGAAGCCTTACCCTCACCCGTCCCCTAATCCTAACCCGTACGCAAACACTAACCCACACCCTAACACAAACGCTCACCCTAAACCGTTGTCGTACACTAACCTGTACCCTAAACCGTCCCAGTCCCCTAACCCTAACCCTAACCCTAACATTAACCCTAACCCTAACCCTTACCCGAAGCCTTACCCTCACCCGTCCCCTAATCCTAACCCGTACACTAACACTAAACCGTACCCTAACACGTACGCTCACCCTAAACCGTTGTCGTACCCTAACCTGTACCCTAAACCGTCCCCGTCCCCTAACCCTATCCCTAACCCTAACCCTTACCCGAAGTCTTACCCTCACCCGTCCCCTAATCCTAACCCGTACGCTAACACTAACCCGTACCCTAACACGTACGCTCACCCTAAACCGTTGTCGTACCCTAACCTGTACTCTAAACCGTCCCCGTCCCCGTCCCTTAACCCTAACCCTAACCCTAACTCTAAACCTTACCCGAAGCCTTACCCTCACCCGTCCCCTAATCCTAACCCGTACGCTAACACTAACCCGTACCCTAACACGTACGCTCACCCTAAACCGTTGTCATACCCTAACATGTACCCTAAACCGTCCGCGTCCCCTAACCCTAACACTAACCCTAAACCTAACCCTAACCCTTACCCGAAGCCTTACCCTCACCCGACCCCTAATCCTAACCCGTACGCTATCACTAACCCGTACCCTAACACGTACGCTCACCCTAAACCGTTGTCGTACCCTAACCTGTACCCTAAACCGTCCCCGTCCCCGTCCCCTAACCCTAAACCTAACCCTAACCCTAACCTTAACCCTTACCCGAAGCCTTCCCCTCACCCGTCCCCTAATCCTAACCCGTACACTAACACTAAACCGTACCCTAACACGTACGCTCACCCTAAACCGTTGTCGTACCCTAACATGTACCCTAAACCGTCCCCGTCCCCTAACACTAACCCTAACCCTAACCCTAACCCTAACCCTTACCCGAAGCCTTACCCTCACCCGTCCCCTAATCCTATCCCGTACGCTAACACTAACCCGTACCCTAACACGTACGCTCACCCTAAACCGTTGTCGTACCCTAACCTGTACCCTAAACCGTCCCCGTCCCCTAACCCTATCCCTAACCCTAACCCTTACCCGAAGTCTTACCCTCACCCGTCCCCTAATCGTAACCCGTACGCTAACACTAACCCGTACCCTAACACGTACGCTCACCCTAAACCATTGTCGTACCCTAACCTGTACCCTAAACCGTCCCCGTCCCCGTCCCTTAACCCTAACCCTAACCCTAACCCTAAACCTTACCCGAAGCCTTACCCTCACCCGTCCCCTAATCCTAAACCGTACGCTAACACTAACCCGTACCCTAACACGTACGCTCACCCTAAACCGTTGTCGTACCCTAACATGTACCCTAAACTGTCCCCGTCCCCTAACCCTAACACTAACCCTAACCCTAACCCTAACCCTTACCCGAAGCCTTACCCTCACCCGTCCCCTAATCCTAACCCGTACGCTAACACTAACCCGTACCCTAACACGTACGCTCACCCTAAACCTTTGTCGTACCCTAACTTGTACCCTAAACCGTCCCCGTCCCCTAACCCTAACCCTAACCCTAACCCTAACCCTTACCCGAAGCCTTACCCTCACCCGTCCCATAATCCTAACCCGTACGCTAACACTAACCCGTACCCTAACACGTACGCTCACCCTAAAGCGTTGTCGTACCCTAACATGCACCCTAAACCGTCCCCGTCCCCTAACCCTAACACTAACCCTAACCCTAACCCTAACCCTTACCCGAAGCCTTACCCTCACCCGTCCCCTAATCCTAACCCGTACGCTAACACTAACCCGTACCCTAACACATACGCTCACCCTAAACCGTTGTCGTACCCTAACTTGTACCCTAAACCATCCCCGTCCCCGTCCCCGTCCCCTAACCCTAACCCTAACCCTAACCCTAACCCTTACCCGAAGCCTTACTCTCACCCGTCCCCTATTCCTAACCCGTACGCAAACACTAACCCACACCCTAACACGTACGCTCACCCTAAACCGTTGTCGTACCCTAACCTGTACCCTAAACCGTCCCCATACCCTAAACCTAACCCTAACCCTAACCCTAACCCTAACCCTTACCCGAAGCCTTACCCTCACCCGTCCCCTAATCCTAACCCGTACGCTAACACTAACCCGTACCCTAACAGGTACGCTCACCCTAAAACGTTGTCGTACCCTAAACTGTACCCTAAACCGTCCCCGTCCCCTAACACTAAACCTAAACCTAACCCTAACCCTAACCCTTACCCGAAGCCTTACCCTCACCCGTCCCATAATCCTAACCCGTACGCTAACACTAACCCGTACCCTAACACGTACACTCACCCTAAACAGTTGTCGTACTCTAACCTGTACCCTAAAGCGTCCCCGTCCCCTAACCCTAACCCTAACCCTAACCCTAACACTTACCCGAAGCCATACCCTCACCCGTCCCCTAATCCTAACCCGTACGCTAACACTAACATGTACCCTAACACGTACGCTCACCCTAAACCGTTGTCGTACCCTAACCTGTACCCTAAACCGTCCCCGTCCCCTAACCCTAACCCTAACCCTAACCCTAACCCTTACCCGAAGCCTTACCCTCACCCGTCCCCTAATCCTAACCCGTACGCTAACACTAACCCGTACCCTAACACGTACGCTCACCCTAAACCGTTGTCGTACCCAAACCTGTACCCTAAAGCGTCCCCGTCCCCTAACCCTAACCCTAACCCTAACCCTAACCCTTACCCGAAGCCTTACCCTCACCCGTCACTTAATCCTAACCCGTACGCTAACACTAATCCGTACCCTAACACCTACGCTCACCCTAAATCGTTGTCGAACCCTAACATGTACCCTAAACCGTCCCCGTCCCCTAACCCTAACCCTAACCCTAACCCTAACCCTTACCCGAAGCCTTACCCTCACCCGTCCTCTAATCCTAACCCGTACGCTAACACTAACACGTACCCTAACATGTACGCTCACCCTAAACCGTTGTCGTACCCTAACCTGTACCCTAAACCGTCCCCGTCCCCATCCCCTAACCTTAACCCTAACCCTAACCCTAACCCTTACCCGAAGCCTTAACCTCACCCGTCCCCTAATCCTAAACCGTACGCTAACACTAACCCGTACCCAAAACATACGCTCACCGTAAACCGTTGTCGTACCCTAACCTGTACCCTAAACCGTCCCCGCCCCCTAACCCTAACCCTAACCCTAACCCTAACCCTTACCCGAAGCCTTACCCTCACCCGTCCCCTAATCCTAACCCGTACGCTAACACTAACCCGTACCCTAACACGTACGCTCACCCTAAACCGTTGTCGTACCCTAACCTGTACCCTAAACCGTCCCCGCCCCCTAACCCTAACCCTAACCCTAACCCTAACCCTTACCCGAAGCCTTACCCTCACCCGTCCCCTAATCCTAACCCGTACGCTAACACTAACCCGTACCCTAACACGTACGCTCACCCTAAACCGTTGTCTTACCTTAAACTGTACCCTAAATCGTCCCCGTCCCCGTCACCTAACCCTAACCCTAACCCTAACCCTTACCCGAAGCCTTACCCTCACCCGTCCCCTAATCCTAACCCGTACGCTAACACTAACCCGTACCCTAACACGTACGCTCACCCTAAACTGTTGTCGTACCCTAACTTGTACCCTAAACCGTCCCCGTCCCCGTCCCTTAACCCTAACCCTAACCCTAAACCTAACCCTTACCCGAAGCCTTACCCTCACCCGTCCCCTAATCCTAACCCGTACGCTAACACTAACCCGTACCCTAACACGTACGCTCACCCTAAACCGTTGTCGTACCCTAACATGTACCCTAAACCGTCCCCGTCCCCTAACCCTAACACTAACCCTAACCCTAACCCTAACCCTTACCCGAAGCCTTACCCTCACCCGTCCCCTAATCCTAACCCGTACGCTAACACTAACCCGTACCCTAACACGTACGCTCACCCTAAACCGTTGTCGTACCCTAACCTGTACCCTAAACCGTCCCCGTCCCCGTCCCCGTCCCCTAACCCTAACCCTAACCCTAACCCTAACCCTTACCCGAAGCCTTACCCTCACCCGTCCCCTATTCCTAACCTGTACGCAAACACTAACCCACACCCTAACACAAACGCTCACCCTAAACCGTTGTCGTAAACTAACCTGTACCCTAAACCGTCCCAGTCCCCTAACCCTAACCCTAAACCTAACACTAACCCTAACCCTAACCCTTACCCGAAGCCTTACACTCACCCGTCCCCTAATCCTAACCCGTACACTAACACTAAACCGTACCCTAACACATACGCTCACCCTAAACCGTTGTCATACCCTAACCTGTACCCTAAACCGTCCCCGTCCCCTAACCCTATCCCTAACCCTAACCCTTACCCGAAGTCTTACCCTCACCCGTCCCCTAATCCTAACCCGTACGCTAACACTAACCCGTACCCTAACACGTACGCTCACCCTAAACCGTTGTCGTACCCTAACCTGTACTCTAAACCGTCCCCGTCCCCGTCCCTTAACCCTAACCCTAACCCTAACTCTAAACCTTACCCGAAGCCTTACCCTCACCCGTCCCCTAATCCTAACCCGTACGCTAACACTAACCCGTACCCTAACACGTACGCTCACCCTAAACCGTTGTCGTACCCTAACATGTACCCTAAACCGTCCGCGTCCCCTAACCCTAACACTAACCCTAAACCTAACCCTAACCCTTACCCGAAGCCTTACCCTCACCCGACCCCTAATCCTAACCCGTACGCTATCACTAACCCGTACCCTAACACGTACGCTCACCCTAAACCGTTGTCGTACCCTAACCTGTACCCTAAACCGTCCCCGTCCCCTAACCCTAACAGTAACCCTAACCCAAACCCTAACCCTAACCCTAACCCTTACCCGAAGCCTTACCCTCACCCGTCCACTAATCCTAACCCGTACGCTAACACTAACCCGTACCCTAACACGTACGCTCACCCTAAACCTTTGTCGTACCCTAACTTGTACCCTAAACCGTCCCCGTCCCCGTCCCCGTCCCCTAACCCTAACCCTAACCCTAACCCTTACCCGAAGCCTTACCCTCACCCGTCACCTAATCCTAACCCGTACGCTAACACTAATCCGTACCCTAACACCTACGCTCACCCTAAATCGTTGTCGTACCCTAACATGTACCCTAAACCATCCCCGTCCCCTAACCCTAACCCTAACCCTATCCCTAACCCTTACCCGAAGCCTTAACCTCACCCGTCCCCTAATCCTAACCCGTACGCTAACACTAACACGTACCCTAACACGTACGCTCACCCTAAACCGTTGTCGTACCCTAACCTGTACCCTAAACCGTCCCCGTCCCCATCCCCTAACCCTAACCCTTACCCGAAGCCTTAACCTCACCCGTCCCCTAATCCTAAACCGTACGCTAACACTAACCCGTACCCAACACATACGCTCACCCTAAAACGTTGTCGTACCCTAACCTGTACCCTAAACCGTCCCCGCCCCCTAACCCTAACCTTAACCCTAACCCTTACCCGAAGCCTTACACTCACCCGTCCCCTAATCCTAACCCGTACGCTAACACTAAACCGTACCCTAACACGTACGCTCACCCTAAACCGTTGTCGTACCCTAACCTGTACCCTAAACCGTCCCCGTCCCCTAACCCTAACCCTAACCCTAAACCTAACCCTAACACTTACCCGAAGCCTTACTGTCACCCGTCCCCTAATCCTAACCCGTGCGCTAACACTAACCCGTGCCCTAACACGTAGGCTCACACTAAACCGTTGTCGTACCCTAACCTGTATCCTAAACCGTCTCCGTCCCTTAACCCTAACCCTAACCCTAACCCTAACCCTTACCCGAATCCTTACCCTCAACCGTCCCCTAATCCTAACCCGTACGCTAACGCTAACCCGTACCCTAACACGTACGCTCACCCTAAACCGTTGTCGTACCCTAAACTGTACCCTAAATCGTCCCCGTCCCCGTCACCTAACCCTAACCCTAACCCTAACACTTACCCGAAGCCTTACCCTCACCCGTCCCCTAATCCTAACCCGTACGCTAACACTAACCCGTACCCTAACACGTACGCTCACCCTAAACCGTTGTCGTACCCTAACCTGTACCCTAAACCGTCCCCGTCCCCGTCCCCTAACCCTAAACCTAACCCTAACCCTAACCCTAACCTTTACCCGAAGCCTTACCCTCACCCGTCCCCTAATCCTAACCCGTACGCTAACACTAACCCGTACCCTAACACGTACGCTCACCCTAAACCGTTGTGGTACCCTAACCTTTACCCTAAACCGTCCCCATCCCCTAACCCTATCCCTAACCCTAACCCTTACCCGAAGTCTTACCCTCACCCGTCCCCTAATCCTAACCCGTACGCTAACACTAACCCGTACCCTAACACGTACGCTCACCCTAAACAGTTGTCGTACCCTAACCTGTACCCTAAACCTTCCCCGTCCCCGTCCCTTAACCCTAACCCTAACCCTAACCCTAACTCTTACCCGAAGCCTTACCCTCACCCGTCCCGTGATCCTAACCCGTAGGCTAACACTAACCCGTACCCTAACACGTACGCTCACCCTAAACCGTTGTCGTACCCTAACATGTACCCTAAACCGTCCCCGTCACCTAACCCTAACACTAACCCTAACCCTAACCCTAACCCTTACCCGAAGCCTTACACTCACCCGTCCCTGAATCCTAACCCGTACGCTAACACTAACCCATACCCTAACACGTACGCTCACCCTAAACCGTTGTCGTTCCCTAACTTGTACCCTAAACCGTCCCCGTCCCCGTCTCCGTCCCCTAACCCTAACCCTAACCCTAACCCTAACCCTTATCCGAAGCCTTACCCTCACCCCTCCCCTATTCCTAACCCGTACGCTAACACTAACCCTTACCCTAATACGTACGCTAACCCTAAACCGTTGTCGTACACTAACCTGTACCCTAAACCGTCCCCGTACCCTAAACCTAACCCTAATCCTAACCCTAACCCTAACCCTTACCCGAAGCCTTACCCTCACCCGTCCCCTAATCCTAACCCGTACGCTAACACTAACCCGTACCCTAACAGGTACGCTCACCCTAAACCGTTGTCGTACCCTAAACTGTACCCTAAACCATCCCCGTCCCCTAACCCTAAACCTAACCCTAACCCTAACCCTAACCCTTACCCGAAGCCTTGCCTTCACCCGTCCCCTAATCCTAACCCGTACGCTAACACTAACACATACCCTAACACGTACGCTCACCCTAAACCATTGTCGTACCCTAACCTGTACCCTAAAGTGTCCCCGTCCCCTAACCCTAACCCTAACCCTAACCGTAACCCTAACCCTTACCCGAAGCCATACCCTCAACCATCCCTTAATCCTAACCCGTACGCTAACACTAACACGTACCCTAACACGTACGCTCACCCTAAATGGTTGTCGTACCCTAACCTGTACCCTAAGCCGTCCCCGTCCCCTAAACCTAACCCTAAACCTAACCCTAACCCTTACCCGAAGCCTTACCCTCACCCGTCCCCTAATCCTAACCCGTACGCTAACACTAACCCGTACCCTAACACGTACGCTCACCCTAAACCGTTGTCGTACCCTAACCTGTACCCTAAACTGCCCCCGTCCCCTAACCCTAACCCTAACCCTAACCCTAACCCTTACCCGAAGACTTACCCTCACCCGTTCCCTAATCCTAACCCGTACGCTAACACTAACCCGTAACCTAACACGTACGCTCACCCTAAATCGTTGTCATACCCTAACCTGTACCCTAAACCGTCCCCGTCCCCTAACCCTAACCCTAACCCTAACCCTAACCCTTACCCGAAGCCTTACACTCACCCGTCCCCTAATCCTAACCCGTACGGTAACACTAATCCGTACCCTAACACTTACGCTCACTCTAAACCGTTGTCGTACCCTAACCTGTACCCTAAGCCGTCCCCGTCCCCTAACCCTAACCCTAACCCTAACCCTAACCCTTACCCGAAGCCTTACCCTCACACGTCCCCTAATCCTAACCCGTACGCTAACACTAACCCGTACCCTAACACGTACCCTCACCCTAAACCGTTGTCGTACACTAACCTGTACCCTAAACCGTCCCTGTGCCCGTCCCCTAACCCTAAACCTAACCCTAACCCTAACCCTTTCCCGAAGCCTTACCCTCACCCGTCCCCTAATCCTAACCCGTACGCTAACACTAACCCGTACCCTAACACGTACGCTCACCCTAAACCGTTGTCGTACCCTAACCTGTACCCTAAACCGTCCCCGTCCCCATCCCCTAACCCTAACCCTAACCCTAACCCTAACCCTTACCCGAAGCCTTAACCTCACCCGTCCCCTAATCCTAAACCGTACGCTAACACTAACTCGTACCCAAAACGTACGCTCAACCTAAACCGTTGTCGTACCCTAACCTGTACCCTAAACCGTCCCCGCCCCCTAACCGTAACCCTAACCCTAACCCTAACCCTTACCAGAAGCCTTACCCTCACCCGTCCCCTAATCCTAACCCGTACGCTAACACTAAGCCGTACCCTAACACGTACGCTCACCCTAAACCGTTGTCGTACCCTAACCTGTACCCTAAACCGTCACCATCCCCTAACCCTAATCCTAACCCTAACCCTAACCGTAACACTTACCCGAAGCCTTACCCTCACCCGTCCCCTAATCCTAACCCGTACTCTAACACTAACCCATGCCCTAACACGTACGCTCACACTAAAACATTGTCGTACCTTAACCTGTATCCTAAACCGTCTCCGTCCCTTAAACCTAACCCTAAGCCTAACCCTAACCCTTACCCGAATCCTTACCCACACACGTCCCCTAATCCAAACCCGTACGCTAACACTAACCCGTACCCTAACACGTACGCTCACCCTAAACCGTTGTCGTACACTAAACTGTACCCTAAATCGTCCCCGTCCCCTTCACCTAACCCTAACCCTAACCCTAACCCTAACCCTAACCCTTACCCGAAGCCCTACCCTCACCCGTCCCCTAATCCTAACCCGTACGCTAACACTAACCCGAACCCTAACACGTACGATCACCCTAAACCATTGTCGTACCCTAACATGTACCCTAAACCGTCCCCGTCCTCTAACCCTTACCCTAACCCTAACCCTACCACTAAACCTTACCCGAAGCCTTACCCTCACCCGTCCCCTAATCCTAACCCGTACGCTAACACTAACCCGTACACTAACACGTACGCTCACCCTAAACCGTTGTCGTACCCTAACCTGTACCCTAAACTGTCCCCGTCCCCGTCCCCGTCCCCTAACCCTAACCCTAACCCTTACCCGAAGCCTTACCCTCACCCGTCCCCTATTCCTAACCCGTACGCAAACACTAACCCACACCATAACATGTACGCTCACCCTAAACCGTTGTCGTACACTAACCTGTAAGCTAAAGCGTCCCCGTCCCCGTCCCCTAACCCTAACCTTAACCCTAACCCTTACCCGAAGCCTTACCCTCACCCGTCACCTATTCCTAACCCGTACGCTAACACTAACCCGTACCCTAACACGTACGCTCACCCTAAACCGTTGTCGTACCCTTACCTGTACCCTAAACCGTCCCCGTCCCCTAATCCTAACCCTAACCCTAACCCTAACCTTACCCGAAGCCTTACCCTCACCCGTAACCTAATCCTAAACCGTACGCTAACACTAACCCGTACCCTAACACGTACGCTCACCCTAAACCGTTGTCGTACACTAACCTGTACCCTAAACCGTCCCCGTCCCCTAACCCTAACCCTAACCCTAACCCTAACCCTTACCCGAAGCCTTAACCTCACCCGTCCCCTAATCCTAAACCGTACGCTAACACTAACCCGTACCCTAACACGTACGCTCACCCTAAACCGTTGTCGTACCCTAACCTGTACCCTAAACCGTCCCCGTCCCCTAACCCTAACCCTAACCCTAACCCTAACCCTTACCCGAAGCCTTACCCTCACCCGTCCCCTAATCCTAACCCGCACGCTAACACTAACCCGTACTCTAACACGTACGCTCACCCTAAACCGTTGTCGTACCCTAACCTTTACCCTAAACCATCCCCGTCCCCTAACCCTAACCCTAACCCTAACCCTAACCCTAACCCTTACCCGAAGCCTTACCCTCACCCGTCCCCTAATCCTAACCCGTATGCTAACACTAACCCGTACCCTAACACGTACGCTCACCCTAAACCGTTGTCGTACCCTAACCTGTACCCTAAACCGTCCCCGTCCCCTAACGCTACCCATAACACTAACCCTAACTATTACCCGAAGCCTTACCCTCACCCGTCCCCTAATCCTAACCCGTACGCTAACACTAACCCGTACCCTAACACGTACGCTCACCCTAAACCGTTGTCGTACCCTAACCTGTACGCTAAACCGTCCCCGTCCCCTAACCCTAACCCTAACACTAACCCTAACCCTAATCCTTACCCGAAGCCTTACACTCACCCGTCCCCTAATCCTAACCCGTACGCTAACACTAACCCGTACCCTAACACGTACGCTCACCCTAAACCGTTTTTGTACCCTAACCTGTACCCTAAACCGTCCCCGTCCCCGTCCCCTAACCCTAAACCTAACCCTAACCCTTACCCGAAGCCTTACCCTCAACCGTCCCCTAATCCTAACCCGTACGCTAACACTAACCCGTACCCTAACACGTACGCTCAACCTAAACCGTTGTCGTACACTAACCTGTACCCTAAACCGTCCCGGTGCCCATCCCCTAACCCTAACCCTAACCCTAACCCTAACCGTTACCCGAAGCCTTACCCTCAACCTTCCCGTACTCCTAACCCGTACGCTAACACTAACCCGTACCCTAAAACGTACGCTCACCCTAAACCGTTGTCGTACCCTAACCTGTACCCTAAACCGTCCCCGTCCCGTAACCCTAACCTTAACTCTAACCCTAACACTAACCCTTACCCGAAGCATTACCCTCACCCGTCCCCTAATCCTAACCCGTACGCTAACACTAAACCGTACCCTAACACTTACGCTCATCCTAAACCGTTGTCGTACCCTAACCTGTACCCTAAACCGTCCCCGTCCTCTAACCCTAACCCTAACCCTAAGCCTAAGCCTAACCCTTACCCGAAGCCTTACCCTCACCCGTCCCCTAATCCTAACCCGTACGCTAACACTAACCCGTACCCTAACACGTACGCTCAACCTAAACTGTTGTCGTACCCTAACCTGTACCCTAAACCGTCCCCGTCCCCTAACCCTAACCCTAACCCTAACCCTAACCCTAACCCTTACCCGAAGCCTTACCCTCACCCGTCCCCTAATCCTAACCCGTACGCTAACACTAACCCGTACCCTAACACGTACGCTCACCCTAAACCGTTGTCGTACCCTAACCTGTACCCTAAACCGTCCCCGTCCCCTAACCCTAACCCTAACACTAACCCTAACCCTAACCCTTACCCGAAGCCTTACCCTCACCCGTCCCCTAATCCTAACCCGTACGCTAACACTAACCCGTACTCTAACACGTACTCTCACCCTAAACCGTTGTCGTACCCTAACCTTTACCCTAAACTATCCCCGTCCCCTAACTCTAACCCTAACCCTAACCCTAACCCTAACCCTTACCCGAAGCCTTACGCTCACCCGTCCCCTAATCCTAACCCGTATGCTAACACTAACCCGTACCCTAACACGTACGCTCACCCTAAACCGTTGTCGTACCCTAACCTGTACCCTAAACCGTCCCCGTCCCCTAACCCTAACCCTAACCCTAACCCTAACCCTTACCCGAAGCCTTACCCTAACCTGTCCCCTAATCCTAACTCGTACGCTAACACTAACACGTACCCTAACACGTACCCTCACCCTAAACCGGTGTCGTACCCTAACCTGTACCCTAAACCGTCCCCGTGCCCGTCCCCTAACCCTCACCCTAACCCTAACCCTTTCCCGAAGCCTTACCCTCACCCGTCCCCTAATCCTCACCCGTACGCTAACACTAACCCGTACCCTAACACGTACGCTCACCCTAAATCGTTGTCGTACCCTAACCTGTACCCTAAACCGTCCCCGTCCCCTAACCCGAACCCTATCCCTAACCCTAACCCTTACCCGAAGCCTTACACTCACCCGTCCCCTAATCCTCACCCGTATGCTAACACTAACCCGAACCCTAACACGTACCCTCACCCTAAACTGTTGTCGTAACCTAACCTGTACCCTAAACCGTCCCAGTCCCCGTCCCCTAACCCTAACCCTAAGCCTAAGCCTAACCCTTACCCGAAGCCTTACCCTCACCCGTTCCCTAATCCTAACCCGTACGCTAACACTAACCCGTACCCTAACACGTACGCTCACCCTAAACCGTTGTCGTACACTAACCTGTACCCTAAACCGTCCCCGTCCCCTAACCCTAACCCTAACCCTAACCCTAACCCTAACCCTTACCCGAAGCCTTACCCTAACCCGTCCCCTAATCCTAACTCGTACGCTAACACTAACACGTACCCTAACACGTACCCTCACCCTAAACCGGTGTCGTACCCTAACCTGTACCCTAAACCGTCCCCGTTCCCGTCCCCTAACCCTAACCCTAACCCTAACCCTAACCCTTTCCCGAAGCCTTACCCTCACCCGTCCCCTAATCCTAACCCGTACGCTAACACTAACCCGTACCCTAACACGTACGCTCACCCTAAACCGTTGTCGTACCCTAACCTGTACCCTAAACCGTCCCCGTCCCCTAACCCGAACCCTAACCCTAACCCTAACCCTTACCCGAAGCCTTACACTCACCCGTCCCCTAATCCTCACCCGTATGCTAACACTAACCCGAACCCTAACACGTACCCTCACCCTAAACCGTTGTCGTAACCTAACCTGTACCCTAAACCGTCCCCGTCCCCGTCCCCGTCCCCTAACCCTAACCCTAACCATAACCCTTACCCGAAGCCTTACCCCACCCGTGCCCTAATCCTAACCCGTACGCTAACAATAACCCGTACCCTAACACGTACGTTCACCCTAAACCGTTGTCGTACCCTAACATGTACCCTAAACCGTCCCCGTCCCCTAACCCTAACCCTAATACTAACCTTAACCCTAACCCTTACCCGAAGCCTTACCCTCACCCGTCCCTTAATCCTAACCCGTACGCGAACACTAACCCGTACCCTAACACGTAAGCTCACCCTAAACCGTTGTCGTACACTAACCTGTACCCTAAACCGTCCCCGTCCCCTAACCCTAACTCTAACCCTAACCCTAACCCTTACCCGAAGCCTTACCCTCACCCGTCCCCTAATCCTAACCCGTACACTAACACTAAAACGTACCCTAACACGTACGCTCACCCTAAACCGTTGTCGTACTCTAACGTGTACCCTAAACCGTCCCCGTCCCCTAACCCTATCGCTAACCCTAACCCTTACCCGAAGTCTTACCCTCACCCGTCCCCTAATCCTAACCCGTACGCTAACACTAACCCGTACCCTAACACGTACGCTCACCCTAAACCGTTGTCGTACCCTAACCTGTACCCTAAACCGTCCCCGTCCCCGTCCCTTAACCCTAACCCTAACCCTAACCCTAACCCTTACCCGAAGACTTACCCTCACCCGTCCCCTAATCCTAAACCGAACGCTAACACTAACCCGTACCCTAACACGTACGCTCACCCTAAACCGTTGTCGTACCCTAACCTGTACGCTAAACCGTCCCCGTCCCCGTCCCCGTCCCCTAACCCTAACCCTAACCCTAACCCTAACCCTTACCCGAAGCCTTACCCTCACCTGTCCCCTATTCCTAACCCGTACGCAAACACTAACCCACACCATAACACTTACGCTCACCCTAAACCGTTGTCGTACCCTAATCTTTACCCTAAACCGTCCCCGTCCCCTAACCCTAACCCTAACCCTAACCCTTACCCGAAGCCTTACCCTCAAACGTCCCCTAATCCTAACCCGTACGCTAACACTAACCCGTACCCTAACACGTACGCTCACCCTAAACATTGGTCGTACCCTAACCTGTACCCTAAATCATAACTGTCCCCGGCCCCTAACCCTAACCCTAACCCTAAACCTTACGCGAAGTCTTACCCTCACCCGTCCCCTAATCCTAACCCGTACGCTAACACTAACCCATACCCTAACACGTACGCTCACCCTAAACCGTTGTCGTACCCTAACCTGTACCCTAAACCGTCCCCGTCCCCGTCCCCTAACCCTAAACCTAACTCTAACCCAAACCCTTACCCTTACCCGAAGCCTTAACCTCACCCGTCCCCTAATCCTAACCCGTACGCTAAGACTAACACATACCCTAACACGTACGCTCACCCTAAACAGTTGTCGTACCCAAACCTGTACCCTAAACCGTCCCCGTCCCCGTCCCCTAACCCTAACCCTAACCCTTACCTGTAGCCTTACCCTCACCCGTCCCCTAATCCTAATCCGTACGCTAACACTAACCCGTACCCTAACACGTACGCTCAACCTAAACCGTTGTCGTACCCTAACCTGTACCCTAAACCGTCCCCGTCCCCTAACCCTAACCCTAACCCTAACCCTAACCCTAACCCTTACCCGAAGCCTTACACTCACCCGTCCCCTAATCCTAAACCGTACGCTAACACTAACCCGTACCCTAACACGTACGCTCACCCTAAACCGTTGTCATACCCTAAACTGTACCCTACACCGTCTCCGTCCCCTAACCCTAACCCTAACCCTAACCCTAATCCTAACCCTTACCTGAAGCCTTACCCTCACCCGTCCCCTAATCCTAACCCGTACGCTAACACTAACCCGTACCCTAACACGTACGCTCACCCTAAACCGTTGTCGTAGCTTAACCTGTACCCTAAACTGTCCCCGTCCCCTAACCCTAAAGCTAACCCTAACCGTAACCCTTACCCGAAGCTTACCTTCACCCGTTCCCTAATCCTAACCCGTACGCTAACACTAACCCGTAACCTATCACGTACGCTCACCCTAAATCGTTTACGTACCCTAACCTGTACCCTAAACCGTCCCCGTCCCCTAACCCTAACCCTAACCCTAACCCTAACCCTAACCCTAACACTTACTTGTAGCCTTACCCTCACCCGTACCCTAATCCTAACCCGTATGCTAACACTAACCCGTACCCTAACACGTACGCTCACCGTAAACCGTTGTCGTACCCTAAACTGTACCCTAAACCGTCCCCGTCCCCTAACCCTAACACTAACCCTAACCCTAACCCTTACCCGAAGCCTTACACTCACCCGTCCCCTAATCCTAACCCGTACGCTAAACACTAATCCGTACCCTAACACTTACGCTCACTCTAAACCGTTGTCGTACCCTAACCTGTACCCTAAGCCGTCCCCGTCCCCTAACCCTAACCCTAACCCTAACCCTAACCCTAACCCTTAACCGAAGCCTTACCCTCACCCGTCCCCTAATCCTAACCCGTACGCTAACACTAACCCGTACCCTAACACATACGCTCACCCTAAACCGTTGTCGTACCCTAACCTGTACCCTAAACCGTCCCCGTCCCCTAACCCTAACCCTAACCCTAACCCTAACCCTAACCTTTACCCGAAGCCTTACCCTCACCCATCCCCTAATCCTAACCCGTACGCTAACACTAACCAGTACCCTAACACGTACGCTCACCCTAAACCGTTGTCGTACCCTTACCTGTACCCTAAACCGTCCCCGTCCCCGTCCCCGTCCCCTAACCCTAACCCTAAACCTAACCCTTACCCGAAGCCTTACCCTCACCTGTCCTCTAATCCTAACCCGTACGCTAACACTAACCCATACCCTAACATGTACGCTCACCCTAAACCGTTGTCGTACCCTAACCTGTACCGTAAACCGTCCCTGTCCCCGTCCCCTAACCCTAACCCTAACCCTAACACTAACACTTACCCGAAGCCTTACCCTCACCCGTCCCCTAATCCTAACCCGTACGCTAACACTAACCCGTACCCTAACACGTACGCTCACCATAAACCGTTGTCGTACACTAACCTGTACCCTAAACCGTCCCCGTCCCCGTCCCCTAACCCTAACCCTAACCATAACCCTTACCCGAAGCCTTAACCTCACCCGTCTCCTAATCCTAACCCGTACGCTAACACTAATCCGTACCCTAACACCTACGCTCACCCTAAATCGTTTTCGTACCCTAACGTACCCTAAACCGTCCCCATCCCCTAACCCTAACCCTAAACATATCCCTAACCCTAACACTTACCCGAATCCTTACCCTCACCCGTCCCCTAATCCTAACCCGTACGCTAACACTAACCCGTACCCTAACACGTACGCTCACCCTAAACCGTTGTCATACCCTAAACTGTACCCTACACCGTCTCCGTCCCCTAACCCTAACCCTAACCCTAACCCTAATCCTAACCCTTACCTGAAGCCTTACCCTCACCCGTCCCCTAATCCTAACCCGTACGCTAACACTAACCCGTACCCTAACACGTACGCTCACCCTAAACCGTTGTCGTACCCTAACCTGTACCCTAAACCGTCCCCGTCCCCTAACCCTAACCCTAACCCTAACCGTAACCCTTACCGGAAGCCTTACCCTCACCCGTCCCCTAATCCTAACCCGTACGCTAACACTGACCCGTACCCTAACACGTACGCTCACCCTAAACCGTTGTCGTACCGTAACCTGTACCCTAAACCGTCCCCGTCCCCTAACCCTAACCCTAACCCTAACCCTAACACTTACCCGAAGCCTTACACTCACCCGTCACCTAATCCTCACCCGTACGCTAACACTAACCCGTACCCTAACACGTACGCTCACCCTAAACCGTTGTCGTACCCTAACCTGTACCCTAAACTGTAACCGTCCCCTAACTCTAACCCTAACCCTAACACTTACCCGAAGCCTTACCCTCACCCGTCACCTAATCCTAAACCGTACGCTAACACTAAACCATACACTAACATGTACGCTCACCCTAAACCGTTGTCCTACCCTAACCTGTACCCTAAACCGTCCCTGTCCCCGTCCCCTAACCCTAACCCTAGCCCTAACCCTAACCCTAAACCTTACCCAAAGCCTTACCCTCACCCGTCCCCTAATCCTAACCCGTACGCTAACACTAACCCGTACCCTAACACGTACGCTCACCCTAAACCGTTGTCGTACCCTAACCTGTACCCTAAACCATCCCCGTCCCCTAAACCTAACCCTAACCCTTACCCGAAGCCTTACCCTCACCCGTCCCCTAATCCTAACCCGTACGCTAACACGAACCCATACCCTAACACGTACGCTCACCCTAAACCGTTGTCGTACCCTAACCTGTACCCTAAACCTTCCCCGTCCACTAACCCTAACCCTAACCCTAACCCTAACCCTAACGCTTACCCGAAGCCTTACCCTCACCCGTCCCCTAATCCTAACCCGTACGCTAACACTAACCCGTACCCTAACACGTACGCTCACCCTAAACCGTTGTCGTACACTAACCTGTACCCTAAATCGTCGCCGTCCCCGTCCCCGTCCCCTAACCCTAACCCTAACCCTAACCCTTACCCGATGCCTTACCCTCACCCGTCCCCTAATCCTAACCCGTACGCTAACACTAACCCGTACCCTAACACGTACGCTCACCCTAAACCGTTGTCGTACCCTAACCTGTACCATAAAGCGTCCCCGTCCCCTAACGCTAACCCTAACCCTAACTCTAACCCTAACCCTTACCCGAAGACTTACCCTCACCCGTCCCCTAATCCTAAGCCTTACGCTAACACTAACCCGTAACCTAACACGTAAGCTCACCCTAAACCGTTGTCGTACCCTAACCTGTACCCTAAACCGTCCCCGTCCCGATCCCCTAACCCTAACCCTAACCCTAACCCTTACCCGAAGCCTTACCCTCACCCGTCCCCTAATCCTAACCCGTACGCCAACACTAACCCGTACCCTAACACGTACGCTCACCCTAAACCGTTGTCGTACACTAACCTGTACCCTAAACCGTCCCCATCCCCTAACCGTAACCCTAACCCTAACACTAACCCTTACCCGAAGCCTTACCCTCACCCGTCCCCGAATCCTAAACCGTACGCTAACACTAACCCGTACCCTAACACGTACGCTCACCCTAAACCGTTGTCGTACCCTAACCTGTACCCTAAACCGTCCCCGTCCCGTCCCCTAACCCTAACCCTAACCCTAACACTAACCCTTACCCGAAGCCTTACCCTCACCCGTCCCCTAATCCTAATCCGTACGCTAACACTAACCCGTACCCTAACACGTACGCTCACCCTAAACCGTTGTCATACCCTAATCTGTACCCTAAACCGTCCCCGTCCCCTAACCCTAACCCTAACCCTAACCCTAACCCTTACCCGAAGCCTTACCCTCACCCGTCCCCTAATCCTAACCTGTACGCTAACACTAACCTGTACCCTAACACGTACGCTCACCCTAAATCGTTGTCGTACCCTAACCTGTACCCTAAACCGTCCCCGTACCCTAACCCTAACCCTAACCCTAACCCTAACCCTAACCCTAACACTTACCCGAAGCCTTACCCTCACCCGTCCCCTAATCCTAAGCCGTACGCTAACACTAACCCGTACCCTATCACGTACGCTCACCCTAAACCGTTGTCGTACCCTAACCTGTACCCTAAACCGTCCCCGTCCCCTAACCCTAACCCTAACCCTAACCCTAACCCTTACCCTAAGCCTTACCCTCACCCGTCCCCTTATCCTAAACCGTGTGCTAACACTAACCCGTACCCTAACTCGTACGCTCACCCTAAACCGTTGTCGTACCCTAACCTGTACCCTAAACCGTCCCCGTCCCCTAACCCTAACCCTAACCCTTACCCGAAGCCTTACCCTCACCCGTCCCCTAATCCTCACCCGTACGCTAACACTAACCCGTACCCTAACACGTACGCTCATCCTAAACCGTTGTCGTACCCTAACCTGTAACCTAAACCGTCC
The DNA here is from genome assembly GCF_059928025.1 of Delphinapterus leucas. Taxonomy (NCBI): domain Eukaryota; kingdom Metazoa; phylum Chordata; class Mammalia; order Artiodactyla; family Monodontidae; genus Delphinapterus; species Delphinapterus leucas. The sequence goes on along the minus strand of NW_028322236.1, from coordinate 15,497,448 downwards.
CCGTCCCCGTCCCCTAACCCTAACCCTAACACTAACCCTTACCCGAAGCCTTACCCTCACCAGTCCCCTAATCCTAACCCGTACGCTAACACTAACCCGTACCCTAACACGTACGCTCCCCTTAAACGGTTGTCGTACCCTAACCTGTACCCTAAACCGTCCACGTCCCCTAACCTTAACCCTAACCCTAACCCTAACACTTACCCGAAGCCTTACCCTCACCCGTCCCCTAATCCTAACCCGTACGTTAACACTAACCCGTACCCTAACACGTACGCTCACCCTAAACCGTTGTCGTACCCTAACTTGTACCCTAAACCGTCCCCGTGCCCGTCCCCTAACCGTAACTCTAACCCTAAACCTAACCCTTTCCCGAAGCCTTACCCTCACCCGTCCCCTAATGCTAACCCGTACGCTAACACTAACCCATACCCTAACACGTACGCTCACCCTAAACCGTTGTCGTACCCTAACTTGTACCCTAAACCGTCCCCGTCCCCTAACCCTAACCCTAACCCTAACCCTAACCCTAAACCTTACCCGAAGCCTTACCCTCACCTGTGCCCTAATCCTAACCCGTACACTAACACTAACCCGTACCCTAACACGTACGCTCACCCTAAACCGTTGACGTACCCTAACCTGTACCCTAAACCGTCCCCGTCCCCGTCCCCTAACCCTAACCCTAACCCTAACCCTAACCTTTACCCGAAGCCTTACCCTCAGCCGTTCTCTAATCCTAACCCGTACGCTAACACTAACCCGTACCCTAACACGTACGCTCACCCTAAATCTTTGTCGTACCCTAACCTGTACCCTAAACCATCCCCGTCCCCGTCCCCGTCCCCGTACCCTAACCCTAATCCTAACCCTTACCCGAAGCCTTAACATCACCCGTCCCCTAATCCTAACCCATACGCTAACACTAACCCATACCCTAACATGTACGCTCACCCTAAACCGTTGTCGTACCCTAACCTGTACCCTAAACCGTCCCTGTCCCCGTCCCGTAACCCTAACCCTAACCCTAACACTATCCCTAACCCTTACCCGAAGCCTTACCCTCACCCGTCCCCTAATCCTAACCCGTACGCTAACACTATCCCGTACCCTAACACGTACGCTCACCCTAAACCGTTGTCGTACCCTTACCTGTACCCTAAAGCGTCCCCGTCCCCTAACGCTAACCCTAACCCTAACCCTAACCCTAACCCTTACCCGAAGACTTACCCTCACCCGTCCCCTAATCCTAACCCTTACGCTAACACTAACCCGTACCCTAACACCTAAGCTCATCTTAAACCGTTGTTGTACCCTAACCTGTACCCTAAACCGTCCCCGTCCCGATCCCCTAACCCTAACCCTAACCCTAACCCTTACCCGAAGCCTTACCCTCACCCGTACCCTAATCCTAACCCGTACGCCAACACTAACCGGTACCCTAACACGTACGCTCACCCTAAACCGTTGTCGTACACTAACCTGTACCCTAAACCATCCCCATCCCCTAACCGTAACCCTAACCCTAACCCTAACCCTTACCCGAAGCCTTACCCTCACCCGTCCTCGAATCCTAAACCGTACGCTAACACTAACCCGTACCCTAACACGTATGCTCACCCTAAACCGTTGTCGTATGCTAACCTGTACCCTAAACCGTCCCCGTCCCCTAACCCTAACCCTAACCCTTACCCGAAGCCTTACCCTCACCCGTCCCCTAATCCTAACCCGTACGCTAACACTAACCCATACCCTAACACGTACGCTCACCCTAAACGATTGTCGTACCCTAACCTGTACCCTAAACCGTCCCCGTCCCCGTCCCCTAACCCTAACCGTAACCCTAACCCTAACCCTTACCCGAAGCCTTACACTCACCCGTCCCCTAATCCTCAGCCGTACGCTAACACTAACCCATACCCTAACACGTACGCTCACCCTAAAACTTTGTCGTACACTAACCTGTACCCTAAACCGTCCCCGTCCCCTAACCCTAACCCTAACCCTAACCCTAACCCTAACCCTTACCCGAAGCCTTACACTCACCCGTCCCCTAATCCTAGCCCGTACGCTAACACTAACCCATACCCTAACACGTAAGCTCACCCTAAACCGTTGTCATACCCTAACTTGTACCCTAAACCGTCCCCGTCCCCTAACCCTAACCCTAACCCTAACCCTAACCCTAACCCTTACCCGAAGCCTTACCCTCACCCGTCCCCTAATCCTAACCCGTACACTAACACTAACCCGTACCCTAACACGTACGCTCACCCTAAACCGTTGACGTACCCTAACCTGTACCCTAAACCGTCCCCGTCCCCTAACCCTAAACCTAACCCTAACCCTATCCCTAAACCTTACCCGAAGCCTTACACTCACCCGTCCCCTAATCCTAACCCGTACGCTAACACTAACCCGTACCCTAACACGTACGCTCACCCTAAACTGTTGTCGTACCCTAACCTGTACCCTAAACCGTCCCCGTCCCCGTCCCCTAACCCTAACCCTAACCCTAACCTTTACCCGAAGCCTTACCCTCAGCCGTCCTCTAATCCTAACCCGTACGCTAACACTAACCCGTACCCTAACACGTACGCTCACCCTAAACCATTGTCGCAGCCGAACCTGTACCCTAAACCGTCCCCGTCCCCTAACCCTAACCCTAACCCTAACCCTAACCCTTACCCGAAGGCTTACCCTCACCCGTCCCCTAATCCTAACCCGTACGCTAACACTAACCCGTACCTTAACACGTACGCTCACCCTAAACCTTTGTCGTACCCTAACTTGTACCCTAAACCGTCCGCGTCCCCTAACCCTAACCCTAACCCTAACCCTAACCCTAACCATTACCTGAAGCCTTACACTCACCCGTCACCTAATCCTCACCCGTACGCTAACACTAACCCGTACCCTAACACGTACGCTCACCCTAAACCGTTGTCGTACCCTAACCTGTACCGAAAACCGTCCCCTAACCCTAACCCTAAACCTAACCCTAACCCTAACCCTAACCCTTACCCGAAGCGTTACCCTCACCCGTCCCCTAATCCTAACCCGTACGCAAACACTAACCCGTACCCTAACACGTACGCTCACCCTAAACCGTTGTCGTACCCTAACCTGTACCCTAAACCGTCCCCGTCCCCTAACCCTAAACCTAACCCTAACCCTTATGCGAAGCCTTACCCTCACCCGTCCCCTAATCCTAACCCGTACGCTAACACTAACCAGTACCCTAACACGTACGCTCACCCTAAACCATTGTCGTACCCTAACTTGTACCCTAAACCGTCCCCGTCCCCTAACCCTAACACTAACCCTAACCCTTACCCGAAGCCTTACCCTCACCCGTCCCCTAATCCTAACCCGTACGCTAACACTAACCCGTACCCTAACACGTACGCTCACCCTAAACCGTTGTCGTACCCTAACCTGTACCCTAAACTGTCCCCGTCCCCTAACCCTAACCCTAACCCTAACCCTAAACCTAACCCTTACCCGAAGACTTACCCTCACCCGTCCCCTAATCCTAACCCTTACGCTAACACTAACCCATACCCTAACACGTAAGCTCACCCTAAACCGTCCCTTTCCCCGTCCCCTAACCCTAACCCTAACCCTAACCCTTACCCGAAGCCTTACCCTCACCCGTCCCCTAATCCTAACCCGTACGCCAACACTAACCCGTACCGTAACACGTACGCTCACCCTAAACCGTTGTCGTACACTAACCTGTACCCTAAACCGTCCCCATCCCCTAACCCTAACCCGAACCCTAACCCTAACCCTTACCCGAAACCTTACCCTCACCCGTCCCCTAATCCTAACCCGTACGCTAACACTAACCCGTACCCTAACACGTACGCTCACCCTAAACCGTTGTCGTACCCTAACCTGTACCCTAAACCGTCCCCGTCCCATAAACCTAAACCTAACCCTAACCCTAACCCTTACCCGAAGCCTTAACCTCACCCGTCCCCTAATCCTCACCCGTACGCTAACACTAACCCGTACCCTAACACGTACGCTCACCCTAAACCGTTGTCGTACCCTAACCTGTACCCTAAACCGTCCCCGTCCCCTAAACCTAACCCTAACCCTAACCCTAACCCTAACCCTTACCCGAAGCCTTACCCTCACCCGTCCCCTAATCCTAACCCGTAAGCCAACACTAACCCGTACCCTAACACGTACGCTCACCCTAAACGGTTGTCGTACCCTAAACTGTACCCTAAACCGTCCCCATCCCCTAACCCTAACCCGAACCCTAACCCTAACCCTTACCCGAAACCTTACCCTCACCCGTCCCCTAATCCTAACCCGTACGTTAACACTAACCCGTACCCTAACACGTACGCTCACCCTAAACCTTTGTCGTACACTAACCTGTACCCTAAACCGTCCCCGTCCCCGTCCCCTAACCCTAACCCTAACCCTAACCCTAACCCTTACCCGAAGCCTTACACTCACCCGTCCCCTAATCCTAACCCGTACGCTAACACTAACCCATACCCTAACACGTACGCTCACCCTAAACCGTTGTCATACCCTAACTTGTACCCTAAACCGTCCCCGTCCCCTAACCCTAACCCTAACCCTAACCCTAACCCTAACCCTTACCCGAAGCCTTACCCTCACCCGTCCCCTAATCCTAACCCGTACACTAACACTAACCCGTACCCTAACACGTACGCTCACCCTATACCGTTGTCCTAACCTAACCTGTACCCTAAACCGTCCCCGTCCCCTAACCCTAACCCTAACCCTAACCCTAATGCTTACCCGAAGCCTTACCCTCACCCGTCCCATAATCCTAACCCGTACGCTAACACTAACCCGTACCCTAACACTTACGCTCACCCTAAACCGTTGTCGTACACTAACCTGTACCCTAAACCGTCGCCGTCCCCGTCCCCGTCCCCTAACCCTAACCCTAACCCTAACCCTTACCTGAAGCCTTACCCTCACCCGTCCCCTAATCCTAACCCGTACGCTAACACTAACCCGTACCCTAACACGTACGCTCATCCTAAACTGTTGTCGTACCCTAACCTGTACCCTAAACCGTCCCTGTCCCCGTCCCGTAACCCTAACCCTAACCCTAACACTAACCCTAACCCTTACCCGAAGCCTTACACTCACCCGTCCCCTAATCGTAACCCGTACGCTAACACTAACCCGTACCCTAACACGTACGCTCACCCTAAACCGTTGTCGTACCCTAACCTGTCCCCTAAACTGTCCCCGTCCCCTAACCCTAACCCTAACCGTAACCCTAACCCTAACCCTTACCCGAAGACATACCCTCACCCGTCCCCTAATCCTAACCCTTACGCTAACACTAACCCATACCCTAACACGTAAGCTCACCCTAAACCGTTTTCGTACCCTAACCTGTACCCTAAACCGTCCCCGTCCCCGTCCCCTAACCCTAACCCTAACCCTAACCCTTACCCGAAGCCTTACCCTCACCCGTCCCCTAATCCTAACCCGTACGCCAACACTAACCCGTACGCTCATCCTAAACCGTTGTCGTACACTAACTTGTACCCTAAACCGTCCCCATCTCCTAACCCTAACCCTAACCCTAACCCTAACCCTTACCCGAAGCCTTACTGTCACCCGTCCCCTAATCCTAACCCGTACGCTTACACTAACCCGTACCCTAACACGTACGCTCACCCTAAACCGTTGTCATACCCTAACCTGTACGTTAAACCGTCCCCGTCCCCTAACCCTAACCCTAACCCTAACCCTATCCCTTACCCGAAGCCTTACCCTCAGCCGTCCCCTAATCATAACCCGTACGCTAACACTAACCCGTACCCTAACACGTACGCTCACCCTAAACCGTTGTCGTACCCTAACCTGTACCCTAATCCGTCCCTGTCCCCGTCCCGTAACCCTAACCCTAACCCTAACACTATCCCTAACCCTTACCCGAAGCCTTACCCTCACCCGTCCCCTAATCCTAACCCGTACGCTAACACTATCCCGTACCCTAACACGTACGCTCACCCTAAACCGTTGTCGTACCCTTACCTGTACCCTAAAGCGTCCCCGTCCCCTAACGCTAACCCTAACCCTAACCCTAACCCTTACCCGAAGACTTACCCTCACCCGTCCCCTAATCCTAACCCTTACGCTAACACTAACCCGTACCCTAACACCTAAGCTCACCTTAAACCGTTGTTGTACCCTAACCTGTACCCTAAACCGTCCCCGTCCCGATCCCCTAACCCTAACCCTAACCCTAACCCTTACCCGAAGCCTTACCCTCACCCGTCCCCTAATCCTAACCCGTACGCCAACACTAACCCGTACCCTAACACGTACGCTCACCCTAAACCGTTGTCGTACACTAACCTGTACCCTAAACCATCCCCATCCCCTAACCGTAACCCTAACCCTAACCCTAACCCTTACCCGAAGCCTTACCCTCACCCGTCCCCGAATCCTAAACCGTACGCTAACACTAACCCGTACCCTAACACGTACGCTCACCCTAAACCGTTGTCGTACACTAACCTGTACCCTAAACCGTCCCCGTCCCCTAAACCTAACCCTAACCCTAACCCTAACCCTAACCCTTACCCGAAGCCTTACCCTCACCCGTCCCCTAATCCTAACCCGTACGCTAACACTAACCCGTACCCTAACACGTACGCTCACCCTAAACGGTTGTCGTACCCTAAACTGTACCCTAAACCGTCCACGTCCCCTAACCCTAACCCTAACCCTAAACCTAACCCTTACCCGAAGCCTTACCCTAACCCGTCCCCTAATCCTAACCCGTACGTTAACACTAACCGGTACCCTAACACGTACCCTCACCCTAAACCGTTGTCCTACCCTAACTTGTACCCTAAACCGTACCTGTGCCCGTCCCCTAACCCTAACCCTAACCCTAACCCTAACCCTAACCCTTTCACGAAGCCTTAACCTCACCCGTCCCCTAATCCTAACCCGTACGCTAACACTAACACATACCCTAACACGTACGCTCACCCTAAACCGTTGTCGTACCCTAACCTGTACCCTAAACCGTCCCCGTCCCCGTCCCCTAACCCTAACCCTAACCCTAACCCAAACCCTTACCCGAAGCCTTACACTCACCCGTCCCCTAATCCTCACCCGTACGTTAACACTAACCCGAACCCTAACACGTACGCTCATCCTAAACCTTTGTCGTACACTAACCTGTACCCTAAACCGTCCCCGTCCCCGTCCCCTAACCCTAACCCTAACCCTAACCCTAACCCTTACCCGAAGCCTTACACTCACCCGTCCCCTAATCCTAACCCGTACGCTAACACTAACCCATACCCTAACACGTACGCTCACCCTAAACCGTTGTCATACCCTAACTTGTACCCTAAACCGTCCCCGTCCCCTAACGCTAACCCTAACCCTAACCCTAACCCTAACCCTTACCCGAAGCCTTACCCTCACCCGTCCCCTAATCCTAACCCGTACACTAACACTAACCCGTACCCTAACAGGTACGCTCACCCTAAACCGTTGTCGTAACCTAACCTGTACCCTAAACCGTCCCCGTCCCCTAACCCTAACCCTAACCCTAACCCTAATGCTTACCCGAAGCCTTACCCTCACCCGTCCTATTATCCTAACCCGTACGCTAACACTAACCCGTACCCTAACACTTACGCTCACCCTAAACCGTTGTCGTACACTAACCTGTACCCTAAACCGTCGCCGTCCCCGTCCCCGTCCCCTAACCCTAACCCTAACCCTAACCCTTACCTGAAGCCTTACCCTCACCCGTCCCCTAATCCTAACCCGTACGCTAACACTAACCCGTACCCTAACACGTACGCTCATCCTAAACTGTTGTCGTACCCTAACCTGTACCCTAAACCGTCCCTGTCCCCGTCCCGTAACCCTAACCCTAACCCTAACACTAACCCTAACCCTTACCCGAAGCCTTACACTCACCCGTCCCCTAATCGTAACCCGTACGCTAACACTAACCCGTACCCTAACACGTACGCTCACCCTAAACCGTTGTCGTACCCTAACCTGTCCCCTAAACTGTCCCCGTCCCCTAACCCTAACCCTAACCGTAACCCTAACCCTAACCCTTACCCGAAGACATACCCTCACCCGTCCCCTAATCCTAACCCTTACGCTAACACTAACCCATACCCTAACACGTAAGCTCACCCTAAACCGTTTTCGTACCCTAACCTGTACCCTAAACCGTCCCCGTCCCCGTCCCCGTCCCCTAACCCTAACCCTAACCCTTACCCGAAGCCTTACCCTCACCCGTCCCCTAATCCTAACCCGTACGCCAACACTAACCCGTACGCTCACCCTAAACCGTTGTCGTACACTAACCTGTACCCTAAACCGTCCCCATCTCCTAACCCTAACCCTAACCCTAACCCTAACCCTTACCCGAAGCCTTACTGTCACCCGTCCCCTAATCCTAACCCGTACGCTTACACTAACCCGTACCCTAACACGTACGCTCACCCTAAACCGTTGTCATACCCTAACCTGTACCCTAAACCGTCCCCGTCCCCTAATCCTAACCCTAACCCTAACCCTATCCCTTACCCGAAGCCTTACCCTCACCCGTCCCCTAATCATAACCCGTACGCTAACACTAACCCGTACCCTAACACGTACGCTCACCCTAAACCGTTGTCGTACCCTAACCTGTACCCTAAACCGTCCCTGTCCCCGTCCCGTAACCCTAACCCTAACCCTAACACTATCCGTAACCCTTACCCGAAGCCTTACCCTCACCCGTCCCCTAATCCTAACCCGTACGCTAACACTATCCCGTACCCTAACACGTACGCTCACCCTAAACCGTTGTCGTACCCTTACCTGTACCCTAAAGCGTCCCCGTCCCCTAACGCTAACCCTAACCCTAACCCTAACCCTAACCCTTACCCGAAGACTTACCCTCACCCGTCCCCTAATCCTAACCCTTACGCTAACACTAACCCGTACCCTAACACCTAAGCTCATCTTAAACCGTTGTTGTACCCTAACCTGTACCCTAAACCATCCCCGTCCCGATCCCCTAACCCTAACCCTAACCCTAACCCTTACCCGAAGCCTTACCCTCACCCGTCCCCTAATCCTAACCCGTACGCCAACACTAACCCGTACCCTAACACGTACGCTCACCCTAAACCGTTGTCGTACACTAACCTGTACCCTAAACCATCCCCATCCCCTAACCGTAACCGTAACCCTAACCCTAACCCTTACCCGAAGCCTTACCCTCACCCGTCCCCGAATCCTAAACCGTACGCTAACACTAACCCGTACCCTAACACGTACGCTCACCCTAAACCGTTGTCGTACCCTAACCTGTACCCTAAACCGTCCCCGTCCCCGTCCCCTAACCCTAACCCTAACCCTAACACTAACCCTTACCCGAAGCCTTACCCTCACCCGTCCCCTAATCCTAATCCGTACGCTAACACTAACCCATACCCTAACACGTACGCTCACCCTAAATCGTTGTCATACCCTAATCTGTACCCTAAACCGTTCCCGTCCCCTAACCCTAACCCTAACCCTTACCCGAAGCCTTACCCTCACCTGTCCCCTAATCCTAAACTGTACGCTAACACTAACCCGTACCCTAACACGTACGCTCACCCTAAATCTTTGTCGTACCCTAACCTGTACCCTAAACCGTCCCCGTCCCCTAACCCTAACCCTAACCCTAACCCTAACCCTAACACTTACCCGAAACCTTACCCTCACCCGTCCCCTAATCCTAAGCCGTACGCTAACACTAACCCGTACCCTAACAGGTACGCTCACCCTAAACCGTTGTCGTATCCTAACCTGTACCCTAAACCATCCCCGTCCCCTAACCCTAACCCTAACCCTAACCCTAACCCTTACCCGAAGCCTTACACTCACCCGTCCCCTAATCCTAGCCCGTACGCTAACACTAACCCATACCCTAACACGTAAGCTCACCCTAAACCGTTGTCATACCCTAACTTGTACCCTAAACCGTCCCCGTCCCCTAACCCTAACCCTAACCCTAACCCTAACCCTAACCCTTACCCGAAGCCTTACCCTCACCCGTCCCCTAATCCTAACCCGTACACTAACACTAACCCGTACCCTAACACGTACGCTCACCCTAAACCGTTGACGTACCCTAACCTGTACCCTAAACCGTCCCCGTCCCCTAACACTAAACCTAACCCTAACCCTATCCCTAAACCTTACCCGAAGCCTTACACTCACCCGTCCCCTAATCCTAACCCGTCCGCTAACACTAACCCGTACCCTAACACGTACGCTCACCCTAAACCGTTGTCGTACCCTAACCTGTACCCTAAACCGTCCCCGTCCCCGTCCCCTAACCCTAACCCTAACCCTAACCTTTACCCGAAGCCTTACCCTCAGCCGTCCTCTAATCCTAACCCGTACGCTAACACTAACCCGTACCCTAACACGTACGCTCACCCTAAATCGTTGTCGTACCCTAACCTGTACCCTAAACTGTCCCCGTCCCCGTCCCCGTCCCCGTCCCCTAACCCTAACCCTTACCCGAAGCCTTACCCTCACCCGTCCCCTAATCCTAACCCGTAAGCTAACACTAACACATACCCTAACATGTACGCTCACCCTAAACCGTTGTCGTACCCTAACCTGTACCCTTAACCGTCCCTGTCCCCATCCCCTAACCCTAACCCTAGCCCTAACCCTAACCCTAACACTTACCCGAAGCCTTACCCTCACCCGTCCGCTAATCCTAACCCGTACGCTAACACTAACCCGTACCCTAACACGTACGCTCACCCTAAACCATTGTCGCAGCCGAACCTGTACCCTAAACCGTCCCCGTCCCCTAACCCTAACCCTAACCCTAACCCTAACCCTTACCCGAAGGCTTACCCTCACCCGTCCCCTAATCCTAACCCGTACGCTAACACTAACCCGTACCTTAACACGTACGCTCACCCTAAACCTTTGTCGTACCCTAACCTGTACCCTAAACCGTCCGCGTCCCCTAACCCTAACCCTAACCCTAACCCTAACCCTTACCTGAAGCCTTACACTCACCCGTCACCTAATCCTCACCCGTACGCTAACACTAACCCGTACCCTAACACGTACGCTCACCCTAAACCGTTGTCATACCCTAACCTGTACCCTAAACCGTCCCCTAACCCTAACACTAAACCTAACCCTAACCCTAACCCTAACCCTTACCCGAAGCCTTACTCTCACCCATCCCCTAATCCTAACCCGTACGCAAACACTAACCCGTACCCTAACACGTACGCTCACCCTAAACCGTTGTCGTACCCTAACCTGTACCCTAAACCGTCCCCGTCCCCTAACCCTAACCCTAACCCTAACCCTAACCCTAACCCTTACGCGAAGCCTTACCCTCACCCGTCCCCTAATCCTAACCCGTACGCTAACACTAACCCGTACCCTAACACGTACGCTCAACCTAAACCGTTGTCGTACCCTAACCTGTACCCTAAACCGTCCCCGTCCCCTAACCCTAACCCTAACCCTTACCCGAAGCCCTACCCTCACCCGTTCCCTAATCCTAACCCGTACGCTAACACTAACCAGTACCCTAACACGTACGCTCACCCTAAACCGTTGTCGTACCCTAACTTGTACCCTAAACCGTCCCCGTCCCCTAACCCTAACACTAACCCTAACCCTTACCCGAAGCCTTACCCTCACCCGTCCCCTAATCCTAACCCGTACGCTAACACTAACCCGTACCCTAACACGTACGCTCACCCTAAACCGTTGTCGTACCCTAACCTGTACCCTAAACTGTCCCCGTCCCCTAACCCTAACCCTAACCCTAACCCTAACCCTAACCCTTACCTGAAGACTTACCCTCACCCGTCCCCTAATCCTAACCCTTACGCTAACACTAACCCATACCCTAACACGTAAGCTCACCCTAAACCGTCCCCGTCCCCGTCCCCTAACCCTAACCCTAACCCTAACCCTTACCCGAAGCCTTACCCTCACCCGTCCCCTAATCCTAACCCGTACGCCAACACTAACCCGTACCGTAACACGTACGCTCACCCTAAACCGTTGTCGTACACTAACCTGTACCCTAAACCGTCCCCATCCCCTAACCCTAACCCTAACCCTAACCCTAACCCTTACCCGAAGCCTTACCATCACCCGTCCCCTAATGCTAACCCGTACGCTAACACTAAGCCGTACCCTAACACGTACGCTCAACCTAAACCGTTGTCATACCCTAACCTGTACCCTAAACCGTCCCCGTCCCCTAACCCTAACCCTAACCCTAACCCTATCCCTTACCCGAAGCCTTACCCTCACCCGTCCCCTAATCCTAACCCTTACGCTAACACTAACCCGTACCCTAACACGTACGCTCACCCTAAACCGTTGTCGTACCCTAACCTGTACCCTAAACCATCCCCGTCCCCTAACCCTAACCCTAACCCTTACCCGAAGCCTTACCCTCACCCGTTCCCTAATCCTCACCCGTACGCTAACACTAACCCGTACCCTAACACGTACGCTCACCCTAAAACGTTGTCGTACACTAACCTGTACCCTAAACCGTCCCCGTCCCCGTCCCCTAACCCTAACCCTAACCCTAACCCTAACCCTTACCCGAAACCTTACCCTCACCCGTCCCCTAATCCTAACCCGTACGCTAACACTAACCCGTACCCTAACACGTACGCTCACCCTAAACCGTTGTCGTACCCTAACCTGTACACTAAACCGTCCCCGTCCCATAAACCTAAACCTAACCCTAACCCTAACCCTTACCCGAAGCCTTAACCTCACCCGTCCCCTAATCCTCACCCGTACGCTAACACTAACCCGTACCCTAACACGTACGCTCACCCTAAACCGTTGTCGTACCCTAACCTGTACCCTAAACCGTCCCCGTCCCCTAAACCTAACCCTAACCCTAACCCTAACCCTAACCCTTACCCGAAGCCTTACCCTCACCCGTCCCCTAATCCTAACCCGTACGCTAACACTAACCCGTACCCTAACACGTACGCTCACCCTAAACGGTTGTCGTACCCTAAACTGTACCCTAAACCGTCCACGTCCCCTAACCCTAACCCTAACCCTAAACCTAACCCTTACCCGAAGCCTTACCCTAACCCGTCCCCTAATCCTAACCCGTACGTTAACACTAACCGGTACCCTAACACGTACCCTCACCCTAAACCGTTGTCCTACACTAACTTGTACCCTAAACCGTCCCTGTGCCCGTCCCCTAACCCTAACCCTAACCCTAACCCTAACCCTTTCACGAAGCCTTAACCTCACCCGTCCCCTAATCCTAACCCGTACGCTAACACTAACACATACCCTAACACGTACGCTCACCCTAAACCGTTGTCGTACCCTAACCTGTACCCTAAACCGTCCCCGTCCCCTAACCCTAACCCTAACCCTAACCCAAACCCTTACCCGAAGCCTTACACTCACCCGTCCCCTAATCCTCACCCGTACGTTAACACTAACCCGTACCCTAACACGTACGCTCACCCTAAACCTTTGTCGTACACTAACCTGTACCCTAAACCGTCCCCGTCCCCGTCCCCTAACCCTAACCCTAACCCTAACCCTAACCCTTACCCGAAGCCTTACACTCACCCGTCCCCTAATCCTAACCCGTACGCTAACACTAACACATACCCTAACACGTACGCTCACCCTAAACCGTTGTCATACCCTAACTTGTACCCTAAACCGTCCCCGTCCCCTAACCCTAACCCTAACCCTAACCCTAACCCTAACCCTAACCCTTACCCGAAGCCTTACCCTCACCCGTCCCCTAATCCTAACCCGTACACTAACACTAACCCGTACCCTAACACGTACGCTCACCCTAAACCGTTGTCGTAACCTAACCTGTACCCTAAACCGTCCCCGTCCCCTAACCCTAACCCTAACCCTAACCCTAATGCTTACCCGAAGCCTTACCCTCACCCGTCCCATAATCCTAACCCGTACGCTAACACTAACCCGTACCCTAACACTTACGCTCACCCTAAACCGTTGTCGTACACTAACCTGTACCCTAAACCGTCGCCGTCCCCGTCCCCGTCCCCTAACCCTAACCCTAACCCTAACCCTTACCTGAAGCCTTACCCTCACCCGTCCCCTAATCCTAACCCGTACGCTAACACTAACCCGTACCCTAACACGTACGCTCATCCTAAACTGTTGTCGTACCCTAACCTGTACCCTAAACCGTCCCTGTCCCCGTCCCCGTCCCCTAACCCTAACCCTAACCCTTACCCGAAGCCTTACCCTCACCCGTCCCCTAATCCTAACCCGTACGCTAACACTAACACATACCCTAACATGTACGCTCACCCTAAACCGTTGTCGTACCCTAACCTGTACCCTTAACCGTCCCTGTCCCCGTCCCCTAACCCTAACCCTAGCCCTAACCCTAACCCTAACACTTACCCGAAGCCTTACCCTCACCCGTCCGCTAATCCTAACCCGTACGCTAACACTAACCCGTACCCTAACACGTACGCTCACCCTAAACCATTGTTGCAGCCGAACCTGTACCCTAAACCGTCCCCGTCCCCTAACCCTAACCCTAACCCTAACCCTAACCCTTACCCGAAGGCTTACCCTCACCCGTCCCCTAATCCTAACCCGTACGCTAACACTAACCCGTACCTTAAAACGTACGCTCACCCTAAACCTTTGTCGTACCCTAACCTGTACCCTAAACCGTCCGCGTCCCCTAACCCTAACCCTAACCCTAACCCTAACCCTAACCCTTACCTGAAGCCTTACACTCACCCGTCACCTACCCTCACCCGTACGCTAACACTAACCCGTACCCTAACACTTACGCTCACCCTAAACCGTTGTCGTACCCTAACCTGTACCCTAAACCGTCCCCTAACCCTAACCCTAAACCTAACCCTAACCCTAACCCTAACCCTTACCCGAAGCCTTACCCTCACCCGTCCCCTAATCCTAACCCGTACGCAAACACTAACCCGTACCCTAACACGTACGCTCACCCTAAACCATTGTCGTACCCTAACCTGTACCCTAAACCGTCCCCGTCACCTAACCCTAACCCTAACCCTAACCCTAACCCTAACCCTTACGCGAAGCCTTACCCTCACCCGTCCCCTAATCCTAACCCGTACGCTAACACTAACCCGTACCCTAACACGTACGCTCAACCTAAACCGTTGTCGTACCCTAACCTGTACCCTAAACCGTCCCCGTCCCCTAACCCTAACCCTAACCCTTACCCGAAGCCCTACCCTCACCCGTTCCCTAATCCTAACCCGTACGCTAACACTAACCAGTACCCTAACACGTACGCTCACCCTAAACCGTTGTCGTACCCTAACTTGTACCCTAAACCGTCCCCGTCCCCTAACCCTAACACTAACCCTAACCCTTACCCGAAGCCTTACCCTCACCCGTCCCCTAATCCTAACCCGTACGCTAACACTAACCCGTACCCTAACACGTACGCTCACCCTAAACCGTTGTCGTACCCTAACCTGTACCCTAAACTGTCCCCGTCCCCTAACCCTAACCCTAACCCTAACCCTAACCCTAACCCTTACCCGAAGACTTACCCTCACCCGTCCCCTAATACTAACCCTTACGCTAACACTAACCCATACCCTAACACGTAAGCTCACCCTAAACCGTCCCCGTCCCCGTCCCCTAACCCTAACCCTAACCCTAACCCTTACCCGAAGCCTTACCCTCACCCGTCCCCTAATCCTAACCCGTACGCCAACACTAACCCGTACCGTAACACGTACGCTCACCCTAAACCGTTGTCGTACACTAACCTGTACCCTAAACCGTCCCCATCCCCTAACCCTAACCCTAACCCTAACCCTAACCCTTACCCGAAGCCTTACCATCACCCGTCCCCTAATGCTAACCCGTACGCTAACACTAAGCCGTACCCTAACACGTACGCTCAACCTAAACCGTTGTCATACCCTAACCTGTACCCTAAACCGTCCCCGTCCCCTAACCCTAACCCTAACCCTAACCCTATCCCTTACCCGAAGCCTTACCCTCACCCGTCCCCTAATCCTAACCCTTACGCTAACACTAACCCGTACCCTAACACGTACGCTCACCCTAAACCATTGTCGTACCCTAACCTGTACCCTAAACCATCCCCGTCCCCTAACCCTAACCCTAACCCTTACCCGAAGCCTTACCCTCACC
This sequence comes from Delphinapterus leucas, assembly GCF_059928025.1. NCBI lineage: Eukaryota > Metazoa > Chordata > Mammalia > Artiodactyla > Monodontidae > Delphinapterus > Delphinapterus leucas. Next base: position 15,481,212 of record NW_028322236.1, on the reverse strand, counting down.
CGTCCCCTAATCCTCACCCGTACGCTAACACTAACCCGTACCCTAACACGTACGCTCACCCTAAACCGTTGTCGTACCCTAACCTGTACCCTAAACCGTCCCCGTCCCATAAACCTAAACCTAACCCTAACCCTAACCCTTACCCGAAGCCTTAACCTCACCCGTCCCCTAATCCTCACCCGTACGCTAACACTAACCCGTACCCTAACACGTACGCTCACCCTAAACTGTTGCCGTACGCTAACCTGTACCCTAAACCGTCCCCGTCCCCTAAACCTAACCCTAACCCTAACCCTAACCCTAACCCTTACCCGAAGACTTACCCTCACCTGTCCCCTAATCCTAACCCGTACGCTAACACTAACCCGTACCCTAACACTTACGCTCACCCTAAACGGTTGTCGTACCCTAAACTGTACCCTAAACCGTCCACGTCCCCTAACCCTAACCCTAACCCTAAACCTAACCCTTACCCGAAGCCTTACCCTAACCCGTCCCCTAATCCTAACCCGTACGTTAACACTAACCGGTACCCTAACACGTACCCTCACCCTAAACCGTTGTCCTACCCTAACTTGTACCCTAAACCGTCCCTGTGCCCGTCCCCTAACCCTAACCCTAACCCTAACCCTAACCCTTTCACGAAGCCTTAACCTCACCCGTCCCCTAATCCTAACCCGTACGCTAACACTAACACATACCCTAACACGTACGCTCACCCTAAACCGTTGTCGTACCCTAACCTGTACCCTAAACCGTCCCCGTCCCCGTCCCCTAACCCTAACCCTAACCCTAACCCAAACCCTTACCCGAAGCCTTACACTCACCCGTCCCCTAATCCTCACCCGTACGTTAACACTAAACCGTACCCTAACACGTACGCTAACCCTAAACCTTTGTCGTACACTAACCTGTACCCTAAACCGTCCCCGTCCCCGTCCCCTAACCCTAAACCTAACCCTAACCCTAACCCTTACCCGAAGCCTTACCCTCACCCGTCCCCTAATCCTAACCCGTACGCTAACACTAACCCATACCCTAACACGTACGCTCACCCTAAACCGTTGTCATACCCTAACTTGTACCCTAAACCGTCCCCGTCCCCTAACCCTAACCCTAACCCTAACCCTAACCCTAACCCTTACCCGAAGCCTTACCCTCACCCGTCCCCTAATCCTAACCCGTACACTAACACTAACCCGTACCCTAACACGTACGCTCACCCTAAACCGTTGTCGTAACCTAACCTGTACCCTAAACCGTCCCCGTCCCCTAACCCTAACCCTAACCCTAATGCTTACCCGAAGCCTTACCCTCACCCGTCCCATAATCCTAACTCGTACGCTAACACTAACCCATACCCTAACACTTATGCTCACCCTAAACCGTTGTCGTACACTAACCTGTACCCTAAACCGTCGCCGTCCCCGTCCCCGTCCCCTAACCCTAACCCTAACCCTTACCTGAAGCCTTACCCTCACCCGTCCCCTAATCCTAACCCGTACGCTAACACTAACCCGTACCCTAACACGTACGCTCATCCTAAACTGTTGTCGTACCCTAACCTGTACCCTAAACCGTCCCTGTCCCCGTCCCGTAACCCTAACCCTAACCCTAACACTAACCCTAACCCTTACCCGAAGCCTTACACTCACCCGTCCCCTAATCGTAACCCGTACGCTAACACTAACCCGTACCCTAACACGTACGCTCACCCTAAACCGTTGTCGTACCCTAACCTGTCCCCTAAACTGTCCCCGTCCCCTAACCCTAACCCTAACCGTAACCCTAACCCTAACCCTTACCCGAAGACATACCCTCACCCGTCCCCTAATCCTAACCCTTACGCTAACACTAACCCATACCCTAACACGTAAACTCACCCTAAACCGTTTTCGTACCCTAACCTGTACCCTAAACCGTCCCCGTCCCCGTCCCCTAACCCTAACCCTAACCCTAACCCTTACCCGAAGCCTTACCCTCACCCGTCCCCTAATCCTAACCCGTACGCCAACACTAACCCGTACGCTCACCCTAAACCGTTGTCGTACACTAACCTGTACCCTAAACCGTCCCCATCTCCTAACCCTAACCCTAACCCTAACCCTAACCCATACCCGAAGCCTTACTGTCACCCGTCCCCTAATCCTAACCCGTACGCTTACACTAACCCGTACCCTAACACGTACGCTCACCCTAAACCGTTGTCATACCCTAACCTGTACCCTAAACCGTCCCCGTCCCCTAACCCTAACCCTAACCCTAACCCTATCCCTTACCCGAAGCCTTACCCTCACCCGTCCCCTAATCATAACCCGTACGCTAACACTAACCCGTACCCTAACACGTACGCTCACCCTAAACCGTTGTCGTACCCTAACCTGTACCCTATCCCGTCCCCATCCCCTAACCCTAACCCTAACCCTTACCCGAAGCCTTACCCTCACCCGTCCCCTAATCCTCACCCGTACGCTAACACTAACCCGTACCCTAACACGTACGCTCACCCTAAAACGTTGTCGTACACTAACCTGTACCCTAAACCGTCCCCGTCCCCTACCCTAACCCTAAACCTAACCCTAACCCTAACCTTACCCGAAGCCTTACCCTCACCCGTCCCCTAATACTAACCCGTTCGCTAACACTAACCCGTACCCTAAAACGTACGCTCACCCTAAACCGTTGTCGTACCCTAACCTGTACCCTAAACCGTCCCCGTCCCCTAACCCTAAACCTAACTCTAACCCTAACCCTAACCCTTACCCGAAGCCTTACCCTCACCCGTCCCCTAATCCTCACCCGTACGCTAACACTAACACGTACCCTAACACGTACGCTCACCCTAAACAGTTGTCGTACCCTAACCTGTACCCTAAACCGTCCCGGTCCCCTAAACCTAACCCTAACCCTAACCCTAACCCTAACCCTTACCCGAAGCCTTACCCTCACCCGTCCCCACATCCTAACCCGTACGCTAACACTAACCCGTACCCTAACACGTACGCTCACCCTAAACGGTTGTCGTACCCTAACCTGTACCCTAAACCGTCCACGTCCCCTAACCCTAACCCTAACCCTAACCCTTACCCGAAGCCTTACCCTCACCCGTCCCCTAATCCTAACCCGTACGCTAACACTAACCCATACCCTAACACGTACGCTCACCCTAAACCGTTGTCGTACCCTAACTTGTACCCTAAACCGTCCCCGTCCCCGTCCCCTAACCCTAACCCTAACCCTAACCCTAACCCTTACCCGAAGCCTTATCCTCACCCGTTCCCTAATCCTAACCCGTACGCTAACACTAACCCGTACCCTAACACGTACGCTCACCCTAAACCGTTGTCGTACCCTAACTTGTACCCTAAACCGTCCCCGTCCCCTAAACCTAACCCTAACCCTAACCCTAACCCTAACCCTTACCCGAAGCCTTACCCTCATCCGTCCCCTAATCCTAACCCGTACGTTAACACTAACCCGTACCCTAACACGTACCCTCACCCTAAACCGTTGTCGTACCCTAACTTGTACCCTAAACCGTCCCTGTGCCCGTCCCCTAACCCTAACCCTAACCCTAACCCTTTCCCGAAGCCTTAACCTCACCCGTCCCCTAATCCTAACCCGTACGCTAACACTAACCCATACCCTAACACGTACGCTCACCCTAAACCGTTGTCGTACCCTAACCTGTACCCTAAACCGTCCCCGTCCCCGTCCCCTAACCCTAACCCTAACCCTATCCCTAACCCTTACCTGAAGCCTTACACTCACCCGTCCCCTAATCCTCACCCGTACGCTAACACTAACCCGTACCCTAACACGTACGCTCACCCTAAACCTTTGTCGTACACTAACCTGTACCCTAAACCGTCCCCGTCCCCTAACCCTAACCCTAACCCTAACCCTAACCCTTACCCGAAGCCTTACACTCACCCGTCCCCTAATCCTAACCCGTACGCTAACACTAACCCGTACCCTAACACGTACGCTCACCCTAAACCGTTGTCATACCCTAACTTGTACCCTAAACCGTCCCTGTCCCCTAACCCTAACCCTAACCCTAACCCTTACCCGAAGCCTTACCCTCACCCGTCCCCTAATCCTAACCCGTACACTAACACTAACCCGTACCCTAACACGTACGCTCACCCTAAACCGTTGACGTACCCTAACCTGTACCCTAAACCGTCCCCGTCCCCTAACCCTAAACCTAACCCTAACCCTATCCCTAACCCTTACCCGAAGCCTTACACTCACCCGTCCCCTAATCCTAACCCGTACGCTAACACTAACCCGTACCCTAACACGTACGCTCACCCTAAACCGTTGTCGTACCCTAACCTGTACCCTAAACCGTCCCCGTCCCCGTCCCCTAACCCTAACCCTAAACCTAACCCTAACATTTACCCGAAGCCTTACCCTCAGCCGTCCTCTAATCCTAACCCGTACGCTAACACTAACCCGTACCCTAACACGTACGCTCACCCTAAATCGTTGTCGTACCCTAACCTGTACCCTAAACCATCCCCGTCCCCGTCCCCGTCCCCTAACCCTAACCCTAACCCTTACCCGAAGCCTTACCCTCACCCGTCCCCTAATCCTAACCCGTACGCTAACACTAACACATACACTAACATGTACGCTCACCCTAAACCGTTGTCGTACCCTAACCTGTACCCTTAACCGTCCCTGTCCCCGTCCCCTAACCTTAACACTAGCCCTAACCCTAACCCTAACACTTACCCGAAGCCTTACCCTCACCCGTCCGCTAATCCTAAACCGTACGCTAACACTAACCCGTACCCTAACACGTACGCTCACCCTAAACCATTGTCGCAGCCGAACCTGTACCCTAAACCGTCCCCGTCCCCTAACCCTAACCCTAACCCTAACCCTAACCCTTACCCGAAGCCTTACCCTCACCCGTCCCCTAATCCTAACCCGTACGCTAACACTAACCCGTACCTTTTCACGTACGCTCACCCTAAACCTTTGTCGTACCCTAACCTGTACCCTAAACCGTCCGCGTCCCCTAACCCTAACCCTAACCCTAACCCTAACCCTAACCCTTACCTGAAGCCTTACACTCACCCGTCACCTAATCCTCAGCCGTACGCTAACACTAACCCGTACCCTAACACGTACGCTCACCCTAAACCGTTGTCGTACCCTAACCTGTACCCTAAACCGTCCCCTAACCCTAACCCTAAATCTAACCCTAACCCTAACCCTAACCCTTACCCGAAGCCTTACCCTCACCCGTCCCCTACTCCTAATCCGTACGCAAACACTAACCCGTACCCTAACACGTACGCTCACCCTAAACCGTTGTCGTACCCTAACCTGTACCCTAAACCGTCCCCTTCCCCTAACCCTAACCCTAACCCTAACCCTAACCCTTACGCGAAGCCTTACCCTCACCCGTCCCCTAATCCTAACCCGTACGCTAACACTAACCCGTACCCTAACACGTACGCTCAACCTAAACCGTTGTCGTACCCTAACCTGTACCCTAAACCGTCCCCGTCCCCTAACCCTAACCCTAACCCTTACCCGAAGCCCTACCCTCACCCGTTCCCTAATCCTAACCCGTACGCTAACACTAACCAGTACCCTAACACGTACGCTCACCCTAAACCGTTGTCGTACCCTAAATTGTACCCTAAACCGTCCCCGTCCCCTAACCCTAACACTAACCCTAACCCTTACCCGAAGCCTTACACTCACCCGTCCCCTAATCCTAACCCGTACGCTAACACTAACCCGTACCCTAACACGTACGCTCACCCTAAACCGTTGTCGTACCCTAACCTGTACCCTAAACTGTCCCCGTCCCCTAACCCTAACCCTAAACCTAACCCTAACCCTAACCCTTACCCGAAGACTTACCCTCACCCGTCCCCTAATCCTAACCCTTACGCTAACACTAACCCATACCCTAACACGTAAGCTCACCCTAAACCGTTTTCGTACCCTAACCTGTACCCTAAACCGTCCCCGTCCCCGTCCCCTAACCCTAACCCTAACCCTAACCCTTACCTGAAGCCTCACCCTCACCCGTCCCCTAATCCTAACCCGTACGCCAACACTAACCCGTACCGTAACACGTACGCTCACCCTAAACCGTTGTCGTACACTAACCTGTACCCTAAACCGTCCCCGTCCCCGTCCCCTAACCCTAACCCTAACCCTAACCCTAACCCTTACCCGAAGCCTTACCCTCACCCGTCCCCTAATCCTAACCCGTACGCTAACACTAACCCGTACCCTAACACGTACGCTCACCCTAAACCGTTGTCGTACCCTAACCTGTACCCTAAACCGTCCCCGTCCCATAAACCTAAACCTAACCCTAACCCTAACCCTTACCCGAAGCCTTAAACTCACCCGTCCCCTAATCCTCACCCGTACGCTAACACTAACCCGTACCCTAACACGTACGCTCACCCTAAACCGTTGTCGTACCCTAACCTGTACCCTAAACCGTCCCCGTCCCCTAAACCGAACCCTAACCCTAACCCTAACGCTAACCCTTACCCGAAGCCTTACCCTCACCCGTCCCCTAATCCTAACCCGTACGCTAACACTAACCCGTACCCTAACACGTACGCTCACCCTAAACGGTTGTCGTACCCTAAACTGTACCCTAAACCGTCCACGTCCCCTAACCCTAACCCTAACCCTAAACCTAACCCTTACCCGAAGCCTTACCCTAACCCGTCCCCTAATCCTAACCCGTACGTTAACACTAACCGGTACCCTAACACGTACCCACACCCTAAACCGTTGTCCTACCCTAACTTGTACCCTAAACCGTCCCTGTGCCCGTCCCCTAACCCTAACCCTAACCCTAACCCTAACCCTTTCCCGAAGCCTTAACCTCACCCGTCCCCTAATCCTAACCCGTACGCTAACACTAACCCATACCCTAACACGTACGCTCACCCTAAACCGTTGTCGTACCCTAACCTGTACCCTAAACCGTCCCCGTCCCCGTCCCCGTCCCTTAACCCTAACCCTAACCCTTACCCGAAGCCTTACACTCACCCGTCCCCTAATCCTCACCCGTACGCTAACACTAACCCGTACCCTAACACGTACGCTCACCCTAAACCTTTGTCGTACACTAACCTGTACCCTAAACCGTCCCCGTCCCCTAACCCTAACCCTAACCCTAACCCTAACCCTAACCCTTACCCGAAGCCTTACCCTCACCCGTCCCCTAATCCTAACCCGTACACTAACACTAACCCGTACCCTAAAACGTACGCTCACCCTAAACCGTTGTCGTACCCTAACCTGTACCCTAAACCGTCCCCGTCCCCTAACCGTAACCATAACCCTAACCCTAACCCTAACGCTTACCCGAAGCCTTACCCTCAACCGTCCCCTAATCCTAACCCGTACGCTAACACTAACCCGTACCCTAACACTTACGCTCACCCTAAACCGTTGTCGTACACTAACCTGTACCCTAAACCGTCGCCGTCCCCGTCCCCGTCCCCTAACCCTAACCCTAACCCTAACCTTTACCCGAAGCCTTGCCCTCACCCGTCCCCTAATCCTAACCCGTACGCTAACACTAAACCGTACCATAACACGTACGCTCACCCTAAACCGTTGTCGTACACTAACCTGTACCCTAAACCGGCGCCGTCCCCGTCCCCGTCCCCTAACCCTAACCCTAACCCTTACCCGAAGCCTTACCATCACCCGTCCCCTAATCCTAACCCGTACGCTAACACTAACCCGTACCCTAACACGTACGCTCACCCTAAACTGTTGTCGTACCCTAACCTGTACCCTAAACCGTCCCTGTCCCCGTCCCGTAACCCTAACCCTAACCCTAACACTAACCCTAACCCTTACCCGAAGCCTTACCCTCACCCGTCCCCTAATCCTAACCCGTACGCTAACACTAACCCGTACCCTAACACGTACGCTCACCCTAAACCGTTGTCGTACACTAACCTGTACCCTAAACCGTCCCCGTCCCCTAACCCTAACCCTAACCCTAAGCCTAACCCTAACTCTTACCCGAAGACTTACCCTCACCCGTCCCCTAATCCTAACCCTTACGCTAACACTAACCCGTACCCTAACACGTAAGCTCACCCTAAACCGTTTTCGTACCCTAACCTGTACCCTAAACCGTCCCCGTCCCCGTCCCCTAACCCTAACCCTAACCCTAACCCTTAACCGAAGCCTTACCCTCACCCGTCCCCTAATACTAACCCGTACGCCAACACTAACACGTACCCTAACATGTACGCTCACCCTAAACCGTTGTCGTACACTAACCTGTACCCTAAACCGTCCCCATCCCCTAACCCTAACCCTAACCCTAAACCTTACCCGAAGCCTTACTCTTACCCGTCCCCTAATCCTAAACCGTACGCTAACACTAACCCGTACCCTAACACGTACGCTCACCCTAAACCGTTGTCGTACCTTAACCTGTACCCTAAACCGTCCCCGTCCCCGTCCCCTAACCCTAAACCTAACCCTAACCCTAACCCTTACCCGAAGCCTTACCCTCACCCGTCCCCTAATCCTAACCCGTACGCTAACACTAACCCGTACCCTAACACGTACGCTCACCCTAAACCGTTGTCATATCCTAACCTGTACCCTAAACCGTCCCCGTCCCCTAACCCTAACCCTAACCCTAACCCTATCCCTTACCCGAAGCCTTACCCTCACCCGTCCCCTAATCCTAACACGTACGCTAACACTAACCCCTACCCTAACACGTACGCTCAACCTAAATCGTTGTCATACCCTAACCTGTACCCTAAACCGTCCCCGTACCCTAACCCTAACCCTAACCCTAACCCTAACACTTACCCGAAGTCTTACCCTCACCCGTCCCCTAATCCTAATCCGTACGCTAACACTAACACGTACCCTAACACGTACGCTCACCCTAAACCGTTGTCGTACCCTAACCTGTACCCTAAACCGTCCCCGTCCCCTAACCCTAACCCTAACATTAACCCTTACCCGAAGCCTTAACCTCACCCGTCCCCTTATCCTAACCCGTGCGCTAACACTAACCCGTACCCTAACACGTACGCTCACCCTAAACCGTTGTCGTACCCTAACCTGTACCCTAAACCGTCCCCGTCCCCGTCCCCGTCCCCGTCCCCTAACCCTAACCCTAACCCTTACCCGAAGCCTTACCCTCACCCGTCCCTTAATCCTAACCCGTACGCTAACACTAACCCATACCCTAACATGTACGCTCACCCTAAACCGTTGTCATACCCTAAAATGTACCCTAAACCGTCCCTGTACCCGTCCCCTAACCCTAACCCTAACCCTAACCCTAACCCTTACCCGAAGCCTTACCCTCACCCGTCCCCTAATCCTAACCCGTACGCTAACACTAACCCGTACCCTAACACGTACGCTCACCCTAAACCGTTGACGCAGCCTAACCTGTACCCTAAACCATCCCCGTCCCATAACCCTAACCCTAACCCTAACCCTTACACGAAGCCTTACCCTCACCCGTCCCCTAATCCTAACTCGTACGCTAACACTAACCCGTACCCTAACACGTACGCTCACCCTAAATTGTTGTCGTACCCTAACCTGTACCCTAAACCGTCCCTGAACCCTAACCCTAACCCTAACCCTAAGCCAAACCCTAACACTTACCCGAAGCCTTACCCTCACCCGTCCCCTAATCCTAACCCGTACGCTAACACTAACCCGTACCCAAACACCTACGCTCACCCTAAACCGTTGTCGTACCCTAACCTGTACCCTAAACCGTCCCCGTCCCCTAACCCTGAACCTAACCCTAACCCTAACCCTAACCCTTACCCGAAGCCTTACCCTCACCCGTCCCCTAATTCTAACCCGTACGCTAACACTAACCAGTACCGTAACACGTACGCTCACCCTAAACCGTTGTCGTACCCTAACCTGTACCCTAAACCGTCCCCGTCCCCGTCCCCTAACCCTAACCCTAACCCTAACCCTAACCCTTACCCGAAGCCTTACACTCACCCGTCCCTTAATCCTAACCCGTACGCTAACACTAACCCGTACCCTAACACGTATGCTCACCCTAAACGGTTGTCGTACCCTAACCTGTACCCTAAACCGTCCCCGTCCCCTAACCCTAACCCTAACCCTAACCCTTACCCGAAGCCTTACCCTAACCCGTCCCCTAATCCTAACCCATAAGCTAACACTAACCCGTACCCTAACACGTACCCTCACCCTAAACCGTTGTCGTACGCTAACCTGTACCCTAAACCGTCCCCGTCCCCTAACCCTAACCCTAACCCTTACCCGAAGCCTTACCCTCACCCGTCCCCTAATCCTAACCCGTACGCTAACACTAACCCATACCCTAACACGTACGCTCACCCTAAACCATTGTCGTACCCTAACCTGTACCCTAAACCGTCCCCGTCCCCGTCCCCTAACCCTAACCCTAACCCTAACCCTAACCCTTACCCGAAGCCTTACACTCACCCGTCCCCTAATCCTCAGCCGTACGCTAACACTAACCCATACCCTAACACGTACGCTCACCCTAAACCTTTGTCGTACACTAACCTGTACCCTAAACCGTCCCCGTCCCCTAACCCTAACCCTAAACCTAACCCTAACCCTAACCCTTACCCGAAGCCTTACACTCACCCGTCCCCTAATCCTAGCCCGTACGCTAACACTAACCCATACCCTAACACGTAAGCTCACCCTAAACCGTTGTCATACCCAAACTTGTACCCTAAACCGTCCCCGTCCCCTAACCCTAACCCTAACCCTAACCCTAACCCTAACCCTTACCCGAAGCCTTACCCTCACCCGTCCCCTAATCCTAACCCGTACACTAACACTAACCCGTACCCTAACACGTACGCTCACCCTAAACCGTTGACGTACCCTAACCTGTACCCTAAACCGTCCCCGTCCCCTAACCCTAAACCTAACCCTAACCCTATCCCTAAACCTTACCCGAAGCCTTACACTCACCCGTCCCCTAATCCTAACCCGTACGCTAACACTAACCCGTACCCTAACACGTACGCTCACCCTAAACTGTTGTCGTACCCTAACCTGTACCCTAAACCGTCCCCGTCCCCGTCCCCTAACCCTAACCCTAACCCTAACCTTTACCCGAAGCCTTACCCTCAGCCGTCCTCTAATCCTAACCCGTACGCTAACACTAACCCGTACCCTAACACGTACGCTCACCCTAAACCATTGTCGCAGCCGAACCTGTACCCTAAAACGTCCCCGTCCCCTAACCCTAACCCTAACCCTAACCCTAACCCTTACCCGAAGGCTTACCCTCACCCGTCCCCTAATCCTAACCCGTACGCTAACACTAACCCGTACCTTAACACGTACGCTCACCCTAAACCTTTGTCGTACCCTAACTTGTACCCTAAACCGTCCGCGTCCCCTAACCCTAACCCTAACCCTAACCCTAACCCTAACCCTTACCTGAAGCCTTACACTCACCCGTCACCTAATCCTCACCCGTACGCTAACACTAACCCGTACCCTAACACGTACGCTCACCCTAAACCGTTGTCGTACCCTAACCTGTACCGAAAACCGTCCCCTAACCCTAACCCTAAACCTAACCCTAACCCTAACCCTAACCCTTACCCGAAGCGTTACCCTCACCCGTCCCCTAATCCTAACCCGTACGCAAACACTAACCCGTACCCTAACACGTACGCTCACCCTAAACCGTTGTCGTACCCTAACCTGTACCCTAAACCGTCCCCGTCCCCTAACCCTAAACCTAACCCTAACCCTTACGCGAAGCCTTACCCTCACCCGTCCCCTAATCCTAACCCGTACGCTAACACTAACCCGTACCCTAACACGTACGCTCAACCTAAACCGTTGTCGTACCCTAACCTGTACCCTAAACCGTCCCCGTCCCCTAACCCTAACCCTAACCCTTACCCGAAGCCCTACCCTCACCCGTTCCCTAATCCTAACCCGTACGCTAACACTAACCAGTACCCTAACACGTACGCTCACCCTAAATCATTGTCGTACCCTAACTTGTACCCTAAACCGTCCCCGTCCCCTAACCCTAACACTAACCCTAACCCTTACCCGAAGCCTTACCCTCACCCGTCCCCTAATCCTAACCCGTACGCTAACACTAACCCGTACCCTAACACGTACGCTCACCCTAAACCGTTGTCGTACCCTAACCTGTACCCTAAACTGTCCCCGTCCCCTAACCCTAACCCTAACCCTAACCCTAAACCTAACCCTTACCCGAAGACTTACCCTCACCCGTCCCCTAATCCTAACCCTTACGCTAACACTAACCCATACCCTAACACGTAAGCTCACCCTAAACCGTCCCCGTCCCCGTCCCCTAACCCTAACCCTAACCCTAACCCTTACCCGAAGCCTTACCCTCACCCGTCCCCTAATCCTAACCCGTACGCCAACACTAACCCGTACCGTAACACGTACGCTCACCCTAAACCGTTGTCGTACACTAACCTGTACCCTAAACCGTCCCCATCCCCTAACCCTAACCCGAACCCTAACCCTAACCCTTACCCGAAACCTTACCCTCACCCGTCCCCTAATCCTAACCCGTACGCTAACACTAACCCGTACCCTAACACGTACGCTCACCCTAAACCGTTGTCGTACCCTAACCTGTACCCTAAACCGTCCCCGTCCCATAAACCTAAACCTAACCCTAACCCTAACCCTTACCCGAAGCCTTAACCTCACCCGTCCTCTAATCCTCACCCGTACGCTAACACTAACCCGTACCCTAACACGTACGCTCACCCTAAACCGTTGTCGTACCCTAACCTGTACCCTAAACCGTCCCCGTCCCCTAAACCTAACCCTAACCCTAACCCTAACCCTAACCCTTACCCGAAGCCTTACCCTCACCCGTCCCCTAATCCTAACCCGTACGCCAACACTAACCCGTACCCTAACACGTACGCTCACCCTAAACGGTTGTCGTACCCTAAACTGTACCCTAAACCGTCCCCATCCCCTAACCCTAACCCGAACCCTAACCCTAACCCTTACCCGAAACCTTACCCTCACCCGTCCCCTAATCCTAACCCGTACGTTAACACTAACCCGTACCCTAACACGTACGCTCACCCTAAACCTTTGTCGTACACTAACCTGTACCCTAAACCGTCCCCGTCCCCGTCCCCTAACCCTAACCCTAACCCTAACCCTAACCCTTACCCGAAGCCTTACACTCACCCGTCCCCTAATCCTAACCCGTACGCTAACACTAACCCATACCCTAACACGTACGCTCACCCTAAACCGTTGTCATACCCTAACTTGTACCCTAAACCGTCCCCGTCCCCTAACCCTAACCCTAACCCTAACTCTAACCCTAACCCTTACCCGAAGCCTTACCCTCACCCGTCCCCTAATCCTAACCCGTACACTAACACTAACCCGTACCCTAACACGTACGCTCACCCTATACCGTTGTCCTAACCTAACCTGTACCCTAAACCGTCCCCGTCCCCTAACCCTAACCCTAACCCTAACCCTAATGCTTACCCGAAGCCTTACCCTCAACCGTCCCATAATCCTAACCCGTACGCTAACACTAACCCGTACCCTAACACTTACGCTCACCCTAAACCGTTGTCGTACACTAACCTGTACCCTAAACCGTCGCCGTCCCCGTCCCCGTCCCCTAACCCTAACCCTAACCCTAACCCTTACCTGAAGCCTTACCCTCACCCGTCCCCTAATCCTAACCCGTACGCTAACACTAACCCGTACCCTAACACGTACGCTCATCCTAAACTGTTGTCGTACCCTAACCTGTACCCTAAACCGTCCCTGTCCCCGTCCCGTAACCCTAACCCTAACCCTAACACTAACCCTAACCCTTACCCGAAGCCTTACACTCACCCGTCCCCTAATCGTAACCCGTACGCTAACACTAACCCGTACCCTAACACGTACGCTCACCCTAAACCGTTGTCGTACCCTAACCTGTCCCCTAAACTGTCCCCGTCCCCTAACCCTAACCCTAACCGTAACCCTAACCCTAACCCTTACCCGAAGACATACCCTCACCCGTCCCCTAATCCTAACCCTTACGCTAACACTAACCCATACCCTAACACGTAAGCTCACCCTAAACCGTTTTCGTACCCTAACCTGTACCCTAAACCGTCCCCGTCCCCGTCCCCTAACCCTAACCCTAACCCTAACCCTTACCCGAAGCCTTACCCTCACCCGTCCCCTAATCCTAACCCGTACGCCAACACTAACCCGTACGCTCATCCTAAACCGTTGTCGTACACTAACCTGTACCCTAAACCGTCCCCATCTCCTAACCCTAACCCTAACCCTAACCCTAACCCTTACCCGAAGCCTTACTGTCACCCGTCCCCTAATCCTAACCCGTACTTTTACACTAACCCGTACCCTAACACGTACGCTCAACCTAAACCGTTGTCATACCCTAACCTGTACCCTAAACCGTCCCCGTCCCCTAACCCTAACCCTAACCCTAACCCTATCCCTTACCCGAAGCCTTACCCTCACCCGTCCCCTAATCATAACCCGTACGCTAACACTAACCCGTACCCTAACACGTACGCTCACCCTAAACCGTTGTCGTACCCTAACCTGTACCCTAAACCGTCCCTGTCCCCGTCCCGTAACCCTAACCCTAACCCTAACACTATCCCTAACCCTTACCCGAAGCCTTACCCTCACCCGTTCCCTAATCCTAACCCGTACGCTAACACTATCCCGTACCCTAACACGTACGCTCACCCTAAACCGTTGTCGTACCCTTACCTGTACCCTAAAGCGTCCCCGTCCCCTAACGCTAACCCTAACCCTAACCCTAACCCTTACCCGAAGACTTACCCTCACCCGTCCCCTAATCCTAACCCTTACGCTAACACTAACCCGTACCCTAACACCTAAGCTCACCTTAAACCGTTGTTGTACCCTAACCTGTACCCTAAACCGTCCCCGTCCCGATCCCCTAACCCTAACCCTTACCCGAAGCCTTACCCTCACCCGTCCCCTAATCCTAACCCGTACGCCAACACTAACCCGTACCCTAACACGTACGCTCACCCTAAACCATTGTCGTACACTAACCTGTACCCTAAACCATCCCCATCCCCTAACCGTAACCCTAACCCTAACCCTAACCCTTACCCGAAGCCTTACCCTAACCCGTCCCCGAATCCTAAACCATACGCTAACACTAACCCGTACCCTAACACGTACGCTCACCCTAAACCGTTGTCGTACACTAACCTGTACCCTAAACCGTCCCCGTCCCCTAAACCTAACCCTAACCCTAACCCTAACGCTAACCCTTACCCGAAGCCTTACCCTCACCCGTCCCCTAATCCTAACCCGTACGCTAACACTAACCCGTACCCTAACACGTACGCTCACCCTAAACGGTTGTCGTACCCTAAACTGTACCCTAAACCGTCCACGTCCCCTAACCCTAACCCTAACCCTAAACCTAACCCTTACCCGAAGCCTTACCCTAACCCGTCCCCTAATCCTAACCCGTACGTTAACACTAACCGGTACCCTAACACGTACCCTCACCCTAAACCGTTGTCCTACCCTAACTTGTACCCTAAACCGTACCTGTGCCCGTCCCCTAACCCTAACCCTAACCCTAACCCTAACCCTAACCCTTTCACGAAGCCTTAACCTCACCCGTCCCCTAATCCTAACCCGTACGCTAACACTAACACATACCCTAACACGTACGCTCACCCTAAACCGTTGTCGTACCCTAACCTGTACCCTAAACCGTCCCCGTCCCCGTCCCCTAACCCTAACCCTAACCCTAACCCAAACCCTTACCCGAAGCCTTACACTCACCCGTCCCCTAATCCTCACCCGTACGTTAACACTAACCCGAACCCTAACACGTACGCTCACCCTAAACCTTTGTCGTACACTAACCTGTACCCTAAACCGTCCCCGTCCCCGTCCCCTAACCCTAACCCTAACCCTAACCCTAACCCTTACCCGAAGCCTTACACTCACCCGTCCCCTAATCCTAACCCGTACGCTAACACTAACCCATACCCTAACACGTACGCTCACCCTAAACCGTTGTCATACCCTAACTTGTACCCTAAACCGTCCCCGTCCCCTAACGCTAACCCTAACCCTAACCCTAACCCTAACCCTTACCCGAAGCCTTACCCTCACCCGTCCCCTAATCCTAACCCGTACACTAACACTAACCCGTACCCTAACAGGTACGCTCACCCTAAACCGTTGTCGTAACCTAACCTGTACCCTAAACCGTCCCCGTCCCCTAACCCTAACCCTAACCCTAACCCTAATGCTTACCCGAAGCCTTACCCTCACCCGTCCCATAATCCTAACCCGTACGCTAACACTAACCCGTACCCTAACACTTACGTTCACCCTAAACCGTTGTCGTACACTAACCTGTACCCTAAACCGTCGCCGTCCCCGTCCCCGTCCCCTAACCCTAACCCTAACCCTTACCTGAAGCCTTACCCTCACCCGTCCCCTAATCCTAACCCGTACGCTAACACTAACCCGTACCCTAACACGTACGCTCATCCTAAACTGTTCTCGTACCCTAACCTGTACCCTAAACCGTCCCTGTCCCCGTCCCGTAACCCTAACCCTAACCCTAACACTAACCCTAACCCTTACCCGAAGCCTTACACTCACCCGTCCCCTAATCGTAACCCGTACGCTAACACTAACCCGTACCCTAACACGTACGCTCACCCTAAACCGTTGTCGTACCCTAACCTGTCCCCTAAACTGTCCCCGTCCCCTAACCCTAACCCTAACCGTAACCCTAACCCTAACCCTTACCCGAAGACATACCCTCACCCGTCCCCTAATCCTAACCCTTACGCTAACACTAACCCATACCCTAACACGTAAGCTCACCCTAAACCGTTTTCGTACCCTAACCTGTACCCTAAACCGTCCCCGTCCCCGTCCCCGTCCCCTAACCCTAACCCTAACCCTTACCCGAAGCCTTACCCTCACCCGTCCCCTAATCCTAACCCGTACGCCAACACTAACCCGTACGCTCACCCTAAACCGTTGTCGTACACTAACCTGTACCCTAAACCGTCCCCATCTCCTAACCCTAACCCTAACCCTAACCCTAACCCTTACCCGAAGCCTTACTGTCACCCGTCCCCTAATCCTAACCCGTACGCTTACAATAACCCGTACCCTAACACGTACGCTCACCCTAAACCGTTGTCATACCCTAACCTGTACCCTAAACCGTCCCCGTCCCCTAATCCTAACCCTAACCCTAACCCTATCCCTTACCCGAAGCCTTACCCTCACCCGTCCCCTAATCATAACCCGTACGCTAACACTAACCCGTACCCTAACACGTACGCTCACCCTAAACCGTTGTCGTACCCTAACCTGTACCCTAAACCGTCCCTGTCCCCGTCCCGTAACCCTAACCCTAACCCTAACACTATCCGTAACCCTTACCCGAAGCCTTACCCTCACCCGTCCCCTAATCCTAACCCGTACGCTAACACTATCCCGTACCCTAACACGTACGCTCACCCTAAACCGTTGTCGTACCCTTACCTGTACCCTAAAGCGTCCCCGTCCCCTAACGCTAACCCTAACCCTAACCCTAACCCTAACCCTTACCCGAAGACTTACCCTCACCCGTCCCCTAATCCTAACCCTTACGCTAACACTAACCCGTACCCTAACACCTAAGCTCATCTTAAACCGTTGTTGTACCCTAACCTGTACCCTAAACCGTCCCCGTCCCGATCCCCTAACCCTAACCCTAACCCTAACCCTTACCCGAAGCCTTACCCTCACCCGTCCCCTAATCCTAACCCGTACGCCAACACTAACCCGTACCCTAACACGTACGCTCACCCTAAACCGTTGTCGTACACTAACCTGTACCCTAAACCATCCCCATCCCCTAACCGTAACCGTAACCCTAACCCTAACCCTTACCCGAAGCCTTACCCTCACCCGTCCCCGAATCCTAAACCGTACGCTAACACTAACCTGTACCCTAACACGTACGCTCACCCTAAACCGTTGTCGTACCCTAACCTGTACCCTAAACCGTCCCCGTCCCCGTCCCCTAACCCTAACCCTAACCCTAACACTAACCCTTACCCGAAGCCTTACCCTCACCCGTCCCCTAATCCTAATCCGTACGCTAACACTAACCCGTACCCTAACACGTACGCTCACCCTAAATCGTTGTCATACCCTAATCTGTACCCTAAACCGTTCCCGTCCCCTAACCCTAACCCTAACCCTTACCCGAAGCCTTACCCTCACCTGTCCCCTAATCCTAAACTGTACGCTAACACTAACCCGTACCCTAACACGTACGCTCACCCTAAATCTTTGTCGTACCCTAACCTGTACCCTAAACCGTCCCCGTACCCTAACCCTAACCCTAAACCTAACCCTAACCCTAACACTTACCCGAAGCCTTACCCTCACCCGTCCCCTAATCCTAAGCCGTACGCTAACACTAACCCGTACCCTAACAGGTACGCTCACCCTAAACCGTTGTCGTACCCTAACCTGTACCCTAAACCGTCCCCGTCCCCTAAACCTAACCCTAACCCTAACCCTAACCCTAACCCTTACCCGAAGCCTTACCCTCACCCGTCCCCTAATCCTAACCCGTACGCCAACACTAACCCGTACCCTAACACGTACGCTCACCCTAAACGGTTGTCGTACCCTAAACTGTACCCTAAACCGTCCCCATCCCCTAACCCTAACCCGAACCCTAACCCTAACCCTTACCCGAAACCTTACCCTCACCCGTCCCCTAATCCTAACCCGTACGTTAACACTAACCCGTACCCTAACACGTACGCTCACCCTAAACCTTTGTCGTACACTAACCTGTACCCTAAACCGTCCCCGTCCCCGTCCCCTAACCCTAACCCTAACCCTAACCCTAACCCTTACCCGAAGCCTTACACTCACCCGTCCCCTAATCCTAACCCGTACGCTAACACTAACCCATACCCTAACACGTACGCTCACCCTAAACCGTTGTCATACCCTAACTTGTACCCTAAACCGTCCCCGTCCCCTAACCCTAACCCTAACCCTAACTCTAACCCTAACCCTTACCCGAAGCCTTACCCTCACCCGTCCCCTAATCCTAACCCGTACACTAACACTAACCCGTACCCTAACACGTACGCTCACCCTATACCGTTGTCCTAACCTAACCTGTACCCTAAACCGTCCCCGTCCCCTAACCCTAACCCTAACCCTAACCCTAATGCTTACCCGAAGCCTTACCCTCACCCGTCCCATAATCCTAACCCGTACGCTAACACTAACCCGTACCCTAACACTTACGCTCACCCTAAACCGTTGTCGTACACTAACCTGTACCCTAAACCGTCGCCGTCCCCGTCCCCGTCCCCTAACCCTAACCCTAACCCTAACCCTTACCTGAAGCCTTACCCTCACCCGTCCCCTAATCCTAACCCGTACGCTAACACTAACCCGTACCCTAACACGTACGCTCATCCTAAACTGTTGTCGTACCCTAACCTGTACCCTAAACCGTCCCTGTCCCCGTCCCGTAACCCTAACCCTAACCCTAACACTAACCCTAACCCTTACCCGAAGCCTTACACTCACCCGTCCCCTAATCGTAACCCGTACGCTAACACTAACCCGTACCCTAACACGTACGCTCACCCTAAACCGTTGTCGTACCCTAACCTGTCCCCTAAACTGTCCCCGTCCCCTAACCCTAACCCTAACCGTAACCCTAACCCTAACCCTTACCCGAAGACATACCCTCACCCGTCCCCTAATCCTAACCCTTACGCTAACACTAACCCATACCCTAACACGTAAGCTCACCCTAAACCGTTTTCGTACCCTAACCTGTACCCTAAACCGTCCCCGTCCCCGTCCCCTAACCCTAACCCTAACCCTAACCCTTACCCGAAGCCTTACCCTCACCCGTCCCCTAATCCTAACCCGTACGCCAACACTAACCCGTACGCTCATCCTAAACCGTTGTCGTACACTAACCTGTACCCTAAACCGTCCCCATCTCCTAACCCTAACCCTAACCCTAACCCTAACCCTTACCCGAAGCCTTACTGTCACCGTCCCCTAATCCTAACCCGTACGCTTACACTAACCCGTACCCTAACACGTACGCTCAACCTAAACCGCTGTCATACCCTAACCTGTACCCTAAACCGTCCCCGTCCCCTAACCCTAACCCTAACCCTAACCCTATCCCTTACCCGAAGCCTTACCCTCACCCGTCCCCTAATCATAACCCGTACGCTAACACTAACCCGTACCCTAACACGTACGCTCACCCTAAACCGTTGTCGTACCCTAACCTGTACCCTAAACCGTCCCTGTCCCCGTCCCGTAACCCTAACCCTAACCCTAACACTATCCCTAAACCTTGCCCGAAGCCTTACCCTCACCCGTCCCCTAATCCTAACCCGTACGCTAACACTATCCCGTACCCTAACACGTACGCTCACCCTAAACCGTTGTCGTACCCTTACCTGTACCCTAAAGCGTCCCCGTCCCCTAACGCTAACCCTAACCCTAACCCTAACCCTTACCCGAAGACTTACCCTCACCCGTCCCCTAATCCTAACCCTTACGCTAACACTAACCCGTACCCTAACACCTAAGCTCACCTTAAACCGTTGTTGTACCCTAACCTGTACCCTAAACCGTCTTCGTCCCGATCCCCTAACCCTAACCCTAACCCTAACCCTTACCCGAAGCCTTACCCTCACCCGTCCCCTAATCCTAACCCGTACGCCAACACTAACCCGTACCCTAACACGTACGCTCACCCTAAACCATTGTCGTACACTAACCTGTACCCTAAACCATCCCCATCCCCTAACCGTAACCCTAACCCTAACCCTAACCCTTACCCGAAGCCTTACCCTAACCCGTCCCCGAATCCTAAACCGTACGCTAACACTAACCCGTACCCTAACACGTACGCTCACCCTAAACCGTTGTCGTACACTAACCTGTACCCTAAACCGTCCCCGTCCCCTAAACCTAACCCTAACCCTAACCCTAACCCTAACACTTACCCGAAGCCTTACCCTCACCCGTCCCCTAATCCTAACCCGTACGCTAACACTAACCCGTACCCTAACACATACGCTCACCCTAAACGGTTGTCGTACCCTAAACTGTACCCTAAACCGTCCACGTCCCCTAACCCTAACCCTAACCCTAAACCTAACCCTTACCCGAAGCCTTACCCTAACCCGTCCCCTAATCCTAACCCGTACGTTAACACTAACCGGTACCCTAACACGTACCCTCACCCTAAACCGTTGTCCTACCCTAACTTGTACCCTAAACCGTACCTGTGCCCGTCCCCTAACCCTAACCCTAACCCTAACCCTAACCCTAACCCTTTCACGAAGCCTTAACCTCACCCGTCCCCTAATCCTAACCCGTACGCTAACACTAACACATACCCTAACACGTACGCTCACCCTAAACCGTTGTCGTACCCTAACCTGTACCCTAAACCGTCCCCGTCCCCGTCCCCTAACCCTAACCCTAACCCTAACCCAAACCCTTACCCGAAGCCTTACACTCACCCGTCCCCTAATCCTAACCCGTACGCCAACACTAACCCGTACGCTCACCCTAAACCGTTGTCGTACACTAACCTGTACCCTAAACCGTCCCCATCTCCTAACCCTAACCCTAACCCTAACCCTAACCCTTACCCGAAGCCTTACTGTCACCCGTCCCCTAATCCTAACCCGTACGCTTACACTAACCCGTACCCTAACACGTACGCTCACCCTAAACCGTTGTCATACCCTAACCTGTACCCTAAACCGTCCCCATCCCCTAATCCTAACCCTAACCCTAACCCTATCCCTTACCCGAAGCCTTACCCTCACCCGTCCCCTAATCATAACCCGTACGCTAACACTAACCCGTACCCTAACACGTACGCTCACCCTAAACCGTTGTCGTACCCTAACCTGTACCCTAAACCGTCCCTGTCCCCGTCCCGTAACCCTAACCCTAACCCTAACACTATCCGTAACCCTTACCCGAAGCCTTACCCTCACCCGTCCCCTAATCCTAACCCGTACGCTAACACTATCCCGTACCCTAACACGTACGCTCACCCTAAACCGTTGTCGTACCCTTACCTGTACCCTAAAGCGTCCCCGTCCCCTAACGCTAACCCTAACCCTAACCCTAACCCTAACCCTTACCCGAAGACTTACCCTCACCCGTCCCCTAATCCTAACCCTTACGCTAACACTAACCCGTACCCTAACACCTAAGCTCATCTTAAACCGTTGTTGTACCCTAACCTGTACCCTAAACCGTCCCCGTCCCGATCCCCTAACCCTAACCCTAACCCTAACCCTTACCCGAAGCCTTACCCTCACCCGTCCCCTAATCCTAACCCGTACGCCAACACTAACCCGTACCCTAACACGTACGCTCACCCTAAACCGTTGTCGTACACTAACCTGTACCCTAAACCATCCCCATCCCCTAACCGTAACCGTAACCCTAACCCTAACCCTTACCCGAAGCCTTACCCTCACCCGTCCCCGAATCCTAAACCGTACGCTAACACTAACCCGTACCCTAACACGTACGCTCACCCTAAACCGTTGTCGTACCCTAACCTGTACCCTAAACCGTCCCCGTCCCCGTCCCCTAACCCTAACCCTAACCCTAACACTAACCCT
The DNA here is from genome assembly GCF_059928025.1 of Delphinapterus leucas. Taxonomy (NCBI): domain Eukaryota; kingdom Metazoa; phylum Chordata; class Mammalia; order Artiodactyla; family Monodontidae; genus Delphinapterus; species Delphinapterus leucas. The sequence continues at coordinate 15,458,443 of NW_028322236.1, read as the reverse complement.
TACCCGAAGCCTTACCCTCACCCGTCCCCTAATCCTAATCCGTACGCTAACACTAACCCGTACCCTAACACGTACGCTCACCCTAAATCGTTGTCATACCCTAATCTGTACCCTAAACCGTTCCCGTCCCCTAACCCTAACCCTAACCCTTACCCGAAGCCTTACCCTCACCTGTCCCCTAATCCTAAACTGTACGCTAACACTAACCCGTACCCTAACACGTACGCTCACCCTAAATCTTTGTCGTACCCTAACCTGTACCCTAAACCGTCCCCGTACCCTAACCCTAACCCTAACCCTAACCCTAACCCTAACACTTACCCGAAGCCTTACCCTCACCCGTCCCCTAATCCTAAGCCGTACGCTAACACTAACCCGTACCCTAACAGGTACGCTCACCCTAAACCGTTGTCGTATCCTAACCTGTACCCTAAACCATCCCCGTCCCCTAACCCTAACCCTAACCCTAACCCTAACCCTTACCCGAAGCCTTACCCTCACCCGTCCCCTTATCCTAACCCGTGCGCTAACACTAACCCGTACCCTAAGTCGTACGCTCACCCTAAACCGTTGTCGTACCCTAACCTGTACCCTAAACCGTCCCCGTCCCCTAACCCTAACCCTAACCCTTACCCGAAGCCTTACCCTCACCCGTCCCTTAATCCTAACCCGTACGCTAACACTAACCCATACCCTAACACGTACGCTCACCCTAAACCGTTGTCGTACCCTAACCTGTACCCTAAACCGTCCCCGTCCCCGTCCCCTAACCCTAACCCTAACCCTAACCCTAACCCTTACCCGAAGCCTTACACTCACCCGTCCCCTAATCCTAGCCCGTACGCTAACACTAACCCATACCCTAACACGTAAGCTCACCCTAAACCGTTGTCATACCCTAACTTGTACCCTAAACCGTCCCCGTCCCCTAACCCTAACCCTAACCCTAACCCTAACCCTAACCCTTACCCGAAGCCTTACCCTCACCCGTCCCCTAATCCTAACCCGTACACTAACACTAACCCGTACCCTAACACGTACGCTCACCCTAAACCGTTGACGTACCCTAACCTGTACCCTAAACCGTCCCCGTCCCCTAACACTAAACCTAACCCTAACCCTATCCCTAAACCTTACCCGAAGCCTTACACTCACCCGTCCCCTAATCCTAACCCGTACGCTAACACTAACCCGTACCCTAACACGTACGCTCACCCTAAACCGTTGTCGTACCCTAACCTGTACCCTAAACCGTCCCCGTCCCCGTCCCCTAACCCTAACCCTAACCCTAACCTTTACCCGAAGCCTTACCCTCAGCCGTCCTCTAATCCTAACCCGTACGCTAACACTAACCCGTACCCTAACACGTACGCTCACCCTAAATCGTTGTCGTACCCTAACCTGTACCCTAAACCGTCCCCGTCCCCGTCCCCGTCCCCGTCCCCTAACCCTAACCCTTACCCGAAGCCTTACCCTCACCCGTCCCCTAATCCTAACCCGTACGCTAACACTAACACATACCCTAACATGTACGCTCACCCTAAACCGTTGTCGTACCCTAACCTGTACCCTTAACCGTCCCTGTCCCCGTCCCCTAACCCTAACCCTAGCCCTAACCCTAACCCTAACACTTACCCGAAGCCTTACCCTCACCCGTCCGCTAATCCTAACCCGTACGCTAACACTAACCCGTACCCTAACACGTACGCTCACCCTAAACCATTGTCGCAGCCGAACCTGTACCCTAAACCGTCCCCGTCCCCTAACCCTAACCCTAACCCTAACCCTAACCCTTACCCGAAGGCTTACCCTCACCCGTCCCCTAATCCTAACCCGTACGCTAACACTAACCCGTACCTTAACACGTACGCTCACCCTAAACGTTTGTCGTACCCTAACCTGTACCCTAAACCGTCCGCGTCCTCTAACCCTAACCCTAAACCTAACCCTAACCCTAACCCTTACCTGAAGCCTTACACTCACCCGTCACCTAATCCTCACCCGTACGCTAACACTAACCCGTACCCTAACACGTACGCTCACCCTAAACCGTTGTCATACCCTAACCTGTACCCTAAACCGTCCCCTAACCCTAACCCTAAACCTAACCCTAACCCTAACCCTAACCCTTACCCGAAGCCTTACTCTCACCCATCCCCTAATCCTAACCCGTACGCAAACACTAACCCGTACCCTAACACGTACGCTCACCCTAAACCGTTGTCGTACCCTAACCTGTACCCTAAACCGTCCCCTTCCCCTAACCCTAACCCTAACCCTAACCCTAACCCTAACCCTTACGCGAAGCCTTACCCTCACCCGTCCCCTAATCCTAACCCGTACGCTAACACTAACCCGTACCCTAACACGTACGCTCAACCTAAACCGTTGTCGTACCCTAACCTGTACCCTAAACCGTCCCCGTCCCCTAACCCTAACCCTAACCCTTACCCGAAGCCCTACCCTCACCCGTTCCCTAATCCTAACCCGTACGCTAACACTAACCAGTACCCTAACACGTACGCTCACCCTAAACCGTTGTCGTACCCTAACTTGTACCCTAAACCGTCCCCGTCCCCTAACCCTAACACTAACCCTAACCCTTACCCGAAGCCTTACCCTCACCCGTCCCCTAATCCTAACCCGTACGCTAACACTAACCCGTACCCTAACACGTACGCTCACCCTAAACCGTTGTCGTACCCTAACCTGTACCCTAAACTGTCCCCGTCCCCTAACCCTAACCCTAACCCTAACCCTAACCCTAACCCTTACCCGAAGACTTACCCTCACCCGTCCCCTAATCCTAACCCTTACGCTAACACTAACCCATACCCTAACACGTAAGCTCACCCTAAACCGTCCCCGTCCCCGTCCCCTAACCCTAACCCTAACCCTAACCCTTACCCGAAGCCTTACCCTCACCCGTCCCCTAATCCTAACCCGTACGCCAACACTAACCCGTACCGTAACACGTACGCTCACCCTAAACCGTTGTCGTACACTAACCTGTACCCTAAACCGTCCCCATCCCCTAACCCTAACCCTAACCCTAACCCTAACCCTTACCCGAAGCCTTACCATCACCCGTCCCCTAATGCTAACCCGTACGCTAACACTAAGCCGTACCCTAACACGTAGGCTCAACCTAAACCGTTGTCATACCCTAACCTGTACCCTAAACCGTCCCCGTCCCCTAACCCTAACCCTAACCCTAACCCTATCCCTTACCCGAAGCCTTACCCTCACCCGTCCCCTAATCCTCACCCGTACGCTAACACTAACCCGTACCCTAACACGTACGCTCACCCTAAAACGTTGTCGTACACTAACCTGTACCCTAAACCGTCCCCGTCCCCGTCCCCTAACCCTAACCTTAACCCTAACCCTAACCCTAACCCTTACCCGAAACCTTACCCTCACCAGTCCCCTAATCCTAACCCGTACGCTAACACTAACCCGTACCCTAACACGTACGCTCACCCTAAACCGTTGTCGTACCCTAACCTGTACCCTAAACCGCGCCCGTCCCATAAACCTAAACCTAACCCTAACCCTAAACCTTACCCGAAGCCTTAACCTCACCCGTCCCCTAATCCTCACCCGTACGCTAACACTAACCCGTACCCTAACACGTACGCTCACCCTAAACCGTTGTCGTACCCTAACCTGTACCCTAAACCGTCCCCGTCCCCTAAACCTAACCCTAACCCTAACCCTAACCCTAACCCTTACCCGAAGCCTTACCCTCACCCGTCCCCTAATCCTAACCCGTACGCTAACACTAACCCGTACCCTAACACGTACGCTCACCCTAAACGGTTGTCGTACCCTAAACTGTACCCTAAACCGTCCACGTCCCCTAACCCTAACCCTAACCCTAACCCTAACCCTTACCCGAAGCCTTACCCTAACCCGTCCCCTAATCCTAACCCGTACGTTAACACTAACCGGTACCCTAACACGTACCCTCACCCTAAACCGTTGTCCTACCCTAACTTGTACCCTAAACCGTCCCTGTGCCCGTCCCCTAACCCTAACCCTAACCCTAACCCTAACCCTTTCACGAAGCCTTAACCTCACCCGTCCCCTAATCCTAACCCGTACGCTAACACTAACACATACCCTAACACGTACGCTCACCCTAAACCGTTGTCGTACCCTAACCTGTACCCTAAACCGTCCCCGTCCCCTAACCCTAACCCTAACCCTAACCCAAACCCTTACCCGAAGCCTTACACTCACCCATCCCCTAATCCTCACCCGTACGTTAACACTAACCCGTACCCTAACACGTACGCTCACCCTAAACCTTTGTCGTACACTAACCTGTACCCTAAACCGTCCCCGTCCCCGTCCCCTAACCCTAACCCTAACCCTAACCCTAACCCTTACCCGAAGCCTTACACTCACCCGTCCCCTAATCCTAAACCGTACGCTAACACTAACACATACCCTAACACGTACGCTCACCCTAAACCGTTGTCATACCCTAACTTGTACCCTAAACCGTCCCCGTCCCCTAACCCTAACCCTAACCCTAACCCTAACCCTAACCCTTACCCGAAGCCTTACCCTCACCCGTCCCCTAATCCTAACCCGTACACTAACACTAACCCGTACCCTAACACGTACGTTCACCCTAAACCGTTGTCGTAACCTAACCTGTACCCTAAACCGTCCCCGTCCCCTAACCCTAACCCTAACCCTAACCCTAATGCTTACCCGAAGCCTTACCCTCACCCGTCCCATAATCCTAACCCGTACGCTAACACTAACCCGTACCCTAACACTTACGCTCACCCTAAACCGTTGTCGTACACTAACCTGTACCCTAAACCGTCGCCGTCCCCGTCCCCGTCCCCTAACCCTAACCCTAACCCTAACCCTTACCTGAAGCCTTACCCTCACCCGTCCCCTAATCCTAACCCGTACGCTAACACTAACCCGTACCCTAACACGTACGCTCATCCTAAACTGTTGTCGTACCCTAACCTGTACCCTAAACCGTCCCTGTCCCCGTCCCCGTCCCCTAACCCTAACCCTAACCCTTACCCGAAGCCTTACCCTCACCCGTCCCCTAATCCTAACCCGTACGCTAACACTAACACATACCCTAACATGTACGCTCACCCTAAACCGTTGTCGTACCCTAACCTGTACCCTTAACCGTCCCTGTCCCCGTCCCCTAACCCTAACCCTAGCCCTAACCCTAACCCTAACACTTACCCGAAGCCTTACCCTCAGCCGTCCGCTAATCCTAACCCGTACGCTAACACTAACCCGTACCCTAACACGTACGCTCACCCTAAACCATTGTCGCAGCCGAACCTGTACCCTAAACCGTCCCCGTCCCCTAACCCTAACCCTAACCCTAACCCTATCCCTAACCCTTACCTGAAGCCTTACACTCACCCGTCACCTAATCCTCACCCGTACGCTAACACTAACCCGTACCCTAACACTTACGCTCACCCTAAACCGTTGTCGTACCCTAACCTGTACCCTAAACCGTCCCCTAACCCTAACCCTAAACCTAACCCTAACCCTAACCCTAACCCTTACCCGAAGCCTTACCCTCACCCGTCCCCTAATCCTAACCCGTACGCAAACACTAACCCGTACCCTAACACGTACGCTCACCCTAAACCGTTGTCGTACCCTAACCTGTACCCTAAACCGTCCCCGTCACCTAACCCTAACCCTAACCCTAACCCTAACCCTAACCCTTACGCGAAGCCTTACCCTCACCCGTCCCCTAATCCTAACCCGTACGCTAACACTAACCCGTACCCTAACACGTACGCTCAACCTAAACCGTTGTCGTACCCTAACCTGTACCCTAAACCGTCCCCGTCCCCTAACCCTAACCCTAACCCTTACCCGAAGCCCTACCCTCACCCGTTCCCTAATCCTAACCCGTACGCTAACACTAACCTGTATCCTAACAAGTACGCTCACCCTAAACCGTTGTCGTACCCTAACTTGTACCCTAAACCGTCCCCGTCCCCTAACCCTAACACTAACCCTAACCCTTACCCGAAGCCTTACACTCACCCGTCCCCTAATCCTAACCCGTACGCTAACACTAACCCGTACCCTAACACGTACGCTCACCCTAAACCGTTGTCGTACCCTAACCTGTACCCTAAACTGTCCCCGTCCCCTAACCCTAACCCTAACCCTAACCCTAACCCTAACCCTTACCCGAAGACTTACCCTCACCCGTCCCCTAATACTAACCCTTACGCTAACACTAACCCATACCCTAACACGTAAGCTCACCCTAAACCGTCCCCGTCCCCGTCCCCTAACCCTAACCCTAACCCTAACCCTTACCCGAAGCCTTACCCTCACCCGTCCCCTAATCCTAACCCGTACGCCAACACTAACCCGTACCGTAACACGTACGCTCACCCTAAACCGTTGTCGTACACTAACCTGTACCCTAAACCGTCCCCATCCCCTAACCCTAACCCTAACCCTAACCCTTACCCGAAGCCTTACCATCACCCGTCCCCTAATGCTAACCCGTACGCTAACACTAAGCCGTACCCTAACACGTACGCTCAACCTAAACCGTTGTCATACCCTAACCTGTACCCTAAACCGTCCCCGTCCCCTAACCCTAACCCTAACCCTAACCCTATCCCTTACCCGAAGCCTTACCCTCACCCGTCCCCTAATCCTAACCCTTACGCTAACACTAACCCGTACCCTAACACGTACGCTCACCCTAAACCGTTGTCGTACCCTAACCTGTACCCTAAACCATCCCCGTCCCCTAACCCTAACCCTAACCCTTACCCGAAGCCTTACCCTCACCCGTCCCCTAATCCTCACCCGTACGCTAACACTAACCCGTACCCTAACACGTACGCTCACCCTAAACCGTTGTCGTACCCTAACCTGTACCCTAAACCGTCCCCGTCCCATAAACCTAAACCTAACCCTAACCCTAACCCTTACCCGAAGCCTTAACCTCACCCGTCCCCTAATCCTCACCCGTACGCTAACACTAACCCGTACCCTAACACGTACGCTCACCCTAAACTGTTGTCGTACCCTAACCTGTACCCTAAACCGTCCCCGTCCCCTAAACCTAACCCTAACCCTAACCCTAACCCTTACCCGAAGACTTACCCTCACCTGTCCCCTAATCCTAACCCGTACGCTAACACTAACCCGTACCCTAACACGTACGCTCACCCTAAACGGTTGTCGTACCCTAAACTGTACCCTAAACCGTCCACGTCCCCTAACCCTAACCCTAACCCTAAACCTAACCCTTACCAGAAGCCTTACCCTAACCCGTCCCCTAATCCTAACCCGTACGTTAACACTAACCGGTACCCTAACACGTACCCTCACCCTAAACCGTTGTCCTACCCTAACTTGTACCCTAAACCGTACCTGTGCCCGTCCCCTAACCCTAACCCTAACCCTAACCCTAACCCTTTCACGAAGCCTTAACCTCACCCGTCCCCTAATCCTAACCCGTACGCTAACACTAACACATACCCTAACACGTACGCTCACCCTAAACCGTTGTCGTACCCTAACCTGTACCCTAAACCGTCCCCGTCCCCTAACCCTAACCCTAACCCTAACCCTAACCCAAACCCTTACCCGAAGCCTTACACTCACCCGTCCCCTAATCCTCACCCGTACGTTAACACTAAACCGTACCCTAACACGTACGCTCACCCTAAACCTTTGTCGTACACTAACCTGTACCCTAAACCGTCCCCGTCCCCGTCCCCTAACCCTAACCCTAACCCTAACCCTAACCCTTACCCGAAGCCTTACCCTCACCCGTCACCTAATCCTAACCCGTACGCTAACACTAACCCATAACCTAACACGTACGCTCACCCTAAACCGTTGTCATACCCTAACTTGTACCCTAAACCGTCCCCGTCCCCTAACCCTAACCCTAACCCTAACCCTAACCCTAACCCTTACCCGAAGCCTTACCCTCACCCGTCCCCTAATCCTAACCCGTACACTAACACTAAACCGTACCCTAACACGTACGCTCACCCTAAACCGTTGTCGTAACCTAACCTGTACCCTAAACCGTCCCCGTCCCCTAACCCTAACCCTAACCCTAATGCTTACCCGAAGCCTTACCCTCACCCGTCCCATAATCCTAACCCGTACGCTAACACTAACCCGTACCCCAACACTTATGCTCACCCTAAACCGTTGTCGTACACTAACCTGTACCCTAAACCGTCGCCGTCCCCGTCCCCGTCCCCTAACCCTAACCCTAACCCTTACCTGAAGCCTTACCCTCACCCGTCCCCTAATCCTAACCCGTACGCTAACACTAACCCGTACCCTAACACGTACGCTCAACCTAAACTGTTGTCGTACCCTAACCTGTACCCTAAACCGTCCCTGTCCCCGTCCCGTAACCCTAACCCTAACCCTAACACTA